>NC_043765.1:17354123-17954123 GCF_902148845.1 Salarias fasciatus | reverse complement strand
GCCGGGGCGGACGTCGTGCTCACTATCTTTCTTGTTGTTCCAGACATGTTTTCCGGGTCGTTTTGTTCGTGTCCTCACCGCAGAAAAGCTGGGAATTATATGAATGAAACCACCGTGCAACGAGCTGTGAAGGAGGAGCACGTGCTGCTGGGAGAACGTACCGGAACGTGACGTCAGCAGCGCGGCTCGTTTGAAGTTCATGAATAAAAGTTTAGGGTGCCAGTAGCGGGAGAGTTACGTAAACCAGTCTAAATAAACACAAATACAGGCCATTTATGTAAAATCTAATGGATGAAAAGTAACCAAAATGATAATATATTCCATAAGATACAGTAAAAAAAAAAAAAAAAGTGAATAGGATGTGATATTTTAGAAAAGCGTTTGTGTAATCATTTGATGAGAAACTGATATTTTCTTGAAATCGATGCAATTTTGCATTGATTAGTTTTCAAGAAGAGGCTCCAGAATATGAAAAAAAAAAAAAAAAAAAATTGAGGTTACTTGGTTAATGTGTGGATGTATGCATTTGCTATGAGGAAGGTTTTCTTGTATTGGATTTAATGTGAAAAAGCATTTTTACAACAATTTCCTTATTTTTTTTTTTCACATTTTGAATAAATGTCAATGAGAAAAAACATACAATGGAAAATGCGCTGCACTACTAGTTAAGAAGTTATGGTCCTAAATATATATGCTGGTCACTCTTGATCTCTACAGCAGTGGAGTCCACTTCAAAGGTTCAAGTCTTCGTTTATTGAGACGGAGATAAGATAAAGAGCCGGTCCGCTGCACTTCTGGTTAACTATAAGTAACTTTTATTATCATTTCTTGCACTTTTTCAAAAACTTTATGAAGTATTACAAACAAAGCAATAAATTAAGTGGTTACATTCCTCTCTGCACCCTCGGGTCGGAATAATTAAGAGTAAACAATAGTATAAATGACAAAGTGATAGGCTATATGATTTCAAATAAATGTACATTTTATGGCCAAATTCTGAACAAGTTCATTCTCCAAATGTTTTTTTTTTTTTTTTTACAGAGCAAGATCTTTTTGTAAAACCTAAAAAAAGAAATAATTCCTCTTTCATATCATCATTTCTCTTTCCTGTGCAGTAAATAAAATAGCATTCCACTACATAGCAAAACTGAATTATAAACATGCATAGTCTAAACACACAGATCAAGACACATAATATTAGACCCAAGGCAAAAATATTAACAGCCAAGTTGATCAGCTACCATATTTAAACCAGTGTCATGAAAAGAAAAGTTTAATAAATAAAGTGTGAGCTAATGCAGACTTTAATTCATGAATACAATTCAAAGTGATTCGTGATTCTTGTCAACATTTAAAAAGACAAACAGGTGTGATTACAAGCTGTTATAGTATTGATCCGAGTCTGATTTCTGGGCTTAAATCGTTGGTTCATGTCACAAAGGTCGGTAAGATTGTGTAACAGCTGGGTTTCTCCTGGAGGTTTTGGTAACTGTGTGGCGGCTCTGAGCAAAACCACGAGCAAAAGTAACAGCAACCGACACTGGACATGAAGTTTTTATAAAGACGAGCTGAATTCAATCAAAGGGTCAAAGTTTATTCTGCAACAGTGAAAGAGACAAAGAGAGTGAATAGTTTGTAGATTTCTTGCAGGGTATTTCAATTTAGCAGTCCAAAAAAACGGTCGACTGATTGTTGAGGTCAGAAAAATCTATTGATGGACAATATGTGCTTTAGGAAACTGTAAACGTCCATTTTTATGTTTTACATGGCTGATATTGATCTGGTTATATTCGTGCATATTTTCAAGTAAAACAAAATTAAAATCTAATATTTTTGAGAAGGATCCTCAATTTGCATGATAAATTTGCAAGTTTATGTAGCGTGAGTCAATTTATTAAAAAAAAAAAAATCAACTTGTTTTTTAATTTACTAGAATTACAATTTCTGGGACATTTTCAAGTCTTAATTGCTAGATAAAGACAATCGCTTCTCTCCTTGTGTAGAACCCAAACACTAATTATTTTTTCAAACTAATATCTCAACAGAAAGTTGGAGAAACGACAGCAAAAAAACCAGCTGAAGAACTTGGTTCTCATTTTTTCTGCCTTCTGTTTCGCTGATAAATTCATCCAAGAAGACATCACATCAGAAAAATCAACTGGAGAAGAGAAACCTCTGCACAGATATGAAAAGATACGTGTTAAAACATGTGAAACCTGATCTGATAAACAGTTATTTATGTTTTCAGGACAGTTTGCAGGAGGCTAGTAAACCGATCAATGCTCCCTGATTGAAGATAGTTTAACCGTTTCATAAAATTTCTCCTGTTTTGTGACCCGACTTTGAAGTGATGCTTTAAATGGGTTGAAACTTACGAAAAGTAGGTCTCAATTCCTTCACTGCCACACTGTACCTAATTATTAAAAGTGGAGCTGAAATACGAGAGGTTCTCAAGTCCGTTGTTGAGTCTTTTATCTCCACTTCATGTGGTTTCGACTCTGTAATATAAATGGTTTGAATGAGAACTCGGGCAGCTTGAACGTCTTCTAATGCTTCATGTAGAGGAGGGCGTCACATTTGGCTTCAATAGTTTAAGTCATAAAAGTGAAAATAGAAGCCCTCTAAACAAATAAAGTTACGGAATGATTGAACGTTTGGTCGCCGTGGAATGAATGACTGCTGCACCGACTGCAGCTCGGTGGGTCATTTGGCTGAATACCGGTTCTGTTTTTTTTTTTTTTTTTGATGCAGTGTAAAGCTGGTATCAGTGTGTTATGAGGCACTAAAACACAGGAAGTCTGACACTACAGGCAGTGCAATGAAGAAGTAACCAAGCCCAGTTCATCATACTCGAAAAACGCAAACTTGAAAATTAAAGACTAAATGTGATCGATTGAAACTTCTCTGGTCCACAAACGATTGATGAAACATGCACGATTTCGTTCTCCACCCTTCACTTGATTTCTGAGGGAATGGATCCAACCATCCGGTCACTTGGCTGCTTTCTTTACATTGCTTACAGGTTTAAAATAGTTTAAGGCATTCTTTCAACTTCTTCATCAACATCACGGTGATTGTCTTTGGTCATGGACGAACCTCCACAGCTTCTGATGCAGGTATTTCCAAACTAGGCTCTATTATATTTACACTGCGGGTTAAAAGTCTGAGGGGGGAAAAGAGACAGGCTGTCACTGAAGGGAGTGCTGGTGCTGCTGCTGGCGTTTCGGCCCCGAGTGTCTCCGCGGTGTCTGGTGAGTGCTCGAGGAGGAAAGAGGAAATCCTCTTTGTGACTTTCAGATGTCGTGGCTTGCTTCACTTTAGGGCTGCAATTCTGAACATCGAAAACCTGCTTCACATTAACTAGAGAGGGAAATTATACTTCTTGTGGATAGTTAAAAAAAAAAAAAAAAAAAAAAAAAAAATTGCTGATGAGTGTGAATCCCGGGAAACAGACGCCACCCAGCCGTGGGCATCAAACTTCATTCGGAGGCCAGTCAGCAGCGAGTGAGAGCAGCGGAGGGCGTCTGATAAGAGCAACGAGGTCGTCTTGATTCCCCTGAGTCGCCGGGACTTGAGTTTTGTGTGAAACGTGGCTTTGGAGAACCTGGAACCAGGGGGACTGACTGGGGCGGGGAGGAGGAGGAGCCCTCAGAAGTTCTGCTGCCGTCTCTTCTTGGCGTCCATGGCGTCCAGGATGGGCTGCCTCTTGGCGGTGTAGCGCTGCCTGAGCTCCTCGATCTCCCGCTCCATCATGGGGTCTAAGGCACTCAGACGCAGCTGAAGCTCCTCAAAGTCCAGATTCTTCAGCTGGAAACACAGACGCAGACAACACAGTGAGTCACACGTGGCGTCGGCTCGAGGAAAATACCCAGAGCCACTTCTGTTTTTTTCTATTTTTACCGCAGAGCCTCGGCCTGAATGCAGTCGGGTCAAAGTGCAACAATTTCCACAGTGAGTAAGCAGCAGCAGTTCAGACACTCACAAAGTCAAAGTCTCCGTCCTGCGGCACCTTCCAGTTGTCGGGGAAGACGTTTTTGGACTGGATGTGGTAGCCGGGCTGCTCCGGCGGGTGGTTGTGGTTGTAGTTCTCCTGCTGCTGGGCTGCTTTGTTGGAGTCCTGCTTGTCAAAGTAATCCATGAAAGACGGACGTATCGGCTGCTGGGGGGTGGCGTGTCCTGTGGAAGAGGAGAAGCTCAGTGAATTCACAACGAACCAGTCGTGCTTCAGACATATCTGTGTGATTAAATTACATTAAAAAAGGAACATCCTTCAGTTTTTGTCAAGAAAGTTACAAAACAAACAAACAGTAAGTAGAACCTGAGCTGAAAAATATCACAGAAAAACTTGTCTAATTGAGAGAAACCCTGGTGTTGTGGTTGCATCAATGTGTTACAAACCATCACTGCCATCTGAACATTACTAAGTACCAAAAAAGCAGATTGAAACTATTTGAAACAAAATTCCACAGCAGCTGTTCAACTGCAGCTTTCATTAGAAGATCTGAAGAACTAAAGAAATCCGAAACGGATCAAAACAGAAAGTGAAAAGCTTCCAAAGTGCTGCATTCATGCAGCAGATTTTAGCTGATATGGGCATTACAGAAAATATCCCCCTTTATGCATTTTTAAGCAGCAGATGAGCTTGAAGGTCATAAAATAGTCATTTTGACAATAATCCCACATGCACGGAATGGCACTGATCTGGAAGCTGCATTCTTACATCTCTGTTTAAAATGCTGCTGTGCTAAACAAACCGAAGCAGAGCTCAATTCCTCTTTTTTTTTCTTATTCCAAGTTAATTCTAAAGCAGGGAACTACCCCTCCAGTTCACACCGCCTCAGGCACGCTCTCACTTCTCATTGATCCCTGGTCCTCCTCCTCCTCTTCGTCGTCGCTGTTGATGACCATCGTCCCCAGGTCTGACTCCAGCATGGTGCTGCCGTGCTCGATCATGGTCTGAGCCCCGTCGCTCATGGTGCTCGTGGCCCGCATGGTCCCGGCGCCCTCCGAGCCGGACTTCACCATCGTGTGGGAGTCCACCTCCGTCTCCTCCTCCTGGATGGAGCGTGACAGTCAGAGCAAACAGCGTAATGTCAGCGTTTGTTGACTTTTTTCCCCACTTCCTGTTGATATAGGAGCGTGCTCACTGAGTTGTCGTCCTCCTCCTCCAGCTCTCTCTGCTGCTCCTGCTGCCGCTTGGCTTTCATCTCCATGGCTTCAGTGATCAGGTCTCTCAGGATAGTGACAGGTTTGGCCTGGCTGATGAAGGGGTGCTGCATTTCCACAGGGGCAAAAACAACACCTTATGGGTTTATTCTGATTTGTTTGACATGTCCTATATAAGCATTTGCACTTGGACATGTTGTACATGTGAGAATCAGATCATCTTCCTTCATCTTCCCACCTGGAGCAGCTGTGTGGCGGTCGCTCTCTGCTCCGGGTTCTTCACCAAACACTTCTTAACAAAGTCTGTGAACTCGTCTGACCAAAGCTCCGGCTTTCTGAACGTCGGCGGAGGGTTTGTGGGGATCATGAAGATCGCCTGTCAGAGGACAAAGATCAGCCACAAAGATTACAAGATGTGTAGGATTTGTGTTCTCTAGATATATCAAGCCACATTATTCAGTCGGCTCACTCAATTAAAGAGTCCATTTAATCCAAAAACACGGTTCCACTCACTCTCATGGGATGGATATCAGCATACGGAGGTTTTCCCTCAGCCATCTCTATAGATGTGATGCCCAGGGACCAGATGTCAGCAACACAGTTATAACCGATCTCCTGAATGACCTCTGGGGCCATCCAGAACGGCGTCCCGATCACAGTGTTTCTCTTTGCCATTGTGTCCTGCAGGGAAAGAACAAATTCTGATATAGTCATTGAGAACTCGGTTTGATGTATATTTATTAAGAAGTTGTTTTCAATGCAGTTTTGACTTCGAAAAAAAAAATGTTTTCCTCGTTTAACATTGCTTTACTCCTGTATATTTCCTTCAGTTAAATGCTGCAATCTGGTGTCACAATTTTACCGTCAACTGTCCTGCGACTCCAAAGTCGGCCAGCTTGGCGTGACCCTCTGTGTTCAGCAGGATGTTTCCAGCCTTGATATCGCGATGGATCTTCCTCATGAAGTGAAGGTATTCGAGACCTTTCAGTGTTGACTTGAGGATGGTGGCAATCTCATCTTCTGTCAGCTGAGGTAAGACCATAAAAACAAAACCGAAATCCCCACACACATCAGCACTGCAGCTGAGCTGAGTTGAAGCTTTTCTCAACATGGAAGCTTTTCCTTTTAGATCACAGTATTTGTGGCTGTGTCTGCAATTTTTATTTTCTGTGCAATACTATTTACCAGAACAATACATAACCATTAGATTTTACCTACATAGCCAATAAAAATCTGTTGTTTGCAAACTGTGATGAACACCCACTGTTTTGTTGCGCAGTCTGATGATGTCTGAGACTGAGCCGGCGCCACAGTACTCCATGACAATCCACAGGTCCGTGTTCTTGAAGTAGCTGCCGTAGTATTTTACCACATAAGGGCTGAGGGGAAGCACAGTTCAGAAGAAATGTTTCATATCAAACAGAAACGGCAGGAGAGAGAAATCAAACCACAGGTTCATGCTGCACAGCTCATAATAGTCTCACTGCATAGTTTATAAGTGCCCGAGTGATTAATTCCCACAGCAGATATGAAGTCTTAAATTACACTGCTGAGTCATTTCACCTGTCACACTGCTGCATGATGGATATCTCCTTGATGATCTCCTGCAGATCGGACTCCACGGGAACCTGTTTAATGGCCACCACCTGGCCGGATTCCTTATGAATGGCTTTGAACACGCTGCCATAGGAACTGAAACATATACAAATAATAATATAATAACCAGATTATATTCAAGACATGCACAATAAGCAGCTGTGAAAGAAAAGTTCTTACCCTTCACCAAGTTTCTCAAGAACATCAAACACTTCCTCTGGTTGTTTGGTCAAACTATCCTCGCTCAGTTTCTTCAGTTTACTGTAGGAGACGAACAAATACGTTGTTATCTCGGTGCAACAGCGTAACTAAAGGAAAGCAGCAAAAACAGCCTGGTACATTGTACAACAAGAGCTTCTGCTGTCAAGGTTAGAGAAGCTTCCCACGCAGAGCACTTCATACTTTAGTTACATTCACTAATAAACCACCAGCTGGAAACACTTTCCGAAAGAAAATGTTGAAACAATGAAGGATTTAGTCCATCTAGATTCCAACTTGGAAAGCTGCTGTTTGCTGTTTTGTGTGAGCACTTTGAGAGTGAATTGGGATTCAAACGATTTCAGAAAAAAGATCTATGCAATCAGTAATGCAAACAAGCTTTTTCGAGACCACTTATTTTACTTTGTGACATTTTTTATGTAATTCAACTAAAAGTCTACAAGTAATATGTTCCGTGAGGTCATTTATCTACAAAATTGTTTCTGAATATGTCAAATCAACACATTTTAATGTTGTGGCTGCTGTCTATTCCTCATTTGCTAAGGTAAATGGATAAATATAGGACTGACCAATACATTATATTTAACATTAATATTGTAATAAAAGGAATATATAATCTGAGCAATACAATAATTTGCGAAAAATTGATTTTCTGCTACAACATATATATGTGTGTATATATATATATATATATATATATATATATATATATATATATATATATATATATATATATATATATATATATAGCTTAACTGCTATATAAACAGTGAATTTTACTCGTTATAAATGTTGTAAGATGCAACATTAGGAATAATTATTGCAAAACATAGATTAAGGTAAAACTCGTGATATTTCATGGTGATCGCATCATCAGAATTCTTCTAAATTCAATCCAATAACACTTTATGTGTACGATAGACAGTACAAAATAAAAACACGACAGGTTCCCAGTTGAAGACTCATGGACATAAACTCCCGTTATGTTTACATGGCTCAACATGACACAAAAACAGATTTCACCACACAGAAATGCTTGAGATATAACATCCTGAATTGAGAGGTCCTCATCTCTCAGAGACGTACAAGTCACCGTTTGATTCATTCATATGTGCTTTAAGTCCAAATAGAAACGAAAATCCTATCGGTTGATAAACAGGACTTAAAATGAGATGGACTCGGCAACAATGCGTTTAAGAAACCCGATATGGGTTTTAACACGGAATCTGTGGCTGGGACGTGATAAATATAACCTCAAACTGAGAGGAAAGTCTCAGAAAGTGTCAAAGAAGCTAACTAAGTTAGCTTAGCATCGGCTACGTTAGCTCATTAGCTCGCTAGTTAGGAGCCTCCGGGCAGCTTTTAAAGGAGCCAAACAGGAACAAACCTTTTAGGCGCGGACGTCTCCATGATGTTCAGCTTCAGCGATAAAGACACGACAGATGAAAGAAAACTTATAGCGGTCTATAAGAGTCAAGGCGTGAACATAGTCGACTCGTTGTTGTGAAAAAACTAGTGGAGGGCCAGCTGAGAGCTCGTTGGTTAAAATGAGGGACCGTTTCATGTCACAGCGCCTCCACTGCGCCTCCTGCTGGACGGAGGGCAAACACAAAACATAAAACCACTTGATTGCTCATAAAAAAAAAATAATAATTAAAGAAATTTCGCTAAGAATCACAGCCTAACTATTTTATTGTTACACTTTCAAACCCATATAATTCAAATTAGAGTTTTGAGATTTGGTCACTAAAACCTGACGAGGAAGTGACATAATATACAGTATGTAGCTGAAAACTTTCAGAAAAAGGCTGGAGGAGTGTCAGCCATGCCAAAATAATAAAATCATGTAGAAGGTTTAACAAATTCCCTGGGATACCTTTAAATATCCATTCATCCCAAATATAATCCGAAAGTAGAGCATATTTTAGCCTAGTCGTCTATTATACCTGCTTTATGAAAATAGGGTTGAAGGGAAATAGGAATCAATCTTGTTATCCAGCAATTAGGCAAATAACAGAATGCAATGTGGACGTGTTGCCAATCGATCGCAGTGGCTCAGTTAATCACAGCCAACTTAGAGTCAAAAGCTGACCTAACAACCATAGAAATAGTGGGAAGAAGCATCCAACTTTAATTTAAAAAAAACAACTTTCCAGGTCGACTTGTCTTCAATAGGAGCGCTCACCTCTGCATTCTTGGCTCTTTTCTGACTGGTTACCATTTCCCTGTGGCTAGTCTGTTTTTGGTTTAAAAATGCCATAATAATTCTTATCTAACTTCTAATAAAATACACTGTTATAAAAGTGGCATGTTTTATGGACCAAACGATTGTTGCAGTAGTGCATGTAACTGTAAAGCCATCAAAAACAGATTATCTAAACACCCTAGTTTAAACCTACTTTCTTTAAACTATTTGTTCTCGATTCATCACTAAAATATGACCGTATCTTCAGTTAATAAAAAAAACCAAAAAAAAAAAAAAACACCGAACATCAGCCATGTATGTATTTTTTTGAGGCCAAAAATAAAGTCAATGGAAATGGTCTACAAATTATTGTGGTAGACATTTTAATCCAAGGATAAAACATAACCGAATGTCTACTTACACATCGAAAAACCCAGGAAAACTTACAGACATTAAAACAGACTGTCCAATACTTGGTTTTTCTATCCGTAAAGTCAAACAGCAGGTAACTTGTATGGAGTAAACTGTATTCAGATAGTTTATCAGCAGTCCGTCTGATTTATTGCAATACTTAGAATTTCCTGTGGAACGCAGTATTTCATTTCTACCTCCGAAAGACTCTACTTACAATTCGATCGTAGAAGAAGAAATGGACCAATCCCAACCCGTATCAGTCGAAGGCTCTTCTGCGCATGCGCAGATGATACCCCGTGCGTTAGCTGTAAACAGCTAGTAGTGACAAAAAGCGGTAAGATGTCGCATATTTATGCGGTTTATTAATGTAATTTAGTCTTTGTGTGATGTCTTATTTATTTTTTGACCAATCTATCTTACATTTTGCTTCCTGTCTGGGCGTATAGTGAAGTTTCATGTTAATGTTTGCAGCACCATGCTGTTCGTGTTAGCGTGCTGTAGCCTCACAAATGTGATGTTTCTTGTCTTTATAGGATAAAAATGGACGCACAGAAGGATATACAGCCGCCAAAGCAGCAGCCTATGATCTACATATGTGGAGGTATTTTACTGCTTTCACCGGTGTTTGTACAGCAGCTCAAACATAAGTACTACCACCGTTGAAGCACTTTCTTCTGAGTTTTGGTATTACACTTTAATGTTCATGATGGAGTGATAATAATAATCACAGGCTTTGCTTTGATGCAGCTACACAAAAATGATTAAATCCAATCTAAATGTGTTGCACTTTGAACGTCAGATCTTATTTTCACTGCTGAACTTTAAACATTTAATCATTTCTGTTGTCATAGGTTTATATCTTTAAATTTGTTTTATTTGATAAATATGTAAATTGATTTTGGGTTAGGGATTAGAAATAGAATATTTGAGCTCATTTTTTAAACCAGTGTTTGGCTCTATTCACATTTTTTGTCAGTTCATTTCAAGCTGAATTCATCCCACAAGGGGCAATTGATTTGTACCTTCCTAGTCTACATTCATGTACACAGTCAGTCAGTAACATGAATAAATAATCAATCTGTAAAAAAAACAAAAAAAAAAAAACATTTTAGCATGGGCTATGCAGCACTCCTGATGTTAACAGACTGTAATGTTTTTGTTTCCAGAATGTCACACTGAAAATGAAATCAAGGCTCGTGACCCCATCAGATGCAGAGAGTGTGGCTACAGAATCATGTACAAGAAGAGGACAAAGAGATGTATCTTTTTTGTACAGTTGTCATTGGGGGTGTGATGAAATCATGATGAGATTTCTCATTTTACTAAAAAGTTGTGTGGTGAGCACATGGTAGACTCTAAGAGCGGACCGGACAGGAAAACGGTCAAAATGCGGTCAAAACACAGTTTTTAAGTCCATCTTCCCAGTGTCCTGCAGAAGCTCCTGATGTTTCTTGGTTTGATAAAGCATCTCCTTCTTGTGTTGCATTTGTTTACACAGCGCAAGCGGAGTGTGGAGCTTCGTCCTTCCACTTAATGGCCTGGCATATGAATGACATTATTTTTGAGTCGTTCAAATGATGTCCTGTAGATGCAGATACACTTAAGCTCAGTATTATTCCTATTCCAGGCAAATTTTGGCTCAAAGTTACTTTTATTCAACAAAAGCCTTTTTTTTTTAAAAAAAAAAAGTTGTTTTATTCACCAGATATGATGCAGGCATTTTCCAGAAGTTGATAAGATGATGTACAAGAAGCACCATTATGGGGGGAAAAAAATTCTGTTTTTATTTACATTTGAACAAAAAGTTGCATTTCCATAATTATTCACACCCTTATCAATAATTAAAATAAGTCTTCATTTGCTATTACAGCAATTAAAGTCTTCCTATAGTTACTGAGCAGCTTTTTGCATGTCTCCACTGGGATTTTTGACAATTTATTTTCAGCAATGAACTCCAACTGTTGTATTTTAAACATGTCGTCCATTTACTCCTCATAGCCTGACCTTCTAAACAGACGCCTGTCTCCAGGGGACACTACTGTTTGGATTTTAGGATGTCTCCTCATCAGACCTGTGCACAAAATGCATCTGTATTGTTTTGTGACTGTTAAATTAAAAAAGTCCACTCTTATATTTTTTTATTATAGTTTTCTTAAAAGTAAAGTGGAAATCTCATCTCGTGATCGTTACACGAATATCTTGCCTTGTCAATATCTGCATATTTCCTTGACTCTCTGATTTCAGTGGTTGTTTTTGATGCCCGATGAAGACGAGGAGAGAAGCAGTTTTGACTATTGTTTACTGTTTTTTGTAGTGTATGACCATGTAAATAAATAGACCTTGGGGCTGGTTTCACATTTCTGACTTATTTTATTGCCATTATGGAAATTTCGGGAGTTTCTTTCTCTCTTGAGAAGAAAACAGATTTTGAAGTAGTCTTTGTTCTTGTCACTTTTTCCTTTTTTTTTGAAAGGTCCTACTTGCTTTTCCCACCTACTAATATATATTTGCAAAAATATATATATATATTTGAAGCTGCACAGTGTGTTCGAACAAATGCTTACCATAGCTGGTGTGTAAATGTGTGTGAATGGGTGAATGCAGTGTAAAGCACTTTGTGCTCTGCTGTAGCAGTGTAAACAGTGCTTTGTAAGTGTGGTCCATTTACCATTTTCATTTAAATAAAAACACCCTAGGAAAAACAGGTGTGATATTACAGATACTGATTCACATCCATGAGGAAAATTAGCAACATTTTTGTGTTTTTATATGGTTTAAGGAGATTTTAGAAATGTTATGTCATTTGACAGATAGATCCAGGCTTTCTCAGTGCAAGTATTGTCTTTAATACAACAAAGTTAATGAGTAACAAAACAAATCAAAAGCTGTTTTAGATAAATTATTGAAATTCACCAAATAGTAAAGCGATTAAGATAAAGTGTTTCTATAAAAAGATACATTTTTGAATTATTAAAATGCAGATTACATTTACTTAATCTGCCAAAGACATCAAATGAAACAAATCTCCAGTATTCATATTATTCACACTGGTCAAAAATCAGAAAAATGTCCAATAAACTTTAATCCACAATTAACTTAAGGGGAGAATCCCCACCTTTTTATCAGACCAAGCCACTTATTTCCATTTCTTTTTTTTCCTTTTTCAGGAATGTATTTTATTATACTAATTTCAATAGTAAAATGTATTTTTAATTAATATTCAACTTTTTTTCTCAAAAAAAAAAACAAAGCAAGTTGAAATAATAAATGAATATAAAATATAATGCGCTTTGGATTCGGGATTTGGATGGAAATGGATAAAAACTACAGAATCAAAATGGATTCACTTGAAAGAGCGTGTTTTTCTAAACTATCCAGTCATCAGTGATATCGATAATCATATCGGTGTTTTACAAGAATAATTTATTTATTCTCGGGAGCTGACATCAGGCTGACGCCGCTCCGGAGGTGTGTCCTCCTGCAGAAATCCCCGGTCCGCCCGGACACAGATGCGGCTGAGGAGAGAGAGGAGGGAGGGAGGCAGAGCCGGAGCCGGAGCCGGAGCCGGAGAACACTGCGGAGGGAGAGCAGCCATGGGGAACGCGCAGGAGAAACCGCCCGGCGGCGGCGGAGGAGGAGGAGCGGCCAGGAGCGGCGCGGGGAAGCCGGAGACCCCCGGAGCTCCGGAGAGAGGCGCCGTGAACGGCTCTCCGGGAGAAAACGGCCAAGAACACACGGGAGGGGAGCGGCGCAGCCCCGCAGTGGACACCGGTTACCTGGACGCCCCCGCCGGGGCCCTGCCTCCTCACCTGGGCCGCCTGAAGAACCAGGGGAACCACCTCTTCAGGCACGGACAGTTCGGAGACGCCCTGGAGAAGTACAGCCAGGCCATAGAGGGCTGCGCTGAGGCAGGTCAGAGGCTTTACTCACACTTATAACGTTAAATATTCATATATTTAGCTGCTCCGACTCATCTGCTGAGGGGTTAGTTTCATCATAATCACTTACTTTGGTTCAGCTGTACTCAAACATCTGTTTTCAAGGCTCATTCATCAGTAGTTCATGAAGAGTGCACTCTAGTAATTTATGCATAAAACAGCATTTTCAATGGTAAAATAATGAACTTATTGGCTGCATCAATGCTGATCAGAAGGCTTAATTATTGATGAAGATGTTGGGTGTATTCTCATTTTCAAAGTAGGTCAAATGAGGTAAACTGTATTTAGATATGAGTAAAAAAAAAAAAAAAAAAAAAAAAAAAAAAAAAAAAAAGAGATATGAGTAAAATCACGTAAAAATACCACTAAAAGTACAACTACCCCCAAATTTAACTTAAAAACAGTATTGTGAGTGTTTATGTTTCCTTAATTCCTCTAGTGTCAACTTCTTTTAGATTTAATCAGATGTTTTCATGCATCTGATGCATAAAAGCACATGTTTAAATTGGTATTCATTCTTGAAATGCATGTTCACTAATGTATAATACTTGACCAAGTGCAAGATCGCTATCAGTTCAGTGTAACTTTAAAGGCAGAGCTCCTCTTGAATGTAAATGTCCTGCCTTGTTATTCTTCCCGTTTAGCCTCTAGCAGCAGCATGTAGATGGCAGAGATGCTGTATCATATGTTCATCAGCCCTCATCAAGGTATCACACAGGAGTCCAATCAGAGACATTTGGCTCCATAATCCACAGGATCCTGTGTCAGTTATGATGGCCAGGCGGAGGCCGTGTGCCTGTGGTGCATGGGGCTTTTAGCAAAGACTGGATGTCATGCTGCACCTTGAGGGGAGCGCAGCCAACTCTACTCTCATGGTTGGCCAGGGTTACAGCTTTTTTTTTTCCTGCTGCATCACAGAGAGTATTAACATGATTAGAAGGAGCAGAAGATGTTGTGAAGCGATACTTTGAGAGAAGCATCGGCTACAGTGTGGCAAATGTCTTGAATTAAAAGATCAGTGGAGCTGCAGACAGTAGAGACTTAGAGGAGAAACATGGTAGAAGATGATCTGTCCTCAGATCTGTTTTACAGCTCTGACTGGCGCGTCCTTTCAGAGTCAGCTCAGTGTTTGTTTGTCCTCCCCTGCAGGCGTTGACAGTCCAGAAGACCTGTGTATTCTGTACTCCAACAGAGCGGCCTGCTACCTGAAGGACGGAAACAGCACCGACTGCATCCAGGACTGCAGCAAGTACGTGCAGGATGAGTACATCTACGTGTGTGTGTGTGTGTGTGTGTGTGTGTTTCTATTTAATGCATTTATCTGGTTCACAAGACCCCTTCACACAGATTTTTTTTTTTCACATTAGATTAGATTAAACTTTATTGATCATTTTGGACAGCTTCCCTCAAGGGAAATTAAGAATCCCAGCAGCACTTTATGTCAACATGGACAGAAATAGCACAACGTCACACATCAATAAAAATAATCTAGTAGAAAATGAAAACAAAAACAAAAAACAGTACTAGAAAACTAAAGTAAAAACATAAATCTGATGTAAAAGAAGAACTTGCATGTGAATAACATCAGTGGGAATGTTGACATTATGTGTCCTCTGTCCTTCTGTTACCTCCCTAAGTGACGGGTCTTTCACTTTAATTTATTAAAAATAGAAAACTCACACTGTTGCCTCAATCCCTCCAGTTGAAAAGAGAAAACCTAGCAATTCTTATTTGGGATTTAGAATAAATGCTTGATGAAATTAAAATAATATTAAATTACTGCTGGCTAATTGTGTTTTTGGAGCAAACAAGCTTGAGCATTTATGTACTTTATGTTTATTGAAGGTGGAACAGTCGTACAGTGGGTTAGAAAAGTAACCCAAATTGACTTTACCTTTCTATCTAGCAGGTTTTACTCTGCCTCGGTCATTTTACACACATTTAGTATATTTTACTCAGTTTTTTGATGCTGTCTTATAGCATCTGGTTGTTTATGGTTGCTGGTTCGAGGCCTTGCTGCGGCCTTTCACTCGGATCCTCCTGCAGGTTTTTGAACACAAAGCTGCAGATGCTCACTGTCGCACCTGCGCCGCAGAGCAGAGGTGGCGACGGTTTGATCCTCTGTGTGTTGCGTCCCTCTCTGATCCTCTTAGAGCCCTGGAGCTGCAGCCCTTCTCCCTGAAGCCGCTGCTGCGCAGAGCGATGGCCTATGAGTCACTGGAGCGCTACAGGAAGGCCTACGTGGATTATAAGACCGTCCTGCAGATCGACACCGGGGTGCAGGCCGCTCACGACAGCATCCACAGGTCAGCTCAGGGCGAATGTACAACAATGTCTGAGGACTTAAAGGTCAGAGTTTGAAGACAGTGGAAACTGATAATACAGCCAGTTTATAGCTTTGTTAAAGCGTGCCACACTATTAAAGTTATTCTTTTCATCATGGCTGACTATTTGATTTACACAAGTTATGCTTTTCACATTATATTATTATGAACTGCCCCTGGGATCCATAGGAAAATAACATTTTAGTATATATTCGTGGTTGTAATACAAAAACTGTTTTGTAATTCTAACTCATCTCCATTAAATTTACAATATATTCATTTCTAAAAATGCATGTTTCAACAAAATTGTAAGTTTTAAACTACACTTATTTTTAAAAATGGAAAAAAGAAAAAAGGATGTTGTATAGAAAAAGCTTCTCACTGACCCCTAAACTTCTCCAGCTGTTGCAGAAGCCGTCTCGGTCCTTTGTGAGCTCACTCTGATTTTAAAACCTGCAACCTTTATTAATCAAACCATCATTTTTCTCTCAGATCAGCCCCGACTGAGAGAAAAAAAGACTTTCCATTTTGCATCCAGAAACTTCACACACTCTGTGTTTTATAGCAACCTTTTATTGTAACGTTTGTGGTGCTGAGTAGTAAAATACTAAAAGAAGCTTCACATAAAATTTTAAATGTTTTCACATGCTTTTATACTTCAGTTGGTATTTTTTCTGCTCTGAACACAGAGGAATAGTGTGTAAGAACAATTATCTTGTTATTAAAGCTGAGTTTTTATTTGAAGTCTTTATCGAGCCCTCGCCGTGGTGCAAACTGTGAACGTATGAAGCAGCCCAGCTCTTCCTTCCTCTGAGAGAGTCCGGTCTGCGTGCGTCACATCAGAGGCCAGAAATCCCGCAGCGTCTACAGCGCCGGCCCTGCTAATGTAACACTCCTGCTTTCGTCTCGCTCCCCTCGTCTTCTTGCCAGGATCACCAGGATGCTGATCGAGCAGGACGGGCCTGCGTGGAGAGAGAAGCTTCCGGAGATCCCCGTCGTCCCGCTGTCCGTCCAGCAGCAGCACAGAGAGAAGCCCGTCAGCGTGGAGCAGGCGCAGGCTCGAGCCGCCCGGGCCGCGCAGGAGGAGGGTGAGCCGCGGAACCACGGAAGGCTGCAGAATGAGCTGCAGTGTAGTAGAGCTCACTGGTGTTTGAATGATGGGGATCATAAAGCAGCAGCAGCAGAAGTCACTCAGCGAGCATCAGAGGGGAACTGCTGTGAACTGCTGAAGGCTCTCGTGCTGAGAGACGGTGTGTGTGTGTGTGTGTGTGTGTGTGCGCACCATCAATAATGCAGAGGCAAGGCGATCCACACAGAGCATGGCGCTGCTGTAATGGAACAATCCAGGTCAGATTTCCTCTCAGCTCAACACAGACCAGAAGACTCCACCACGAATGCAAATATATTCAAATTTAAGCGTTGAGTTTACGCCCATAAGAACTATCGCGTGAATCGGTCTTTGGCGTTGGTAACATCAGAAATTCAACCCAAGCGACTTTAGTTTTGCAGACGTATACACAGGGATACGTGAGCGCACGCGGAGACGTATATAAACAGTTAATGAGTTCAGCAAATAGTGAATCTCGGAATAGCTTCTGTTGCTGGGGAAACGGATGAAACTGGTTCAACCTGCCAGTGTTTAACATCACATCTGTATTTATGCAACAAGTGTTTAGTGCCTTTCAAAACGCTGCCGCACATAAAAACATGGATTTTAACTTGTGAGCCAAACTATGTCATCAAAGCAAGTTTAAATCATGTCTGTATATTTATATAAACTAGCTGGAAATGGCTCAATAGGTTAGTATGGACTGTATGAAGCCAAAGCTGCAAAAGTTAGGGGTTCATGTCAAATCCTCACTGATTTGAAGATTCATGCAGCAATTCATGAGTTCGGTAGGATTTTTTTTTTTTGCAGGTCTCTCAAATTTTGTCTTTGGATGGAGGGGTTGACAGAATATTGTTAACTTTAAATATTTTTGAAATAAGGCACAATTTTCAATGTCTGATTATTTTAAACATTTTCAAGAAAAATAATAGCATTTCTCTGTTCTCAGATGCAAAAATTCCAGTTGATATTTTCTTTGCAAATGTTACACCCTGCTTATCATCCTGTGGGCTGGATTAGAATCTCTGGTGGGCCGGTTTTGGTCCACAGGCCCTTTGTTTGACAAACCTGCCTTACAGCTATCGGCAGGCACTCTTCCTGGTTGAACCCTTTCTCTGTGTGGAGTTTGCATGTTCCTCCTGTGCCCTTTCCCCAGGGACTCTGGTTTCCTCTTTTCAACTATAGACACATGCTTGTTAGGGGATTTGATTACTTTAAATTGATGGCGTTTCTTTTATTTTTGACAATGTTTCCTTAGTTTATATGTGAGTAATGCATAAGTGTTAAAAAAAAAAAAACTGTGTGTGTGTGTGTGTGTGTGTGTGTGTGTGTGTGTGTGTGTGTGTGTGTGTGTGTGTGTGTGTGTGTGTGTGTGTGTGTGTGTGTGTGTGTGTGTGTGTGTGTGTGTGTGTGTGTGTGTGTGTGTTTTTCGCGGCTCATTAGTTGTTGTGACTTTCTCAGCACATCCAGCTGAGCGTCAGTGGACTCCTTCATTTACAGAGCTGCTGACAGGCTGGTGCCTGTTTACTGATGAGTCACCAAACAGCCGTTTAGCTGAAAAAAAGCTTTAAAGACAAACTCATTCAGTACGGTCGGTCTCCGTCTGAGTCACGGATCTATAACTTCTGCTGGAGAATAAACAGCCTCTTCAAGAAATAAAGCTTTATTATCTTTGAAACCATCAAAATGATACGAGCCGATCTGTTTCAGCGTAATTGTTTCGCTGAAATCTCTCTGTTTTGTTTGTGACAGCCAGAAGAAAAGAAGCTCGCTTTACGTTGCTAAAGCAGGAGGGGAACGGTTTAGTGAAGAAAGGCCAGTTCCAGGAGGCCCTGAAGAAGTACAGTGAATGTCTCATCTTAAAGCCTGATGAATGCGCCGTCTACACAAACAGGTACCAGCAAACACGCAACACAACACAAATCCCATCAGTGACGCTAAGGAGAAGCTGCGATCTGATGCTTCACAGCTTAGGAAACGGGACAGATTTATTCAACACTCTGATGTTAAAAATAACAAAGTCTACAGTACAAGTTTCAGTCTGATGTCAATCACTGTAAAACATGAAAACATTTCTGGTAAAATCATCAGATTCAGTGCAGATAATTGACGTCATTCTCTGAGTATAGTAGAAACTTTTTTCCCCACATCTGACAACATTACGTGTAAAAATAACAGTTATATGAAAAATAAAACATCTTTTCCCTAAGGTTGTAACAGAGTTTGAGTGTAACACTAACAGTTTCTTTCCTTTGAGGATTTTCTAATGGTGAAAACAGCAGAGGGCACCATATGATCGTCTCATATCCCCTATACTGCCTGCGTCATGCCACAATGTAAAGCTCTGGATCATTACTCCATTTAAAAATGAAATAACCAGATAAAAACTGCTGCACGACAGTCAACGTTTTTTTTTTTTGACTTTTCTTTCATGACTTTGTGTTTAATTGAGATCCAGATCTAATATACAGTAAACCGTCAGAATCCGCTCAGTGAAAGTCATTTATTACGATGTCTTCTCTTTATACACAGCACACTAATGTTTCCACACCATGCTTACACACACAGATGATATCTTCAGCGAGCCTCAGTCAGATAAAGGATCAATGAGTCTGGCACTCGACTCAATAGAGGAGCCTGAACACACAACCTGACCTTTAACACCTGAATGGGATCTCACATTCAAGTGCAAACCGACAAACCCGACTGACAGTGGCTGGGAGGTTGGTTGATTCACGACAGCTGTGTGTGTGTGTGTGTGTATGTGTGTGTGCGTGGTTATTGTTGTGTTTTGTATTTTTGGTTTTGTTTAGTTCTCTTGTCAATTCATTGTATTATGACTATTATGGTTGGCCCTTTTTTATGCCATGTTCCTTATGTTAATTGTCATTTCATTCAGAGGAACCCCTTGAAAACGAGATGATGCATCTCAAGGGGTTACTCCTCTATAAATAAATGTTGAATCAATGATTTCAGTTTAACCTTTTGTTAGCGTTTCGATCTGTAGAAGCCTGAAAGATGCCTCTACCTCAAAGGATGAGGTTATTGGACTCATTGATCTATATGAACAAGGCTGCAATGATACCTGCTGCGACGGAGGCAGTGGTGAGAGTGTGTGGAGATGGCTGTTGGGGTGAGGTGAATTGAGCAGCTGAAAGAGAAGGAGAACTAAAACAGTGTTTTTTTGGACTAATAAGTGTCCGAACTTTTATCCAACCAGAGCCATTTGTCTTCTGAAACTGAACCGCTTTGAAGAGGCCAAGCAGGACTGTGACTGTGCTCTGCAGCTGGAGCCCGACAACAAGAAGGCCTTCTACAGACGAGCCCTGGCTTTTAAAGGTTTACAGGTGGCCCACACACACACACACACACACACACACAAACACACTGCTTTACTTTTTTTTTTTTTGGTGATTTTTGCTTATTTTACAGTAAATGTTTTGTGTTTCTAATAATTCTGATTGCACTTTTCCGTGTGTGGCTGTGAACACACGTCAGGACTACCTGTCAGCCAGCAGCGACCTGCAGGAAGTCCTCCAGCTGGACCCGAAAGTCCGAGAGGCCGAGCAGGAGCTGGAGGTGGTGACGGGCCTGCTGAGGCAGAGTCTGCTGGACGGCAGTGCACATTCAGCGACGGTGAGACGCTCTTTACACTGCATGTCCTCCGGTGGAGGGATCCTTGTTCAGAAATACAGCCATAAAGGAAACATCAAGCACACAGTCGTTCAATCATGAAGGATAGATGCAAATACTGTCCCAGTGAAACGAATCATCTCTTCCAGGTGTGACGTCTCGAAGGCACACGTGGAGAAAACGTGGACACAGATTGTACTCCTACTGATTTTTTTATTTAAAGCCATCAGCTGCTGTAAGCAAGAGGAAAACCTGAAAACAGCAGCGGCGGCGGCGCCCGAGCGAACAAGCGCGCCTCAGACGATCAGCTTCTCGGCTCTGCACCTCGACTCCCGAGTACGCGAGCTTTACATAACGGGGAGCTTCACTCCAAAAGTTCAGCGTGGAGGTACTCATGACCTGCTTGCACTAGGAACCCTTCACATCATTATGTAACGTACTGTAAATACTGCTTCATGGGAGAAGCTGCTGGGGTTGTGGGTGGGGAGGGGGGGAGGGGCGTGTGAAACGTGTGCCTTATTGAGATTTCTACCACAGCAAGGATGAAACACGCCAACGTTAAAAGCGTTTCTTTGAATTGTTTCAAAAGATGCGTTTGCTTTTAAATTTGGTTAAAAGGGAAAAAAAGAGAAACTTCTTTGAGTCTGTGTGTATGTGTGTGTGTGTGTTGAGGGATGAGAGGCGTGTGACACACAGTTCTTGTATTATGCACATCCAGGATCGCAGCTATTGCAGTGCAAGGCGGCTGTGTTCACATGCATGTGTGCACAGCTGCTGGACAATAAAGAAGAGGCTCTTCCATAAAGCAGCGCTGCTCTGAGTGTCGGCTTCAGCGCAGCGTTACAGCGTCGTCCAGTCCTGGTTGTTCGTGGCTGCAGTTTTACACACGTTACGTGTGTTTATTTAGGCATTTAACTTTCAGTCTCAAATTGCGTGACAAAGACTTTTCCTATAATGTTAAATTTTTCAAGACATCAACCTACGTACGTCTTGAGAGACGAGTTGGGACATATCCCTCAGGAAACAGAACTGTGTTTATAAGTATTTAAGAAATGTTGGAGCAGAGTCACTTCTAAAACAGCAGGATTGGACAACGCTGCAGTAACATCTTCCTTTGGCTCTGGGTGTTTATAATCCTGCTCACAATTCAATTTTCTTCCTAAAAAAAAAAACAAAAAAAGAAGAAGAAAAAGAAAAAAGTGTTTCATTGAACATTGGCAGCCTCCACACATTCTGAAGCCGGTTTACATGTAGCATCATCAGTTCAATCGAACTTCCCTTCAGTTTGATTCATGTAGCAAAATAACTGACCGTATCGTCCAGAATATAAGTCACACTTGTTCTTTCTTGTGCTGTGGCGCAGCTATCAAAATATATCAGAACGACTAGATGGCGCTGTATGACAGCAGAATTCTGCAACCATAAACAAACCTCCATTTCCAAAAAGGAAGAAAAAAAAAAAGCAAGACAGAAATGTTTGAACTAAGAATGTAAAATATGCACCAGTAAGTAGAAACAGACGAGCTGAAAGAGTTCAGAGTGTCTGAGAAACCTGTGAAGAAACTGCTACCAAGATGAAGAAAACAAAGGGAAGAAGAGAAGAGAATTATCGTGAGCGAAAAGTTTAGAACCTGAAAAAACAAATTCACAGATTTGTTGAACAGCTGCTAGTAAATGAGGATCACTGGCGTGCAGTTATGTCTGGGCATGAAAAAAAATCAATGCAACTTAAACACGACTGTGACTGTTAATCTGGAAAATACGGTAGAATCTGATCGCACTGCGCGTTCATATCAAATATGGAGGAAACAAATCCAACAGTTGATCAAGCAAAGGTGACATTAGAAAGATGTGTTCATGATTGTTTTGTTTTTTTTCTGCAGTTTTATATCGACCAGTAATGCGTACAGTTAATGTGAGGACAGTAATGCCTAAAAATGTGAATTAACATGGCTTTTACTGGAGAAGCACACAGATACATGCAAAACTACAGCCTCAGGTTTAAAACGGTTTATGACGGTGACTGAATGATTCAGTATCTCAGCTGAGCTCATTGCTTTTAAGATCAGTTAAAATCTTATTGTCTTTTTGCTTTGAGACAAAATCTGTGCGACGGAAGTTGGAGTTACAGGTTTGTTTGTCGTCCGCTGTAAAAATTCACTGTAACTCTCAGGGCCGGTCTTGAATGTAACCTTTGCAACTGTGTCTTTATCATATCTTGGAGGTTTTAAATAGAATTCAAAATGTTTCCTATGGTTCATCAAATTCACATGGTTTAAGTTATTGTTTTGAAAAAGCTCAATTTTTCCTCGAGTTTTAGTCTTTTAGTGCAATGAGAATAAAAAAAAAACACCCTTCAAATGAGGGTGAACGGGTTTAAAGTGTTTTTGTCTAATTGGCTCAACCTGCAGAACCTGAAAACTAAACCGCAACTTTACAAGAAGATCCAATCCAGACTCCTAAGCCACACGCTTTAAAACCCCGACCTGCGTACAGGAAAGGCGTTCTCACTCCATTAAAGCCCTTTTCATGTCTTTGTGGGAGCAGACGCTCTGCTCCTCCACCTGTTTCTGTTTTCACACCAGTTGAACAGGAATAAATGAGACTTTTTTTTCCAACTTGAGCTTTGTGACTGCACCTATTTTGAGCAGAAGCAGAAATCCAACATTTGCACAAATCCTGCAACACCTCAGCCTTGAACCAGGCAGAAAAGATCTAAAGCGTCATGTGCCAGAACTTTTGAATTTGACGTGTTAAAAGTATTCCGCATTTGTTTTTGACCCTCGTTTCATTTATTGTGCTGTGAAATAAAAGCCTTGTGGAAATGAAAACGGCTGTAATGAAGCTCTTCAGCCATTTGTACTGATGTACGGAATGTAAAAGCATGTACTGTATGTAAATAGACTGAAAATGTAAATAAACCACAACATGGATGCTTCCATCTGTCAAGTTACTGTGTACTGATGAGCATGTTTTTAGTCACATGGAGAACATGCAAACTACACACGGCATACATGTTATAACACTGTAATAAAGAGATTTCAGTTCACAGACTCACAATGATACTCTGAGGCAAAACAAACAAAACAAGAGGCCACAACCTTGACTGAAATGTTTATTCTTATAAGGATATGCATTTACATGCACATTATGAAGCAAATATTTAGGAAATATCTTTATCTCCCACCCGCCCCCCAAATAGCACAAGCCGTTTCTCCCCAAATATGAAAATATTTGTGGCACTCGTCTTCAAATAACATGACTCTGGGCGGAACGGAGGAAGCGAGGCCGTGGCGAGGTTCGCTCCGGGCTGACGTTGCTCCTCAGATGTAATCCAGCCGCCGAGCAGAAGGACCAGACTTAAAACTGTCTCCGCTCTCAGTCGCGGATTTAAAAAAAAGGGTTTTTTTATTGCTGACGATTCTGCCAAAACAGCTCATAAACTCTACAAACGTCGGCTGCGTCTTTAAAAAAAAAAAAAAAAAAAGAGGGGGACTTCAACCCAAACAAGTGTTTTGGTTTGCCATCTGGTCGCGACTCGGGCTTTATGGACTCAACCTCCTCGTAACATTAAAGCAGATTTCAACCAGAAATTTCCACGCTACATTAAAAACAGGCCTCTGCGGCCTGACGGCAGTCTTTGGTGGTCGCAGCTCGAGTTTGCACTTTTTTTTTCTCCCGAGATATTTGAAGATGTACAGAATATGGACACAGAAACAGTGTAGAAATACATCATCCCCCCCCCCCCGCTTTCAAAAGGCACTGTAGGCTCAAGGAATATAAAGTGGTCTGCATCAATCATTTGCAAGGATACACTCAAATACACTCTTAATCAAAAATAAGGTTTTGATGAGGGAGGACTGAACTGTACATTCACCACGAGACCATATAGGCGCATCGTGACGCCACTGCAAAGCTTTTCTTTTATTGCAAATACACCGTTTGGTTGAATTTTCAGTTTCAGTGACTGATTATTTTATAAAGCCCTGTTCATAGTAATAAATGCTACAACTTCAAATTTCACTGGGCTTTGCTTCTTTTTTTTTTTTTGCATGTTTACAAGTTCCCTTTCCTCCTCTCATGACTCAGCCACACTAAAACTTCCAACATCTGAAAACATTTTTCTTTTACCAGTGCAGACGAAAGCTTGTGAAAGACGAAAACACAGCAAAAATGTCTTAAATCCATCATATAAAAAAAAAAAAAAAAAAAAAAAAAAAAAAAGTCAAACAAAAGGAAGGAGGGCTACACTCCAGAGTCTCACAGTTCCCACCAAACCATTAGAAACTGTTTGGACCCAACACGGGGCTTCAGAACTGAAAAACAACTTTCCCCAAAAATGGAAAATAAACACAGAACACACACACAAAAGAGAGTTTATCGTTACAATTTGAACAAACACTTTTCTTACATATATGATTACAGAAAATAACTCCTGCTACTGTCTGTGTGAACTGGTCCCTCTGAAGTTTTATATGCTGGAGGTTATTTTAGCTGAGATCTTCTGGGGCGGTGGACCAAACGTTGCTCACTGATCCTGCAAAACCAGGACCCCCCTCCTCAAAGAAAGCTGATTTTTGCAGATGTGGGGAAAAAAAAGAAAAAAAGAAGAGGTTTTTATAATAGCAGCTTGATTCACTACAGGAGAGAGTTTCAGACATCTTAATATCCAGCGTCATCAGGTCTGCGAAAGACAATAATCAGCTTTGTTCTGGGATTTGGTGAAATCATTCAAGAACTGTGAAGGCTTTGCAGATCGTCATATTAGCTGGGAGGATCGTCTGTAACATTTCGGCCGACAACCTGCCATGTCCATGACTTTCTCTAACTTACTGTAATCCTCGGTGCTCCTGTTCGCCAACCTGAAACCGCTTTCTCTCACTTCACTCGCGAATCTCTCTCCAACTTCCGCCTGAACCTTCTCCGTCGCTCCGCAGACTGACATTCGGGTGCTGCTCCCGCCGCCACGGCACGGGAAGAGCTCATCTCTGAGGAGGAACTGGGCGATAAGGCTGATGGAGCTCGCAGTGGGAACCGGCCGTCCCTCAGATGTCCGTCTGTATGCAGCGCTTCTTTACCGGGCTGACGGGCCGCACCGCCGCGTCGCTGGTGTCTTTCGTCTGCTCCGCCTGCTCCGTGTCCGTGACGTCCGCCACGCTCTCCTCGCTGATGTAGAGGAAGTTCCCGCTGGCCCCCTCTCTGGGCGAGGCGGGCGGGGAGGCGGACACAAGGCGGTGTGTGAAGGCTGCGTGGCCGCTCGGCGCGGGGAAGCGCTCCAGCCGGTCGTGCTCCACCTCGGGCATCTGCGCCAGCGGGGCGTCGCCGAAGGGGGCGGTGGGGTGGGGCGCGTCCACCGGGGACGAGGACGGGGGGTTTGCCGGTCTCGGGGGCTCGGGGTCCGAGCAGCTGAGCTCAGAGGAGAAGTGGCTGCAGTGCGAGTCGGCGACGGACGGGAGGCTGCCGCTCAGCGACGGCGAGTCGAACTCGGACGAGTTGGTGCTGCGCTGCTCCAGAAGCTGGGCGTCCGCGTCGCCCTGGCTGCTGCTCGCCCTGTTCCACAGCTTGGCTTTGGCCTTTTTGCCCCCGGAGGTGGAGGGCTCCTTGGACCAGGGGGACGAGGGGCAGCAGTGGCTGCCGTGCTGCGTGCAGCAGGAGCACGGACCGCCGCCGCCGCCGCCGCCGGCTGCTGCTTTGAGCCCGGCGGCGCTGCTGCTGCTGCAGCTGGCCTCGTCCAGGCTGCTGCTGGCGCTGCCGTGCCGCACCTTCTCCTGCTTGGACTCCACGTCCGCCTGCACCTCCAGACTGTTGTCTCTGTGAGACAAAGACATGATAAATTAAAGATTCTCTGTATGTCCATGCAGCTACATTAACAATCAGCATTATTCAAGCGGTGGGTCATGGGACATTTGAGCTGATTGGCACCATAAACTCGGTACATCTCACACAAAGAATCCTTTGTCCTTCATCTGGAACATAACCCCACACATGTACATTGACATGTTCTTTCTGCCTTTCTCTCATCCTGCTGCAAATATAACAAAACTATCTCCTCTGAGTATCTCTTTATGTGTCTGTACTTCACTCTCTTGTCAGCAGACGACATGTGATCCGCTGCAGCACACAACGCCGTTCTTATTTTGACCACGGTTCGTCTGTGAGATGAAACTGGGGCAGGGCTGTTTGTAGCGGTCATACGCGTGCGGCTTCAGCATGCGGGGCGGTCAGAGCGCGGCTGCTGACCTTTCCAGGGGCATGTAGGCGTTGAGGATAGATCCCGCCATGGCCTTTGTGCTGGCGTTGTCGCTGATGGTGCCCAGACTGACGGTGGCCGACTCTCCGCTCAGGCTGCAGCGCTCCTTCTGGACGTCGGCCTGCACCTCCATCCTGACGGAATCGACGTTACAAAAAAAAAACACGTGAGCTGCGTTCAACGACGAAGGAGCACGAGGGGAAATCGTCCTCGAGGATTACCGGTTGTAGCAGCTCCCGGACAGGCTGCCGGTGATGCTGGTCCCGGCCAGCGCCGTGGTGCTGGCGTTGTCGCTCATGTTGTCCCGCTGCGCCGAGCCGACGCCGCAGCGCTCCATGTGGCTCCCACTGACGCTGAGGCTCAGGCCCGTCAGGCCGCCGACGCTCGCCCCGTCGCCCAGGCTGGCGTTGTTGAGCCGCGTCTCTGCCACGGAGGTCGTGTCTGAGCCGGAACACGGACAGAAACAGAAATAAGTAAACGGCCCTTTGTTTTAGACTAATACTTAATTTAGACAAGAGTGCAGCATGAGACACTTTTCACGCCTTCGTTGAAATTCTTAATCATCCTCCTCCTCCTCGACGGGAGCTGTGAGATATAATCTGTCCTCCTCCCTCAACATCTCCTGGGAAAAGCGCGGCCGGCTCGACCCCGCGGCCGCCAGCCGGACCACAGGAGTCACGCACCGACGCTAAAATCCACGGACAGCGGCGCCGCTCATTTCACATGTCGCACGCCCGAAATACTGCATCTCCCCATCAGCTGCTGTGACTAATATGTAAACACACACACACACATACACATATGCAGGTGGAAGCGTGCATGTGCAGGAAATGTCAGTGGAAACAAACTCCAAATCCTGTCCTGCTCACACAGGGCCGGGTATTTTCCATATGGCCACAGAGTCGAACCTAAAGCAGAATGCCACGGCGGGTAAAACACCGGCACAGCGTGCGTCGGACCCGGAAGGAGTCATGCTAAATACTGAGATCGGTTGTACTGTTGTAGGATTTATACACAAGGTGTTTGGCACCTTGGATCTAGAAAGACATTTCCTATTTAGTGTAACTGATTGAGGCCTGTATCTCAAAAAGACAGTTTAGCTCTGGTAGCACTGGCGGAGATGCGCGTTGTTTCTTTTGTCCTGTTTGACGCCTCTCACCTGTGACGGCTGCGCCGCTGCCTATGTTGTCGTTTTCGTCGTCGAACTCGATCCGCACGCCTTTGCCGTTGCCAGCGGACACTCCGCAGCCTCCACTGCGGCACAGCGAGATCGGGACGACTCCGTAGACATAAGCAAGCATGATGGGAACGCCGATTCCTACAAAAGGTCAGAGAAAATATGGAGGGAAAAAAAAACCTCGAAAAAAAAATTCATGCTGCAAGGAATAATAAACCAGCAAAGCTTCTCCAACTTACCAACAGTGACTGCAGCGACCACAGGCGACACAATCACAGACAGAGTCACGCCGCCAGCGATCACCAAGTTCCTCTTGTGCTTGGAGATGTCCTTGCCTTCGTAACGATTATGAATCTGAAAAATGGATGAGCGGGGCTGACCGGAGAGTTTCTAAAAATATTTTTGCGCTGTACAGCGAAGCGGCAAACCACAGGCACTCATCTATAAGAAAGTAAACCGCTGATGTCTTCTCCGGCCGTCTGACGGAGGATTCTCACCTTTCTGCCGACGTACACCGGGATGCCGATGATCATCGCGGGGATGGCGATGCCGGCAATGAGCGCGATGCCCACCGGGGCGCCCACCAGCGTGCCGAGCTGCCACAGGATCTTCTTCTTTCTGCTCCAGGGCTTCTTGCCCCAGAACGTGCAGCCAGACGGGCTGAAAACGCAGAGAAGACGGGCGTGCGTGTCGTGAAATGGAATGCTGCGTTGTTGGGACTGCTGGGAGTTTTCTGATCACGTGTGTGAAACGCGTCGCTGCGCATCCGTCTCACCTTAAGTAGTGCAGGTCGGAGATCTCCTTCATGCACAGCCAGCAGAACTCGCAGCCGCACACCGCGCAGGTCATGTGGTTGCAGCTGCCGTCGTTCATCTTGATGATGTACGCGGCGCAGCGGGGGCACGGCTTGATGTCGTCACCTGGGTGGACGGAGGGGGAAAGCATGACGGGGCGCGCTTCCAAATGGAAACGCCGGGTCGGCCCGCTCCCTCCGGACGTTACCTGCGGCGCCGCTCTCCTGGCTGTAGCTCAGGGAGGACGACCTGAAGCTCCTCAGCCGGAGGCTCTGGGCCCGCTGCTGCCGCGCCGTGTCGCACGTCTGGTTGGGATGCCACAGCTGCTTGCAGTGGTAGCAGAACTCCGTGCCGCAGCCCTCGCGCCCGCAGGTGATCTTTGGGCAGCTGGCGCAGCCGAACGCGATGACTGCATAACTACATGAGGAAGAACGCACCCCAGTGACGGTTAACAGTTGCTGAATTTTGTTTTTTTGAAGCATTGCTTTAATGGTGGAGGAAAATGAAAATGTGACTCCGAGATGACGGCAGTGTTTTACAGTCAGAACAGATGTTTCCTTAATAACTGTGCTGCAGGAATGCTCCCTCATGACACAGCCGGCTATGTGGACCACCTGTTGTCGGAAAATGCACAAGTCTTGTTCCCCTTTGTCCTAAACTCACAGATCGTTTTCATTTTAAGGTTGATAACATCCCAGCTGTCTACAAAAGAAAAGCGGAATGCATTCCGAGTGCTTTGTTTTTAAATTTTTTTCTGAAAATAAAATTCCTTAGAAGTTGCAGTTTGGACAAAGACAGAAAGAAAAGTTTAGAGAGGAGAGAGGAGCCGTCAGATTTCCCTGAACACCTTGAGGAATGCACCACCCTCAGACCTCACAACAATGCAGCCGCGCTGCGATCCGTTCTGGACGACGCCGCGTCACTGTCGCATCCCTCATCAATCACCACCGCGCCGCTATTTCAGAGCCGTTTCTGAGAAGCACACGGCATGACCGAAGCCCAACAACTGCTTTGTTATAAATACGACCCGACAAAACCGACGCTACGAAACCACGTCACGTCACCGTCCCAGCAGTCACTGTGTCAAACTGCTTTACTGCCGCCGATAAGAATAGCGTAAACTAGTTTCTGCCCGGAGGAAGTGTGACAGCTGAGGTATCTGAGGAACTCTGACGTATCCCGCGTCACGGTTATCACTGGAACATCGGGAACTGGCGATAAGGGAAAAGCAAACACCGACATCCAGACGGCCCTCTGAGGGCGACGCGTGAACACGAACGACGGCGTCTGCGTTTCTGGAGAGAGCAAAGCTTACAGGACAGGAAGCTGATTACTCAATGCTGCGCAGGTTCCCCACAACACTGGCATCGTCTGTCACACACTCCTGGGCTGTTTGCTGATGCACACAGCTGGTAATTCAGTCAAGTGCTTGGTTAAAAGTAGATAAGTGTTTAATCCAATCGACACGCTAACCGCAGCCGACACTGGGGAAGCAACACGGACACAGCTGCAAAACAAGCGGGGAGAACATTCAGCCGAGAGTCATGGAAAACTAACATTCCTCCGATAAAAGAAACTCCACTTCAAATATTTTTCGTTCTGCTAAATGCCAAGGACAAACTATTTATAGCAGCACAACTTTCCAAATGTGTTTAACAACATTCAATGAATGCAACTGTAAAACATTTGGAGAATTAATTCAATTAAAGAGGAATTAGAGAGAGAATCCCCCCCCCACACACACACACACTTCAACAACGCTGATCATGTTGGACCTCCTGCCCATCATGTTTTAGATGCTTCTCATTCAAACGGACGGCTCAGTGTCGGGTTTCCACAGAGCTTCATTATCCATCCAGCCAGCTTTTGTGATGAGCAGCTCATCATGGAGCACATTCACCATCACCAAACCAACTGGACACACTGATGACACACACCTCAACCTGGCTGCACGAACGCTCCTGAGATATTCACCAGGAAGGCTGAACCAGTGCTGCTTGGTTAATTTGTGCCAAATTGTGCGCTGAGCTGTGTACCAAGACTGCGGTATGAGGAAGAGGAAGCTCACACGGGCACATTAGCTGTTGCCACAACACAATCAGTGAAGCCTTTGTGTTTTGTTTTGTTTTTTCGTTCTTGAGGATTAAGTGGCCATGCACACACTCTGCTGGCTTCATGTTTAGAGAGTGCAGATGGTAAATGTGCCTCGTGTGCACAGCTGACAGCACTCAACCAGGTAGAATCGTCTCAACTCAGTGAGAGAAATCGACCCAAGATGGGTTCAAAACGGGTCAAATGTAATAAATCCTTGATCAGGTGAAATATTCTCAGGGTCTTTCTAGTGGTTATGTTTGAAAGAATAATAATATAAAAGGGCCACATGGTAAACTCAAACTGTTTTGACAAACGGCAAAGCCTAAACAGAACTTCTGGTGAGTGCGGTGCTCCCCACGTTGCCATGGAAACGTGACAGTTTGGTGTGGTGCTGAGACCAGAACAACGCAGGTGAGTGTAAATGTCAAAACACATCGAATAAAGTGACATTTTGGTCTTCGCTGCCTCCAGATGGAACCAGGAGCAAGGCGCGCCTCATCTGTCCGGCAGCGGCGGCGGCGGCGGAGGCTGCATGTGAAAACAACAGTCCGTCTCGACGGCTTCCAGACGGTGAGCGCTCACACCCCGGTGAGAGCGGCTCATGGCACACTGCGGAGAAGTTGTAAAACAGACGGTGGCTTCCCGAGTGGACCTTTTGGTATGAATACTCGTCTGTGCTTTTTGCCTCAAACATCCACACTCCTCTTCAGTCTGATGCCAAAACGTAACGCGTCAGTAATGTACTGCAATTTGAGAAATGTCAATGAAATAAGACTTTAATATCAGTGTGGGCTGACATTTTTTGTTAATTCCTGCAAGTTACTGAGCCTCGCTATTACATCTGCAGCTTAGTATCAGTTAAATATTACAGGTTAGGGTACAAATTGTGCTGTTATCTTCAGTTGGTGAGCCATTAATCTCAGACAAGGAAGATGTCTTTAAAGTATCACCTGCTGTTAACAGGGAAAGAGCTGGAAATATTTCATTTTAGAGAATTGTTAACAAAAATTGCTGCAATATCAAACAAATGTAAAGTGGTAGTTTTGCAGTATTTATGAATGAATCCTAACAAGAAGAGCTTCTAACAAGATGCTACTGTAAGACCAGCTGCACTGGACTGGAATTTGATCAACTTTGTCCCCGAGCAGCACAATTACACAACAATACAGTGTGGAAAGCGTGGAGCTGATCCAGAGCCGAGCGGTTCGGAGGTTGCAACAAACTCATGAAAGAGCCATTATTCCTGCCCACAAGGGTCAGCAGTGTTGGCGCAACAGCGCCAGGAGCGCGAGCGAAGGGTGAAACCACGACGGCCTTCAGACATCACTTCAACGTGAGCTAATGAAGACGGCCGAGCGAAGCTCTCTGAGCCAAAACGGCAACAATACATTCACGTCGCTGGTTTGAACCTGACTGCTGTCAGTGTGCATGTGCGCTGTGCGCTCAGCGATCACCGTGGCCTCTGCAGAGCGGCGGGTCGGGCAGGGTGACCGGGTGAGTCACGGTTCAGACGCCACAGAGCAAACAGTCCGATCTCTGCCGGCTGCGAGCGCAGAGGACGCTGACCTGCGCTCAACCCTGCACTGCCACCGCCATGGGAAAAGGAATGAACTGACAATACCGCGAAGACCAAAACGCAGTAAAAAGAGAGGCCTCATAAAACACGGAATATCTTATATAAACTACATTCACAAGCCCCGATCTGACCTATGGTGTACGTCCACACTGATAAAGCTCCTCATAAACTTTGCTTTGAACTATTTTAACTGTCATTCATTGCAGTTTCACTCGGTGTGGTTACGTTGTACTGATTCTATTGAAGATGGAAGACATTTACAAAGCAGTTTTTTTTTTTTTTTTTTTTTACAGTTAGGAGTAATGCCTTTTTAACATTGCTATCTACAATAACACTGTTAAAAGTAAAATTATAACCTCAAATAAGAAAACCTCAATCAGTAAAGTGAGAATTTAGTGCCGTTCGGCTCATGTATCTGCAAAAAAGGACATTTTTCCCATTTGTATGAGCAGCTCCACACTTTATCAAAAGAGGCATATATACTTAAACTTTTTTTTTTTCATAATTACATTCAGAGTGTGACATTTCAATATTTTATTGCAGTGAAATGTCAAGCCATTAAAAGAAAAAAAAAAATATTTTAGCTCTCATAAAAACAGACCATCTCATTTTTTAAATTAATTTTAGAACAACATGCTTGTTCACATCAGATCAGAAATGCCTTAGGATATTCTATTTCTTTGCACATCTATCTCTCTGACTGCGAGATTAATTCAATGGCAGTGTGATACAATTCGTTTTACAATCCAGTGCCGGTTGTTCGGTGCATGCTCGTAATTTTGGAGCCTGACAACAACAAGGCATCAACACAACATTCGGCTCTCACATCTTTCTCGGCTGACAGAATAAACGGGTCTATTACTGTTACCGGCTATTTTTAACTCAGGCATCAGTGCAGGAGTTGGGGTGAACTTCGCGGGGCGGCAGACTGCAGCCTTGATGTTTCTTTGATGCAGTTTTTTTTTTTTTTTTCGGGGGCTTTTGTGCTATTTTAGTTCTCCTCCATCGGATTTTTCATGGAGTAAAACTAAACTTGTGCTTTTTGAGACGTTGCTGGAGAACTTGCCGTTCGCCTCTTTCATCTCCAGTGTTTTCACCTTACAAAATGTGTGTACTGACGAGCGATCGGCCATTCTTACCCACAGTCGGGGGCGGGGCACCAGCGGCAGTCGGGCTCGGCCACCAGCCACCTCCTCAGCATGAACTCCTCGTACTTCTCCATGAGCGCCCGGTCGCCCAGGATCATGCGGATGTCGTGGGGGTTGAAGCGCTCGGCGCACTCGGGGCAGCTGATGTTGACGCGGGACTCGGAGATCTCGATGCGCAGGTACTGCCGCAGGCAGTCGGCGCAGGAGCGGTGGTGGCAGGTCATGATGTCCGGGAAGCGCTCGCGCGTGTGGCGCAGCAGGCACAGGGGGCACTCCAGCAGCTCCGACGCGGCCGCTGCCGCCGACGATGTCGCCGCCGAAGAAGAAGTGGACGCCGCATCTAGAGGGGAGTGGGTAGAGGTCTTGTCGTGGGCTGGCTCCGGCTGCACGCTCTCAATGGCGACCGCGCCGTCCAGGCCGCCTCCGGCCTGCAGGTGCCTCGACTTGCGCTTGGGGTCACGGTCGGGCCGGCGTCGGCGTCCAAACAGCGAGTGGAGGGACAGACGGCGCTTCTTTGGAGTCTTCCTGACCGAGGGGAGGCTGACGGAGGAGGCGGCGGACTGGAGGTCTCGCTCTGAGCCCACGCTGCCATGATGCTGCTGGTGCAGGCCGCTCATCGCGCCGGAGGAAATGCCACGGGTGCTTCGGCCAGATATCAGCACATCTCGAAGAGGAGATTGGAGGGATTGAGAAGGGGAGGAAGATGGAGAGAGGGATGAAGGTGCGGGACTGCTGTGGGCTAGGACATGGTGCAGGGACCTGGAGACGCGGTCCGGCGCTGGTTTAAATCACTACTATTCTGAGGTTCGACTGAAGCCGAGGTGCAGCTTCTCTGAAGTAGGACGAGAACCTGAGAGAGAGAGAGAGAGAGAGAGAGAGAGAGAGAGAGAAAAAAAAGAAAAAGGAGAGAAAAGGATCAGGTGCTGTGCCAAAGCTGAACACATTAATTTTAATGCTGTGCTGCAAAAAGAGAAAAACAAAACAGGGATGTTCAGGAGACTGAATAATAAAATCATGACAGCATTTAAGACAACTACCAGCGAGAGCATTCGCTGCTCGAGAAGTCAAAGCAGCATTATTCCTTTGATAGTTAACTCGTCTTTTGGCAGCCTGCAGGCGCTTTTTTCAGGCGTTGTCCTCGGCACATGCTATCCTGCTCACATAAGCAACTGCATGATCTCCCCGGAGTGTGGATTAGCCGAGTGTGGAGGCTAAACAAGTCCAAATCCTGCATGTTTTCAGCACAGCTGTGTCAACGCGCCTCTGGAGCAGCCACGCCTCGCGCCTGCACTGCTTCCACCACTCCTTCACGCAGCAGGAGGAACTCATGGCCTGCGAGGCCGGAGTGGACGAGCGCTCCACTAAGGAACAAGAGAGTGGTTTTTCTCAAGAGGTGCAGATGCGCAAAAACACAAAAAGAAAAGCATCAGGACAGGGATGCTGCAGGGAAACGTGAGCTCCCGTTTCACTGAGTGACCCCTGAATGATTCAAATGTTCTGGACAAACTTTTGAAGTGATGGAAGGAGCGGAGCAGAACGACTACGAGAGGCTCACTGTTTGCATTCCAGAGACGGACTCGGCCCCAGACTGCTGCATCAGTCATTTAGCAACAATAACACCCGGATTCACTGCTGATTGAAAAAATATCGAACCTGCTGTATAAATGTTAATGTTTACTTTCAAAAGACTAAGAAGGTCTCAGTCTTCGACGAAAAGACGCTACAGGATTAAATCTATAGATTACAAAGTGTGGCTTACTCAAATTTTTGGCCTCAGTCTAAGTAAACTTTCAAACAATGGTTCTATTACTTCAAACTTTTTGCTGTATGACCTCTCAACCTCCTGGAGAGATACGCTCGGTGAACCTCATCATTAAGAATCTGGATCAGATGTAGAAAATATTATAAATGGACAATTTCTTGAGAAAACATTGTAAAAGTTCTGGATAAGCGTTACAAATTCACACAATATGAAACAAATTCTTCACTCAATTTTTTTAAATCTCTCCTTGCAACTTAACGGATCTATGTGGTGAAGAAAAATTTTGTTACACTCCATTTGCTGTAAGTTGTCCTTCTTTTAGCATCTGTAGCTGTACTCATTCTGATGCTGATATAATGGTGGAGACTGTGTTCTCCATCTTATTTACATTTCTGACTCATCTGCCTAGAAGTCCTTCAACTTGTTATCCAATGATGATTCCCTTTAATGTATTCCCATGAAGTTCCATATGTGAAGAGCTTTAATTTATATTATTATATTCATAAAGTTTTTATGAGCCATTTTTGTAGAAGATCATGTTCTGTTTCCTCAGTTTGTGCTGTGTGTCTTTACCTTTTTGAACCAGAATGGCTGTTTATTCAGTTGTAAAATCAACTTTCAAGTGTATAAAAAAAAAAAAAAAAAAAAATACTGAAGCACTACATTTTAGCGTCAAGACTTGACTTAGCACCCTTTCTACAAACTATAAATTCAGGAAAGTATTACAAGTCCCTAAAGTTTAACATCAGATAAGCAATACAAACAGGACTGATTTGACTCGCCTGCTTCATGTTCCAAGCGTGTGTTTATGTGTGTTTGTCATTTGGGACTAATTTCAGGAAAGTTCCAGCGGGAGCCAGAAAGGTGACTAATTAACAAGCCCACTGCAAATCTCAACTGGAGCACAAATGGTGCGAGTGCACTCCCACAACCTACAAACCTCAGCCTGACTGGCTGCGGTTTGTCGCCCTTTGGGACGACGTGTACGAAAAATTCACATTTGACTGCTTTACTACCGGAGGAGTCTTAACAGTGTTTGCCTTTTGCTGCTCAACATCCTGAAATCGCATTCAGTAGACAGTGTATCTGTCGGGACCCGGTTTACTGCCGTTCTTTCAGATTTGACATGTAGGTCAAGTAATATAATGCACTGGACAGTCTCTATGGAGTGGCTGAGCGTGTGCACGCTGCGCCGAGCGCTTTAGGGGATGTGCGCCGGCATATGTTGCGAGGGATTTCATTTAATCTCCAGTCACATAGTGTTAACTCTACATACAACATGACAAAAAGACAGCTGGTTGGACCTGATGAAAAACCCTGGACAGGTTATGAAAGGTGGTGGACGTACTAAACTACTGCTTGAATCAGTTCTAAGCTGCTCAGAGAGAGAGAGAGAAAAAAAATGCAATATTTAAGTATTGTGCCTGGAATTGTTTCACAGTGATCCAGCGTCCCAGTAGTCCCTCCCCCCCACCGTGTTGGGTGTGGGGCGGTGTGACCAGGTTAAATCAATATGACCAGACCACTCTGCCTACCTTCCACAGTCGGTACTGACTCACATTCTGATCAGCAGCTGTTTGAACAGCTGATGCAGTAAATGTTGACTCAGCTCAGAGCCGCCATCAAAAGGTCATTATAACATGCAGCAGAACCAGTGTCAACCGGAGCAAAGAGCGAGAGCATTGTGCTGAAAATTTAGCAAAATTAGTGTTGAACTGGTACGACGCGGAGGCGAGGGAGTTTCTGAGGAGGAGTCATTTTTGACAGCTTCAAATCAAAGTATAAAGCAACTGCAAGGCAGCACAAAATAAAACATAATCTGTTTCCCGACCATGTCGGAAGCCTCATAACTTCCCAAAAGAAGCATCTGGTCAGTGCCGCTGCCTCACAGTTTGACTAGGACTGCTGGGTGGAATTTACGTATGTCCTTCCAGCGGCAGCATGCATTTGCAGAACGTCTGTCTTTCCTACACAGGTCCTGCGATGGACAGGGTGTACCTGCCCTTTGCCCCGAACCCACAACAGGCATAGAAGATTCATGTGCGGACATTAACAGCTCACGGTGTCCCACTTTTGGGTAAAAATTCTACATAGACCTGCTGAGAGGAGGACTGATTGTTTCTCACGGACGTTTTTGGCCAAAGTTGCCTTTTTTTTTTTAACTGAATGTTAACTCTGCATCAAAGATAAATGAGGTAAAAAAGAAAAGCGTGTTAGCCATAATTACACTTCATCATGCTGTTAACACTGAAGCCACGTCGTAAAGTGTAATGTGTTTTAACTGGTGTCTCAGTAAAGGTAAAATAAAAGCCAATGAAAAGTGAGGTTCACGCTTTTCAACCGTGACGGGCGATTTACAGGACCATCCCCAAACACCAACATCTGCACAGCTGTCGCTGTGCTTTAGTCCTGAAAGGAGCAACCAAAGAGTTAGTAGCCCCGAAGCTCCGGCGGATGGCCTCCCCAGCGAGGTCTCTCCATACGGAATGCCTCATCGCTCGGTTTCCAAATCATAGCGGAGAATGACGATGCATCTGGAGAACTCACCCAGTCATGTGAGCAAGAGGAAACTTTAACAAGCAGCCCACAAGTCAATGTGAAATTACATTCCCAAGGCGTAATTTAAATGGAAAATCCTGCCTCTGCAGCACACGGAGTGGGACTTTCCGTGCGACTGAGGTCAGTGTGCGCATTTGTATTTGTGCACACACACACATGCATGTATTCAACTTCTGTGGCTCACAGGCAATCACATGCAAGCGCAGAGCTCACACAGTGGGACGGTGTCCCAGTTCCTGAGACTACCCCGGGGCCAGACGCAGACTGCGGCGAGAGTAAATGGTTCCAATCTCCTGTAAACTCATGAAACCATCCGTAAGTTTGGATCAGTTTATCCTGCAGTAAAATCACCGCAGTGAGATGACTGAAGCCAGGTTTTCCCCACACGGTCAACCTGAGGGCACTGGGTAACCTTGATTTTTTTGGGGAAAGCAGTTTGATTCCTGCGCTGGAATGGAAGACAGGACAATTTGGAGCAACGCATTTTCACGGTTTTAAAAAGTACAGCCCTGGAGACCACAGAGTAATAACACACTGGCTTCATGATAGCAATAAACAAAATAATCCTGGGGTTCCCTCGCCTGTAATTTTGCAAAGAGACAATTAGACACACAAGTAAATTGGTCCCTGGATCATTTTGCATCACAGCTCAGACATGTCAGACCCTGAATGATAAGTACTTTGTCAGTCTATTTGGCTTTTCTTCATAAGCTGTGCAGTGAAGTCAACGTGGTCCTTTCCAATGGTAACGTCCACGTCGGAATATTTACTTCCAACAGATTTTCTTCTAATGTGCTTCCATTTCTGACTAATCTGAAGGCCAACTATCTCACCTTCATCCCATTTCTCTGCACTAACCCAATTTAAGTGTACATTATTCCACTCCGTCCACCACTTCATTTCAAAGACAAGCTGATCAACAACTGTTTTTTTTTTTTGTAGCCTTGCAATCGTGGTCGTAGCATTACAGGAGGGCTGCCTGCTGTGTTTCTCACTACTGAAGTCCATATTTAGGAAAGATTATATAAGCTTCCAGGGATTTTGCTAGTTTGCCACAATTGCCGACTTTCCCCACAAACAATGGTCCGCTTCCAAGACTGGAAATGAGGCTCAAAGGGTTCTTCTGCTGAGTTCACCACGTACGCTGATTTCCGCTGACATTCCAGCTTGAGGACAGATTTCCTGATCATGACAATGCATTCACTTTCTACGGCTTTAAACCAAAGGACAACCTGATGATTATGTGACAAACGCTATAGAATATTTTTTTCCTAATAACTTTGTTTCCTTCCAGCATTAAAAGAGGAAATGTCCACTTTTGTGAAGCGTCCAGCCAATAACGGTAAAGCTACGTCACAGAGGGGAAAAAGGTCACGGTGAGCCAACTTTCTGTCTGCTGGACGTCCAAAGAACCTGGTAGCTTAATGAGTCTCTATTTAGCCTATTATCTGCCTGACGAAGTATAATAATAATGTCTGACATACACCAGAGGGCGGGGAGTCTCTGACGCTGCTTTCACTGTTATTTAGTAAACAATTGGACTCACAGGCAGCGGGGCCGACGTACTTTTCCACTGCGACGAGGCAAAAGGCTCCTTTTAATGTCAGCGCAATGATTAGGTGGTCACTAAATTCCCAACAGTATGAAAATGGCTTTACGCCAACAACGGGACCCATGTTTAGCCCTTTGGAGAGACAGCAGATAGAATTGTATCTCTTCTATTTATCTAACAGAAGAAGAGAATGACTTTATGAGCATAGTTGTGAAGACGACCTCCTAATCACTGACAATGACCGCATGAGTTTTAGGTGACTCCAACTCATGCACGCACGTCCTACACCACTACTGTTAAGGACGGTACTTGATCACATCAACATGCAGGTGAAATTGCACCCGACTGTGATCTGACGAGCAGAGTGAGCGCCTTAGATTTCACTGTACAGAGGTATTAAAACCACCACGAATACCGATGCAAAGGCATGCCTCATTATCTGAACTGTGCAGCTCGGTGCATGTCTGGACCTCTCCTGGATAACGTCTACCTTGGTTTTATGCTTGTACAGTCACACTGACTGAAAGTTAGCTGTAATCTTACTATAATCAATCTCTGGGCTTATAACATGTAGATGACATGAGGGATATCTGTTGCTATTCTGAAGTTTGTCGCAGACGTCTTAAAGTGGAGGGTGACACGGCGCAGTCGAACCTACTGCACACAAACAGAATCCAGTCAGGAAGGGATGCTTGACAGCTGCTGCAAGAGGTCAGAAACTTCACAAGGCACGTTCCACAGCTCATGGGCAATATTAGTGGAAGCAAATTACTCCATGATTCAATGTCTCCAGGAGACCCGGTAACCACTGATGAACTTAATTTGAACTCTGCCCTGAATCCTCAGCGATTTAGGTGATTTTGCAGTGTGATTTCTTGTCTGTGTGCTGTGATCCTCACCTAACTTGGCAAAGAAAACATATTTTCTGTGGATTGCACATCAAGGCCTCAAAGAAAGCATTAGCTGAGATGAATTTGGTGGTTTTAAAACCCTGGTGAAGGCAGACTGGGTGACATTTGGCGAGCCGACTCCTTAGACTCTCCCACATCGTGCATCTTCCGATCAATACACGAGTCTCTTGACAGTTTGCCCTTTTTGCCAATGGCTTTTCACCCTAACCAGCAGGGGAGCTGGAAGCAGATGGGTGGTGTGATGAGGGGGGGGGAGCCCTTTTCCATTTTGAGCTACAATGAAGGAGGAAGCAGCTACTCACAATTCACCAGCAGTGCCGGGACACACTGTGCAATCACACACACTGACGTGACTCTTTTTAAATTCATGTAGCTCTGAAATTCAAGGGAACGTATTCAGAGATCAGCACTGGCTGTATTCAGAATAGAACGCATGAGGAAAAAAGAGTGAACGCATTTTTTTTTTTTTTGTCGGAGTCCAGCTGTTCAAATTAACTGATGATTATAATTTCCACAATGCAATAATTCCTACCATCTTTAGATTAGCTTTGAATGATCCAATACACTATCCACTTGGAGATTTCATCTTTAAGTAGGTTATTTTTTTTACTTTGTTACATTTTTATACCGTAAAATAGAGAACTTTGAGTCAAAAGAATTTCCCTCTGCAATCAATAAAATATCATCTATTCAACCACAGAGTGTCATTGAATGTGCAATGCAACCAAAAAGTGCGCAAGTTTGTCATAAAGTCAGCTCTGCTTCATTTTGCTGCTCCAGGCTCATCTGCGTTTTTTTCTCAACCTTCTGTTAGATAAAGTTACAACACTGATGAAGTGTCATTCGCGGAAATAAAACAGGAAGATACTTCACATGTCCAGTAAGAAACACCCCGCCCACCACTCCCTCCCTAAAAAAAACAAAACAACGTCATTCTGCCATTTGCACACTATTTTCTCTCAAGAATGTGCAATGGTGGCTCATAGCCAAAATAAACTACTGTTGAGGGGCTACTGGGAGATAAATTACAGCATAAACTTTAAACATGAAGTGCTCAATTGTACACCGAAAGTTAAGTAAATTTAACCTTAAGTTGAGAACTTCTGCTTCACATTTAAACACTTCAACCTACGGATTTTAAACAAGAGAGAGGTGGGTGGTGCTCTTTTCAGGAGTGGCAATATAAAGTATTGTGACAATTTAGGCATGAATTTACCGTTTAATAAAAGAAAACATGAATACGTAGCTTGAAACTTAATTACACCGAGCAGAAGAACATACCATTTAATAATAAACTGTAGAAAATGGCTGCTTTTTTGAGGTAATATCACTGTATCAAATACAGAAATTACACAATGCTGATAACTACAACCCTGAAACATAAACCTCGTTGCACTTTATATGTTATTTTGATTACACAAGAAAGTAAAAACAAAATGAACTGGATTAATTCAGCACCCAATAACATTCAAGCAGTAAATCTAGAGAGACTAAACAACAGTGTTGTGTGCTTGATACAGATATAAAAAGACAAATTAGTTAGGCTGTAAACTGCTGGATGTGTCTGACAATCTGAGAGACTTATAAAACGATGCTCAAATCACTACTGATTCTTACATACTTTTTCTCACATCGACTGGTCATGATTATGTGTCTTGAGGGATGTTTGATAGCTGACAATTTTCTACTCCTGTAGCCAGCTGCTGATCTGTCCTTAGTGTGAAATTGACGCGTTATTATTGTCACTTCTGTCATTTAGAAGAATTGTTGGCGGAAACAATGTGCCAGATGTCACGATACATTGCTGCAGTGATAAATTAATCAGACAACGTCTACGTCTACCAAAGCATCACAAATATTTGTAGTTAAAATCCCTAAATGAAGTCTGAAACTAGAGTCCAAGCAGGTCATGCGTGTTTAGATAACAAGCAGTGAACCCCTCAAGATAAGCCCTACATATCGAAATAACTCCACGCATTTAATGCGTATCAGAACCCTGTCCAGGTTACGTTTTCTGTAAAGCAGAACTCAGTACCGGCTGCATTTTGTTTACATTTCCCACCTGGCTAACAGCGTTAGCTCGCTAGCTACGGAATTAGACTTGTGCAGCAGGAAGCTAGTGACTAACTTTAATCCAAGAGTTAATGACTAGCCGAGTGCGCTTGTTTACAGCTAAAATCCATCTAAAGGTTTATCTTGATTGCCTGAACCGTTTCAGCTAACTTTATTTACAGAAAAACGCTGTCGAGCTGGACTTCAACTAGGAAAATTTATAAGCTAACGAAGCTTTAAAAAAAATGCTAGCTTCTTTTTAGCCTCTAAAAGGAGGGTGAAGTTCGGATGCGGCTTTTTTTTTAACCCTACAAAATTGGTTCGTATATAAAACACTCACCGATGTGTCTATTCCTGGTGTGTTTTTACTTCACAGCAGAGGTGTATCCTGGCGTGGTCATTTCTCTGGGAGCCGCAGTTGTAAGATGTGAAGCAGAAAACTTCCCCGAGTCTGGCTGCAGCAGTCAAGCCTTCAAACAATAACAACAACAGAAGCACTTCCGGTCAGAATCTGCCCCCTTTCACAGTAAAAGCTTAGGTAATGGCATGTGTTTCTAATGCTGTTATAAAACGCATATTTTTAATGCACAGAGTAATAAAAGTGACATTCACAATCTATTTGTGTCAAAACAGTCTACTACACGTAAATTTGACATTTTTTATATTTAAATTCAATGCACACTTTTTCTAATAAACTCAAAAGTAAAGCAAAGAAAGTTATTTCACACCTAAACTATTATTAAAATAATCTATAACCACTTATTGTCAATACTGGTACATGGATTAAACTGTCCAATTGCAAGTAAAAGTGCTGTGGTCAAAGTGAAAGCTAAGTGCTCTTCAAGAGCTACTCAAAAAATGGTTACTTTTTAATAACTAGTTGCTGTTTTATGAAATGTCTATGTTTAAAATGTTATAGACACTTTTCACTGACAAACATATGTAAGCTATACATTTACATTAGAAATATGTAAAGCAGGGATTTCTAGTTCAAACAATAACGTTATTGGACAAAAAAAAAAGACTAAATTGGGGTCATTCCCTCTAGGGATGCATAATTTAAAAAGTAGTGAAGTCAATCACATTATTTGAGAAATAGTGCATCTCTAAACAAAATACTGATTAGAATTTACAAAAACAGTCAATTTAATTACAGTCATAAGATTATTTGTATTTATCTCACATAAGACTGTTGATGACCGAAAGGGAATATCAAAAGTACAATTTTTTTTTTCTTATGCTATGTTCTTTTTCTATTTTCTTGTTGATTTTGTTGCTTTCTTTTGTTTGTAAATTGCACATATTCTGGGTCATCCCATAGAATTAATAATATAATGATTAAAAAAAAAGCCCTGAGTGGAACTGCGACCAGATCTAAGCTACCCACTCTTTGGTCCACTCATTCCTTTAATCATTTATTCCTTCCCTAATTAAGACTTGAGAGGTGCCTCTGTTTGTTTTATGTCATATATTTTTCATCCACCTCTTAATAGTTTGACATGTTTTGCATGTATAAAGGGTGTTCCAGAGGAAATGGAATTCTGGTGGAAAAAAATAGTCTAGTTTTGCACATTTTTACATTTAAAATGTATCAAATTACTCATATTTAGACACAGAAAGGCCAAGAAAATTTTTGGAATGTGATCCACTGCTGCACATCATGTTATTTCCGTGTCGTTCCATATCATCATTTTGTCTGCAACCTTTTGCAATTGAGATTTTTAACAGAAAGTGGATAAAGGAAAGACTTCAACTGCCAAGGTAAGAACTTGAAACACTTTTATAAAGTTTAAATCTGCTGGTTACAGCTCACATGCTTGATGAATTAGTCTAAGGTTTATGTTACAGCTCCTCCTGAAAATGTAACTTACCACTATTATGATATTATATCTTGTAATATTTAACTGACAAAATGTATTACATTTAATCATTGGGCTGGATAGTTTTAATTTCTGCTGCGCGTCCACGATTTACATAGGAAATGTGTGCTTTATTCATGAAGAAACACTTCATTTAAACGGAACATTTCCTCACACTGCAGAAGTTACCTTGACATCCTGGTGATCCCAGTGTTTTTAATGGCAGTAAGAACACTGCCCTCGTGTGGCCACTTTGGAGTACTACCCTCACACGTCATAAAAGCTGATTCAATTTCAGTTCAGTGGAACAGAAACTGTAAAAGAAAACCGCGCAAGGATGACGCGCAAATTCGAGAAGCGTTCCTCATTTTCATTTCCATTGAAAGCTCAACTTTTTCATCAAACATTCATTTAGTGATCTGAGCACAAACAGTACCATCACATCACAGGAGAGAAGAGGAACTGCAGGCTGGAATCACAACTAATCTGTTATCAGTCTCATCATGTCAAGCTCAGGAGCAGACTGGGGCAAAAAAAAAAGGCCAGGAAATCTGAAGATGACTGGCCCACTCTTCAGGGGGCAGCTGGAGGTGCTGGCAGTGAATAATGTAACACCGTAGACTGGAAGATGGAGGAGAAAACAATACACATGTAAATATTATTGAAGGGATACTGACACATTCCTTAAACTGAAGTCTTTATTATAACAAATAGGGATCTTTTTATGATTTCAATACATTTTGACATTGTGAAGACCGGTGAATGTTCAAATCAGACAAACAATAATCATAATAGTCAACATATCCTCATCACATATCCAAAGGAGTAGAAGATGTTAAATGCTTGAAATTTATCGGGCCCAGAAAAGGTATCATAAATAAACTGAAATAAAAAAAACAAAAAAAAAAACAACCAAATCATCATCTTAGGGTGCCGGAAATAGTAGCAATTCCACCAATCACTAATTAATAATATAAATGAATTACATGAAATTAAACCAACCAGTTTCATGGTCGTGAATTTGGGGATGATTTAAGCCTTAAAGGCGCTGTATCATGCAAAATTCACTTTTTGTATGTTTTAACCTTGTATAGTTATGTACTCACCAAAAACACCCCCAAAGCGTTTTTTTCCTTTGTGCCTGTGTGTTTAAGCTTTCCTCGTGTTTGTGCTGCTCAGAGAGGCAGCCCCTCCCGCACCCGTGAAAACGCTCCGTTTCCCACGTGCACGTCACACGGTGAAGATGGCTCCCCTGAGCCCCCCTCCCGCAGGCCCTCGGCAATCAGCGTTGGTCCTTTTTGTAACTCCGATTTCGAGGGTAAACTTTGACCATCGTCTGAAAGCAACAGTCAAGCAAGAGCAAGAGTCTGGAGGGTCTGCGCTTGGTGAGTTTCTCTCAGGAAAAGACGTTTTTGCATGTGGAGAAGCTCGAGCTACAGAGCTAAAGAGCTAAAGCGCTGATTGGCTGAAGTACGCTGTCAGTCAAAGTCCACAGGGGGAGAGGCGGGATTTCAGTGAAACAGAGCGTTTTCTCTTCCGGGTTTCAGAATTGGACCCAGAAAATCTTTTATTTCACACAAAATGACTTTTCCTTAGCGCCAAAAATAAACTATTACCATGTTAATGCCATTTCTAGGGTTTTGACTAGCTAAAGAAGCATGATACAGCCCCTTTAAGGTCAATCATCGCTATCTGGTTTATAAACACACTGAATTTGAAGAAGGATGAAGTGGCCCACCTCAGCAATTTACTACCAGCCACTGCAGGTTGTTAGCCTAAAGTTGGTTAAAATTCCTATTTAGACTGAGATTACTTATTTTAATAAAAAAAAAATTTGAATACCAGAAAGAAAAGAGGGCAAAGTTTATGAAGTTCATGAATAGTTTGTGTTGTTGTTGTAGAACTTCGATAGGTTGTTTACATTTGATCTCTGATTGACACACACACACACACACACACACACACACACACACACACACACACACACACACACACACACACACACACACACACACACACACACACACACACAAAAGAGGATTTATGGTCCTGCTTTTTCAAAGGCCCCCTTGGACGAATGAAGCGCTCACCCCTGGTGCAGTGTGTCAGACTACCAGTAGGTGGTGCTGTTTCCCCGTGTACTGACTTCCTGCATGCAGATCAATGACGAGAATGCTTCCCCCCTCCCCACCCCCCACCCCACCCCAATTTGTTTTTCTGCCTGTGATTGTTCTACACTGATTGGGGCGCCTGCTGTCAGAAAAAAGGCAAACAAGTGACTATGCACTTCTTTTTCAATTCATCCCAAACAGAAAAGATGCTGCTGCAGTGTAATCAGTCTCAGAGAGATTGTATTACTGAAGTGTACTTCTGTGTGGCACAATAGCGTCGCATTTGTCAGACTTTTGGTGCTGCCTGGCAAAGTGCATGTCTCACATTACAAAGATAATCTTACTGGAGCTTGTACTTAAAACCAAAGACAGGTACTGTTGAAACTTATGTTGAGTTCCAAATCAAGGTCAACTGAAGAACAAAATAATTCATTTGACAAATTATTGGGTTTAAACATTGTGTTTAATGTTAATACAGTTATCTAAAGGGAAAAAAAGACAAATTGATATCAATCCATGTTGAGATGACTTTTCATACTATCTATATTGTTGAAATATAAAAGCGTTGACTATTTTGATAGATTATAATGGTTTTTGAAGTCAATATCATAAAATTGCATGTCTTTGAGGATATCTGGATAATGCTCTCGCCTTACAGCAAGAAGATCTGGGACCAAACCTCGTATGGGCCTTTCTGTGTGGAGTTTCTTCTCCCTGAGCATACGTGAGTCCAAAATATGTCTTTGAGGTTGTTGACCCTTAATGGGACATTGGATTTGCTTTTGTTTGAAGTTTCAACCCTCTTGAGGCAGAATATTTTAAACCAATGAAAGCACATAAATGTATTCTAAAGTAGCTATTTTCCTTTCTGGGAGCTACTCAAGTAAAATAATAAAGCATAGTTCATATGTATTGAACAGTATGTCTTAAACTGTCTGTTCTGTGTAACAGAATCTGCGTAGTTCAGGTTTTGGTTCTTTTATATTGACACTTCCTGCTGGGGACTTCCGGTCGCGCGTGCGCAGTACTTCTCTGCGCGAATAGGAGATAACGGACAGACGCTCGGCAAACTGCGGGCTCGCGCAGGGAAGTGACACCTCTCACACCGAATGCTCCTCTGTCACGGATAAAGTAATGAGGTAGACAACGGAATCTCTGTTTAACACGGCCTTTGTGTGGAATAGACGGACACTGGCGCGGGAAACATGGACCAGGAGTTTGAGGACATAGATTCAGAGGGCCGGTGGCAGAAACTCTACTCGGTAAGTCTGTTAGCTTAGTTAGCTTGAAGCTAACGCTGGAGGTAGTATTTAATTTAGCGAACTGACGGCTTGGCTAGCTCAGCAGGTTTCTATTTTGAAACTATACCCAGTCAAACATGTTTTGGTGAGTCTGTTTCCGACTTCTGCCCGGCTTGTTTTTCCTGCTCGTCAGAAGTCACTGGCACACTTATATTTGATTTTCCAGATCCCGTAAGCGCAGTAAGTCTCTCCAGCTTTCATGCCCTTTGTTATTGTTTCCACTGTGGTGTTTACTGTTGTGTAATAACAACCCGTCAGGTATTTCACACATATATTGACAGTTACAAGCTGTGTTACAAGGCGCAGATTAATTAAAATAATGACCGCAATGCAAAAGTTAAGCGGACGTTGACAGTGAATTGATAAAGTGAGTGTGACATTAAACTAACGACAAGGTTATTGATTCATTCCAACCCTCTCTTTATTAGTGTTATCACTTTACAACAGCAAAACAGCTGAAAGTGAAAGATTAAATGAAATGTTTATATATATATATATATATATATATATATATATATATATATATATATATATATATATATATATATATATGTATATATATATATATATATATACACACACACACATATACATATACATATACGTGTGTATATATATATATATATATACACACACACACACACACACACACACACACACACACACACACACACACACATATTTATTTATTTATTTATTTATTTATATAAAATACTTGCATGATTTTGTAACTGTTTCCTCATTCATCAGAGGATGAAAGGCAGGGTGCATCCTGGATAGTTTACCACCTGTTCAGAAGGCATACACACACACACACACACACACCTGTCGCCAATTTTCAGTCTCTCAATATGTATGTTTTTTGTCTTCTTTTTGAAGCCCTGGGTGGCATTAAACCCAAGTCTGTTTTGAGGCAACATTGCTCACCACTAAATCATCAAACTTCCTCAATAAAGCCCATTAATGTCATTATTATTAATATATAACACATGATGTATCATGTTATATATATATATATATATATATGTTCAACAGAGCGCTTACAGGTCATTAAATCTTGGATAAATACTGACGCAATCCCATATAAGACTTTTACAGTCAGAAATACAATTCTATAAGGTATTTAATCAGCCACATGGATCACATGGCAGAAGCTGAGCGCAGAGACAGAGGTTGCGATTGACTTCTTTATTGTCTGTCATTTATACTGTAAGAGGCCCTGCAAAAGATCTGGTATATATCTTAATCTGTCAAAATGTCAAACAGCCTTACTGCCATTTTAAAATATGCTTTCAAACTCAAGATATCAGCAGACGGTTCCACAGTGGTCCAATTTCCTCAAGCAGGTCAACCTAGAGCCTTGTGGTCCACAAGGCAAACTCTCAGTCCCCTTCAGACATTTGGAGTAGAGAGAAAGCCTTTGTCTGAGGCTCTCAAACAAAGCGGAGGTTCACTAGCAATAAAAATATCACAAATAATATCGGGAGTCGGGTCATGCAGTGCTATAAAAGTAACCAAAGATGTGAAATGATTCCTAAAAGAATTCGGAAACCATTCAGATGCTTCTTTAGCATGTTGTGGGCTTTAACATCTGTATGAGCTATATTCAGTTTGATCTTTGCATGAAAAACACTCCTTTGTAGTTATCCGTACTTTAGTAAATCATGAATTGGACTGATTTTATTTAAAATAAAAAATTACCAAGTAACTTTCAGTGGTCACATTTTTTTATTTAATTAGTTTAATTAGTAAACTATGTGATTATTTGATGCCCAGAATAATAGGTGAAAATTGTGACTGTTTGCATCCCCTCACTGAACTGCCATCAGACAAAAAATATTTTAGAATGTTTTTGTTTGTTTCTAAACCATCTTTGTTCTGTTCCTGTCCAGGAAATTAGGAATCAGTCCTATGAGTGCCCCTACAAAGTGGCCAAGTATCCCGAGAATCGCAACCGAAACAGATACAGAGATGTCAGTCCCTGTGGGTAAACATTTGTAGAAAGTCCAAATTGTTTACACTGCTATGTTTCTGGAAACCTGAAGCCAAGCCTGTCAATTTTCAACCCGTCTCCAACTAATGCCCTGTTTCTCCTGCTGCCTGCAGTCGATCACAGCCGGGTGAAGCTGGAGAACACAGAAAATGACTACATCAATGCAAGCCTGGTCGTGATGGAGGAAGCCCAGAGGAGTTACATCCTAACTCAGGCAAGTCCAAGCCTTTATTCCCCTGGTCCCAGTCACAGATACAAGCCATCTTTGATGTTAAAAAAAAAAAAAAAAAAAAAAAAGTGTGTGTTTTTTCCATATTCTTAATTCAACAAGATACTCAACTGGAAAAAACAAACAAAAAACCCTGCAGCTTTTAAGTATTTCCTATAATTTTTTTGTTCAAAAAATACACAAACTGTTAATTTCTCATTAAAATTGTCGCATATAGTTTTGCTGTCAGTTGACTGAACTTTAAAATGACATTTAGACTCTCAGACAGCATCTGGTACACTTAACCACTGTAATATAATATATTAATAGCACACAGCTTTTTCCCAGCAGTTTGTCACGTAAGGTGAAGTACTTGTTCCTCTCCTGAATATTTGGTAAATTATATCAGCGCATGCAGTGTTAGCGTGTATTGCCATTGCAGTTTTCTTTAAAAATCAATACATCGATAGAAAAGTTTCCCATATCGGCATCAGGGTAGTTCAGTGATTACTAGAATGAAGCTTTCTTAGTTGTATTGACATTTTCTGGCAAATCTTGACATGAAGAAGAAGAAGTGTTACAAATGTTCTGATGATGGAAATGGTTTGTTTTCTCAGTTCAGGGGAAGTTATTAAAAGCAAACAAAGGAAACACAGTCATCTTTAACAATGCTGAGACCACTATCATTAAAACTCTTCTGCACTAGTTATTGTGGTAGTGTTTCTAGAGTACCTTTAGATAGATAATATTAAGCATTTTCAGAATCTTGTGTTGCAAACTTATCATAGTTTTTCCTAATATTGCTTTTTAAGGTGTTCAGTGGAATCAATGACCAACTTAACCAACTTGAAGTTTGCAGTTCATCAATTGTTTGTCTTCTTAAATGTGGTGATCATCAACACAACTGCAGCACTTTGTTGTCAGAGGTATTTCAGTGTCGTTTATTGAAAAAAAAATAATCAAAAATGCTAATGAACAGAAGTGATTTCTTTAAGTCCCTTTATTTACATTTTGGCAAAAAGAACAATCAAACGTGTGTTGACCTGCTACAGTATCCGATCTGTTTTTCAATAATGTGTCTGTGTCTATAATCTATGCTGTATTATGAAACATATTTGACATTTGGGCATATTTGCTGATTAGAGCTCAGTTTTCTCAGTTTAACCACATCCCCACCTTGAGCAGACCTGACCTTTTAAGCGGACTCGTGTTCCCACCCTGCAGAGCCCTGCTGCATAGTTATCACGATAGCAGAAACCGGCTTGTGCCTGCTGCTCGGCTAATTTATTCAGTGCATTTGACGTTATTGACATTTGCATTGTGAGTGACTTCAGCTCCCCCCGGCCTCTTCATCCTCCTACCATGTAATAATGAAAGTGTCTGTGTGTCTGTTTTCTACAGGGACCCCTCAGGAACACCTGTGGTCACTTTTGGCTCATGATCTGGGAACAGAAAACCAAAGCAGTGATCATGCTCAACCGAGTGATAGAGAAAGGCTCAGTGAGTACACGCACGCACGCACACATGCACACAGACTTATATTGTTTGAATAATATACACCACCACCATCCACACTTGCGCAGTTGTTGATGTTTACATTCAGATCACTTCCTAAGATAAATGAGCGTTCAGCTCCTGGAAGGTTCACTGTGAGGCACCAGGCTGTCGATGTTACGTAGAAGTCTTGTGAAATGGCCTGAACAACGACAAGAACAACAACACAACGATATCTATTCTTTTGAGTGGGCCCCTCAATAAAACGGCATATCAAAGCTGGCATCTGGTTCAGGGCCGTACAGACAGATCAGCTGACCTGACCTGATCATTGGTTCGCCATCAAGACAGTGGTGGGCGGAACAACCCCCACATTAACCTCACTGTTCAGAGAGACTGCTCAGTACACCTCCGCTCACACACCTCCCACCTTCTGATCCTGCTGATTACACCTTTTAATTGTATTTTTAGCATGTTTTTCCAGTTCTACAGCATTTTATAGCTGCTGTACTGGAGTTTTATCATAATGAACCTGCAATTAAGCTATTAATTGTAGCTTTGCAGAAAATGTTCTACATTGACATTTGAATTAAAGGATGCTTGTTCTTTTTTTCCCCCCCAATTAATCTCGCTTGTTTGGAAGAGCTACATTTAATTAAAGCAAAAATCTTTTTTGTGTGTGTGTGTGTGTGTGTGAACAAAGCACTGTATACATACACAAAAAAAGATGGATTTCTAACTTTGACAAGCTTAATCTGGACGTACTCCCCGCACTCTCCGGTCAGCTGGAATTTAGTGTTGTGACAACGTGCTCACAGATGTATGAGCCGATCTGGGATGCCGCCCAGCCCCTCAGCCTCTTTAAACTCCCGTGATCCTGCAGCGCGCAGATTAAACACACAGGCTGAAATGCTCTCACGCAGAGCAGCTGTGACCTCTCTCTCTTTCTCGGTAAAGCAGCTGGACTCGATCTTGCCGGGTCATGAGATTCACTTTTTGTTTTCTTGGAATTAGAGGATAAAGAACACCTAGTGAACTGATATTATTAACCTCCCAAGAATCTTTTATGTAGGCCAGATCTCCACGACTGAAGAAGCGAGGCCGCTCAACAGGTTTAGCCTCAGAAGTAAAAACTAAAGCAATTCATGTCATCTTACATTCAACAACTGTACTTTAAAATTTAAATTAAACAAATCATGTTAAAATATAAAAAGTGTATATATTTCTATTAATAGTTTATATTGTCTATGAAACACAAATTACCTTTGCTGCTGTGTTCCAGTCCTCTTTTTTTTGACAGTTTTGGTTGTTGTTTTTATGTTTCTCATACAGTGCTTTGTTTTATCTATATATAAGAGAGGATTTGTGTTTTTTGTCAGAATGAATTCATTTACGATCCCACTTCCATCTCTGCACCGTTGAACATCTTCCTGTTAGTCTTCAGCTGCAATACATCTGCTCTTCATCATATGTTTTATTCTCTTCCCCCCCCCCCCACTCCGTGACAGGAAAAGTGTGCCCAGTACTGGCCCACGGCCGAGGAGAGGGAGATGGCTTTCAGAGACACTCGTTTCATAGTCACGCTGTTGTCAGAAGACACCAAGTCGTACTACACCACCAGAGTGCTGGAGCTGCAGAATATCAACGTAAGCCACAGTATTACTCAGCACAAGGCCACTTCCTTGTTAACGAAAGCAAAGTTAAGCTAAAAAAAAAAAAGATTCAGACGTGTCACATTAGGATGGATCACATGCGCCTGTGTTGTTTATCATCACGAAAACACTGTTTTTGTTCTATGATTGAGTAATTTACATTCACACTAAAATTGCCATTATTATCCAATTTCTGGAGATACTTAATGTGATCGTGTGAACAGCGTCATGTGAAATCAGATTAACACAACTCGATTTCTACCCCAACATTCCAGTACTTGCTTCCATGTCTCCATTAATGTAGCTTACGTAGTTTATTTAATTTCTGCACTTCTTTTTTTTTTTAACAGAAGTCACAGAGCCAACTGCAGAAAGATGGTTAAGATTCACTTTTGGGGTTAAGAAGAGGCATTTCATGTTAAATGGAATGAGGACGGCTGATGCTGTAGAGATACTGTGTTCAACAGGAAAATGATTTTGAATTTCTGATCATGTTTTTAAATATGTACAATCTGATTATTACTTATCTGATTATGAAGAGAGATGTCAAAATTTAGACTGAATAAGATTGATCTAAACTGCAGTAGTTTGACTGGACGTTTATCTTTATCTCTGTAATTCTGTGTGTGTCTGTGTGTGTGTGCGTGCGTACGTGTGTGCGTGCCACTTTCGCTGGAATGTTTTCCTGGTTTTACTGACACGACTTCCAGCAACTTGGGGCATCGCTGATAACGCTCCGGCTTCACAGTTTACACGAGGCTTGTTGTCTGTCCTCCCACAGACAGGAGAAAAGCGAGAGCTCCACCACTTCCATTACACCACGTGGCCTGACTTTGGCGTCCCAGAATCCCCGGCATCCTTCCTAAATTTCCTCTTCAAGGTGCGGGAGTCGGGAGCGCTGGGAGTGGACCACGGCCCGGCGGTGGTGCACTGCAGCGCCGGAATCGGGCGCTCAGGAACATTTTCATTAGTCGACACGTGTCTGGTCCTGGTGAGTTCTGCCTCTCTCCTCCGCTCAGCGCTGGCTTCATGCTTTTTGATTCTTTGTTCTCAGACTGCATCTATTGATTTAAGTGCCATCCATTCTTCAAAAGAACTTAGATTTCAATTCAGTATATATTCATACCCATAAACAACATCAGTAAATATTCTGAGGTGTTTTCTAGTGAGCGGAACAGAGCGCCTTTTTTTTTTCCAGATTGATAAAAAGAAAGACGCCTCGTTAGTGGACATCAAAAGCATCCTGTTGAACATGAGGAAGTACCGCATGGGCCTGATCCAGACTCCCGATCAGCTGCGCTTTTCCTACATGGCTGTAATCGAAGGAGCAAAATACATCATGGGAGACTCGTCAGTGCAGGTAACAAAGCCAAACACACACACACACACACATTTTCAGCTGACATGACATGACCGTGTTTCAGCACAATATATTGCGAGTCATACCATAATCTTCTGTTTAAAGAAGTTTTCATAATTGCGGTGTGGTTTTCTGATCTGGACCAAAGTTAGAAAACAAATAGTTCATGCTCTGGTTTTGTTCGCTTTGTTTCTTTTTTCCTTCATCTAAAGAACAAAGGATGTGAACACAACACAAGCTGAATGGTTGTAACGTATGTTTTTTTTCTGCCACATCACTTCCACATCAATGCCGTGTGTTGAGTTCGATGCAGCCTGGTGCTCTTTTGGTGAGCGTGGTGGGATTTCTACCAGCCGAGAACTCATCAACAGCCCATGAATGTATAAACAAATGAAAACAGCAGCGGGAATCCCCCCCCCATTATTCACATCTAGTTCGATAAACTGAAAGGATACAGCGGTAAATTCCATCTTTGTTTGGCCGCCCTGCAGCTCTTCGGTCCGCTCTGAATTCACATTCCCCTCATACTTTAATCCAACCGCAGCAGGTGGGATTATATCTGCTCTGCAGCGGGGTCAGAGTTCACAGTGACCACATCAAAGTTTGTTTTCAACCGACTCAGGCGAGACGAGTGTGAGCACACCTCCGAGAAACGAAAGTTCGGTTTATACCGAGAACTGCTTTACCGTGTAGAATCATGATGCCACTCTCAAGATTCGCACGAACGACAAATTTATTCAAGCAGTGGTGATGAGATCAAGGAGACCATTTTCTGCTGCTCAGATCTCTGGATGGAACACTTCTCTTGAGACAGTCAACTTTAAATCTACCTCATTTAAATTCAAAGCTTGAATTTTGTTTACTTCAAAATGAAGTTGTATAATGTTGCCTTTGTGTGCAGCCTTTGGTGTGAACAATTATTGAAATGAAAGATTTTTCAGCTTGATGCCCCCCCCCCCTTAAGATCTTATCATGTGAATTATATTATTTTCCCATCAGATACTTCTTGTGACCAAAAACAAGACGAGTGGAGATGAAATGAGACACTGTACAAATTCCAGCTTATCGCCGGAGCTGTCCTGCCTGCGGGCATGTCTCCGTGAAATAGAGCTGTCTGGCAAAAGGGCAAATAATCAAATGCTGCGGTAAAGTATGGCATGAGACTTTAAATGAATGGAAAAAGAGAATAAATTATATCTGGATGTAATTTATACTTGGCAAATATTAGGCCCATGTTTGTTCTCTACGGACAGACGGGGAAAGACGTTTATAACATCAGATGTTATATAAACTGTCAAAATCTTATCTGGGTTTGTCGTTTTCCTGTCAATATAGACACAGCCGCAGCTGTAAATTTAAATTGAATCCCGCATTGTATTCATTTTAAATTGAACCCAAATGGAAGCTGGGGTCCAACTAGTAATTCTCCTTGACTGACATTACCAGATACTGTTTTACTTTAGTCTCAGCATTGGTTTTGTTGTTTCAAATATTAACATCAAATGGTAAAAGGCTTTAAATTTATTTTCTCAGCTGTGCAGCAGAAACTTTGAAACCAAAACCGATTCTTTCGCCTCTTTTATTTTCCTCTCATTTCCCCAGAGACTTTTCTCTGTTTGAGTGATGATCATTCTCGCATATCAAATCAGTGACTGATGAGCTTTTAACACTTATTATGTTTAACTGCATCCCTCTGGGTTTCACCTCGCGATCCCATTACTGCTCTTCACTGCCCGTTGCTGGTCGTTTCCCGTAGAACCGGTGGCGGGAGCTGTCCAGGGAGGATCAGGAGCCGTTATCGGAGTCTCCCCCTTCAGCTCAGCCCCAGGCCCGGTGTCCCGCAGAGCGCTACAACGGCAGCCAGCGCGCAGCTCAGCAGCAGCAGCAGCAGCAGCAGCAGCAGCAGGAAGAGGCGGCAGGCGACTACAGACAGGACTGCAAGATCCCTGCTCAGTCTCCACGCAAGGAACAGGAGCAGGACGGCAACACAACTCAGTCAGTACAGCGAATCTGATGTGTTCCTCTGCTGGGCCTGCAGTCAGCTGTTTAACACTTTCTTTCTTTTCACCACAGCAAGCGACACAGAGAAGACAGTATCTCCAAGACAGCCCAAAGCAAATCCAGGACTAATGACTCAGAGAAGAAAAGAAAGAGGTGACTATAAGTTTCATTCAGACCCTCTTAATTCATTTTTACGCATATCAGTAGTCTGAAACAGTCCATCATTGATCTGCCATGCCTTGTCAGACTCATCTCTTCAATAGCAAAGACAGCAGTGATGTTTCTAAGGTTGTTTTTTTTGTATTCTAATAATTTGCAAGCCTTTAGGTTAAAGTCCTGCCGGTTTGCATAGATCTCGTGCTCTTATGGGAGCGGTAAAACCTCATGAAGCACCACAAAGACGGGAAAAAAAAAACCTGCTTGCTCAGTCATTTCTGAACCCTCTTCCTTTGTTGTGTGACACACCAGCGTTGTTCCAGTAATAAGCCAAAGGAGAAAGAAGAAAAAAAAAAAAGAAAAAACGCCCCGGCGTTTGTGAAGAGGTCTTACTGTGCTGTTGTGGTTCTTTGGACAGTTTGGGCTGCATTTGCTGCACATGACACGGGCTGACCTGTCCGGGCGGGGGCACTGTATCAGTCCCCCCTCCCAGGCAGCAACTACAACCAGCAACTGCACATTTAGAGGAGGAGCTTTACCCACAGCTGTTAGAAGCGCCCACTCTTGTACATGCAGGTGTGTGTGTGCGTGTGTGAGCGTGTGTGCGCGTGTGTGTGTGTGTGTCTGCTGTGTTTATGTGTGGGCTTTGTTCTTTTTGTGATTTGCTTGGCTTCTGTGGTTTGGAGTTGTGATCATTTTGGTTCCCTTCTAGCATGGTGAGTGTGTGTGTGTGTGTGTGTGTTGGGTGAGTGCGAGGTGCGTATTTATTCAGTTTATTGCTGTTTGAAACGTCCAGATAAGTTGGAACATTTTTATCAGTGTTCAGTTCTGTCAAGAAGAAAACAGAACTCATCAGTGAAAAAGTAAGCTAGCCAATGAAAGACAAAGCAGGAAGTGAAAAATTAACTTTAGCCAAACTACACTCAGAAACCAGTCAAGACATTTGTCTTCATTCAGATTCAGATCATTCCTTTGTTGTGATAATGCATTTTGGCAATGGACCTTATACCATTCAATAATCTGATTATCTCAATTTTATTTAAAGATGCCACATTTGTTAGAATAGAATAAAGAAGTGTCCCTATTCTATTCATCACAATGCAAACCGATATCAAGATGAAATCCTTAAAGGGGAAATACATTTCCGTCGGTGTGAGATTTATTCCCAAGACGCATTGTTCCAACAATCATCTATCAACTTGATCCGCCATCGACTGTATTTTAGGCAGATATCACACCAAGTGAGCTGTGTTCAGGCTTGTGGCATGTTGTTCTGTTGCTGCTGGCGCTCCTAACGTTGCGAGTTGTGTCATGAGAACTTTGGCATGGCGGTGTTTCCCATCGGTCTGTGTTCAGTGCAGTTTTGACAGACGGCTCCTTGAATGTTCGGACAACTGATTTTCCTTCAGCAGACCGAGAGGACGTACGATACGTAGAGAAAAACAGCCGTAAAGAAGCTTTTGAACCAATGAAAAGGCTTCTTCATGTAGCTATTAAGTAGTACAGTTTTTTATTAATATTTTCAAAGTAGGGAAAATCCTGGTTGGAAAAAGCCAAAGAAGAGGTTCTGTGATGTTTTTCATCAAAGCTACATTGAGGATTAAACGCAGCCTTTTATTTTGATTTATGATCGTACCCGAGTCTTACAGTTGTGCTCAGTAATACGTCAACATCAGTGATTAATAAAGTTGTAAAAGCTTCAGCTAAGATTAATTTCATTCCTGCGTTTCCAGCCTGCTTCCACCACTTCCCCCTTTTCTCGTGCATGGCGAGCTTTGGTGGCCATGAAACTAGATTCTTCAGTTTGTTGAAACGACACGCTGATAGTAGCAAAACAACATTCTGTCGGCTGGTAATACACAGTCAGTATTCACTGTTTTCCAGTTTTGCCTTTCGACTTCTGTTCAACACTAATCAGGAATTTTCTAAGTATTGCAAAATGAGGCTCATCTCCTCTTCAAGATAATCAAATCTAAGGAAGCGCGATTCTGTGAAAGACTTGAGGCTGAAGCGCAGATCTCCTTAAAAGTGTGATATTGGATTTAAGTCCCAGTCGCTGCCTTCGCTGCACTCCGAGTCAGCCTAATATGAAGCGATGCATGATTGTGAAACACGACACAGCTCCTGCTTGCCGCGGATCATTTGGTGCTCCAGGTTTCTGCTCTCTGCGGTGAAGTTTCATCCTGAACTCTTGCTGAAAAACACTAACTCCAGTTCATTGCCCAAACCTGCTGCGATCGTTCCTGACCTTCACTCACAGCCTGGCAAGGAAAATATCTCGGGAGCTGCGCTCTTCATCTGTTGTTGTGTCCCGTCGCAGGGCCAAGACCAGCGACTGCTAACCACCTCCGCCTGCGGCCACGGGACTGCAGCTCAGGCAGCGAAGCCAACACCGGCAGGGAATTCCAGCTCTCTCCCAACGTCTTTGTCCCCCTTCCCTCGACTCCAAACCACTCTTCCTCACTTCCACCTCAGCAGCTGGCTCTCCTCTCATATCCGCTTTTGTTTTTGTTGAAGTGGCCCCAGCCAAGTAGCATTTTTCACTCCTCCGGTTCCCCTCTCCCCTCCACCAGTTTTTCTTTCTTTTTTTTTCCTCTCTCTCTCTCTCTCTCTCCCCTCATCCTCTCTTGACTGTTTACAGAAGACACTTTGACATTCTTTGAAGACAAAGACACCAGCGCTTTACTCCCAGTCTGCACCTCATCCTCTGTCAGCGCTGCTTCCACAGCCACAAAACCAGGTGTCCTGTGTTGATATTATTATTATTATTATTTGCAGCATTTTCAGTCTTTTATTCTTCTCTACATTCATAAAATCAATACATGAAAACAGGGGCTATGCATTGCCAATTTCTAATGCTGTTCATATGTGTATTTTTGGAGGAAAAAAAAAAACATTTTTTCAGAGGCAAAAATAAATGTTTTATTTTTTATAAGAGATTACTTGAAGTTTTTCAGGTGACGTGGGGCTGGGTCAATGAAAAGCACTGCCTCCTCCCACATGAGAAATTTAGTGGCGTGTAATGTTTCCATGATGTACATAATGTTCTTTTTTAAAAAAGATGTGTATAAGAAAGACATATTTTTGCTTGTATAAAACAAAACCCCATAAAAGACGAAAGCTAATGTTACAGATCTGGATCCAGTGAAAAGCTGATTTGATGACTTGTTCTTCTGTTGAAATGAATGGTCTTAAGTTTCTTTCTTTAGAGTGTACTCTACAAATAAAACTGGTACGTCCAGTTTATATACAAACCTGCCTGTTTTCATTCTTCCGGAAAAAAAAAAAAAAATTAAATAAAAAAGGCAATCGTTGGTTTTTCTGTTGCAATCTAATAGTTTGAAATGATCCTGTCAGTGAGTGTGCCATGAGCAGCAGCAGCCGACAACGCAATTCAATCACATTATGACACAAGAACCTTGAATTTGATTCCATACTTTAAGCCTGCATAGAAGCAGACTGAGGCAGTTGCCCGTGTGACAAAGAACACCAGCAGGTTGTCATGACAACATGTACTAATAACAAAGGGCTACATCTGAATTTAAATTGAATGCTTTCTCTTAAATTAAATGTTATTTTTTGATCAAGCCTTAATGACACATTGGGACAGATTTTATCAACTTGAATGAACACAACATGTTAAAATTTATATAGTTGAGCTTTAATTAGAAAATGAACTTGAAATACAAAATGACATTTAAGAAAATGTCAAAAATTGCTCTTTTAAACCAATTAAAAGGTTGTTTTAATAGATTGACAGGGTGACTGTTGAACTCTGAAATCTCACCGTGTAGCTTTATTAAAGCACCCAGCGTGTCTTCTCATTCATCCTTTCCCTCTTGAAGTCTCTGAATCAAAACATTACCCAATTCAGTGTGCTACAAAATCAAACTTATTTTTCTGTTGCCGATTTTAACCACAGGGACCCGTCGTTCCCACAGGGATGCCGCAGGCTTTAAAGGGAGAACAAGAAAAGCTGGCCCAGCGGCTCAATAACTGAGTAAAAGTGCCGCTTTGTTTTTACCACTTTGTCCAAGTTGTAGAAAGGAATCAAATTACAGAGAGGTGGGACTGCCAGGAATACAGGATGGCTCCTGGCCAAGCACTTTCAGTCAAGTGGGTGGAGGCAGCATCCGCTGAATGTGGCACAGCCGCCGTATTCAGTATTTCAGATGAAATCACGCCAGATTCTTCTATTTTATTGGAAATCATTAACATTTGAAAAGCCGCAGTACATCCACACGAGCGGCGGTTTTGCTCGGTTCCCGTAACGACACATTTCATGAAGGTTCATATCAAAAATAAGGGGGAGGGGAGAAGTGCCGTCTTTATTTTACATTTTTTTTCTTATAATGGAGCAGAAGTGTCTATATGAATGATCAAAACTGAAACATAAATGCAGCCAAAACTGACAAATATATATATATATATGTTGTTCAGAACAATGCAGGAGGGATGCCACTTCCAAACAGCAGATTCCACGAGGCTGGGATCTTCCATTTGGTAGCTTGTTGGCCCTGAAATGACAATTAGAAAAATTAGTACTAAACATTATAAACCACCGTCTGGCCTTTAAAATAACAGCAAGCATGTAAAACAATAAGCTCCCTTTGAAACCTGAAAACACTGCATGCCTTTATTGTTTTGGCTGCTTCTTTGTGTAATCACTGAGCCAAATAAATTATGAGTGCTAAATTAATTTTTCCCAAAACAGAGATTCAAACTGGGAGTATTTAATTTATGTGGATAGATTGCCAACAACTGCACTACTGTGTATAGTTAATGAATGTGGAACATGCTGGACCCAGCCGGTCGCTACGCTGCATTGCTGCTTGGCGATGTCTCTCGCTTACATGAGTGTCCAGCAGATGGAGCCAGTCGTTGAGGTGGTTGACCAGGGCGAAGGCGTCGGGGATGTTGTCGCCTTCTGAGCAGAAGAGGAGCAGCACAGCCAGCGGAAGATCCTCAGCACAGCTGAAAAAGAGAGAGGGGTGGGGGTGATGTTAGCATCATCCCAAGGGTAACCGTTTCCAGGATATTATTTGCATCATAATAGATGTCCACAATAAAAACAATTCACTTGTTAACGTGAAAATATTGAAGCTATTATTACATACATAACATTCTATTATATACTAATATACAGTAAGTAAAATAAAAGCTTGTATTTGTGAATGAGCATATTATAACTCATAAACTCCAGTTTAAATGTTTAAAGTTGCTCCCTATGCAACAATTATTTCATGTTCATGTTAAACTGTTGTGTTATGCTGGGTTCACTGAAGTGGAGTATCAAGTTAAATTCAGTCTGAATGTTGATATGAGTTTGTTTTTCCCTGTGTGGGGACACTAATTAGTGCAACACCATTACCCGAAGTAAAGAAGTATGCTCATGTCTTTGTTGTAAATGATGATTAATGAAGTTCTTCTTTTTTGTACTTTTTTTTTCTTGAGTAACGATTATAAGAAAGAGTTCCGTTTCCCTTCAGTGGATCAGGCCTGTGAGAGTTTAGTTTTTTTCTATCGTTTAATTTTCTTCGTGGTGATAACGTGCGTATTAATTATTTGCTACAGCTTTGTGTTATCTTTCAAGTGAAGCAAGCTGCACGGTGTACCATTATAACAGGCGAGCTACTGTATATCAGAGACTTCTTAGATCAGGTCCCACAGTGCAGTTTGTCATTGATGATGTATTAGGAGCTGACGCCAAGTCAAACCACTGAAATCGAGGTAGCGGTAGTGGTGTCACCTCTAGGTGCTGCTCTGTTCCTTACCTGTCTGTGTAAAGTCCTTTAGAGATGCCTCCTCCGGGGATGAGGAGCCGTGGTTCCGCGTTGGCGTCGGGCAGCCCGGGGAAGGCGGGCACTCGCTCCATCTCCTTCCAGCCCAGCTCCTTCAGAGCGTCTGCGCTCACCTTCAGCAGGGACGGCGTCACCAGGTACCTCAGAGGATTGCTGATGTCGACAGGTTTTCATCTTCATTAAACAAGAAAGTGACAGAACTGCGGTGATGATGCAGAATCTTGTGTTTACCCTTGGAGCTGCTGGTCGTCCCGCTGGTAGGCGTGGCTGCTGGAAAGAACAACGGTCCTGGAGAAGCCGCTGGATTTGATCCACGACACGAGCAGCTGGCGAAACTTTTTGGACTTCGTCTGCAAGTGAGAAGACAGGACAAAGAAGCTAATCCAACCATAGCAATATAGTGAAATATTCGTGGAAGATTGTATACAATGTAACTCAGCTGAAAAGAAAACCAATTAAATCAGACACAGTAGAAATCCTTCCTTTTATTGGATTCATTGATTTGATAAAAACTGTATTCCTCTTTGTACGTAGGTATTTATCAAGCCTTCTAAAGTCATATTTTGTGTGTGTGGTTATACCTGAATAATTGGTGCTCTGATCTGAAGAACGGCCAGCTTCAGTTCTGCTGCTGTGTAAACTGTGGACGACAGAAGTTTCACACATGAACAAGGGATTATATTTCATGATGGAATTTCTTATCACTACAGGAACAAATAACCCAGACTTCCATGTATTGTATTATTTATTCACAATGATTTGGCATATCTGAGGTTGTGGGTTCAAATCTGGTCCAGGCCTTTCTCTGTGGAGTTTGAATGTTCTCCCTGAGCACAGGTGGTTTTTTTTGTGGGTTCTCTAGTGTCCCCAAACAGACCAAAAATATGCGTTTGATGTAAACTGGTGAATCTAAATTGCCTGTGTCTCTTTTAGTTTGCCGTGTGATGGACTGGTGAAATGCCCAGGATGCACTCTGCCCACTGTTAGCTAGGATTCGTTCCCTGTGACCCAGAATTGGACAAAGCAGCATTGTTGCATTAATTCACTGATGCATTTATACTCTTTAGTGATCATTGGTACCTTCTGCAGGAGTGTGCAGCTCCTCAGCATCATCTTTACAGGTGGCGTACGGGTTGTTTCCAGACATGGGGATGAGGCAGTCAGTGTGTATGTGTCCCACTCTGCTCATGTTGAGGGTGGACACTATGAGGTCCACAGCCAGCTGACCCACGTTACCCACTGCCACCGCTGGCTGAAGGGAGCATTTGGATCAGAGCAAAAACATTTGGAGCAAATATTAAACAAAATTACGACAATAATAGCACAAATAAATAGTTCAATTCGTAGAGGATCTGAAGCTAGATTGCCCTCGACTTCACTGCAGTGGCTTTAAGGGGAAACCTATTGGATTACAGCGAAATTCGATCACACTGTACCAGGCACAGATGACAAACCTCCGGTTTGCTCAGTCTGTCAAATCTAAACTCCAATCACTCCGGAAGTTCGAGTTAATTTTCCAACTTCATTTCTCACTTTGTTTGCAAAAAGTACATGGGAAAAAAAAACGACATTCAGTTGTCCTGCAATTTGTGCGCCATGATGAACCAGGTCCAGATCAAAAACCTCTCATTATAAACCTGTCGAACCACTAACATCCTTCAATAACAATATTATCTCATTATTAATATTACTAGCAAGCCAGATTTGACTTGTGGCATTTTACAGAGTTAGACTGTGAGAATGAAGAGAAGAGCTGAGTCAGAGGAAGTGTGAGTACTAAATGAAAGTACATCTCACCAGGAGCAGGGTGAAGTCTCGGAAGCACGGTTCAGAGGTTTGTGAAGAGATAAACATGGTGCGGTTTAGTCAGCAGTCATACAAAACTAAAAAAAAAAAAAAAATAGGTTAGAATATCTGATTTTAAAGCAGTTGTGTTGTGTTAGATTATAATTTCTGAAATGCTTTCGCTCCGATTTCCATGCCCAGTGTTGTGGTCCTGTCGGCTCTCCGTGTCGACAGTTGATGATGCTCCTCGTTTTGGAGGCCTGTAGATATGCCTGACTAGAATATAACAAGAAAGCTTTCGGAGAAATACCATTGATACAAATATCTGTACAGACTGTCTCTGTGGAGTATTTCTGTATGTAGTATTAGTATTAATTCTGAATTCAAACTATGCAGTTGGGAAATCTAAATTATTATCAGGCATGACATTAGTTGGACCTCACCATGCACTGTCAATGGATACAAAGCTGCATAGTCACATGTTTCTCTGTAACACTATTTTAAATAAAATATATAGAAAAACATAATTGGAATACATAATTTCCAACTAGAAACTTAAACTTTTGGTATTGAATTTCACTAAGTTAAAAGTGTAAAACGAATGTAACATGGTTGAAGTGAAAAAATCTAATCAAACTTTATTTATAAAACACTTCATATTGGAGATGGTCATTAAAATGAGTTTTATAAAACTAATTTGAGTTTAATTTTTAATGTTCTTCATTTGACACTGCCAGGATGAAAGATGAAAAAAGAACAGTAAGATAAGAAAAATCAAAGATCAGTTGGATTGAAAGCGCATCACAGTTATGGATTGTAATACATCTTGAAACATCAAGAGCTTTTTCAAATTAGTAACTCATTTCACAGTAAAAAAAAAAAACTTGAGAAAATTAAAAATATATTTCAACGTATTCATCAGACAAAAAACCCATACATTTCCCAAATGTATCATATAAATAGCATCTTTATTTTATATAATTTTGAGACTACTCTGAAAACAGCAGATATGACAGTGGTTTCTTCAAGTTTTATTCTTAACAAAAATACATGTGATTTCTACCTGCAATCCATTTTAAATTCTGAGGATGACATTATAATTACATTATTAACACGGATTAGGTGAATGTAACAAAGCCTCATCTTTTTTTGCATCTATTTTCACATTTATGCAGACACGATCACAGTAGTGTGGTATTCCGGACAGAAACGATCCCAGCTGACACTGGCATGTTTGGCACATCCTGGCTAATCTGTCTCAAAGAGTGACAGCTGGTCATTTCAGTGTGACTTCGTCACGAGCAGGTTGTCCTTTCACAGCTGCTACAGCATTGTCCACCATCCTCTGTACCATGTTTCTAGTTGTTGTGTAGGTGTTGGTACCAACATGGGGTGTGATCAGCACGTTAGGGAGGCGGAGGAGAGGATGGTTCCTGCAAAAAAAAAATCAGGAGAGGCATTTGTTATCAGAAAATGTATATCTTTGCTTTGTTTCTTTGACTGTTATGATTTCACCTTTTCAGGTAGTGTTCAAACAAACGTGCAGGAATTCATTAGCAGAAAAAAAAGTCACTTGAATAATCTCATTTATGTCCAGACTGATAAACAGCTCTCAATTTAATTTAAAATGAAATATCTTCAATTCACAACAGAGATAAATTGATTGTAATTGGTGTATTGATTATCTCCGGAGTGTATCAGTAGAGTGAGCTGCTGTGTTTGAAGAGTGTGTGTGTTTTCACACAGTACCTGGGTAAAGGTTCAGGATAGGTCACATCTAAAGCTGCAGCCCGAATTGTTCCAGCCTGCAGAGCTTTGACTAAAGCATCCTGGTCCACAACAAGGCCTGAAACAGAAACAGCATGAGATGATTGAACATGGATATGCTTCATTCTTTAGTTTCTAGTTTTTTTCCCTCATTTATTTATTCTAGATCAGTATAAAACACTGATTGTCAAACATATATATTTTTTGGCCTTTCCTCATTTTCATTGGCTGCATAAGTTTACAAATTGATTGTGGTTGGATGGTAATTGTGGTATACCTGATATGTTGATATCGGAAAAATGTTCATTATGCCGTGACAAAGAAAACAGTTTTCGTAAAAATTCAAGGTGACCGGCAGCTCGCCAAAAAAAAAAAAAAAAAAAAAAAAAACAATCATAAAAATTCACAGTCAGGACAGCAGTAAAGAAAAATAAGTAATTAACATTAAAAAAAAAAGGCAGCACAGGTGGATAAATATTGCACAAAGCTGTCACCAGTTGTTATACTGTCTGATTGTACAGGAGACAAAGCATCTCCTGAACCTTTCAGTCCCGCCTCTCACTGCAGCTGCTCCTTTGTTCAGCCCGGAGACTGCAGGGGATAGTCAGCATTGTCCATAATAGCTTTTAACCTGACCCTTGTGCGGTCCTCTACCACAGCTCCAACAGAGTCCAGACTCTTTCCACACACAGAGCCAGCATTTTTTTTACAAGCTTCCCCTGGTGCTTGTTGTTCTTGTCAGACAAACCAAAACCCCAGCGGAACACAGCACTACCCACCACAGTGTGGTAGACCATCTATTGAGAGTCAGCCGCATAGCACGGAGTGTTTCTCTCAGCAAGCAGGGTAGAGTGGAGTTAAATGGGCTTGAAAAATCCATTTTAAAGAAAAACACTGACTCACTGCATTAGCATTGTAAAGAAGTCTTTCAGTCATGTGTTTCTTGTCTTAAGTTAGACTTAAAAAAATGAAATGATGGTGTTTTTTTTGCCATTTCAGAGCAGTGTAATAAACCTGGTATCTCCCACCTCTGCTGACGTTGACCAGTGTCGCTGTGGGTTTCATGAGGGACAGCTCCCTCTGGCCGATCAGGCCCGTTGTTTCAGCGGTCAGGTTCACCACTAGCACCACGAAGTCCGACTCTCTCAGCAGGTCGTCGATCTTCTGGCAGTAGGTCGCCCCCACAGCCTCCTCATCATCAACACTCCTGAACAGCAGCGAGAGATGACCATCACTGACAGCGTCTCGTTAATCTCAAGAATCTTTTTTAAGTGATCACTGTGTCACTGCTTTTGCCTTCTGCTCCTGTTGTGATATAAGATCTTCATGTCGAAGCCTCTGCTCCTCTGAGCCACTTTGTATCCGATGCGTCCCATACCGACGATCCCCACAGTCGACCCTGACACTTCAACTCCCATCAGACACTGTGGTATATGGGTGGTCTTAGGGTCAACTGACACCTGGTGACCTGTAAGTGGACAGAACAACTCATTTTAACCATTCTTTAATGTCGCTACCTGAGTTTTTCATTCAATAATGGTCTACACCAGGTTACATCTTAGTCTAAATCAATACATTGTATTTTAAATTAAGTTGAGCTTTGAACTGACCCTCCACAATCTTGCGAGCTGATGCCAGGAGCAGACCCATGGCCATGTCTGCAGTGGCGTTGTTCACCACGTCGGGCGTGTTGGTCACCTTCACCCCCAGACTGCTGATGTACGCCACGTCCAGGTGGTCGATGCCCACCCCTCCATTGGCCACCACCTTCAGTGACGGCAGTAACCTGAGCAGCGACGGCTCCACCTCAGGGAGGGCATTCCAGACGAACACAGCCTGGATTTTGGGGGCGTGCAGAGTGGGGTTTTGCAGAAAGTCTTTGTGGCAGACGAGTTGAAAGTGTTTTTCCATTATGCACACGACGTCTTCAAGGTAACCATTCTCCCCGACCTCTGAGAACAGAGCCCAGGGTTTGGTCTCTGCCATCGCCTGGTGGATTGATCAAAGGACGAAAAAACAAAACAAAACAAAAAACAAAAACAATACATTAATATTTCAACACGGTGTGAGGAAAACTCTTACTTTTATTTCTGCAGTTGTGACAATCACAGAATACTTGAACAAACTGTTCTGCTGGACATTGTCGTATAATGCATTTACATTCTAACCACAATGTTGTGCTCACTCATGTATCCATTGTATTAATCACATTCTAAATCATTATGCTATGATTCACTTATATACAATTTTATTCACATTTAATGAACATGTACTAATTCAACTGTTGACTATATTATTATTATTCTTGTATGCATCCTATGATTGTCTCATGATTCGAAGGCCTCTAGTACAGCAGATTGCAACTGAAAGCTCTCTGTGCATCCTGAAGCTGCTCGAGGCCGGCCAGGGTCAAAGCAAGGAGTAGTTCATACTTCCGACCCTCTTCCAGCTGACTCCCTATTTTTCTCATGAGAAAAGACCTGATTATTTCCTTCAAAGTACGTGTGACCTTCATGAAACAATTACTGTCTGTTGGTCAACAGCCTGTGACAGTCAGAGTGTTATCAGAATGTAACTATCAATCATATGCAAACCCAACAGTATAACTTCCCAAGCAGAGGAGAGATCGGTGCCATTTTCTGCAGGAGACTCTGATGCTGTCAGATCTCACGGACGTGGTCCAGGACTCCTGTTTTTCTTTTATTGCTAGCATTTAGGTTATCTCCCTGTCTGATCAACTTTCTACTGAATTAAAGATCTTGTGCAGAGACTTCAACGTTTCGAGCATTTTTAATCACTCTTTTCTTCAGTTTTCTGCTCAAGTCTCAACAACATGCAGACAGGTGCTGCTGCTGCTGCTGGGATGTTTTCCACCTTCCTCCAGGAAAGAAATTTAAATTCCTGAAATCACCTGATCTGATGCATTTAAAGTTTGAAACTCCTGCAGGAAGTAATGCTTGTAAATAAATAAACTTGTGAAACTAGGGCTTGATTAAGGTTATCTAAAGTTATATTTCTATTCAATCACAGTGACTTTGACCACCTTTATTATCTGTAAGTATGATGTAGAGCTAGACGCAACATCAGCAGATGGATGATAAATGACAGTCCCAGCTGATGTTTACTGGAACATACATTACAGAAAATCTAAAATACATTCAGTCCTCTCGCTTACGTGAAACTTTACGCAAATTCCTCTGAGGACGCTCTCAAACAGCTGCACGTTGTGTCTTTAAAACTACCACAAATAAGCAGAAACACGCAAATATTAATGTGTAAATATCGAAGCATACTGACTTCAACTTGTGTTTTGGACTGTCTTCCTCTGCTCTTCAACCCGGAAGTACTACTTCAGACGTTTTTTTTACAATTTCAAAATAAAAGGTAAAGATTTTACAGTGAAGTTTCCTTCTGTGTGAAATTAAAGAAATGCCCAACTTGAAACCTGCATGCTCGAGGAAATTGTTTTATTTATTTTTTTGTTAAGTAACCCTCAAACAAGTGAGAACTGCAGTACACATATACACTTTAAATCATACTACAAGTCATTTAAAATAGAGCAAATACCTTTTTTTTTTTTGTCTTCTGGTGTTGCATTCAGGGATCCAGTGTTTACATCCAGGCGTAATCAGTTTGGCCTTATCTACTGACCTCATTTTATGCAGGTCATTGAGGACGTTTCTGAAAACTTTGTCTTTTCCCAAACAGATTGTTCTTATTTTTACATCAATGTGCAGTACGACAAGAGCAAAAACAAATATTTCAAAAAGTAAATGCAACTGCAGCGACATCCAGTACTGACCCTTTTTGACTCTAGCTTTCCTTAACCCCATCAGCTTTATGCCACGCATAAGCAATTACTACACACAATGTGCAAAACTGTTCCGGCAAAGTTAGTACAAAAAAAAATTAAAAATACCTTTCTGTGTTGCAGGTGGAACGCTGATCTGTGCACCTGAGTCCCATGAGCAAGGCTGGATCCTTGTGCCAGAGGCAGCAGTTTCCTCACACGTGGGATGAAGCAGAGACCTCTTATCATGGTGACCGTGGAACCTTGGTGTTGTTGTTGTGCTCCACACACGAAGTAGTGTGTATCTGAAAATCTGAATGGAAATATTGTTATATCAATAAAAACATGAGGTAGTGAGTGTGACCTGCAGCATGTGAATGCAACACATGAACTGCATGTTTGAGGAAAAGAGGCACACAGTGAAAGTCCAATGGTCAAACATCTGAATGATTAACATGACTCCATCCAAATAACAGGGGGACAAAGAAAGAAAGAAAATCTGATGACTTCTTAATGAAAAATAAATCATAACAGAGAAAAAGAGAAACTTAAAGACGTATAGAAGTGAAATACAAACAGTCTGACAAACAGATGAGTTGAGAAACACAGTGACCAGGCAGGAGAAGTCATGCATCCAATTCTGTGGCAATCCATTAAACTAGGCAAGGGGAAACCGATCAAAGGTCAAAAGCTTTTGAACTTCTGCAGCCAAAGTCAAAGTCAAAAGACACACAATATGAAACTGTAATAGTCTCAATAGAGAGTTTCATGTTTTTCACAGCATGTCTTGAAAGTAAACATTTATTCACATAAACTCTTGTTATACAGAAATCGAACTTGAAAAGTGACAAGATAGATAACCATATTAAGCTCATCAATCATCCTGTCCATCACCTCTGTGATTCTGTTGATTTTTGTCCTGTGTACTGACTGCTGCTCTGATGTCCACTGAGCGTGATGGACGTACTTCTCTCCAGAGTTCAGACTCTGATGACTGCACTGGTCCGACACATCACCTTTACTCAACGTACAATACACTTTAGCTGTAGTCCAACTGTTTCTGAGTGTTGTCTTCCAATGCAGAACTGATATCTGATCATGTGGATTGATATATGACTTTCTTTGCAGTCATTTGGGGTTGTATTGTAGCCTATAGTTTTCAAAATATCAGCACATACTTGGTTTGAACCCTGTTTTCATCTTTGGGATCCTCTAGCATAGGAACTCATTTTAGATTGGGATTTATTGTCTTTTGCACATCTCACTCTGTCTCACTTGAGGATGTCTATGTTCTGCAAAAAACGGCAGATTTTCCTTTTCAGATGATTGTAAATGGAGTCATGTCGTAAACTTAATGAGTTTGATATTATGGATGATGTTTAATGGTCCCTTAAATGGAAAACGGAGTGAAATGCAACACAAACTGTATTGTAATTGTGTTTTTTTTTGCATTATATTAATATTTTTTCACATTAATCATTATTCATAACAATCTCTCTCGTGTATTTCAGCTTAGTTACTATGGGAAGCTGCTTTATGTGTCTACGTTTTCAGATATATTCTTTTGTACTCGGAGTGAGTCATACCTGGCACTGAAAAGCTCCTGATTTATTTCCCACCATGTCTCAGGAACAGCCAGCCGTAGAACTTCACCTCTGTATATTTCCATAACAATACTATTTCGTGCTGCCCTGACCTTTTTCATATCGTTTCATAAACCAAACATCAACCAGCAACTCATCTCATAGTGAAATATTGGAACAAGAATTCAATCACAGCAACAAAAATGACCTGTAAGTCAATCTTTATTCGTTATTCACAAACCTATCCGTCACCTGCGGTGCAAATAGTTTGTGAGTTGGTAACAGTGACTTGTTGATCATGAGCATCAGAGATCCTGTGTCAGTAACCGATTGACTTAAATGAATTTAGAGCAAGTTTCATGTCGGAGGAAATGTCAGAGTCGCTGATGATGGCTTCAGTTTAATCATTTCGGTTTGACTTCATCAGGGAGAGGAAGGCCTTTCACTGCTGCCAGTGCATTCTCCACAGCCCGTTCCACCATCTTTCTTGTTGTCTCATAAGTGCTAGTGCCGATATGCGGCGTGATCAGCACTTGAGGAAGGTGGAGCAGCGGATGATCCCTGCACAGAGGAGAACAGGAGAACAGACAATCATACTTTTAGATTTTATTGAATCAGACTTCTCAGTGAACATTACCAGAACATCAAGCTCTGTTTGAAGAGTGTGTGTTTTCACACAGTACCTGGGTAAAGGCTCAGGATGCGTCACGTCTAAAGCTGCTGCTCCAATTGTTCCAGACTGCAGAGCTTTGACTAAAGCATCCTGGTCCACAACCAGACCTGAAACGTACACAGAAACCACAATCCGCTGGCTTTTAACTGTTTTATTCCTGTTGTTTTCCCTCTGCCTCTTTTCCCCCGTCTTCTAAACATCCTCTTTTATCCTCAAACTCTTCAGTCTGAATTCATTGACCGCTCCTGGAGATTTATCATCTCATTATTAAGAGAGTCATGTAAAGACAGAAACAAGCATACAAACATACAGTCAGCTTGCTAATAGCTTATAAATGCAGGAAAAATTCTGGATTTATTCATTGGAAATAAAAGCTTTTCTTTCAGGTTTTGTGCAGTTTCATTATTGAAAATAGATTAAGGAAACATACTGTGCATCACTGAGTCTCAAATCTGTTTGATTTTATTGTTTTATTTCTAGCATTATTTTTACTTATTGCTTATTGTTATATAGAAACATTTGTTTCATTGTTTTATGCACAGCACTGTGGGGATGCTTTTGTTGTTCAAATATACTTTACAAAATAATTGGATTGGATGTAAAATATATAGCATCAGATTCAGTTTTATGTTCAAAGAACTGATACCCAACTTTCTGAAGAAAAAAAAACCCCTCTAAGTTTAAAGGAAAATGGATTATGCATAAGCCAAAATGAATAAAAGGATTTGTGTGTAATCAAAATAAAAAACAGTTTGAATTAGGGTAGATCTTCAAGTATCAACCCTCACCCTATAACAACCACATCTGATGATTTATTGAAGTCAGTGAATTTACCTTCGGCATTTAGGCTGCAGCCTGTTTGGAACAAGAGTTTACCATACAATACCGAATGTGGACATTTCAAAACAAACCAAAATTAACCGTGTGATTATTCTTTTTCTGACATAAGAGCTAAAACATCCATATACGGGTGTGATAATAAAATGATTATGGGGTTCAAATCAACTGAACGATGTCTTATTTTATTATCGACACGTTTGTAGATATTCACTGATCTCAGAAAGAAGCAGCCAAAACAATGATGGCTTCCAGTGCTTGCAGGGTTTGAGTGACCTGTCCAGGTCTGCTGTCAAGTGTTGTGGAAGATAGACGGTTGAATTTGTTTTTTTGTTTGTTTTTTTTTTTATCTTGTTTGTGCCATTTCAGAGCAGTTTAATAAACCTGGTATCTCCCACCTCTGCTGACGTTGACCAGCGTTGCTGTGGGTTTCATGAGGGACAGCTCCCTCTGGCCGATCAGGCCCGTTGTTTCAGCGGTCAGGTTCACCACTAGCACCACGAAGTCCGACTCCCTCAGCAGGTCGTCGATCTTCTGGCAGTAGGTCGCCCCCACAGCCTCCTCATCTTCAACACTCCTGAACAGCAGCGAGAGATGACCATCACTGACAGCGTCTCGTTAATCTCAAGAATATTTTTTAAGTGATCGCTGTGTCACTGCTTTTGCCTTCTGCTTCTGTTGTGATACAAGATCTTCATGTCGAAGCCTCTGCTCCTCTGAGCCACTTTGTATCCGATGCGTCCCATCCCGACGATCCCCACAGTCGACCCTGACACTTCAACTCCCATCAGGAATGGTTTATGGCTGATCTCTGGGTCAGTGGCCACTTTGTGACCTGTAAGGCGACGGGACAAACCATTTTACTCATTAATATCGTGGAGTTAAAGTCTGACCTGCAGCAGCTCTGAGTCTGTAACTCATGATCCCTGTTGTGCTCATTTGTAATGGATATGCAGCCGTTGGAGAGAATTTCTTTCTATTAACCATTAATCTGGCGCTCAGTAAAAAATGTTGTAGCCTGTTTTTTACTTTTATGGTGTTTTTACTCTTATTTTATTATTATTCTCAGTTGTTTTGGGGTCTGGTCTGGAAAAATGCTGCTGGAAACTCAGCTTTTTTTTTCTTTAACTTGGTTTTGATATATTAACAGAAATGTGACTCCCTCTCAGTAAGAGGTTGACCTTTGAACTCACCCTCTACAATCTTGCGAGCTGATGCCAGGAGCAGACCCATGGCAGTGTCTGCAGTGGCGTTGTTCACCACGTCGGGCGTGTTGGCCACCTTCACCCCCAGGCTGCTGATGTACGCCACGTCCAGGTGGTCGATGCCCACCCCTCCGTTGGCCACCACCTTCAGTGACGGCAGTAACCTGAGCAGCGACCGCTCCACGCGTGGGTAATACCACACGAACACCGCCTGGATTTTGGGGCCGTACAGCAGTGGGTTTTGCAGAAGATCCTTGTGGTCGACGAGGTGAAAGTGTTCTGCCATTAGTTTGACGAAGTCTTTCAGGTAAACATCCTTGACCTTCTCTGAGATCAGGGCCCACGGCTTGTCTTCTGCCATCACCTGCTGGGCTGAAGCACGGACAGATTAAACTGTCATCAATAGGGCTGTTTAGGGCGACTGGGCCTCAAACCTGAGTTCCCACCCTTGTACAGACGTGTTTAACACTCAATATGCAATCATTAACACTCAAAGTGTCAAAGCAATAATAATAAAAAAACACCAACAAGACAAATCTGTATCCACATACACACATAAAACACTGATTAATCCATATTTCAACATAGATTGTGATCCATGCAGTTTTCTTATTCTAAAAAAGAGTCATCATTCAAAACTTGTCATGAAAATACTTCAGTTCTAATGAGAATTAAAAGCATTTCATTGTAACTTCCTACCTCTTTGGGACAGACACAGTCAAGAGAGATTGTCCAGCTCTTCTGCATGAATGGGATTTGAGAGTTTTTCTGAACTTAGACCAGGTTAAACCTCCCTTTTTTGGTTAAACATTTAAGAAATGAAACTGAGGAGGCAATAAGCTTTAAACTGAAAAAGAGAGTCAGTCATTAATCCAGGCGACCAGAGAGGAGGACAGTTTATGTGTTTGCGAGATTATAACAGGATCTGCTCCAGTTTTATAGGATGTGGTTAACTGAATTCACTAATTCAAGTGAAACCTTAGTACAGAAAGTGACCCGTTCCATCCACTGACCCTCTGTTTTCATTCTCTTATGTTGGTTAAAACAGGCCCTTCTTTTCTTCTGTCGTCTTTACATTCAGCTTTCAAGCTGCAGCTCAGGAGAATCTTACTTCATGAGTTTTTGCATAAATTTCACTCAAAGGAGAATTTATCTAACTGCGTTTCAACAATCTCTAACATGTGACCACTAGGAGGCGCAAAGACATCAAGCAGCGTCTGTTTGAGGTTCTGAAACTGCACAAACTAAAAGGGATTTTTTTTCACGCTTTGCAACAAGTTTGTTTTTGAGTCATGATCTCTTTCGACTGGTAACATTTTAAACTGATCTGATATGAAGCTCCATTGTGAACGTTATGAGCCCTTACAGTAGTGATCACATTTGTGGTTTTTCACAAGCAAAGCACCTGAAATTTAAAGTGTCATCTCAACTTATTCATGTGTATTTTACTGCAAAATTGACAAGAGGATAGCGTATAACTGTAAGTCAGAAATGAAAACTCTTCTGGGAATTTGAGATATTCCATGTTATTTGCTGTGCCTTTCAGATCTTTCAACAGCAAAACCTGCTCTGTTTGAACTGTAAAATGTTTGCAGAAACACGTCATGTTCAGTCTTTTGCCATAAGCAGCAAACATAGAAGGTTAAATAACACAGGTTTCCCACCGTATCACTTTAGGCTAAAGCATGAAGGTGCAATCTGTGTCCAGTTATCCTTACTGAGTGTGTGCGTGTGCATGTGTGTGAGTGTACCGCTGCAGCAGAGCATCAGGGAAAGTCATGTGTGCAGTGCAGCTGCGGATCAGTGGCCGACCTGCTCTTCACTCTTGTATAATCTGTCCCGCTTAGCTGAAGGTGTCTGCACCTCCTCACCTCCCTCTGTCTTTTCTCCCCTCCTGCACTCCTCCCTCCCACTGTCACTCATTATTTGTTTTCCCCCCCATCATTGCCCCACCTCCTCCCATCTCCCTCCACCGCTGAAGATGCATTTCCTCTGAAGCCCCCCCCCCCCCCCAATCCATCCACCTCTCCTCCCTTCTATCTAAAATGTCCAGGAGTCATTTAGCCTTTCATTAAGGTGAGTTCAAATCTGCAGCCAGGATCCTCTTCCATCTGCCGCCACATCCGGCGGCAGGTGGCCTTTTAGCAGAGTGCTGACTCACATGATAGACACAGCAATTAGGTGTCTGCTTCATTAAGCAGCATTTTGGAGCTTGTTGTCAGTGCTGTTGCTCTGATCACATACAAATACGGCCTATATCACATCTGCAGGTCCATGGAGCAGATTAATTCTTTAAAATGCATGAAGCTCTTCGTGATTCAGTTCAACAAGACTTCGATGTTTTGCATGTCAGAGTCTCATGCACGCAGAAAGGTGACCTGTTGTGTCACACTTGTCATGGTACAGCACAGAGGCCTTAAGTTAACTCTCCATAATGGATCAATGACGTGAGTCCACGGGCAGTCCTGACTCAGCTTATCAGAGTTCTTAAGTCAAGGGGAGGCTGCTTCTTGTGTCTTCTCGAAAAGGATGAAAACAAATCAGTAAAATAGCATTGTAAAGTGTTTGTACATTTCTCCCATTGTGTCTGAGCCACATTCTGGATTTTCTTTTCTTGCATGACTTTTAAGTTGCAGGAAATAAAACAGGAAAAGGGTTAATATAGCCTGATGCACTTTTCTACTGAGAACAGCAGGAGTCTTCTCACCAGGACATTTCATCAAACATTGATTTGTTGCTTTTATTGGCTTTTTTTTGGTCAAGTTATTAAACCTGTGGTTGTTTTTTTTTTTTTTTGTCTTGTTTTTTAATTTATAAAAACGGCAGTTGGTTTTATTTCAGACATCAAATGCTTTTTCAAGAACCGACATCTATTTACTGTGAAAGAGACAGTAAACCCTTGGTGGCAAAGAATACCTCATAAAGAATGTAACCTTATGTAAATAGTGCACAGCTGGAACACAGTCAGTTTAAAATAGTCAGTCTACGGGCTGGAAGTCATTTTCTCTTCGTGGATCGCTGTGCAAACAATATTTTTGAATGTGACTGTGCTGTTCTGGTTATGCGAGCTGTGCATAACTCGACATTCAGGTAAACACTTTCCCAGCATCAAGACCCTGAAGACCACCATACTCTCGTCCCCAGGTTTAATGACATTCAAGGACAGGTGAAACTGAAACATAGAGAAAATGTAATTATGCTCATAAATACCTGATAGAGATTTATGAATAATCACACTCATGTAGAGACGGGAGAATGAACCATGCAATTTCTATATAGCTTCATAGACTCATTTCACAACAACAGACAGTTTTAGAGACACTAGTTACCTAACTGTGATGGGAAACTTGAGAAATCCCATGCATGTGCAGGGAGAACTTGCACACTTCACACTGAGAGGTTTCCTACCTCTGATTTGTAACATTCTTGCCACAAGGTGAGAGTTCAAACCACTGCGCAAATATTTATGATGATCCATGCATTGAAGGTTGGAGTGATGGAGCAAGTAAACATTTGCATGTGTATAATAATCAAATTTTAAAATGTGAATGCATGTGTAACTGCAGGGTCACAAATGCAGGGTGACGCTGATCTTCTCGCATTGATCAGCAGAATTATATTCAACTAAAATATGAAACATGACACACTTGGCCACTGTTGTGTAGTGAATAAAAGGTTCACTCACTGCTGAAAGAGGTTCGACTATAAATGGTACCAACTTGACTTTAGTGACTCAGGCTTCACGGTTTGTGTTTTTTTAAACATGGGATGTTCCCAGGATTTCCCTTCATGCAGGTGCTGTTGTCCTGCAATAAGGCAGCAGAAAGCCCCACACAGTGTTGCTCGGGTTGTTCTGAAGATGCTCAACACGCACCTCTCAGCATGTTCTGGTTGAGAATAAATACTCCTGGCTGGTAATCCAGTCAGCCTGAGCATTAGTCTGGTGCCTGTGACGCACAGCGCTGAGCAGTGAAGTCACAGGTCGACTCAGTGGAGCTGCTCTTGCATTCTGACTGATGGGGCATCGTCTGCTCCTCTGTGATTTCAGATGATCTGTATTCTGTTCATTGTTTATAATCAGATTCACACATCTATATTCAGGGCATCATACTGATGAGTGATTTGCCCCTGTGTCTGAAGAAGCTAAAACTTATTCAGCAGTGAATCAAACAACAACTAATGCATCATGATGCACCCATGCGTCTGAATATCACTGTGCAGCACCGTGAATGTTTTGAACGTGCAACCCTCAATAGCTTTTCTTTCAATAAGATCGCAATCCTCAGGCAGGGAAAGTCACCAGAGAAGTTAAATCACATTAAAAACTTTGGCTCTGCACCTCAGCAGGTTCAGAGGCTGGCTCTGTGTGGTTAGGTAAGAGATAATCACCAAGAGGAGGCTGTTGGTCTTCTATTGTGCAGCTCAGTGGCTTCTTCATCCAACTTAGTCTTGCCTCTAAAGCCACTGTTACCTAATGACACAACCCGTGTAGAGCCATGGGCCGGCTGATTAAGAAGGTGGCTCTCCAGCACAAAATTGGCTGTTGAACTGTGGCACACCAGGTCTCTTTGGTGTTTGTGTGTACATGTTATATGTATGAAAGGATGAGTACAGAGTTGGGGATAGCTCTTCACTGGATAGTCAGTCAGATCAATGTTATGCAGACCTATTAGTCAGAGACTGCAGCTCCACACAGTACTCAGGGCCTCTCCCCTCAGGGTCAAACTCACTCACTGTCTCTCACCTCGGTTAAGACTAAATATTCATGCTGTTTGCCATTTAATCACCAACCACGCCGAACCACTGATATATATGCTCAAACTCTCTCAAACTGCTCATTAGTGCCAAAGATGCACTCTCTTGGTAATGCAAGCATAAAAGTTTAATGTGGTACCTTGAATTTAGCCTGTGTTCATTTAAAAATGTTTTTAATGATAACATGGTTCACTCCTGTTACAAGTACTTCTAAATGGAGGATTTTACCTCATGAGAATAGATCATCAGAAACTGTTTTCCAAACATTGCAGAGCTTTCATGAATTTGGACATTGTTTTAAATGTATGTTTTTAAATAATGTCTGTCTTTTTATGAGCTGTGTCCAGATTGAATGTTCACTATATCTAGAAAAGTCAAATTAGATAATAGTGATTCTTGCATTGAAACGTAAATGAATCAAAAATCCACTGACATATACCACAACCTTTTAATAAAAAAATGCTTTGTCAGTATTTCAAAACTAAAAACTCATTAATGCTATCATCATAAATGCTTCTGCACATGTGAGTCATTGTGGATATGAAATGTTCATGCAAGGCTTTTGTTTGCTTTTTGCAAGTAATGGATCACTGGGAACTCTGTCTGTCAGTATGATGAGGATTTTGCTGACTCAACAGGAGGGAGGGGTTGTCAGTGTACTCTGTAAGGCCATTAAGAAAACGCTCCCGGGAACAGCGGCCGAATAAGCCTCATGGCTTTGACTTCCACTAATCATCTTAGGCAAAGCATGGCTCCCAATGTGCCTGCATGGGAACACCTGTACTGGGCTGCAGCAAGTGCATGATGGCTATCATCACACGCTTTCTCATTGTCATCATGCAATACTCATTTTAAAAATTAGCTCATTGTTGTTGCTTCTGCAATAAAGCTTAGACAAGGGTGAAAGTTAGAATATGCAAAGAATTATTAATTTTGCCTTTAAAAGAGCTGTTTGTCCATTGAATATCTCTAATGGTGTAGGTTTCATATACCTCTTTTTTTAATAAAGACAAAATAAACTTACTAAATAAAAAAACAAACAAATGAAAAATAAACAGCGGGGTGGCCATGTAAAATGCAGAAAATGGACACAAGAAGACCCTGACAAAATATTAACTCAAAACTATGATCAAGTGCTAGTACAGGACAGATGCTCTCCTGTGCTGTTTTAAGCAGTTTTGTTTGCTCAAAGTTCTAAAAAAAAAAAAAAAAAAACTTTTACAAAGTCAAGTTGCATTGCTCTTTGTTGATGTGATGATTTTCATAAGATGAGATAAGATAGGAAAGATAGTTGTTATTGTAACCAACGTGCAAGTTCAGGTGATCTTCAAGTGGCCATGGCATGTCTTTCATTGACTTATCTGGAGTGTTTTGCTGACTTATCTTGAGTAATTTTGAGTGTTTTCCAGTTTAATTAAGTCTTTTTGGAATCATTTTATGCTTGTTTTTCACCATTTTGCAACTAAGTTTAATTTATTTCATAGCAATTGTGTCTAATCACTAATACTTGCTTAGTTTGCACGTTTGATATGACTTGAAGGCAGGTTTGTGTCTCCGGGGTTATTTCATGAATGTTTAGCAAAACTCTTGTTGAGTATCATGTTTATACTTTTGGTCACTTGTATAAGTTTTAGTTGGCATTTTGTGAAATCTTCTTGATATTTTTGGCTATTCAACACAGTGCTGTTCCTTCTTGTCAACACTTTTGTCACTGTGATTATTTTTGCATGTATATGGTCATTGTATATCTCAGTACTCATTTTTGTGTCTCTTTCCTTCATGTTGAGTCTTTTCCCTTGTGTTTGTGCCCATTTGTGGATATAGGTTTGGGGTCTTCTACTTCTGATTATATTCATATTTTAAAACATTTTTTTCTTACATGTAATGCTGAAATTTATACCAACTTGTGCGGACGTTTGTCGGACTAATCGCCATTCAGGTGCCGGGCTCCTGTTGCCAGGACAACGCAGCCTCTGATTGGCCGCCGCCGCACCACGTGTGGCGGCGGCGCTGACGTCAGAGCTCGCGGCTGCGGGGCTAAGCTGAGTGAGAGCGGCGGCTCAGGAAAAAGCCCCGCTGGAGTTTGGACTGCGAGCAACCTGGAAACTCCAGCTCCCGTACAGCTCCACCTCCTCCCGCTACTACCAACACAGCCGCACCGCTGACACCGAAAGCTAATGGACTATTAAAGAGACTTTTAACCAACTCTCCGCATCCACTGAACGCGAGGTGAGTAGTTGCTCGTGCCGCGTCCGTCCCCTCCTCGCTTCCTCATACTTTCCACCAAATGCATACAATCTTCCCATCGGACAGGTGAGATGAGTCTGCAAGTGGAAGCGGAGTCGTAATCACCTGTATCTGATAATAATGGTATCATTTCCTACTTTTGCTGCGTAACTTTGCAGCGCAGCCTGGAGCGGATAAAGCTTTCCTCATATTTCTAATCGGATGAAGCTGCTTCTTCCGAGGTGTCCTTTTCGTCTCCTGCACTGAAGAGAGCAGGAAGTTAAAAAAGAGGGGAGTCCTGCCAAATGCACCGGCCCGAGTGAGGCAGGGTATCTCATTTCAGCAAACACACATCAGTCAGTGAGTGGATTTAAGCAGCGGGAGAGGGAGGCAGCCTCAGTGGACTGCTGCTGGTTTTACTCTTGTCAAGTCGGTCCTCATGTTTGTTTCCCTGCAAATGCATGTGTTTAGTAAAGTGTATGATACCCACACAAGTCATAAAGAGGATAATTAAAGTGTTGGCAGTAGTTGATCTAATCCCAGTAAGTTTCTTCTGGATTCTAATCTTCGATATTTTCATTGCTGCTATTTAGGATTAATTTTTATTACCAGTGAATAACCTGTGTATTATAAAGTGTAAGTGGATAGGCTGAGATTGCTTTTAATACAATGATAAAACAGCCTGCTAGTGGCTATAAATGTGACACTAGAAACAATAAATACATATTGCAGTGTAATGATAAGTGAGTTATGTACTTTATACTGTTATTTTCAGCCTTTGATAATTGCCTCGGATCTATTGTCTGTTTTTCAAAAATATCCGCATCAGATTTTCAGTGAAAGTATTGCAGGTTGAAATGTGACATCTGTTTTCCAGGAGATAGCATCATAAGACACAGCTATCAAGCAAACACGCACAAACAATAAACTAACACTGCAAGTACACTGTTACAAACATGCTGACATGTTGCTCACCCACTTCCACATCCAACAAGAGCCTTTCCCCTCTACTCCACAGAAAGAAGCAGCCTTTTCTCCAAAGTCACCCTAAAGTCAGATATTGGAGCCGATACAAAGCTTTTCTGTCTCCTATGTTCATCTAAAGAAAGCTATTGAAAAGGGTTAATGGTGTCATTTATTTTAAAACAAAGTGGGTTGTTATCTTGATACTCAAATGTTTAATAATTGATAAAGGAAAGAAAAGTTTTCCGGTACGGTCATGTGAGAATTTATTGGTTTACCTTCTTTAAATAATTAATATAAAAATAATTGATGACACCGAACCCTGTAGGATTCAGATTTCCACCAGACAATCAAGCTTGCGAAGCAGCACCGGGGATTAAACCGGCCGATGACAGGATTGCTGCTTCCTAAAGTGACTCGTAGAATTACCAGACCTCACTTAGCTGTGTGTAAATTTACTTCATTTATTTTTTTTCCTTTATGGGCTGGTGGCATGCGGTAATTGAATGCCTCTTTTGGTTTGATGTGGCGATGTAAACAGGAACAGATTATGGCTGAATTTCCTGTGGAGGTAGTGGTGAAGTTTTTACGGGTTGATTAGAGGAGGCGATGGTGTGAAAAGGCATGAATTGACACCGACGAAGCAAAAAGAAACGCTGCAGAGAGAAGAAAAGCTGAAGTTCAGTGATCCAAATCAAACATTTTGACGCAGGAAACGAGAGAAAAGAGGTTCGGTCTGACTGAGGAAACGCAAAAAATAAGTCTCAGCCTCTGAAATGACATGTAGTCTTGTTCAAAGTTTTGATTTGATTTCAGTAACTCAATAGCTCGAGTAGCCAATACAGCATAACAAGAAAATTGAAAGACATGTGGAGGTGTTGACAAAAGGGTGGAGCCGAGATAATAGCCCCCTTGGTGTCAGAAGCATCTCTGCAAACAGTTCAAGATGCTGAACTTTTACAAAGGCATGCTAAATTTGTACAGATGTTCTTTTTTTGTCGGCGTGGGCGTCTTGCGGGTTTGTTTGGGGGCCGGACTGACCACACTGGCAGCATCGCCTGTAGTTATGCTCATCGCAGCAGCAGTCCGCGCTCCTTTGAATTGAATTAGACCTTTTTAGACAAAGTGGACGGGAAGAATGATCGAGTAAAAGCAAGGACGAGTGGAGCATTTCGCTGAAAGAGAAGAGGACCGAGCCAGAGCGAGCCCGAGATGCTGGGTTCAAGACCGAAACAAAGGGAAAGAAAAAGCTTCTGCTCAGTCACCCAAATAACGTTTTGGATTGAAAGCTGCTTTTCTCACCCACTGTGCAGCAAATATCACTGGCAGAGAGGGGTGGGAGTTGTTAGTCATCAGGCAGATTGACATTTCCATCTCTGCAGGCTTTGTCTTTACAACAGGCTGTTTTAGAGGAACACATTTAGATATTCAGTGCAAAGCAAACAGCACTCTGCTCATGCAATCAGTGACAATTTGCTGTGAGTGTTTGTCCAGTCCCCGTTTGCAGCAGCCTTCTTGCAGTTGTTGTCAGTGACTCTTTTTTTTTTTTTTTTTAATCTTGCACTCTCTGTCTCTCTCTCTCTCTCATGATGGCTTCAGTGTCATGATTGTGGTTTTTCTGCAGCGCCTTGACGCACGGAGCTTTCTGGCACACAATGGGAGCTCATGTGTGCTGCATTATGATGAAGTTGGTGCCTCGGGTTTTGTCGAATGCAGGATGGATGGGTTTGTTAGTTTCACACTGAAAAGACACAGGAAAGGTTTAAAACATTGCCAGGCAGAGTGCATCTTCATGTAAAATGTGCGTGAGTGGTAAATCTGGTTAACTATTGGTCGCGTTGAGCTCAGGTCTTTAGAATTCATGGAGGTAATAATAAAGATCATGAATAATTCAATCATTGGGAGCCATTGCTTCTGTTTTGAGGAGGGTTTGTAATAAAGTTAAGAGTAATATGGCCTTCTGCCACAGTTTGACGTGGAACTCTCAAACACTGCAGCTATTTCATATTTTTAATACTCTATCAACTTGAGATTATTTACGTAGTGCCATTCACAACATAATCATCTCATAGAGAATGCAACAGTCCACTTCACTTCTACTGCTATTCCCATTCTTTGAGACTTTTAATAGTCTGACGCACCTCATTCAAATGTCTGTGTGCTTCTGTAATGAACCACTCATTTAGATCAGGTCTATTAAAGAATGAAAGCAAGTTTCTTACTAATTCAGATCCAGTTATGTCAAAATGAGCCATATAGAGAAATCAAATTGCTAATTTTGATAGTTTAATTGTGGAAAAATGTATCATCTAAAAAGTAGGGATTGGATTTTCTGCCTGTAATAATTGATTAGTTTCAACTGGTGATTAAGTCTGAAAAAGCAGGGTTATCATTAAATTGATCAACTTAATAACCTTGTGTGAAAGCAGCCCGATGTTTATTTAAATGTACTTGAAGTCATTTAGATTCACGCAGCATCATTTTTTATTTTCACTTCACTTCCAAAATTTATTTATTTATTTTTTTTAATTTAATAAAATCTTTAGTAAGCTGCTTCAGTTGAAGTTTCAGTGACGGCCTCTGATTTCTGTTTCTCTGTGTGAGAAAATGAGTAAAACTCCTCGCTGAAAGCCTCCGTTCCATCAGACTCGACGGCGGTCCGGCTCTGACCTTACACTAAATAACGCAGCAGCTAGGGTTGCACCGAGACATTCAAGGAGCCACTAAGGCACGCTACGCTGATGGGGCGGCGTCCCGACACTTGAAATGTGAGCGTGCGTGCTCCCGGAGTTATGCCAGGCGTTCGATGGTGGTTTAACGCATTCTGCTGATCAGGCGTTTGATAGAGCGCCGGGGTCGGGAGGAAGACGTTAATAGCTGATCTCAACGCAGATGCAGCTCTTCAGTTTTAGATCTCGTAAAATTTGAGACAAAAAAGGCAAAACGAGAGGGTTGGCGGGGTCATTAACTTTACCCTCTACATGAATTAGGTTTTTTTATTTAGAGTTTGAATTCAGCTGAGTTTAAAAGCTCAGCCACCTTCTGTGTTCTCAGCCTTTAATACCAAAAGTTTAAAGCTAATCAAGTTGTTATGAGTTGAGTGTTGTTTCTGTCTATTGACTCTCTAAAAGCACTGATGTCAATGTTTTGACTAAAATACTCATAAAAAAAAAAAAAAAAGCTTTAGAGCCTCCACTGTTTGCTTTGGTGGCGTATTTTCATGTAGCAGACGTCAGCCAAGTCATCTGCAACAAAATAAACCCACAGTGCAAATGGGAAGGGGCTTAAAAGAAAGAGAAAGGATGAAAAATGAATAACGCGTCGAGCCTGCCAGCTGCTTGAACCGCGTCCAGTTTCCCTCCAGTTTTGGAATCCGAGCAGAGCGAGACGTTTCATTTTTAGTGGTTTTGTTTGTTTTTGTTTTTCCAATTTAAAGTTATTAGCCACCTGCATGTTTAGTCGCTTAGAAAATGCATCACATATATAAAACATCCTCAAGGTTCTTGGAAACAACGTTCCTTCATTTATGCACCAAGGTGGTTTATTTGCCTGGAATAACTCGGCCTTTTCTGTGCAAATTCCTGATTATTATTATAGCGTTTGTCGGTAAAAGGCTGCTTCCATTTAGAGATAATCATGACATTGAAGTGAACAGCAACGTATTGACGGCAAATCTAAACACAGACACAGAACGTAAATTTTTTAGTTTCCAGCGTCAGTGAGAAGCTGATATCGCACATCGTAGAAGCTACCAGTGGCACAATAAGTGTTCGACAGAGAAAACCATATCCAGCGATTTAAAACAATGCTTTTGAAGTGAACATGTGAGCCTCTTCAACAGAGAACCGTCTATACAGGCTCTTTTTTTAACAATCCTATAGGGATTATCTGTTGCTGAGCTGCTCCTATAGCGATGGAGCAAACTTAAACTACTTGCAAATTACTGTGGTAATTAATTAAAAAGAGCAGTTGTGCGATTTCCATGAGTTCTGCTGCTGTGAATGAAAATCGCATTAAGCCCTCTCGTCCCACACGAACCTGTCTCATGTGATCGCAGTTAGTTTGAAAACCGTATCGCAGCCGAGATGTTTTCATATCAGACGGCGGATACTGCAGGTCTAATAATTGCCCGATTGTCTGGCGGAGAGGGGCCGCCCTCATCCCCGGCTGCGGTGTCACAGAAGCATCATGTTTCATTATGAATGCGTCATTCATAAATTCACTGTCTGTGATCGGGCCTCTCTCAGCCGCACAGCCCTCCTCTGGCTCAGCCTCCCTCGGCCCGCTCTCTTCTTGGATTATCTGTAGGACTCTTGGGTTAAGATTTACCTGCAGGATATAAATGGAGACTTGTCCTTGTTACGTAAGTGGGCAACAAGATGTTCTGGGATGAATGCCGTATGGAGGGCTTCAGATTCAGACGGCGAGAACAAGCTCAGCTGCTGCAAAATACAGAAATACCGTGGCTGCCGCCTTTGTTGTTTGGTGGCAGCCGCGGTGTCAGGAAGTACACGTGATCAATACTCCTTCAGAATGAGATGAGAAGTTCAGGATGCGTTCAAGGAGCGTACATCATGGTCTTCACACTAATAGTTTTTACGTATTGAAAACCATGCAGAGAATTTGCATTATGCAGCAATGAGAAAGTAGCAGAAAACAGAATGAGCTAGTACATTGCCTTTTGTGCATCTTTTTCAGGACTTAATTACTCCTATTATGGATGCCTGCTTCCCATAATGCATGCTGCTGCAGGAGCTTTGCAACTGGAGACCAGCAAGTGCCTGGTAGTCCAGTTATCAGTGCTTCAGTCAGTGGACGGTGGTGAAGACGAGCATTTGTCTCTTGCATCTTTGCCGTCTGGGCTTTAAGCCTCCTGTTGCTAAAAGCGCTGAGGTCCTTCTGTACCGCGTTTCCTTAACTGGGTGCTTTTAGGGGTTAAATCTGTCTGAAAGCCCAGCGGCTTTATCCCATCTCCTGCTGAAAGTCTCAAACTCCGACCAGCGACGATCATGCGTGACATTTGGTGTCATTCGATGCGAGAAGCGACAGGCTGTTCTCGCAGGTTTACTAATACCTGCACAGGCCGAGGTCAGCGGCTCTAACTGAGGCCCCGCCCTCTCCCCACCCTCCCCCCCAGAAGGTTAAACTGTCGTCCACTCAGGCGTCCTGACCTTATGCGATGGTGGAGGTAGAACCTGCTGCGAGCACGTGATCCGTCCACTTGTCAGAGAGTTATGCAACCTCGCATCACCGATCTGCCAGCAGCTGCAGGTAAGACTCTTAACAGTTAATTGTAGACGGTGATCTGGCGGAGACGGAAATAGCCGGCGCTCTTGGGGCGAGGAGATGCTGAATGGAGGCCTGAGCTCCCCCCGTCCCGTCACTGCTCCCGCTTTTCAACAAAGCGCAGACCTTCAGCCAAGGCGGCTGAAGGAAGTGACGCCACTCAGCAGACACTCGTGGCTGGAATCGTTCGTGTTTACCCATCAGGCGTCCTTGGAGATGTTTGTGCCGTTTTGCATGAGAGGAGGCAAAAAAAAAAACTGCAACGAGAAAACCCAATTAATTACCGGCTGACCCACTCAAACAACAAAGCTGCAGCTGAATTCGGCTTAATTGAATTAGATGTGAATAATTGAAATACAGAGACGGAGGGAGGGAGGGAGAACTTTAACCCCCCAATTAGCATTCAAAGGCTGCACATAGAACACGCAGTTAATTTAAAAGCTCATTGATGTTCATTTACAAAACTGTTAAAAGGTTTTCAGGGATTTTTTTTTTTTTTCAGATCTCATCAAAACATATTTAATTGACGATTAATCTGTGGAAGGCAGAAAAGTAGCAACACCAGTTCAGTTTTCTCATGTTTGTTATGACTGAAAATAAAATCTTTTACTTCACATAAACATCGAAACAGTCAAAGATCTGATTAATCCCGTAACTCTGGCTCCGTTGTTGGTTTTTTTAAAAACTGTTAAGAACAACCCTAATTAACCTTTCCGCCCTTGTTGAGCGTGATGGATGTTGAAAGGTTTTAGTGGGCTTACTGCTCCATATTAATGCGTGGCGAGCGAGCCGCGCCATATGATTAGCAGCCGCTAAAAGCAAACAATTGAACAAGCTGTCAGTCTCTGCTAAAATGTACATCGAAGGCAGAGTGATGCCTTTTTTTTTCTTTTTTTTTTTTTTTAAATGTCCGGTCGCTGCGATAAACAAGAGCGCTTGTTCGGTCAGTCGTCATGGTTACGCCGTCTAAATAATCATGGAAATCCATTAGGCAATTAAAATGTAGATTTGAGTCTGGCCGACCACGTCAGTCGAAGAAAGTGGCCACTGCAGGAGAAAGGCGTAAAAATAACTCAATGTTGGATCAAAGATGTAAACGTTCACTTTCTCTGTGCGTTCACATGACAATAAACTTTTATGAATCTTTCAGAAAAGGGGAGGAATGCTTCATCTTGTAATTTTATTCATCACAACTGTTTGATTTATATGAATTATGTGATACATATTTTATAGCTTAAATGAAAACAGACTGATCTGTTTGACTGCAAACAAAGTATATTAATCAGCTAATCAAACAAGGTCAACTTGTTTCATTTGCAGGTTTTTAGCAATAAACACCTGATCCTTCTGAAGCAAAGCTTAGTTCTGAAAGTCTGCCAGAGTAAGTCGTGAATTCGGATCTGCAGTCAGTCGATCTTTATCAGCCTGTTCAGGAAGCAGCAGCTCCTCTTCCGAAGCAGATGTTCTGATCGACGAACGAAACCGACGTGCGATCTGTTCAAGTTTGCCGGCTGAAGCAAGTCAACATATCCGCTCGCGGAGCGAGGCAAGCGTTGGCCGCTCTTGCCTCGCCGCTCGCCTCCCATAAAGGTGTACCTGCTTGCAGATGAGGAGGGAGTTGTGCGTCAGCCCGGTGGTCTTAATGTTTTCAGCTGTGATTGTGCACACGGTGTCCCGGCGTCAGATTAGCCTGTTCTTTAAAAGGTTTACGACGGGACACCTTGAGGCCTCCGCTCCCACCCCTCGGTCTGGACGGGTTCTCCCTCCCGGGTCCGCACTGCTGTTCCTTCGTCTAATTTAAACACACACACACACACACTTCCAGTCTGCATATCAGTGCCTCACACACAGCCAACCCCCCCCCCCCCAGCGCTCCCCCCGCGCTGTGCGGCTGCTGATGTGTTTTTGTTCCAGGGGTAATGAGTGTGTAAACAGGTGTTAAGCTGCTTTCCCCCGCTGCCGCGGCGCTGGAGTGAACTATTGGTAACAGCGGGGAGCTTATTGGAGGTGGCTGCCACATTGCTGGAGCTCATTGTTTACTCAGAGTTAATTAAAAGATTATCGCCGGCTGTTTATGGAACATGTGTGAGAGGGAAATGAAGCCCGATGAAGACGGGGTTGTTACAAATAACATTTAGCAGAAGTAATGGAAGCGCGGGCTGTTTTAATTCGCGCCGTGCACACTGGCGCACGCTCCCACAGTTCACTCCGAATGCCAAAACTGCAAAATGAATTAATGAGCTGTAATGTTTCAGCTTGTATAGGGGCTTTTTCTTTTTTAATGGAGTGCTTCCTTTTGAGTTTATTACTGCAGCAGTTTTAATTAATCCCAAATTTATTCTTAGAGCCGGTTTCTAGCGAGGCTGGCGCACAGCGGCGGCTTCTTCTCTCTCAGAAATGATCAGTCGGGGAATCCAGTGAAGTTACTTCAAAACTTTTATCTCCGGTTAGGTGGGAACAATGACCCTGTAATGCAGCGGCGGGGAATGAATAAACACGGCCCGGGCATAATTCTAAACATATCTGGTCTGATGATGACACCGGTAAGGCGTACCGCCCACGAGCGTCAACTGAACGCCACCTTCAAGATATTCAGCGGCTGCATCAATGTGATGTGATCCATAATTCCTCACGGACCTCTCGTGCCGCCGTTCTCTGCTGTAACATCTGAAATTAGAGCTGATCCTGTCTCGAGTTGCATTTTTCTAACAAGGAAATTATACGCTTCGTGTTTTTTACATTGTGACTCATTGAAGTGCAGAAATTCCGGCGAACACCTACAAGCCACCTGTAGTGTAATTTTCAGTGGCCTGACCTGACACGGCTGATTTTATCTGCCATTATCCTCGGCTAAGCTTTTTACGGCGTCCCTCCTCAGCAGCAGCCAGCAGACCGACGCGGGAGGGTGCTAAGCACATTAGCCGCAGGTCCGTGCCGTGAACTGTGGCCTGCGTTTCGGCTTTGAAACTTTCTCTTTCTTCATCCCTGCTGGAGGGAGAGAAGCTTTTTTCGAGGCGCCCTCCGAGAGACTGAGAACGCGTTGTTGCAGAAGAGTTCCTGCAGGAAATGGAAGTTGCATCTGCAAAGAAGCAACGCGCTCCCGCTCTAGGCAGGTGTGGTTGAGCCTCCGTCGAAGCCGAAAACATTCGGTGGTCTCGTGCTGCAGGTGCATAGCAAGGCCTGAACACATCAAAACATATCCAGGTAGCTGTGTTTGCTTTTAATGATTGCAAGTTAGTTGCATCCAGTTGAAGTAAAGGAGACTAAATAAATAAGAAGAGAGTGTTTGGGTTCAAGAATAAAGGGAAGAGGTTGAAGTGATTAATGTAGGTGTGTTCACTTGTTTTTATGGGCTTGGTGGCTTTTTGTTAAATCCTCTTTAGTAAGAATAAGCCTTGAACACACTTCTGTCTCTTCTGCATCCCTTTTTTTGTCTGGCTCAGGAAAAGCTCCAAAATCCAAACTTTGAACTACCTGCTGCAAACTGCAGACACACAAAGCTGTTAGCTGGTGAACACATTGGTCCTGTAACTCGGTCCTCCTCACCATTTATAGTGTTTTTTTTTTGTTTTTTTTTTAATGCTCGCAGTGAATTTTTCTGCTCCAGACCGAAACGGAAAGAGAAAGAAAACATGTGCTTTTCAGTCCGGGCTGCTCTGCTTTCACTCTGTTGACATTGCACAGAAGATTTAAACAATCCACACTTTGGGTGTGTGTGTGTGTGTTTTTCGACAATATCTTGCAACAACTTTCTTATCTTCCACATTAGTGTTGTGTTATCGACCACATGTGATGCTTCGAGCTCACAGTTGCTCATTTAACATGGGAAGGATTATTCTCTTACTACAGCAGCTAATTTCACATGAGATGTGTCAGTGTTGTGCTGAGGTTCTTTCCACTGCTCTCCTTGTCCTCTGAGTTTCTGTAACGACCTTCTTCCGTCTCTTTCCGTCTTCCCCCTCTCTCTGCGCCGGCAGCCCGAAGCACCGCTCCCCTCACAGCCGCCGCCGCCTCGCCAGCCATGGGTAAACAGAACAGCAAGCTCCGTCCCGACGTCATGCAGGACCTGGTGGACAACACGGACTTCACCGAGCACGAGATCTCCGAGTGGTACAAGGGCTTCCTGCGGGACTGCCCCAGTGGCGCCCTCTCCATGGAGGAGTTCAAGAAGATCTACGCCAACTTCTTCCCGTACGGCGACGCCTCCAAGTTCGCCGAGCACGTCTTCCGCACGTTCGACGCCAACGGGGACGGGACCATCGACTTCAGGGAGTTCATCATCGCCCTCAGCGTCACCTCGCGCGGCCGCCTGGACCAGAAGCTGAAGTGGGCGTTCAGCATGTACGACCTGGACGGCAACGGCTACATCAGCAAGGCGGAGATGCTGGAGATCGTGACGGTGAGTGGTGAACGCCACGCGTCCCGCTCCCTACAGCCGGTCCGCACTGAGCCAGCTGCTCCATCATATATCCATCTGCCTCTGCGTTCTGCGTCATTTAGCCGCCGACAGCAGGAAACCCAGCCGCGGCGCGGTTTCGGCGACCGGCAGCGTCTCTCTCTCTCACTCTCCGGTGGTCAGACGTCCCTAAACAGGGACGGGCTGTATTTCTAGAAGGGATCGGTCCCGCGCCGATCCTCAGCGCCGCGGCCGACAGCTGGAGGAGACGTGGCCGCCGCACGACACCCGCCCCAGACTTATTGGATGAGCGCTTCAGGGACGCGCACGCCACCCAGAAATCCTGTACACATGTCGTTACATCACACGCCGCGGTGCTAAATTGAGCGCAGCGCCCAAGAATGCGTAATCCCAATCTCCAGGTCCGTGTTGTGTATTTATAGAGCCAGTGAAGTTGGGAGCGTCGAGGTGTTTGATGCTCCAGAACAGGACTTGCATACCTAAATGGTATCGGAGAAAAACACTTCGATTCTTCAAATCATCCTCAAAACAATCATTCGGAGTCTTGATTTAATTCAATTACCTTTTGTTGATTTATCCTTTTCTCCACAATAGTAATCCCCTGATCCAGACCGAAACAGGCGACTTGCCAAACCTCGTTATAAAACCTATTTTGCTTCATAACTTTCCAAACTTTGCCAGCCTGCTGTGAGCCGCGCTGTCTGCACCGGAGAGAGGATTGAGGGGGTGTTTTTACAAACCGGAGCTGCTGCAGGAAACTCTGCCGGCCGCGCTCCGTGTCACACGCAGACCTGAGCTGGAGTTTGACTGTGAAACGAACAAGGTTGGACGATAAAGTTCCTCAAAAAGGATAAAAAAAAATTTTTTTTGCAATAAAATAAATATTTCAATATTTCAAAAGTATTTCAAAGTACCTTACCCAGGTTTGCAGTGTGCATTATTGGCTGGATTTAAACTAATATGAGACGCTCTGTTTGCAGGACAGGGCTGGATTTGCACCAAATGCAAAGTAACACAAAGTGTTTTTAAACAATGAACAAAAAAGATACATATGGGAATGAGACCAAACAAAGGAATGTCTTTGAAAAGCACCAGTATCTAAATTAATGCGGATCATTAAATAAATCCATGAGCAACAAAATAAAATGAATACAAATCAACTGACAGCCCGGACGACAGTCTGCCCTGTGGAAACATTACAGCGAATAAAATGCCATTCAAACAACATAATCCTATTATAAAACAGCAGAAATACGCTTAAGACTGAATGTAGTTCATTTAAAAAAGATTTATTCTCATCAGGGATTTAGCATTTAGCTGATTTTCTTCAGAAGGTCGTTCCAGAGCGACTCACCAACTCAATGAACATTTAATGCTTTAAATGTGGCGTATCGTTTGTTTTTCAATGATCGCCACTGCCAGCCGAAATCTTTATTTACAGTATATGAAGTATTTTATCCTTTAGATTTCTCATACAGGTCAACAAAGAGATTAAAAAAATACCTTACTTCATCATCTATTGACAACTTGAGCTTGCTCTTTTTGATCTGAACTCTTCCTGTTTGTGTATTCAGTCAGATCAGGCCACAGCGCTGAAAATAAAATGAAGACATCCTTTATCTGTCTTCCTCTGAACGGAGATAAGACGATCGATGCGTCACCGGCATGTTTTCCCCCCTCCTGCTCTCTGCACTGCGTTTCCAGGCTCTCGTCAAATTGTATGTTTTCACCAGTCTTTTTTTTTTTTTTTTTTTGCTGCAACTCGGTGAACGAGCAGCGAAGGTTTTTTTTTTTTTTTAACTGCGATATCAGCTGCCTGTAAACACACACTCACGGAGTTAAATGTGACATTAAAGAGAGTGGAGAGGGATTAAAGTGACTTCCGTTTACCAGAGGCAGATACATTAAAAAAAAAAAAAAAAAAAGAACTTGATTTCACCGTATATCTTTGGCGTGTTCCTGACTCTCCCCGCTCTGCTTCTCCAGGCCATTTACAAGATGGTTTCCTCTGTGATGAAGATGCCCGAGGACGAGTCCACACCCGAGAAACGCACAGACAAGATCTTCAGGCAGATGGACACAAATCGAGATGGTGAGCCGTCCTCCGTGTGTGTGTGTGTGTGTGTGTGTCTGTGTGGATCTTTATCGTGTGTGTGTGTGTTTGGATGGCGTCAGTCATCAGCAGCCGAACGCTCACATCCCACTCCCGTGTGTGTTCCAGGTAAACTGTCCCTGGAGGAGTTTGTGGAGGGAGCGAAGAACGACCCGTCCATCGTGCGGCTGCTTCAGTGCGACCCCAGCAGCGCCGGGCAGTAGACACACACTCTGGACTTTTCCCGCTCCGCACTTTTGATGCATTCACCACATTTCACCTCCTCTCCTCCGCCTGAGTCACCTCGGCGTTTTTTTTTTTTTTTTTGACCCGTGAAATCCTAAACAGTAGAGGCACACCAACACACACACAAACACACACACACACACACACGGTTCGCCCGCCTCTGTTCGAGGGGTCTCACACACGGTACAGATAGAACTCAACACACTGAAATCCCATCAGAGACTCCTGGGAAGCCGCGCTGTCTCTGTCCCAGACGATCATCCAGCACTTTCATGAGGTCGAGGTACGCTGAGCCGAATCCAGGCTCTTGTTTTCACTCCCTTTTTTTTTTTTTTTTTTTGTTTAGGTTTTTTTTTTCTTTTTTGAAGGTCGTTCTTCCTGATTGAAAGGGAAACGGTGCTGGTTTGGTTCTGCGTGACGGACACATCCGTACCAAGTATTTCTACTCACACTCAGCGTTTTAACACTGGAAGAAGCAGAGTCTGCTCCTCTTGGACTACAAGCGTTTCCCAGCTTTTAACAGTATGGCTCCGTAGGCAAGAAGATCTGGGATTTGTAGTTTTTAAAAACCTTTGAAGAAGAATTTTTAGAAGGGATGAAAGTTTTTTTTTTGTTTTTTTTTTTTTTTGTTTTGTTTCATGCATATTTTGGAGGAACGTTACATCCAAGTGAAACTGACTCAGATTTTTGAATGAAGGGGATTATTTTAACTACAGATCACAACCATCTGTTCTCTTGAAAGTGACTTTTTACGCCAAGTTCTGCTCATACACACACACAGACACGCTCACACGCACACATACACACATACACACATACACACATACACACGCACACACACTACATGAACTTGTCGTATGAATATAAAAACAGCTGTGACTCTTCGACTTTAACGGTTCAACACATGTATAATTAAAAGAAACAAAAAGAAAGAATAGATGTTATATGAATATATAGTATGTACTTATATATTCTTTTGCTCTGTGATCACGTTGTTTCGCGATTTGCCACAACGGGAGAGACTCGCTTTTGAAAATGTCAGCGTATAAATTATTTGGAATAAACATTTTATTTTCTTTAACGCGACGAATACGACATGAAAGAAAGTTGTACAGTATATTCGCTCATATTTATGCTAGAGAAGGAAAAAAAAAAAAAAAGAAAAGAAAAAGAGGAGAGGACCACACATTGCTATGCACTCAGCTTTGAATATCATCTGCTGAATTTAGTGGCTTTTATTTTATATTTTTTTCTTCTTCTTCTTCTTCTTCTTCCAATCCTTTTTGAGGGTAAATCTCACATCATCACGCAGACGGCCGTCAGCTGTGACCGCAGGGCCCGTTCTGGATTGTTACTGTGACATATTTCTGAGGACGATAGAGACGGATGCTTCCGGCAGACCTCGCTGCGTTCACTTAGAGCTGCCTGTCCCTGCTGAGCCGTAATAAAAACCACACACAGGTTTTTTTTTTTTTTTTTTTTTTCTTCAATCGCACTTCATCAATAGGACAAGTTCGCCGCCCTCCGGCACGCTTTCTGCACATTTCGAGGAGGCAATCATATACTTCAAGTCCCACATTTCAGTTCAGTAGCATCTTGTGGTCAAGTGCCAAATATAGACAAAAGAAGTAAAAAAACAAACAAAAAAAAAACAATCACAGTATTGTATCCGTTTATACTGTACAGTTGTTACCTGTCGAACAAAGAAAACTCTTTATCACTGTATCATTTTGTAGATTTTGTATTGTTGACTTGCATTATGTGTTCTATGTAGGATGACCATTTTGTTATTTAAATAAAGGCAAAATGGAAAAATGGAACATCTCGTGTTTTTGTTGCCCCTCAATCAGACAAACAGTAGCTTTAGTTATCAGGACATATGTAAAATCAAATTGTTGGATATTTTGCCCTGAATTTCTGTCTAGATGTTCAAATCCACACATGAAGGTCATTGGAAAAGAAAGAAAAGGTGGAAATGCTGGAAGTTTCAGTTTAAAAAAGTCGTGTAACATCACTCAGCATGTCGAAATGAGAAATAACTGTCTGAATGATGAACTCTCATAAATTCACTTTATTACAGTAAAAACGACCAGACTTTATTCGCCCAGGTTCATTTGCGAGTTACAAAAAACACACAACCATTTTTCCACAGTAAAGGTTCGACTTTTCGGCAGTTAGTTGAACTTTTCCAATAAAAACATGCATCAGCAATTCAGCATCCAGATCATTTATCTTATATAAAGGCTAACTAACAAACATTAGCCTGCTGATTTGCAATAATAGGAGGCTTGATATTGTAACCTTCTTCAAAACTAATTAAAAAAAAAAAAAATTTTGTTGTACGTCCTTAAAACATGACGTGTTACAAATTCGGCTTCTAGTACGGAAGTCGGCTGCTGCTAATGGTTTTTATTGAAAGAAATGTCTACTGCTGGAATAACTGGAGGGTAAATACATGTGTGTTAAAGGCTTGTAGTTATCATTATTTCATTGGATTTTACTTTATCTGCTGTTCTAGTTTGGCATTAGTACAATCTGCTGTCAGAAAAAAAAAAATCCCAATGCGTCAGAAAGCATTACTGGTTTATTGATTTCAATCAATCAAGTTTGAATAGTGAGACTGATGGTCTTTATCTGGTATATGTTAGGCCTCTGCTGTGTCTGTCTTGACTGTTTTTTCCCCCAAAATGTAACATTTTCTACGCTTATATCTTGTATTAAATTCTCAACAGACCAATGAGACACAGACGCCAGTTATATACAGTATATAGCTCATATATATACCGTTTATAACCCATGAGCCGATGTTTACAGTACAGTAGTTTCTCTACAGAGTAACACTTAAACTATGTGTTTCCGTACATATAAAATCTGTCTCTTCGACAAGTGGCTGAAATGTGCTAAAAGAACTTGAAATTCTCGGATAAACGGCTGAAGAAATGCAAAAAGACACGTCATCACAGTGTTAATAAATAATGGCACGACTAACCAAAAAAAAACAAAACAAAAATAAACAAACAAACAAAAGGCCGGCATGCAAAAGAAGCTGCTAAGTTACTTGGGAGGGACTAACTACCTACGTGCGCATCAGGCGTTTCATGAGGCCAAGCCTGTGCACGGCGTATTTGGCAAAAACAGTCTGTACAGAGTGAGGATAAATTCTTTTATACAATAAAAACATTTAGTGAAGTTGTGTGAAGTGGATCGGAGGTTCCGTGGTTTCGCCCGGCGCGTTGGAGGACAACCGGTTGAGTCCGGCGTTCCGGGTTTGTTGATGCCGTTCTCCTCCTGCCGGAGGGGCGGGGTGGGGGGGGGGACATGAGTCGCTTCATAGTGTAACAGAGTCGCCTGTGTGGAAGACGCCGGTCAGACTCGGCGAGCCGACCGGGAATCGACCCGGAGGACCTCCGGCAGGCCGCGGGTTCGTCCTGCAGTGTCTCTCCCGCCGGCGGACGTCAGATCTCCGTCAGCACCACCTTGTAGGCGTCGGCGTAGCTCTCGATGCTGAGGATGAAGGTGTCCTCGTTGGAGTAGTGCTCGATGATGTTGTCGTCCATGTTCACCAGGATGCTGAAGGACAAACGGCCGCCGTCACACGGGCAGAGAATCAAACCTCCGGACAGACCGGGCGTCTCCCCACTCACCCTTTTTTACTCTTCTTGTACACTTTGGCTATCCTCTCCGTGGGCACGCCGTACTTCTCCGATATCTGCCGGTGATAGAAGAAAGTGTTTTTGTAAACGGGGGCGACTGACGCCTGTCACATTGTTCTCGCAGGAAAAAAAAACAAAGAAGCGTCGCTCACAGCGTCCATCAGGCCTCTGAGCGTGGGAGACTTCAGCATCAGGGCGTCAAACACCTCGTCCGTCTCCTTTCTTACATACAGCAGCACTGCAAACACGACGAGGGGCTTTTACTTTACATAATCACACGCGTTCATGCAGACGGCGGCGCCGCTCTGCTTGTGTGCTTGAAGCAGACGCAGTTTCGGGGCGCTAAATCATTTCAACCTTCATCCACTGAACACGTTTTTTTTTGTCTGTTTTTCAGATTAGAGATCGGAAACGTGCCACTCGGTGGACCTTGAAGAGTTTTTGTTTAGTTTCTTATCGCATAGAATGAACTTTCCACCCACGACAATGAATTTTCATTGTTGCAGCCGTATTGATTTTCCAGCCTCTGAATTAAGATTGATTGAGACTGACTGTCCGTCCCATGCCGTCTGTTATTTGGAATGGGTGTACAGCTGCATGCTGGTCGATGTGGGAGCACTTAATGACGCTTGATCAGCTCTTCGTGTCACTTCTCTAATTATGCCGGGCGTTTTTTTTGAACATTTTTCGTGTGCTGTGTACATTTTTCCTCATCACTCATAACAATTATTCTATACGGCTTTAAATTACTGCAGATATCTTGATGTCTTGTATTGATTGTTTGACGCCGGCGGCGTCTTATGAAGTTTAAAAATGATCCTTGAATGCAGAGGAAGGGAGCAGCCGCGGTTTACCTCTCTTGTGCGTCTCCTCTTTGATCTGTTTGTGAGGGGACGGACACAGGTCTTCATCCGACGGCCTGAACATCCTCTTCACCAGCACGCTCCTGCAAAGACGCACAGACACGCCGTGTGTGTGTCGCTCCGCTCGCCTTGCAGCGTCGCTTCCTCCACACAAGGTGGTATCCGAACCCACCCTCATTTGCATACGGTTCACTTGTCTGACCAGATGTAAATGAAAACGCTGCGAGCGCACTCACCCTTCCCTCTCGATCTCCTCCGTGTTGAACGTAAACACCTGCAGAGGAAACAGTCGCCGTTAGAGCTGCCGTGTTTCCTCACCACACAGAAGTGCCGGACACTTTGATCATAAAACATCTGGAACGATTCTTGACAGATGATTAGTGCGTGGTTTATGAAAATTTTAGGTTGTGCCACATTAAAGAAACAGGTATGTGTGGGATGAGCAGCCGATCTGAGTTAGTGAGTTTGAAGAAATTTAAATGTTCTACAACTGCAATTAATTCTTTTTTAGTTTTTTTCACCAATGACAACATGGCGAGGGTCACGTTTCCATGGTTACTCAGCTTGACGACATAGTGAGGGTCGTGTTTCCACAACGACTGAGCATGACGCGATACAGAGCATCGTGTTTCCATGACTACCAGGCACAGTGACACAGAAAACATCGTGTTTCCATGACGACCGAGTATGAGCACATGAAATTTATCACGTTTCCATGACGACTGACACATTTTAGGGGCTACTAAGCATTATGACTTTGTAAGCAACACACGCACGTCTCGGTCAGGACCAGAGTTTCACGTCGGCAACTTGCTGAACCACATTTTCCTTGTCTGCACAACACTTCCAGTGTCATGGAGTCCATTATGCTCTTTGAATGAGTACTTCGGGGTAATTAAAGCCCCTATCTATAAGTTGTTTACTAGACACACCGTAAGTCGCACAGCGCAGGGGTTTTTGTGTTTTTGTGTTCATCCTGAAGCGTCTTAGTGTGAGCAGAGTGGTAAATGCAGAAACTGCGCGGCGGCGGCGCTCCACCTGTCCGGCTCGCTGCAGGTTTCCGAAGTGGACGTCGGGGATGAAGAGGACCGGCTGAGCCTCCAGGTCCGTCATGGTCTTGAAGTAGGTGGTGTCCGACTTCTTGGGAACAGTTATCACGCCGACGCCGCCGTCTTTCCCTGAATGCAAAAAAGAAAAGTTGATCTTAATGCCCTAACGTGTTACTTATTTTAAGTACATTTTTTTTATATTCACAATATATTTTTTTTTTTTGACAAATGAGAGGTTTACTTTTCGTAAATGCCAAAATCACTTAACCTGGACACAATATAGTTTCAGCACTCAATGAATAAAAGCCCTCAGTCGTCCAAGAATTATTTGTAAGGAAGATGAGACGTATTCAACAGCCAAACAAACTGGTGCTCTTGTTCTGCCTTTTTAAACTTCAAATTGCACCTCTGAGCTATAATTTCAGACACCACAGTGATTTCAGACCTTTTGACTTCTTGCGGAACAATTTTTTTTCTTCGTCCCTAATTTTCCTCTCCGCTCCCTGAAGAGAAAAGAAGGGAAAAAAGAAAAAAAGACATCAGTGAATGGAAATGATCCAAGCCTCACACACAGCTACATTGTTAAAGATGACCTGTGGGTCTGTGTGTGTGTGTGTGTGTTTTTCTATACTGCTGTAGACCAAAAGATGGATACATACACTGAAAGAACAGAGGAAATTATTTGTTTTCCCAAGGTGGCAAGAACAGAAACAGAGTTATTTCAGGTCAGGACATTTCATCCTTCTCCTGAAAACATTTCCACTTTCCAACTTCAAATCGCCGGCCAGCCACATAATGGCAGTCGGACAAAACACTGCGTCCAGAACAAGCCCAATAATGTTGTTTTCTTGCAGCTCTGAGAAACACAACAAATTTCTGGGATGTGTGTTTTTTTTTTGTGTGTGTGTGTGTTTTTTCCTGGACCGAGGGTCTGAGGCCCCTCAGGTCCTGTGGGGGTCCCGGGTACCAGAGCAGCAGGGGCCTGGGCCCCCATCACACCCAAGAGAGAAACCTCACACATGCTCACACACACCTACAAACACACACCATCAATAACTTTGTAGCATTATTGTGTCTGTCTTTGCTCATTCATTACTGCACTAATTCAGAAAATATTATAGTTATTCATTTATTTTATTGCTATTGTTTTTTATCTTCCCTTGCACCACACATGTTAACGTCAATAGTAGGTGTGTGTGTGTGTGTGTGTGTGTGTGTGTGTGTGTGTGTGTGTGTGTGTGTGTGTGTGTGTGTCCTGACCACTAGAGGGAGGGCTGATGTCATGAATTAGATGCACCTGGAAGTCTGACTCCTGCTCTTCACTCCGACTGGCTTGAGTTGAAATTACATTTTATTGAAGAAGATGATGATGTTTTTTTTTGTTTTTTTTTTTTACCAGATTTGTTGTTTTATTTGTTGTATAACACACTAAGCTGGCTAATTTGGCTTCTGGATGTAACACAAATGTAACACATTATTCATGATTTCATTCATTTTTTTTTTAAATGAGTTACATGTTAAAGACAGAAATAGAGACACACTGGTCCATATTTTTACTTTAAAAACACCAAGAACACACATGGGATTGCATGTTCAGTCTCATAATAACTGACTTCATTCTGTAGGGGTAAACCAGAGACACAAAAAAAGGAAAAAAGTGTTGATGTAGACGTGATTTGTCACCTTGTCACAGAAGACTTTGATCTGCGAGTAGGCTCTGTGCAGCGGCTTGTTGCTGCGGTTGTTGTAGCTGTACGTGTCGATCTGGATCATCAGAGGAAGACCTTTGACCCCCTTCTGGGAGGAGAAGTCTGTGCTCAGACAGTTGACGGTGATGAAGATCTACCAGAGACACAGGCGACAGGAGAAGTTCGCACTTATCAGTTTTAAATGTCATATAAAGGTTCAAATGAATGAAGACGGGTCGCCGGTCCATTGCAGAGCAAACACACACACTCACATTCACACAGTAATAAAAACAAAAGCTCCAATACACACAGGAAGAACATGCAAACTACAAACGTTACAATTAGAGACTGTATCCAAGGTCAACAAAGCCACTTAACAATCCACGGCCTTTACTTTGCAGGATTTAGATTAAAGATTGAGACGACGTGTCTGCAGCTCCGCAAACAAGAAATAAGCATAAACATCATTTTAACAGCTGACAGTTTCTTGTTCTAGTTCATTGTGTCCCTGTCAGTCTGTGATTTTCTTTCTTAATGCGATGCACTACAAAAGCAGAGGAGGTTGCTCATTAACTTCAGCCATAAAAACTCCATTAGCTGCAGCAGCCGAGAGGAAAGGCGCATTGAAATCAACCCGCAGAGACGAAAAGCTCAACAATGTGTACAATGTGTGTGATGTTTGTGCAACAACAATTCCTTAACTTAACAACCTCTGATCCCCAGCTTTACGCTCCTTTATATATTTGTTATTTACTGCTGCACAAATACTGTTGTGCAGTAACTGTGCAGCTCATCATATTTCATAAGGTTTTTATAGACTCCAGTGTAGTAATGTGATGTAAATCTTCCCTGCTGTGGAACAAATGAAGTCTTGTTATATCATGTTAACAGCTATTGGAACGTACAGTATCTCTCTCTTTTTTTTAATTTTCATTCTGTGCTCTGTAGAGCTGTGTAATGCTCTGCTGTACTGGGAATCAATTAAAATTTACAATTGCATCAAACCATAATATTGATAAGAACATGCTAAACTGCACAAGCACTAGTTATGCAGCAGCTATGCAAAGTTACGTTACGCCATGCTATTCCTGTGTATTATTGAATGCCATGTTAAGCTGTTTTTCAACGGTATGTTACGTTATGCTTGGTCATTATATTTTATTATGCAGTGAAGTCAAAATACTGATTTATTATGCAATATTCTTTATTCTTTTCTTTGTTATGTTATGCAATGAGATGGCATGCAATACTACTTTCACATTACGCATTGCTAGATATTATGCATTTCCTCTCAGCTTTGCCATTACATGTTGTGTTAAGTTAATGCACTTTTTCTTATTAGAGTCCATTTTTTGGGATGAAACTGTAATAATCCCTAAAATCAACAGCCATTAGAAAGAATCATTTGCTCAGTTTTTCCAGAACAAACATGCTGTCCTCTCCATCCTGACACCTGACTGTGCAGACCAGCTTTTTCCAGTAAACAGCGATGTTACAGATGTTTCAGTGCTTCAGTGGGTTAATTCAGGCTCAATAGTCACACAGATTAAAAGAAAAGAGAGGGAAAGATGTAGAGAGAGGGAGAGTCAATATTAGCTCAATGAAGTGCTCTTGGATTTCTTCCAGTGATGTCTTTTGTCTCCAGGCAGCTATTACAATGAACGAGCCGCACAACACACACACGCGCACGCTCACACACACACACACACACACACACAAGTTACTCATGTTCGCACAGAAATGAGGGCAAAACAAACAACAGAGGGCGGGGACAGGGGTCGGTGAGTGTTGGCCCTTGGGGGCACTCTGGAGTTCAAACACTGACGGTTCTCTGCATTGAGGAGCGGCCACAAAGGGGGGGGGGCTTCACCGAGACAAAGAGGGCAAACGGCGCCGCCCGTCACCTTTACATCACTCAGAGAGAACACGCCAGTCAGGGCGAAAGAGGCATTTCCAGCTTTTAGGTCTCTGGTCTTGTGACATTTTAAAAGATTTAATTAACGGTTTTTAAGCCGTTTTTCAACATCTGTGTGGTCCGCTGGTCAGAGTCTTGCATCACACGTGATGTTTTGTCATAAAAGTGTGTTTGCCCTGAGTCAGCACATGGGAAAAAAAAAAAAAAAAAACCTGTCGCGCTGCTTTCTTCACGTCTTGACACACCCCCGGCTGAGTGGTTTTCTAAGAAAAGTACAATAACATCTGCGCTCAAATGATACAAAAAGTGATGGAATGGATGGATGTTTTGTACCTTGGCCTCTTCGTTCACGTCCCAGGTGAACGAGATGGCGTTGTAGGCGATCTCCTCGATGTTGCCGATCGTGTTGAAGCTCTCCTTGTAATCGGCTGTGAGAAGGAGAACGGGGGGGGGGAGACACGGTTTATTCCTGCAGTCCTGCCGCAAACACAAACACATGAAAGCTGCACCACAAACTGGCCAATAAAGGACACAAACGGCGAGGCTTTGTTTGTTCAGATAAACAATCAGACGGCACGCTCCCATTTTGTAAGATAAAGCCTTATCTGCCTGTGCAAACAAGCTCTCGGACTTCAAAAGGGCGAGAGGGAAATACAGGAAGCCGATGGCCTCCGCATGCTGTAATAAAATCCAGTCGGATGAGAGCGCTGGTCGAGCCGCGACTCCGCGGAATCCACCGCTGAAGTGACTGGAGAGTTTATTTACACCCAAATAATCTGCAGAAGCAATTTAACATTCAATGAATTCATTTATAGAAGCTTCTCAGATTCCAGAGAAATAAAATGCAGTGCGTTCTAGAATGTAAATCAGAGTTCAGAAACTGTCCATGGCTTTATTTCGATGCCTCTTTGTTTTGCTAAATTGATAAAAATGGATGTGTCTGTGAGCCTTTTGGCAAGTTAGCAACTTTTCTTCTGGGAAAGTTGAAGTAGTGTCGAGCGCTCTCACCACACAGAGAAGATTTCAGATCAATCCTCGTCCATCTGTGGGGATTTTGCGTGCCGGACATGAGGGGATGAAGATTCTTTACGGTCATTGCAATGAATTGATTTTGACTATCTTGTTAAAGCAGTGATGTAGAAACTTACAAAACAGCATACAAAGACTAAAAAGTACAAAAATAACTTTAACAGTGGGCTTTCTCAGTACTCTGAGGGTTTTTGAAGCCCAACTGGTGCAATGGTAAATGAGCGACAACATTTGGAGGAACAGACTTTTAACTGTGACTGACACGGTGACGCATCATGACTTAGCGACTGGATATGACGACACAGGAATCACACAGTCGAGTGGAAATTTCTGGCCTTCGAGTGGAGCTATTAGTAAAACCTGAAAAGGTCAAATACATCACGGAGGTTGTGTGGATAACTGCATTTCTAAAGTCCTCTGACTACAAGAACCTTCTCAGCTCATGTCCGTGGGGCATTTTGATGGATTTTATGGCTCAATACTACAGAAATGACAGAAAAATCATAAATCAGAGATTTGTTTAAGTCCTCTGAAAAACTAGAAATGATACCAGCCTTATCTTTTCATCAATAACTGAAGCGATCGATGAAATAAAAGCTTGTGTGGCCTGCAGCACTTCATCTGGCCACATCCCACAACCTCTGACCTCTTCCATCATCCCGCCCGTCGCTGCAGCGACGCTTCCCGGCTCCTCGGCAGGTGCAAGAGGCAGAAAGGCACGCGGCCACATGCCCATCTGTTCACGTCCCCTCTTAAATACCCCCCCGTTCAAAACCCTCCATTCCGAGCCGCTGCCCCCGGGGCCCCGGCGGTCTCCCGGCCCCTCACCCCTCGCCCTGCCCACTGCTGCTCAGACATCCTCGGGTTACACTGCAGAGGCGGTGGCTGGAGGGCGCTCCGTCACCCCGCATTGTCCTCCGTCACGACACACACTCCCTCAGACTCTCCACAGGCGGCGTGTGTTCTAACAAGTGTGTGTTTGTGTGTGTTTCTGCTATACATGTCAAAAAATATATCGGCCCTCTGGGTCCAGCTCTGTATGCCTATTGTCTATTTCTGTGTACACACACTTACACACACAGATTTGTCGTGCAGGCAAATGTCAAAGCCGATGCTAGAAAAGCCGATCACACTTCCTCTTTACTGGCTCTGATGACTGCTGGGAACCAGCTTCACCTTCGTCTGTCTGTGTGAGCGACCAGCGGACTCCGAACACGCTCCTCTGTGTCCGACACATGAAGAGTAACACATGTACCGTGTGTGGTACCACTGTTTTGTGTCAGTAGATTTCAAAATACTGTATCTGAGTCGATTTGTAGGTTATTAAAACTTATTCCTTTTCAATTCACTTTTATAAAAGTGACATCAAAGTATTAAAACTGCCTTGTGTTTTTGAACACATTTTTTTAAAGGCAGAATTTTATCAACAGGTGTTTAAATGTGCTTAAAACACCGCTTTATTCGTGTGTTTAGATACACCCTAATCTCAGAAAAACCTCAAAGGACAGTTTTCAAAAGTAGGTCAAAATCTCCATTTATGACCTTGCATTGTGCGATTGTACACATTCTTCAGGTTTTTATGGTCTTTCACATTTTGAATGGTCTCATTTGTTACTTTTTACAGCTAGACTTTTTTCTTTCTTTGTGTATGTGTGGATTTTCCGGTTTCTTTTTAACTCCCTTTGAGCTAAATTGTGTATGTGAAGAAAAGCTAGTGTTGTGGGATTCTCCTTGTTTCACCCGTGGTAGCACCAGAAAGAGTTCACTGTGTTTATCTTTGACTTCCAACTGTTTGTAGGAGTCTTTCCGCTCTGTTCATTAAATATCTGCAGCCGGATCTGTGCCTGTGCATGTCTGTGGACAAAGAATGCAAATATGTATGTGGTAGCTGTGACATTACTAATGACTGATCCCTCACATGACAAGATCAGCAGGAACCTGACAGCCTTTCTTCTTTCAAGCTGTCACACAGGAACGGTGTTACACGGCGCCTATTTCCAATCTTTACCTCCTTCTGACTGGCAAAAAACTGCTCAACTTATCTGCCAATGCACCTGGGTGTGTGAGAGCTATTAGCTTGTCAGGGATGAGAGAAATAAGATTTTTAAATCAACTTGTAATAACCCTTTGGAGCACGTACCGGACTTTGCTCACAGCCTATTGAAGAAATACGAGTCAACACAGTCACGCCCAGTGTACTCACGCTTTTAAATATAATGCCTGATGGTATGTGAGTATAAAAACAGGAGCCCACAAAGGTGGAAGTGGCTTTGTTGACAGACACGCAAAATGATATACATTAAAGATTTAGTGTTTTTAGCTTTATGTATAATACTCACTAATACATTGACCGTGTGTTCTAGATGACAACAATCAAAGGAAAAATTAATGTATAATGCAAAATGTGATCTAAAAATGATGCTTGATCGTGATTGTATCTGTTTTGTACATATTTGAAAAGAATGTTCAGGTCATCTTGTTACTATAGTGGGAGGCATTTCTTCAGCTGGCCCTCTGTAACTTGTATTTGTGATCTTTATGAGAAGATATTGCTGTCTGTGTCTGGTTCATCAAGGAAAACACTGTGGACACATCGCTTAAGAAAAACTTTAAAAGCCTGTAAGTGGATAACGGAGGCCATTCGTGCTGTGTATTTAACCCAGTTGGACAGTTTCAGAGCGTTTCACGGATGCGACACATTGTAATAGCGGACAAAGCCGCCATGCAAGACGCTCAAACTACACCAGGAACAACAAAGGATTCGGTGTCTTGCTCAAGGACAAGCTCATATGGGGATCAACCCGCCAACCTTGGCTGGAGGATGACTCACACTGCCTCATAAGCCACAGCATACGACTGCGTGTTGATTTACCAATAAAACAGTACTGGCTGATCAGGTTTGAAGCAGTGACACCTCATCAGAGTGGGGAAAACCTGAACAGGAGTGAAGCTGCGGCCTGACCAGTGTTTATGCGGGTAAAGAGGAGAAAAAAAAAACAATAAAAAATACCAGCAGTTTTTTTGCAACCATCTCATCATCCCCGAGCGGGGATCAACTGGAATTAAAATGTAGACTTAAACTGCAAGAATTACTTTCAACAGACCAAGACCGACCGAGGTAACAGTGTGGGTAGCATTCCTCGCCCTGTCCTGACAAGCTGCGTACAAATTCTGTGTGTGTTTGTTTGTGTGTGTGAGTGTGTGTGAGTGTGTGTCCCATCCACCTCCAGTCTCCCACATACCTCTGACTCTCTGCCTACTTAGCAGGCCCGAGCTTGTCAAACGCCAACCGCCTACAAGCTTCTCACACACTCATTCAACAAGGCATGGAAGGAAAAAAAAAAAAAAAAAAAAAAAAAAAAAAAAAAAGCTGGTTCCAATTCAAATCCATCAACTGAAAAATCACCAGCGCACAAAAGGTCAGAAGTGGTAACGTTACGTGGGAAAACGCGGTGAGATCGAAAGTTCGCTGCTGATTTGGACCATAAACTTTCCTTCTGAGAGATCTGCCTCCTGCTCAATCTCTCAGACTATGTTGAGGAGATTATGGGATTTATGCTGTCTTTCCCAGAAACACCTTGACATTAGGAGCTTCAGATGTGTGTGTGTGTGTGTGTGTGTGTGTGTGTGTGTGTGTGTGTGTGTGTGTGTGTGTGTGTGTGTGTGTGTAGGACAGCCCAGCCTCCCGCCTCACGGTGGATGACGGTGGGCAGCTGAACAGCCGCAGGCGGCCTGTTGGGTGGAGGCTTGTTTGCTCTCACTTTGGTAATGCTTTGTTTATTAGCAGAGTACATTCCAACATAAGGAACAACATGAATCTGTCATCTTCTCCTTTTTTTTTTTTTTTTTTGTACATTATCCTCAACGGGGGCTTTTAGAAAAGGGAGAAAAGGGTCCCGATGAGTCTTACCGATGTCGAGGACTCGCTGTTTGGCCGTGTGCTGCCGGGAGTGCCAGTACTTCCAGTATTTAAGCTGCTCGTCTCGGTTCTTATCCTCGCTGAACACCACCATGACCACGCTCTGCGACGAGAGGCAGGAGGACGGGAATGTAAACACAAGCTCAGGAAGGATGAGGCGAGCAGGGTGATACTCACTGAAGCCCATCAGATCCTTCGCACCTGAGTTTTCCTGACTGGATGAGGGCTTTGGGAAATAATTCCTATCAATGCTTGAATGATTGCACACTTCTGAAATGCTGCTGATGAGAAAGTACTTATTTACTTATCTGCTTACCTGCTCTGTAGTTTTTCACCAACTTACGAGTTTTAGCAACGCTGCTTGAGTTTCCAGCAAATCACAACAATACTGTTAATTTACCGACTAACAGTCCTGTACAGATAAGCTCTAATTAAACTGGCTGGCTGGCTACTTCACAGTTCTAAATCAGATGAGCAGATTTCAGCTTTCTCGTTGTAGATTTGCTGCAAAAAAAAAAAAAAAAACTGCAAGCGGGCTGATTACTGAAGCACCACGGAAGAAGAGGTGCAATTTCAGCAGAACAAGTCTGTTGTTGTGAAAACGGTTTCTCACAAGTGCTGGAAGCTGTTCTGTTAAGTTAACTGTGTCAAAAAGAGAGATTATTTTCTATTTTCATGCAAAGGTAACAGGCTGTCACTAAAGCTGGAGAAACGTCCTCCTAATGGGTGTCATGATAAAATAATGTCACTGTTATTAACCTCACCTGAACATTGTCAGAGTACTTTGTCCCTTTTTGAGCTAAAAGAAAATGACTTGGCAGAAAGTAGCTCTTAATGTATTGTGGTTTGCACATGAATTAAAAAAAAAAAAAAAGGTTTCAATAGCGAAGTTACAGGTTGTGTGATTGAACGAAGCGGCTCACCCGGACTTTACTGATGGGGTGTCGGAGGCGTTTGTTGGTGCTGAGCTCATTGAGCGTCACAGCGTAGAACTGGCCCTTGTTCAGGTAGGTCATCGGACCCTCGCCCTGCTTCTGACGCAGCGAGCGAGTGGCGTCCAGCGTGTACTGGAAGCTGTCTCTGCACACACACAGACAAACCAAACTGTGATGACAATGTGATCTGATAGGTCAAAGAGAGATGATATTACAGTAACAAACATTCAGATCTTGCATTTGTCGTTGAATCTGTTTGGACTAATACATGACATCCACACTCGATCACCTCACTTTGAGCTACTTACATTCCCTCCTGATGAAACAAAAAGTCATTTGTGGCAAGAGAGGAAGGTGAGTGGAACTTCTGTGGAAAAAAGCAAAAAAAGAGCAGAGAAAGCAGAAACGATTGAGAACTAATTAATCTGGCTAAAGAGGAACTAGTTCAACAATGCAGCAAAGGAGAAAAACAAAACTTGGAAGTCACATCGAACAAAGATCCGGACAACAGCGCAGTGTATTTAACATACTAAACCAGTGATTCTCAGCCTTTGGGGGGTGCCAGAGATCACAGAGAGGATCTGAAGAGAAAATCATAATAATAGTAATTTCTAGAATCTAGGGCTGATGCTTTTTTTTTTGGAAAGGTATGACTTTTGTATGCTAATGACAGTGTGTGCGTCCACAAACGTTGTAGGCATCAATTGTAATGTTTAGAGAGGGTCTAAATCTGAGGACATTCAGAGGAGAAAAGGTTGGAAACAAACTTCTCAAAATAATCCTGAAAATCTTTTGAAATCATGTAGGCAGGATATCATCAGCCGGTTGTCATTATCAACTGATGTTGACCTAATAATAAAATAGCAGTGACTTCCCTAAAAAAAACCCACAGGCTGATAAAGTTATCGCTGAACCTACTCGGATAAAAAGTAGGCTTTATAATGTGTTGAATGAGCCTGATTCTCAAATATGTGCAGACAGATATCAGCTAAATAAAATTCTGTGTATTATTGAGAAGATAACTAAATAGAGGATTTAATTTAACTACCAGCAGGATTTGAAATAGCTGATTAAACCGTTTTCCGCAGGAAGCAGCAGGTTTCAGGTGAACGTTGCGGGCCCAGGCCGCTTCCTCTCACCCCGTCTCTCTCCTCCTCGTACGGGCTGTCCGGCGGACTCTGCTGGTCGTCTTCCACGTACGAGCTCTCGCTGACGGCCCTCACCACGTACTGGCTCTGCTCGTGGATCACCCTGGCCGGCTCCTCTCCCTCCACCCTGTAGTGGAGCCCCCCCGGGCCCGACATGTAGACGGGCGTGTACACCTCGGCCTTCACCACCGGAACGGCTGTCCCCGGCCCCGGCCCCGGCCCCGGCCCCGCCGCCGGCCCCCCGCCGCCCGGCGAGCCGCCGAACTGCTCCCGTTTGGCCTCCTGGTGCTCGGTGTTCAGAGACAGGTTGACGGGGACGGACTTCAGCACCTGGACGCGGTTGTCCACCGTCTCCACCTCGCTCTGGCTGCTGACGCTGTTTGGAAGTACAGTCCTGAACACAAAGGAAAATAAACAATACGTGACACAAAATCTTCAGATTAACCCAGATGAGCTACTTTTTAAATGTTTTTCGTGAATATTTCACCATCTTGACACCAGTTCTAGTTTCTCTTCTTCAGCAGTGACCTGCGCCCTGGTCATGTATCAAATATCCTTCGAGTGAAACTCCATTTGTTTGTCTGTGATATTTGCACACATTCATGACTGCTCACAGTACACATTCAGAGCGACGCCATCTCATTTACATGGCAGGTGTTTCTCGTATGAAACAGTTTCATCAGTAACTACTTTCGATACAAAGATTTAGTTTCATACACCGCAGCGGAGGACGACTGCCACTTCTTCTCACACACACTGACGGGTTCTGGTCTTTCTGATCTTAAAGATTCACATTCACTGACCTTTTCTCTTGCTCTTCCGCAATTTCAACAACTTTGGGAACAGGCAGAAGTCTTTTATCTTTGGGCACCTGGAAAGAAAAAACAGGAGAATGTGTCAAAACTGAGCTTTTATTCAACGTTTCTCTGCTGATGCTGTTTACTTTAGGGTTAGGGTTAGTCCAGTATGTATTTGCACTATCTATCTATTATGCATCCACTGAAACCAATGAAAACCAGAACATTAATAACAAAACTTTCCATCTGATCATTCGGTATATAACAGCTTTCCTGAACCTTGTAGTAGTCGTACAGCAGGCCGAGGGCGTTGGCGCTGTCCTCGTCCCCGTTGATGCTCATCATGGCCTTGGTGGCGGCCGTCAGCGGGTTCTCCAGATACGAGCGCCATGCCTCGTCCTCGCTGGTGTACGCCCGTCGCACGGCGGGGAAGGAGCTGTCGTTGGGGACGACCACCACCAGATGCTTACTGGACAGTTTGGGAACAAGAAGAAAAACAATGAAATTAACCAGTTACAACTGAGCGGCAAGAGGTTTGAAGGCTTTTCTCTCGTTGGGCGTTCGAGAGTATGGGCGGGTCGTGACTCCATCACAGGGCAAATACACACAGATTGTCACATATAGTCATACACACACACACCCACAAAGTAAAATGATTACTTAACCTAAAAAAAACTCAAGCACTTGGAATATTCTCACCGTTTAAACTGCTTGAGTGGTGAATTGTTCAATATGGAACCTGATTTGTCTGATTCCACAGAGAAAGAATCCCAAAGAAAAGATGAATGATTTATTAATCACTAAAATGAGTTTTCTTTACTTTTCTGCTTTTAATTCGAACTATTTCTCACATAGACTTTGCATTGCCTCTCATATCTGTCTCTCTTTGAGCCTACCTTTTCAATTTTTCATTTACATAACTTGTCTTGCCCCCACTACTGAATTAAAATCAGGTTTTGTCTATAAAAACACTCTGTAAACACTTCTATTGAGTTAGTATTTGATTGTCAATCTGTAGCTCCTGTCTTTCCTCTTGAATATTTCATCTTTACTGATGATAAAAGTGTGAATTTTTTCCATTTTTCTTACATCATTTTTTTTCCGCCAAAACTGTGTTTCAGGCAGAATCAGAAGATTAGCCGATAAGCTACGGCAGTGTTCACGCCCGTGTGTGTTTGTGTGCGTGGGTGTGTGACTCTCCCCTCTTTAGGCCCACTTAAGTTCAGATCACAGACCAGTTAAACACACACGGTGTTGCCACAACATCTCTGTGAGCTCAGCCAATCACAGCACGGGCTCCCAAAGTGTCAACTTGCACTTGGGAAATGTTGAACGATAAACGATATCTTTATAATGGCACGTCATCGCTGTTAATGTTCAATCTGCGTTCATCTGTCAGGCTGCATGAGACATATATTTGGATTTGTTTGTCCAGTAGATTTGAAATATCAACTTATTTGTGTTATTTATGTGACGCAACACTTAGTGCTGTACAGGTAGAAAATGGGTAGATTTACATAATTTCTGCTTCATATGGCACATTTAGTATTTATACATCACATCAAACATTCAACAGGTAGGTTTCATTGTTAAGTATTTTGATGGTGTTTCACTTCCAGCTAGTTATTATTCCCTTATTGATCTGATCTACTTTAACATTAAATCACAGTTTTGGGTCAATGGCAGAAATGGCTGCAAATATGAAGGTGATATTTAGGCTTCAGCTGAACTCTACTCAGGTGGATCCAATAAAAATATGGACACAGTGGCCAAATGGTGGCAGTCACCTTTTGTTTGCATTGATGCAAAGGACACAAGAATCACCTGCACACATGCACATTTAGTCTATTTCTATGTCTGGTCTTTTATATTCAAGTAAGAAAACTTTGTACATGTCAGAAATTATTTTTAAAAGGTTTGGCATTGAAAGAATCTGTGTCACTAAAAACGGAAATTCAGATAATTGTTCCAAGCAACAGGCATTCTTATTATAAATAAATAAAAACATAATTGTTAAATTAATAACAGGCTCTCAAGTCAGAATAAAAATAACGCATTAAAAATAACATCGTTATTCTCATTGTACGTTTCAGTTTATAAAGGCACTATCCTTCCTAAATCAACAGTCCAGATGTTAATTTCTTATTGATAGTTAATAAATAAAGAAGTTTCAAAACAGCGCAGAAGGCCATCAACAGGCTTCACAAACTTAACGTAAATACCAACATAGCTGGCCTAAAACAAAATAAAAAAGTAAAACAATACAGAAGAGAAAGCTAAAAGTTTTCCCTTTTTTTATTTAAATAGGTGAAAATATTGAGTAACAGCCCGTCCTGGCACTCTGGAGGTCTCCATCAGTCAAAAATGGCGATTTGAGCTCTAATGAAATCCAACCGAGAAAAGTTTGGTTTCTCATCATTTCCTTCTCCTCAAAAATAATCTGATATAAATATAAATGTATTAAAAAAAACATCCAGATATAATGATATTTGTTGAATGAGCCCATTTCCCAGTCCTACACAGGCTGAATCCTCCAATAAAAGCCGCTTTGTTTTTAAATGAGGACTAAAGAGAAGAGTTCCCCTCCGCGCAGAAACCATCACAGCTCCTCTCCTCTGCCTCGATCACTTACTTGTCTGTCTCCTGTGACATATTTTGCTTCCTCTACGATTCTTCCTTGTGAAACTGGACTTTCAAGTCGGAGCAGGTAATAGAGTGAGCGAGTTGCCAGAAGTTGGGCTACAGGTAAGTCGACTTTTCTGGCTGTTCCGCCTTCCCGGTCCCTCCGCCCGCCGCTCCTCCCGCTCCACCTGCCAGGTTCAACCCGCCAAAGTCCTCCGGTCCTCAGTCCGCGCGACAAAGATCACCTGCCGCCATGCGCCATCCGATATTTATCTTTTGATGACTTTTAATGGCAGCGGGTCACGTTTTTCTCTCTAGTTTTTTTTGGGGTTGAAATTCTTTCACTGCAGGAGAATTGAGGATGAGGGCGAGTCTGCGCGCTGATTGGCTGCCCGCGAGCCGAGCCGGCCTCTGATTGGCTGAGCGCTCAGGTGAAGGCCCACCTCACCTGGGAGATGAAGAAAGGACGGACGGGCGGCATTGAGGCAATGACACGGGAGAGAAGGAAACCAGGAAACACACTCACACTTGCCATCATGTTTTATTTTTTTTAAGCACCTTTATTCTGATGATCCACCACGTGACCAGATTTTCTGCCACCTACCTAACATCTGCCCCCCTCGGATTTCAGTAAAGGCTCATCTGTGTGTCTTTCAGGTAATCACAGAGCAGATCGAAGGCAGGGACGACCCTGTCATTATCAGACACAATGCCATTGTCCCCTTAATGAAGCTATTGTGTGAGGAGATCCTGGTGTTTGGGATTATCCTACCAAAGCAAACACTGTGTGTGTGTGTGTGTGTGTGTGTGTGTGTGTGTGTGTGTGTGTGTGTGTGTGTGTGTGTGTGTGTGTGTGTGTGTGTGTGTGAGGTGGGGCACAGCACTGCACCCTGTGACTAAACTGACCCCAACTTTCTCCCCAAGTATCAGCTTTCAGCTTTACTCTGAAAACCAAAATGAATGTATTCATACACTGAAAAAAGAAAAACAGGTTGAACCATTCAAATAAGGACAACACAACTTGTAGTCAACAACTTAGCCATTTCAGCTGTTTTCAGACCTGTAAATGGAACCGTTTTGTCATTTCCCTCCACATATCAAACCAACAGTCAGTGGAAACAAGTGAGTCTGTCCAAAATTAATGGAACTGAATGTTTTTTTTCTCAGACTTTTACTTATTTTGGATTGAACTGCAGAGAGCTTTAGTGAGGTGCATTTGTAAATTCAGCATTCATTACCTGAAGTGAAAGGCTGCTTGCATGACATGGTTAGAACTGTCTCATACAGTGAAGCTGCAGAGCAGCAGGTTGCAGACCCAGGATGTATCCCATTATCACATTGTTGGATTTTTTTTACATATATGGGTGAAGAGAAATGCATTTGTTAGTGCTTCATTCCTCACGTGATTACATTTAATAACCACGGCAGCTCCAAATCGTACAGATGTTAAAGAAAACCAAAACACTCAGAAATTTAACCTTGATTGGTAAATTGTCCTATAAATAAAGATAAAAACACATGTCCCTGGCCTGATAACTAGCACTGCAGATCTATTGAAAGAAAACATAGACAATAACACAGAGACATCTGCAGTGAGGAAACTGGGGTCCATAAAGAGTCTTGAGCATGAAAGCATTTAGGATTTACATAAAAACAGCCAATTGCAACACATTGTGTTGTTTAAGATCAAACCACTCATTCCCAGTCAAAATAAGTATTATTTAAATATCTAAACCTTTGGAGATCAACCAAACCTTTATTATACTTTAGAAGGGAATGAATGCCATCCAAAATAGCCCAATATTACAATACATATATTAGTCAAACATTTTATTTCCTACCCCATTAATTGTCTTAATAGGTTTGAGTACTGCTCAACAAAACAAAAGACAGTCTAATGATTCATTAATAACATGCAATGAACTTACCACGCTCAGTATGTGTTTTGCATAATAATTCACAGCAATGTTTATAACTTTCCCACAACTTAAGGTTTTTAATATTTCTTTTGTCACCGAAAAACTCTTAAAAAGTAAATCTTGATACATTTCTTGAAGTTTTGAGGCCTTTCTACTGCCAGCATGTTATAAATACATGTACAGGGTGCAGTGCAGAAAATACACAGGTGTCCACTGTCAGGGTGACTGGCAGTTGTGTTTGGGTTGCACTTTCCAAACTGGTTTGATGTCTTTCAAAGGTGTTTGCATGATAACAGACGAGCCTTTTGCTCGTGAATGCCTTCAGGCAGCCTAGTCTTGTATGGAAATCCAAAAATTACATTTCAGCTTCAGTTAAACCGTCACCAGCACCGTGTCTGTGTGTGTGTGTGTGTGTGTGTGTGTGTGTGTGTGTGTGTGTGTGCGCGCCTTGTGAATGATCACTACTATCCTCCCTTGTCCAATTTGTTTTACAGAGCACCTGGGCCTTGGCGGAGCTCTCTCTCTCTCTCTCTCTGTGTGTGTGTGTGTGTGTGTGTGTGTGCTTAAACAGGACTGCTAGATAAATACAGGTGGGGTCCTTTCCTCCTGACAACACAGAGACGGAGTGAGAGATCAACGACGGAGACAAAAGAGTGGGATAGAAAAATCTCTATTCATCTTTCAGCTTCGGTGCTCTACCCCCATTTTGTTACTACTATTTCCTCAAGCAGGGATGCATCAAGGAAGTCTACCTGTGTTTGTTTTTGCACTATATACTAAAAATTTCTTCTTGTAAAGTCAGTGATTTAAATCCAAGACTAATATGATCTCAAAAACATAAAAGATATCCCAATGTTACCACCAAGACACAAGAGTACTGCATAACCAGTAAAACAATGAAGCCAAAAAGAGAAGCAGTGGTACAATGAACATAAATAAACAGAAATCTTACAAAAAGGCAAATGCCTGGAACAGATCTTAGAAAAACAGTTGTGAATCTATAAGTAAAGCAAATAACACATGCAAGAATGTGACACAGGAGCATAAAGAGATGCACGAAATTTGAAGGAAATTACAAAACATCAGACATATTGAGTTTGAGACAAAAAGCTCATACAAAAAAAATGAGATGCAAAATGAAAAAAAGCAACAAAAAAAAAAGAGATGCACAAATGAAAACGAGAAGGGAAATTAAATATACCAAAAATGAACAACCATGTGTTGAGTCTAAAAATAAATGCCAAATGGATAAAGTCAAACTGAAAGAACAAAAGTTACTTCAAAATCTCAAAAATGTGCCAAATAGATAAAATAAAATCATAAAGTAATAATACCCTAAAACTCAATAAATGCATACTGAACGATGTGAGTGCAGTAATTACAAAAAAAAAATACAATATCACAACATCATGAAAAGGAAAAAGTAAAGAGAAAAACAAAATAAAGTAGCAACCAAAAAAAAAAATCACTGTACACAGGATTTCACTTAAGTGGAGCCAAACAAACAAAATTCACTAAATATGCTAAACTATCACACAAACTACTACAAAGAGACATTAAAGTAACAGAGAAAATACAAATCTCCCAAAAACAAAACCTTAACAACTTTGAAATTGTGCAAATAGCGACAAAGCTGTTTTTTATTGTCATCAAGGTATATTTAAACTCCATCACAAGACACAGAAAGTGCAAGAGTTATACAACAGAAAGCCCAAAGAACAATAAAATTACCACCCAAACAAACAGCCAGAATTCTGAAGAGGTTGGCTTTTAATCCCTGCACGCTCAGGGGTCTGAATATGAGATGTGTGTTTAGCTTGCTTTAAAATTACCAAATGGAACCACAAAAATAAAAGTGATGTTTAAGCTTCTCTCTTATCTTTTCTCAACATGACTCCTGCCTGCTGGAATTTCTGCCATGCGGCGATATGACAGCTGAAATTGCACGAGGGCTACCGTACAAGCCGCCACAGGCAGGCATAGGCAAGACGGGGAAATCAGGGGCCACAAGCCATTGAATACTTGTGAGTGTGTGTGTGTGTGTGTGTGTGTGTGTGTGTGTGTGTGTGTGTGTGTGTGTGTGTGTGTGTGTGTGTTGTGTGTTGTGTGTTTGTGCATGTGTGAGTGCCCCACTCCGTTAGAGAGGTGAAAGGTGTATCCTGCATACCAGGAGTGTTTTCACAGGAGAATCAGCTTGTCTGGACTTGGCTGAGATTAAGTGTCTCAGTCTACCTGTTTAAGCACTCAAACTCACAGCTGAGTGTGTGTGTGTGTGTGTACACTGTCATTCTGTCATCGCTTTGTAACATATTCATATTTTCTCTTTCAGGACTTAAACAATATAAAACAGTTATCAATAGTAAATACTGGCGAGAGGATCTGGTGATTGTGCCTGATTTTTTTCTCTTTGGTGTCTATTGTGGTTATTTAGCACAACACTCCAACATGTGTTTTTTAACATGTAAAAACTTGAAGCACTAACTTCACATTTTTGTGCTGTATAATCTACTCTGAAATAAATTCAACTTTTAAACGATGTGCACACTGTTAGATTCATTTATCTTGCACAGCGTCTGAATTGATTTGTGTCATGTGGCGTGTTTAATAAGAATGTATTTCAGACTTCATTTGGATCTTTTTAGGATTCGTAAAAAGACTCATCAACTAGGTTGTTCCTGAAATTTCAGAAAACAAGAAATATTTTTCCATTTTACCCTGGAAAAATAATCTCATTTGACTTTAATATGCAGCAACAGCACATTCGTAATATTAAATAAGGCTGAGTCTAGTTATGACTACTAATTTCTCAACCCTGCAGAAGATGTTTTCTATATTTCAGGAGTTTTATTGCCATTGAGAGACTAGATTTTTAATTAGCGTCTGAGTTTCTATTGATTGGAGTGCACCACGGTCTTCTGCATGTTTATCATTTGTCGCTGTTTTCACTTTGTCGTCAGTGTAATGTAAATCAGATTAAACCGTAGTGGCATATTGAGGTTTTAGAGACTGAATTATACTTCTGATGTTCTGGGAGTTATCGTCGGAATATTGAAATGGATTTCCCCACCCAGAAATTATAGATCACAGCTTCAACAACTTTAAAAAAGGTGAAATACCTTCACGTTTACAGTCAAAACTGTAATTCGGCTTTGCTCGATAGTCACAGTCGGTCCAAATATCAGAGCTGCAGCCTGTTTCTGAGCTGTCACCACCTCCACAATCAGCCTCTGTCCGACCAGCTTATGTCTGCATGACCCAAGACCTCACCTCTCCTTCAGCTGCTCCCTGTGTGTGTGTGTGTGTGTGTGTGTGTGTGTGTGTGTGTGTGTGTGTGTGAGTGTGTGAGTGTGCTGAGGTAAGAAATTAACTTTTTTTCCCTTCCCTGCAGGCATAATTTGCCCTCTCACTGTGATTTCTCGGGGCATCTCAGGGTCAGTTTTAATGAAACAATGAGCAGAAACCTTTGCGAGAGTGAAAATAAATAGTCAAGAGGTCAACTGTGGAGATTTGGTGGTTTAATATTTAATTAAATTCAAAGTTAGAGTTGTGAAAAACAACGTGCCGAACGCTGGTGTGTGTGTGTGTGTGTGTGTGCAGAGACGGTGACAGAGAGCCGTCCGTCCAGTCAAAGGCCTCAGTGAAAGTGTTGTGACTGTGTCTGGGTTTGTGTACAGCCCGACTGGTCTGGCAACATTGTGGCGCGTCACAGTGTTGCAGCAGCAGCAGCAGCAGCAGTGGACTGCGGCAAAACTTGTTGGTTTGGAAAAAAAAAAAAAAAAAAAAAAGAAGAGGAGGGGGGAGCCAGGAGAGGAACTGGCTAAAGGAGAAGATGAAATCCAACTTCCTCTTCCCTCAACAGGAGGTCATGCAGACAGCATCACACCCTTTGTGTGTCATTTTTGCTGCCAAATAAACAAATAAATAGCTGTGGTACATTTTCAACAATATTTGAGCGATGTGAAAATAATCGCATCTTGGAAATGTGGTCAAGCAAATTTAGAGGCTGCAAGTTGACACTGAGAAGCAGCAGCGCCGAGCCGAGAGTGAACCTGAAAGCCCTTGTGGCGGGAAAAAAAACGGACCCGAATGGAGATAAAGCAAAATGTGAGGCTGTCTGTGGCAAACCCCTGCTTATTCATACGCACAATGGCCAGCCAGATGATATTCTCCTCTGCTATTGAATAACTGACACCTGGAAGATTTGCTTTCACACAGGCCCTAAGGCTGGACAACCCCACCCCAAACCTGAGCAAGCAAGTCCCTGCACAACATCCTCCAGGGTGGGGGAACTTGAGCAATGTGTGGCTTTTGTCATTTCTCCTGCACCCCCCCCCCCCCCCCCCCCCCCTCCTTCTTTCTTTTATTGTATGCCCCCCTTCTGAAAGCATAATCACATCCTTCTCTCTTGAGAGATATTTCCCTCTTTCACAAAAGACTGAGAGGATTGTCTTTTTTTTGTGTGTGTGGGATGGGAAAAAAGTAGGAAGGTGGAGGAGGTGGTGCAAGGGGCTCTGCAGCATGCTGGAGACTTTTCTCACAATGATAAGATTTCTCCTAAGAGAGTCCTGACACCTGACTGTCAGGACCATTTCCAACACGCTGCCGTGGCTGAGATTTGGTTGTATCGACTGGTGAACTGGGAAATTCAACTATGACCGGAGGGCCCAGCGTGACCCATAAATCATTTTTTTAACCATCCAGCAAGACTGGCTTTAACTGGCTTCCTGGAGGCAACCCTCTCCCACAATCAGCCTTTTAATATCTATTGCATATGTGTTTATTGTGATGATGCAAATAAACAGAATACATCTGAATGAGGGGTTTTTCTTGCAGTGAAAAGAATTTGGGCTTACATGAACTGTTTGGTCCCATCTTTCCATAAATCCAAACCTATAAAACAATCTGCGACTTTAGTTTACTATAAAGTAGATTGTTTGTGTTTGAGTTATTCATGATATCATGTTTTCACCCTTTAAACAAGAAAAACAAATTAAAAACAAATTAATGTATATGGCTCATGTAATCATCCCTCTCCGATACTGCTTTACCTGTTCAAGGTCAAAGGGCGCTGGAGCTCATTTCAGCTGACAATAGGTGAAAGCAAGGCGCCTGATAGGTCACCAGTCCATCAAAGAGCAGACGCTGAAATACAAACTGTCACACCCAGAGGCCATTTAGAGCCACCAAATAACCTAAAATACACTTCTGAGGAGGGTGCAGAAGTATCTGATAATATACAATCAACTCATCTGTGTTTCATCCTTCAACAGCTTCAGATAATTTACATATTCGCAGAATTTAGTTAAATTCTAAATGGTGGTGAAGAGCTCCTCTGTTCCTCTTCCACATCAAAATAACAGTCACAGACAGAAAAGATCAATATCTACAGCTCAGGCACAACAGGGGACACACATCAGTGGGCCGGCACTGCTTCCTGCTTTATTCTGAGAACACATACAATATGTCATTGTAAAACAGTAATTATTGCTATGAAATGCCTGTGTGCACATGTTTGCAGAAACTGAATTCTTCTACACATTACTCCGGTGCTTGTCTTACAGTAGTCCCCCTTCCATTCTTGCCCCCTAGTGTTACCAAGACAGAGCAGCCTCCCTGCACACTGATGTCTTTATTATTCATTATGGGATGAAATTCTTCTGAAAACGCGTGTAAAATATGTAAATGTCAGGTTAATTATTCGAAGAAAGAAGCTGTAGTTTGAACTAATGTAAGTTAAGGTAACAGGCAAAGACACAATTAAGGTGTCTCTTTTATTCTTTAAATGATATTCACCAAAATATCACCAAAAGTACCTCAATAGTACTGGAAACCACAGCACTATACAGGTGAGAAAATGCCTCGGTAACATTCTCAAACAAAACTGAGCATTATTGTCGATTTTGGGAAGAATATATCAGACTGGGTTGTGTGTACTAATCAAAGTCTGCCACTAGGGGGCGACCTTGTCCAATGGTACATATTCGCAGCACAGGGTGACTTCCACCTCCCGATGCGTTCACAGGCCCCCTCATATAAATTTATAAAACATTCAATCCTCGTGTATATAAACAGTTAATACAATTGACCAGCTGAATTTTCCCATGAATAATATATGATCGTTTTTACTAATATTATAAATATTTACAAATTTTAGAATGCGATTAAATGATGTAGTTACATGTGTTTGCGTCTTGTAATGATGCAAATGCTCCTATACCCGACTCTTACGTGCGTTCCTGAAGGCATCGTCGACGTCCACTTGTCAGTGAGAAGTGAGCAGCTGTCACACTTGCGCTTGGGAACACCTGCTAAACGACACGTATTCTTTATTATTTTTGACAGGTGAGTGTTTGTTATGGATACAGCTGGTTACCCGCCGTGCTACTGTGCATTAAAATGTACTAACAGTTAACCGAAGCCGTCGAGTTCAGTGAAGTTCTTCATATTGGTTAGCCGGCTAGCTAACGCGATGGCGAGCTGAAGCTGCTGGCATGTGCCCTGTTTGTGCACTGATCTCTGCCAGTCAACCACTCACAGCGCCGCTAGACCGGCTTTCAACCCGGAATACAGGCTCATTTCGAAGAAATATCTGAAGGGAACGAGTGCTGTTCAGTACGAGAGTGGCTAACATGTGACATGATGTACCGTCTCTCAAAAACAGATGGCAGCGAAGTTAGCCTCTGATTCGTTGATAATGTTGTAAGCAGTGAAGGAGAAAGTTGAGGAGAAGCAAACTAACAGGGAGACTGTTGGGTTGTTGGACCTCTCTCTTTTCATGGATTATAATGTCAAATTCGAGTTAGTCATAATGCTGCTTCAGTTGTGATGCTTGCATTGTAGTTGGTAAAATGGAGCTACAACTAGGTTGGTGAACTGTGTACAGGCCAACAGTCCATTCCAGTGAGTCACACACCCACGTTCACATTTATCAGCAATTTATAGTTCTCAGTCATTCCCATGCTCACGTTTTTTGGACTGTGGGGAGAAAAAAGACTACAAGGGGGTGAAAAAGCCATTCGTAGAGGGGGAAAAAAATACAAATTCTACTGAGTAAAGTTAGGCCGAAATCACTGTCACTGAATTGTAATCTCACTAAATTTGTGGATAAGTGTTCTTATAGAAGCTAAACATGTATTAAAAGTTCTGTGTTACCATTCCAAGATATATTTTCTCTGTGGACGTGTATTGAAGTTAGTAAGTTGTTCTTAAAGCAGGGTACAGAGCTTCCTTAAATTTGCTTCAGTCGTTAAAAATTGGTCTGAAGTTTAAACCTTACAAGCTGTAAAGCAAGATTTCCCAACTCTCAAAATTGAAGCCAGCTTCACAAGATAGCAACAGTTAGCTTCTGCCTAAATCCCTTGTTTGTTAAACCATCTGTCCCTCCATCCAGGAAAAAAAAACTTGAAGTGCACCTAGTCCCAGCTCCAGGTTCACCAAACCCAAGGTATTACACAACTCTCATTTGCTTAACATATTGAGAAACCAATAGCTCGATCAGTATTCTTAACTCAAAGTTGAATTCACAGCTGACCATACACTGAGAGCTATTTTTAGATGCTGCCAGTGAGCAAAGCTGAATTACCCTCAAGGCAACATGGGTAACTGCCCCTAGACCTGCAGCATTGTTTCCCAGTGTTGTGATTTGATTAGGACTACAACTGTTGATTATCAGTTGTTTGATCTTTAAAATAGACTAGCCTCTAGCTGTTCTTTCATAATTGCAGCTGTCCTGTTTTGTCCTGAGCAACAGTCTAACGGCCCGAACGCACTGGACGCGGAAGCGCCGCGCGCGGTAGCGCCGCGCACTGCGCTTCTGATCGCCTCCCATGTTAACCTATCTGACCGGCCGCACCGAACGCGCAGTGGAGCGCCGCGCGCGCCGCGGCTCGCGCTCTGCAGCGCGCCCGCTCCGCTTCGTTCTATTTTTCACGCGAGCCGCGAGCGCAGGGAGCGCCATGTGTCAAGCTGGATCAAGCAGATCGGACCAGACAGGAAGTCGGAAACAGAAAAGGCAAGAGAATCCGGTCAATTTTCAAAATATAACAAATTAAATGACGATTAGTTACGGGCGGTGTTGCTCATCCGTCTATAATTTGTCACTTGGGTCTAATCACAAGACAGATGGACACACAAACAGACATACGCATGTACGCACCCAAACACACACACACACACACACACACACACACACACACACACACACACACACACACACACACACACAGCGACAGACATTCACGTGATGCAGAAAAAAGAGGACAGGAGGAGAAAAAGTCTCTCCACAGGTCACCAAAACACACATCCATACTGGCAGAGCGAGACAGTGGGAACAGGGAACAAACGTGAAAACCGAGAGCTGACGGAGCGAGCCGAGTGCAGCCGATGTGTGACCAGCGCGGAGAGCGCAGGCGCCTCCAGTGCGAACAGCCAAGCGCCGGCGCGGAGACGCGCGCGGCGCGCGCGACGCCTCCGCTACGCTTCCGCGTCCAGTGCGTTCCCGGCGTAACGCCGGGAACGCACTGGACGCGGAAGCGTAGCGGAGGCGCCGCGCGCGCCGCGCGCGTCTCCGCGCCGGCGCTTGGCTGTTCGCACTGGAGGCGCCTGCGCTCTCCGCGCTGGTCACACATCGGCTGCACTCGGCTCGCTCCGTCAGCTCTCGGTTTTCACGTTTGTTCCCTGTTCCCTCTGTCTCGCTCTGCCAGTATGGATGTGTGTGTTTTGGTGACCTGTGGAGAGACATTTTCTCCTCCTGTCCTCTTTTTTCTGCATCACGTGAATGTCTGTCGCTGTGTGTGTGTGTGTGTGTGTGTGTGTGTGTGTGTGTGTGTGTGTGTGTGTGTGTGTGTGTGTGTGGGTGCGTACATGCGTATGTCTGTTTGTGTGTCCATCTGTCTTGTGATTAGACCCAAGTGACAAAGTATAGACGGACGAGCAACACCGCCCGTAACTAATCGTTATTTAATTTGTTATATTTTGAAAATTGACCGGATTCTCTTGCCTTTTCTGTTTCCGACTTCCTGTCTGGTCCGATCTGCTTGATCCAGCTTGACACATGGCGCTCCCTGCGCTCGCGGCTCGCGTGAAAAATAGAACGAAGCGGAGCGGGCGCGCTGCAGAGCGCGAGCCGCGGCGCGCGCGGCGCTCCACTGCGCGTTCGGTGCGGCCGGTCAGATAGGTTAACATGGGAGGCGATCAGAAGCGCAGTGCGCGGCGCTACCGCGCGCGGCGCTTCCGCGTCCAGTGCGTTCGGGCCGTAAGACCCTCAGTCATTTTCATCAAATGCTAAAAGGACAAGATAATTCTGTTTGGAGAGTGAAAGTGCTCAAAATTACTACTTAATTCTCAACATTGCAGATTATCAGATTGTTGATCGACAAATTACCACACACCAGGCGCTGCAGTGGCTCTTAGTCGTTGTTGTCCATTCCCTCATTTTAAAAGCCTAAAGATAAATGTTTTTATAGTTTCATTCATATCAAAGGTGCCTTTACCCCTTTTGTTTTTCCTTAATTCTTGGATGCCTATTTGTTCGATTATTTTATGTGATACATGTATGTTCAAGAATTGTCTACAGATATGAATAGGCCCCTATTGTGCATCCAAATATCTCTCTAGCTTAATTATGCATATACGTGATTTCCTTGTTCAAACTAATATAATATTTTGCCACTTCTATTTGCTTAACCTCTACTCTAAGCATGTGGAGATCCAATACGGAGGCCTTTCTCATTTAAAAACCTGTTCTGTCATTTTAATGCTACCACCCCCGGAGTACATTTGAGCTGACATTTTGGCCACATGCCCAAACCTTTACTTGTCTCCACCCAAGCCATTATAAAGGAGGGATCTTTGTACTCCCTGCAGAGAACATGCTGCTCAGGAGAAAGTAGTTCATCACATCCCATAGTAGAAACCGTCATTTCAGCGCCTGTGAGGACAAGAAGAGGCTTGTTTCTCTGACAGTACCCTCTTCCACGCTGCAAATGCCTCTGCGCTGCGAACTCATCAAGCCCAGTCCTGCTCCGAGACACATTTCTTTTATCGCTGCAGATTAAATCCAGCAACGTTTCATGTTTCACAGTGCACACATAACAATATAGAGTGGTTGTTTTTTCATATGGTATAGTAAATATGCTTCTTTTTGTAACCCTACTTGCAGTAATGAAGAGAAGCATTGAAATTGATGAGTTTATCATGGTTAGATTTTTTTTTAAGTGTGACCTTCTTGTAAACTGAGGTATCATGACCCAGCTGGCTGGTTATGTTTGAGCTGAAACATTGGGATTTTTGACCCAAAATGCTGTTGTAAAAGCTGGATACAGTAAGAACAGTCTGGCTTTGAGATGCTGTGTTCACATAATCTTTACCTTTGGCATTATGAACAGCCTGTGAAATTTAGGGTGTGTGCCCATTTGTCAGGTTTGACTTGTAAAAAGACCGTTGCTGTGATTGGTCTGTTTGATGCAGTGAACACTCCCATTACAGAGGGTAAAAAAGGTAAACCAGGAGGATGCAGATACTACAGAATCAACTTTTATTTTGATTTGATTGATAATACAATTTAAAAGCATTTACTCAGCTCAGATGTCAACAAAATGCTTTTAAAGTAGTGAACAGCATTGAAGTAAACTAATGAAGAACCAAATCTTGTTCATGATGTCAAATATATGTACTTGCACCTTATTTTCTAATGTGGAAGTTCTGTAAAAATTCAGTAAGAATTCCTGATCAGAACAAAGTAGAATTTGAAATAAGAATATTGCTTATTCTAGTTTGTTTTGCATCAGAATGACATATAAACAGAAGACATACAGAATTAATGATTCTCATCATTTCTGTGTCAGTGCTGTCTAATTATGAGTCCATGCATTGGGTTCTGTGGTTGATTTTTTTTTTTTTTTTATAAAACCATCTGAGAGCTCACAATTGCTCCCAAATGTGTATTTAGAGCAAAACAGTCAAGTTTCCTCTGCAGTCCAAATCAACAGATGAGCTGCTAGACGGCGGAAGTTCTGACAACTGTCACATCCTGTGTTTGTTTGGATATCTTTGGCGGAAATGTTCAGAAAACCTGTCCAAGGCATGCCCTGCCTTTTTTTTTTTTTTTTTTGCTGCAATAGCTGGTCTCAGCTACAACTCTAACTTGCAGAAAGTAGGTAGAGATCGGTAGATGAATGTTTCAAGATGTCTTCATGCCACAGCAAAGCCACAAATCAGCGGTTTCTTGTGGTGATGCCAACATTCACACGCAGAGCCAGTTTGTTTATTTTAATCCCCGTTGCCGCCTCTCTGCTTTTTGTCAGCAGCATGGCTCGTGGACATCAGAAGATCCAGTCTCAGCAGAAAAATGCTAAGAAGCAGGCAGAGATGAAGAAGGCAAAGGGCCACGATCAGAAGACGGCCGCCAAGGCAGCGCTGGTGTTCACCTGCAGCGTGTGCAAGGTGAGTATGACACAAAACCAAACTGTGCGCCTGGAATTTGTAAAACTTTTATAAATCTGCACAAGAACTTTTAGTCATGTTCCTAATGAAATACCAGGAATTGTTTCTCTAAATTACATAAATACCAGCCCTAAATCTCTCATTTATTGGGTGTATCTGTTCCCACAGTCCCAGATGCCTGACCCAAAAACCTTCAAGCAGCACTTCGAGAGCAAGCATCCGAAATCCCCTCTGCCCCCCGAGTTGGAGGGAGTGGAGGCGTAACTCTGGATACTAAACTCTTGGCAGCCCTGTATCAACTCTGCACTCGTCTCAGTCTGACAGCAATGGATGATTTAGCATATCCCAACCTGAAACCAGTACCTTTTTAATTTGTATTCTACCAGGCCAGGTTGCCTTTGACATGATGCCCCCTCCCTATCGGCGCCCCAGCATGTGTTCGAAAACAAGCAGTGCAGGACCCTGAAGTGGTTTTGATATCAGACCCACTGTAGACCTGTCACCTCTAAAGAAGGAAAACTGGTGAGAGAAGGCCCCCTGCTCCTCTGTTCCACACAGCTCCTCAGAGCAGAGTCACACCTCTGGTGTGCTCATAGGAATATTTTTGTGCTTAGCTCCTGTACCTCTTTGCCAAACGTGGCGGATTGTTCAAATCATGACATGCCAGAGGAAGTAAACGCAGCAGACATACAAATCATAGCTCTTATCTTGGTGAGACAACTCTGACTTTTTAGTTTGCTGCAGTTAAAGCAGAGAAGTGACCTCATCTGTTAAACGCGTGTTGAGTTATTAATTGTTAGGAAATGATGAGACGTTTGTCACTTTAGTGTATTTCTTCGGCAGTGAAGTCCTACTGTACTACAATCTTTATGGGGCTAATCCTAATTTTCTTGGGTTGATGATGATAATGTGACGATTTACAGGCCGTTCGTGAGCTGATACACAAATTGTAAGTGCATCAAATGTTTTGGGAGCTTGCCGGTGACATTTGTGTGCTTGGAAATGAATGTCTGCTCCGATGATGTAATATACCATTTTATTAAATTTTACTTTGTTGTATTTGTGCTGTGTGTGGCTTTTCATTCGCTGTGTTGAAATTCAGCAGACAAAATGACACACTGTCCTTGTGCTTTAATGGACTAACTGAAGTCTTTGATCCAGATCTTAGTTCAGTAGTTGCGTACAATGAATGGGTCAATATTTACTGTCTCTCTCTTCAGCTGCATGTTTCTGCTTTTGTGTCCAGATATGTAGACACTGAGGGGAAGTCTGTTTTCCTTGCTTTGCGAGACAAAAAAATTAGGACAAAGACAATCGCAATCAAAACACAGATTATATAAACTGATGATTAGTACGCCTTTTCTTATTGTCAGAACATGTTTCTTTGAACATGTACTCATTATGAGCATCAAGCACTCGATTGTTGGCCAGAGTCAATAGTAGTTGAACAGCTGTTTATACCTAAATCACTTATGCTGTTGACGTCTGACAGTTAAAGCCAAAAAACTGCACTACATTGTCGCCTCCTTATAACACAGTAACAATTTACATCAGATTCACTCAAAGAGATTTACGGGACTGAATTCTAGGGACTATAGATGTCCTTATGATCTAAAGAAGATGCTGGTGATGTCTGACATGGTGTGTTATCTTGCTGCCTTGAACACTTTGGTCTTTAAGTGGTCGACACGGTCAGCAACATAAGGTCACCTTTAAACAATGCTCAATTCAAACTAAAGGGGCCAAGAGAATTTCCAGCAGCATCACATTCACCCATCAAAATAAATCAAAATAAACCACTTGTTTTTGATCATGCTTCTTAGGGATATTTCTTACATGACTCATGGCACCTACCCTGAAACAGACTGGAATGAGATGTCGCACAGTGGCTCATTGTTACCTTGCATCAGTCTATTTGGGGCAAGAAAGTGGTTTGAGCAGCAAAATCTGTTGGAACTCATTAATCAGTTGAGAAACATGAAAAGGTTTCCTCATTATCAGACTTCTTCATTATTTCTGGTCCCTGCTCCTCCCCCGCTATGACAAATGGATCAGTTCAGCTCAGACTCGTTCCTGAAAGGTTGCTTTGTCAGACACACCCTCACTGTTGTGTCACATTTGGCTGAAAATCCAAAAAGTCCAGAAATGTCCTTATTCTTGAAATATTTTAGTTTGATTTTGCATCATTCTGAAGACTTTTGAGAAAAAAAAAAGCTAACATGGTCAGTGCATGCTGCCTGTTGCTTTAATGGTGCCAGAGACTGAATGAGTCACAGCCGGCATTGTTCCCTGGTCTCCTCACACACAGTCCACATCCTTCCTTCCCATCTGTAAACCTGTGAATGAAAAACACACAACACATGTTCATTCATACAGAAAGGCACATCTGCGTTTGAGCATTGCTGACATGTCTTTGAATTCCAAAAACACGACCGAAGGGAGAAAAGAGGAGTGCTTGGACTAAATGAAATTAGGTGCTTTAATTAGGTGAAGGAATCCTCCCGGGCGGTAGATCATCTATTTTCAGACACAATTCTCAGTATGAGTGCTGAGCTGATGTTTCAGAGAGACTGGTGTGGATTTTTCCCTGTCTTTACAGCATCTTTCATTTCAATCATAAGAGAGTGACTTTACTTCTATGTTTTTCCTTCGGAAACCAAAACAGATTAATAGAGTCAGTGACTACAGTAATATCAGTTCTGTATGATTTGTGTGTTGTTGTTGTTTTTTTTTTTTTTTTGCATTTAATACTAAACTGTAAAACACAGGTCCATTGCCATCTACTGGTTTTCCTCAGTACAAGTCATAATCTTAAATTAAATCTAAGTGCAAGGCCAAGAGGCCCATTCCTGTTAATACAATTAGTCCCACCTTCAGTTCTATCTTCAGATATCCTTATGGCTAAAATTTTGTTTTACAGGTGAGTTTCTGAAGACTATGTGTAGTTTTAATAAAGCTTTCCAACGAATAATTTGGATAGAGGATGTTTTTAATCACTTTTAAACATTTAGATTTTGCAGGACAATACCTACTCATATGCTCTCAGTCACAGTTTACATAATACATCTGCTTGCATGTAACCATCCCTCTGGGTCAGAGACTTGTCCACACATGATTCGTGTCTCTAGAAGGAGCCATGCTGAGTCGTTATGTGTCCCGCGCCCAACTCGACATTTAGTCATCACTTATTATGAGGGTTGCACAGCCTATTGCTACAAAGGCTTGTCTGAACTCTTATATTCATGCACAGCTTCTTACCTGTCTCACCAGGTGATATGATTCATGAGTGGAAATATTTCTATTGCCTATAAAGTTCCTTTTCTCAGATACAAGAAACAGACATGCTGGCAGGGCTGCTGTAGGGGTCAGGGCAACTGGAAAAAAGTACTATTCAGTCACTATTTTTAAGACATGCTGTCTACAGTTTTGCCTGTCGACTTGAAAAACTGCAAAGTTGATTTTCTTTATCTTTTTTGGCTTGGGACAGGGTAAAGAAAGGAGTTTCATGGTGGCTAAGGTTAGAATTGAAAATTTTACACCCTGAAATGATGACAGGGTAGAGAAAAGAATACAAAAAGCTTTCATAACTGCAAACGTGATAAGAGATTCTGATCAGTAAGCTCTGTGTGCACTGCCTATGTCTTTGTTTTCTACCTGTCTTTTGACATTTTTGTATGAATGCAGATGTACAGCACAGCAAACCCACCTGATGGTATAAAATCACCTAGACCTTATGTGCTCTGCATGTACACAAAGGTCAATATTAGTTTGTTGCTGTTTGTAGGCTTATATTTCTGATTTTAAAAGAAGTCTACACTTCGAACTATGCAAGTGAACAAGACTATAGAAGGACGGAGACAAAAGCGCATGTATGGAAACTGGGTGTAGAGTGCTTGTTAAAAATCTTTTGAAACTCTTACTGTAATCTTTACTGAGTCACACTCCCTTCAGTGTTTTGAATCTGGATTTGGTTGCCATAGTTACATCTGTCTGACTCTGTCTCATTGCAACCCAGACTCTATACAGTCTAAAAAGGTATCAACTATCTGATTTTTAATTCAATATAGCACAAAAGTTAATATTTTTACAAGTTAACAGAATGCTGTTTCAGTGAAATAAAGTGCACTAAACAGTTTCAAAAGCTCCCACTATTGAAAAAAAAATATTTCAAATCTGACAGTAGCTTTATTTGGTAACTTCCTCATCTCTGTACATTATTTCCAAACTGAATTGTTATTATTTTTTTGTAATACTTATTGATCCCCAAAGGGAAAATCCATTCTGTCACAGATGCTCCTAATTCAAAGGCCAAAGAAAGTGGAAAAGCACAAATTATATTAATCAATTTACAAAAGTACACATATAAATAAATAAATAAAAACAAAATTAATTAATTAAAGATTAAAGTTAAGATAAAATGTACTTTGACAATCAATTTGTGATAATTATGACAATATTTCACACATCTGCTTAACACTCCCAATAATTACTCTAACTCTGTTGTGTCTGACTCCTTCGAGTTAGGTGTTTCAAACTTATTTAACCCATCATGACCTAACAAGTCTAACAAGGTGTCTCTTTACACATTTACATACTGCATAGTCATTTTTAAACATTTTAAGTCATTTAAGTGGGACTTTTATACTTTAACATAACTGATTTAATATAACTATTGAATAAACTGGCTTATTTGAATGTTCTTGTCATGGATAGCGCACTGAATGGTTTATCATACATATTTTGAATTTATTCAAGAAGAAACAGCTCTTTAAAACCCAACGAATGGGTATGTAACCTAATAGCATCAGGTTTGCTATTTTGTTATATTGAAAACGGACACCACTCATTAGTTTTGCACAGCATCATCGACACCAAACGGAAGCTCCAACATTGATTTTTTTTTTTTTAGCTTATAATTGAACATTTTCCCCTCCTGGATGAAATGGGTCGGATGGAAGTATTGAGACAGTCTTGGTCTTTATACGGGGCCACGAGTATAGATTTGATGTTAGTCAAAAAGAGTTTTAAAAAAAAGAACTTTATTTGTTTGTTAAGAGCCCGGAAATCTTAAAAAGTTGCCTACTGACTGAGTCACGCCGCCTCTGTCTGACTCCCATCGCCCTGGCAACTGGGCTCTGACGTCACCCGTCCCGGCGCGACCCTGCTGCGGAGCGTGTGATTGGAGGGAAACCCCGTGGAAGAGCGGGAGAGCGAACATCAGCTGGAACAAGTCGCTCTGACGACTCTCTCCGCTCCGTCACGCCTCTTTGTTAGCAGGTTACCGACGCCGTGGTCCGCCACATACCGACACGTCGTCTGCGAGCGCTTCGAGGACGCCTCTGAATTCAGCAATCACCGCCGCGTCTACAACAGTAAGTGGAACAAAAAAAAAAAGAAAAGAAATCATTGATGCTTCGCCGCTCAGTCATTGTTCTGCGCTGCGTGGATGGCGAGCTGTACTTGCCGCTGGTTAAAAACCCCGTTTCCTCCCCCTCCTCCGTTATCCGTTTATCGGAGACAACCGCGGGCCTACAACATAAAGGCGACAGAAACTGCTTTATTGCTCGCAGAGCGTCTCCCCTCAGCTTCATTTTCCGGGAAGCGTGAAAAGGGCGTTCACTACCATCGTAGTAAGCCAGGCTCCGATTACTCCTGTGCAGCCGACCCGCTTACATGATTATGTACCTGCGTTGGTTTTCTGCCTTTTTTTTAAACCCCTAAATCAGACACATCGGGCACAGTTAAACACATCACATTTCACCCCGTTACTGGGGCTTTTTCGCGTCCTCGCCGTGCGCGGTGCACTGGGTGGGCAGGTGTGTCCCGGGTGACGTGAACTGGGTGGCCGACATTCCTCTGATGGGTGCAGGTGCTGGGAAATCACACTCGCTCATCGTGAGATTTTTCCTCCGCGACACCGGATTCAGGCGTGTTTCTTTGCCCGTCAGCCAGGTCACTCAGAAATATAACAATCTTTTCAGCGTACCAACAACTTCTTTCGTTGAGCCTCTGCTTAGAAAGCGTGCTGGCCGTTTCGGTCTGGACATACTAATGAGAAAATTAATCGCAGACTGTCTGTTTTCCTTTTTAAGTAGCTCCCCAGTCGCGTTATTGTAATTCCTAATCAAAACTGGTTCAGGTGATTTCATTTTTCAAACATCAGAAAGTTACATAATTGTAGTTCTTTTTTTTTGCACTGAAGTATCACAATTCTTGCTTCTACTTCTTACTGAAAACTTTTATTTAACTGAAAATTAATTTTTACTTTGTCCATACAGTTTCTGTAGATTAAGGTCAAACTACGCTTTCGCTGGAAGTGTACGCTTTTGCACACTTCTGCTTTCTCTTCATGTAAAGTTTTTGTGTAGAAGCACTTTTTTTTGCATTTGTCATGAATTCCTGTTCTTGACTGAGACCAATATTCCAGAGCAAGTTAAAAAAAGAAAAGGCGGTGTTCTCACCCACATTTCTATTATTCAGCATCAGAGTGTGAAGATTGGAAACGATCAAAAAGTAGCTGCAACTGTGATCCGATTATATGCTGTACAGATTGCCATTTTAATGTTGTGATACCACATGATAGGAAATATTATTTGTGTTATCTGACGTATTTTGAAATTTGTGAAAGTTTTTAAGAGTTATTCGTTGCATACCTGCAATCAGGTTCTACAGGAAAAACAACACTGTACTTCTCATTCATTCATGCTAAATGACCAGATCCCTCCTACCGCCCACTGCCTTCACATTGTTCTTCTATTCACCCCCTCATCCAGTTCCCCTTTTTCTCTTCTGCTCTTCCTCCCTCAGACCACACAGCAGCCATGGTTGACAGGAAGACCCAGGGAATGCTGGGCCAGCTGCTCGAGGTGGCCGAGCGCTATGACGACATGGTCAAAGCCATGAAGGCTGTTGCAGAGTGTGCCTCCAGTGAGAAAACCGAGCTCACTATTGATGAGCGCAACCTTCTGTCCGTTGCATACAAGAATGCGGTGGGCGAGCGGAGGTCTTCCCACAGGGCAATATCCAACTGGCTCCGTGAAAATAAAGACAAAGGTGATTTACCACAGATTAAGCAGGTCAAAGAGGAAGTCGAGAAGGAGCTCAACAAAATCTGCTGTGAAGTACTGGTAAGGAGCAAACAGGGGTAAGATGAGTCAGAAGAGACGATGTTTGAATCTTATTTGGATAGTTATAAAAAATTATGAAACTGCATAAGATTCAGACGGAGTTGAGGGGACGGTTAACTCAAATGAGTAGCCTTTAAAATGTGCTTTCACTGTAAAATGCATTGCAGCTCGTGGTAAATTTAAGCAGAATATAGTTCAAATCAATCAAAATCATTGATGAATCTGCTGTGGTGGATGAGTGGTTATCAGTAGTGTCCTGTCTTCTAACCCATTCATATACAGGAGACACTAGATAATCTCTTGACATCAGTGACACCTACTGGTATACTCTGGCAGCTGCTTGAATATTGTCAGGATCTGAGGCAACCGCTAACTGAAGGGCTCACTTGTGAAGCTGTTCTCATAATACTGCACAAATCAGCTTAAATGGGTATGACCATAAATGTCACACTGTCCCAGTGATACATATGAGAGCATCTTCCAACAGGAGTGTATGCAGTTTTCATGAGACAAGGTGATAGATAAGCATATCAAAATTTAGAGTTATAACCACAATTAAAACCTGGAGACTTCACACTCAACATTACCGTGACAAGAAATTAATTTTCATGTCAAAGTCATCCTATCAAATGGATCACTTTATAATTTAGAGGGAACAAAGATGTGGAATGCATACATGTGCTGCAGCCATGGTTTCATTGCAGGAGCTGTTGCTGCTGTGACCTTTCTGGGCTATTCAATATGTTAAATTGAAATAATGTTGAATATTCATGCTTTACTCAGTTAGGCAGGCTCATAAACATAGTGTGTGTATGTGTCTGCAGTCATCGGTTTCTGTGGATCTTTCAGGTTACTGTCACACCACCAGATACGTTTTATTGTTTGTCTTTTATGTCAATTTGTAAAACATTTTGTTAGAGTATCCCTCTTTTAATTGGGGTGTGCACTCTTTACAACCTGAAATAGCCATTTCAGTAAATGAACCTAGTTGGAGATCATCAAAGCTTTATTCCGTAACACATTTTCCTTGCTGAAAGGATCCATTATAAAGGGACCACACTGTAGCCAGCATGAATCAATGCTGTATTTCATTTAAAATCCATACAAAATGTTCATTTGGTTGAGCAAACCTAAATCTAATGAATGTCCTCACAAAAGCCCATTCTGGAGACCCAAACATGGATGGGCAGGGCTAAACCACTGCTTGTCCATCTTCTCCAAAATATATGTTGTACTTCATTGAAATGCATTGATTGCAACAAAGATTTATCCCAGTTAATGTTTTCTTGGTGTCGTACCAAACCAGCCAGGCCGTTCTCTTCTGACCTCAGTTTTCTATACAGCATTTATGTCTCAAGATCTGCAGCATTTTCAGACCGTTCTTTATAAACACTGGGGATGTTTGTGTGAAAATCTCAGCACAGCCGTTTGTTAAAGCCCTGTCTGTCTCTGACGACAACTACAACACTGTTCGAAGTCATGAATAACGGCTCTTTTCTCCATGTTGAAGGTTTATCTGAACTTCACCATGTTGCCTTGACCACATCTGTCTGTCCATCTATTGTACAGTGTTATCCCAGGGAAAAGAAACATTATGCTAAAGTATAAAAGGAGTTGCTGTTTAATGTGAATACATTAATTTGTAACTCCACTGTGTGAGTTTTCATGTGATCCAATGAGCAGGCTCATTTCAATGTTAAACTTTCATGCTGTCATTTGCAGGATCTGCTGGATAAACACATGATCCCTTTCGCTGCTACAGCTGAAAGCAAAGTCTTCTACCTGAAGATGAAGGGAGACTATTACCGCTACAAGGCCGAGGTGGCTGGCGACAATAAAGAAGGTAAACAAGCGCCATATATTGCTGATTAACCTTTTCGTGTGCAATCGGTCAGATATTACAAATGGATTCTCCATCTCTTTAAGCTTTTTAAAGGCAAAGTTGCCCGGCTATGCATGTATCCTGCCAGGCGATTGAGTCAGCTTGTGTGTAGCTTCTTGGCTTCCTGTCTGCTGGATGACAATGCTTAGCAGGAAGACGGTCTGCTGGTGACAGTTGTAGCCAGAATACGGACGCTCTCATAACCTACAAAATGCAGACAGCTGCTGCTGCTGCGTTGGGACCCAGGTTGTTGCCACCAGCTTCTTAACTTCCTGTTAGGATTTCTTCTGGAACTGAAACTTCTTAACAGGGGTGTATTCAAGCCAGTTTGCCATCAATATTTTTTATTAGCAGCATGTTACTTTGAGTGGAATCTGACCAGTCGTTGATTATTATTCCTCCAATCTGTTGTATGCGTATTGTGTAATTTATTTTCCATTGCCAGCTTGATTGTTCAAATTGACCTATTTGAAATATCTGCTTAACTTACCTGACTGCTTTGCTTTCATGAAGACATCAAAAATTCAGAGGCTGCCTACCAGGCAGCCTTTGACGTCAGCGAGAAAGAAATGTCGACCACAAATCCCATCCGCCTTGGCCTCGCTCTCAACTTTTCTGTCTTCTACTACGAGATCAAGTGCTCACCCAAAGAGGCTCGCGAGCTGGCCAAGAAGGTGAATGGACCCTCAGACTCATTCCTGTATTTAGAATAAGTCGCCTAATTCTCAGCAGCCTGGAAACTAAACTACGGTCATGAGCTCAAATGGAGAGCAGACTGAGTACGGTCTGGAATGTAAATGAACAGTGAACAACAAAAGAGAAGGCAGAATGGGATGCTTTACATATGGACACATAAAACTCAATAAATGAACTGATGAGGCCAAAATCATACGTTAAATATCATCGAGCAAAGACCTCTGAATATGATGAGGATACTGAACACAAAACGCACATTTATGGATAATTATGTTGAGCAAAATAACTTTATTAAACATTTTTAACCCGCTTGATCACAGTCCTACAGCTGAATTTATTACCTCAGTGTTTAGTGCAAGCCTTCATCCTTCAATCACATGCCCAACCAGAATTACAACACAGTGCAGCACTAATCCGTCACATATTGAGTGGTTGAGATAAGTGGACTAATTGAAGATGTGATCATCTTCCCGTGGTGACAGTGGAGCTGTAATGAAACCAAGAAACACAAAACGGTAAACAGTCAGAACAACTGATTCTTTCAAGAAGGGTCTGATAGAGATTAGAATGAAGTTTGCGTGGAGGATTTAGGTCAAGCGTGACTCAGTTCCTTTCCTTATCAAATAACATACGGAAGGTTTTTATTCTATGCTAATCTGAAAAACAAGTTACTTGCAGGTGACACAAAAATACTCTGCAGTGGGGAAATTTGGAATGTTGTTTGGAGACTTTGGGCCGTGAATTAGGAAAGGTAAAGAAAACACTGAATGATGCAAAATACATGATATCAGTATTGTTCAAATAAATGAAATGGATAAACCAGATACATGTCCAAAGTGTTGGATGTCAAAATTCTTGAAATATTAATTGGCACGCCTGGTTCTCCATAACATACGTAGTTTAACAATAAGTTGACCCATTGTCTCACCAGAGTGTGTTTTTTGATGAGTTAATACACCCAAATTAAAAAACAAAAAAACACAACTCAACAATGCTTCAAAGTATTTGGGAACACTGACTGTACTCTTCGTCTCTTTCAGGCATTTGACGACGCCATCGTGGACCTGGAAAGCAGCAACCCAGAGACTCAGAAAGACAGCACCTTGATCTTGCAGCTCCTCAAAGACAATCTGACCGTGAGCAACTCGTTTTCACATCATTCGATGGCCCCAGCTGTAAGGTTTCCCTCACGACTGTGACTGAGCCTGCACCGTCTCCTCTCGTTGCAGCTGTGGACAGCGGACGCTCAGCTGGACGGCGAGGGCGAAGGAGGGGAGCAGGTGGAGCAGGTGGAGCAGACGGAGCAGCCAACCGAGAAGTGAACCTCACCAAAACAATAATAAAGATAAACTTTTACAAAAAAAAACCACAAAAAAATTACCTCTCACCAGCCTAAGTTGTGTGTATGTGTGTGAATCTGTCTGCGTGTGCTCAGATTTGTATGTTTACACTCCACTCACAGTGTCTAATACAGTATAAATGTGCTGATACGTCTCCACAGAGAAAACGATGGAAACATTTTTTTCTTTTAAACATCACTCATGATGTGAAACAGTGGATGTTTTCTTTTTTTTTTCTTGTCCTTTAGGTCAGAATGTGCCCCTTACTCCTGCCTCTAATCCCCTGTAGCACACTGCTGCTGTAGGAAATAGCAGAGAAGCCTCTAGTTGCAACTTCAATCATTTGTTTTTACTTGAATTGAACTTGTACGGCCTTTAAGACAATAGAAGCACACCACATGGAAATAACACAACACAGTGTCGGCAATCATGTCCTGTTTTTGCCTTTGTACGCATCCATTTCCATGCTGTTTGTATTTATCCCACCGTGTATGGATGGTACATGTGTCACTTCTCAGTGGGTTTAATGTGTATCCAGGCGTCGCAAAGGTTTTCTCTTATTAAACCTATTTAAACTTTGGTTGGTAGATTTGCTGAGCGGGTCGCTTTCAATTTACATTCATCTTTTTACTGGTGAAATGGATAAACTGCATCTACCTGCCTTTTTTTGCATACTTTGAGTTCTAGTCAGCCTAAAATAAAGAGAACTTGAATTTAAAAAATGGCTCAATACTGTAACTTTAGATTTTTTTTTTTTTTGTCAGTGGCGCAAAAGATTATTTGCTTTTGAAGTGGCTTTCTACTCTTTTGATATTCACATTTTGTATTTTTTTTTGAGTGTTTTCCTTTTGACTTCCCTTGAATGTATGCATTTCGAGTAGTGCGGTGTGAGAGGTTAGCGCTGCTCTGTAGCTGGCAGGTTTCTGTGCTTAGGATTTAGCTCTAACCAGGTGGTTAACGACATTTTTCCATCCTTGAAAGTATGTGGTGTCACAACTAAGATGATTGATAAAAGTAAATTGGTAGAAAGCTCTTGTAAGGCCATTCAGTAGTGCCTGGTTCTTACACTGCCTTGTTTTAATAAAGAATAAAGATGGGATGCAGGATTCAAACTGACTTCTTTGGCTATGTGCTGTCATCTAAGAGGAATTAAAAAAGAAAAAAAAAACCCTCAACTGCTCACTTTTTCTTCACATGTACACCTATAGATGATTTTTAGAAAGATTCATAAGGTTTTAGTGTAAAAACTTTAAAAGTTGCATTCATAAATGTCTTAAGCAGATATGAATTATACATTTGTAATTACAGTATTTTTGCAGGAAGCTTTGTTTCTTTCAATGTCAACATGAATTAGCATGATCGTGCATTATTTTACTTGGATTATCTTATTTCGATAGTGAATTGCAAACAATGTAGTGTTGCTATGCATGAATAACAGCTTTCATACAATGAAGAAACTAAAAGGCAGGCAAAGACACGAGGGACACAACCTGGTTAGATTATGGAAACATGAAAAAGTGGGTTTTAAAGTGCTCCAGAAAGCAATGCTTTTTTCCCTGACATCACTGCCCTCTGCTGATGGGAATGGCTGTGAAAAGGCTCATCATGGGTTGACTCAGCTCACTATGCTGAAGTCACTGGTCCAAGTCCAGGATGTTGCTCATGGAGTTGTACTACATTTAGGAATATTTTGTGTCACAGCAGCAAAACATTTAAGTGTACTATCTGGTCCATTAAAAAAATGAACATTGAAAGAAGACTACAGTATGTACAGCAATAAAATGAGCTTTTTTAACAGAAAAGAATAAATACTGGTTAAAAACGTGTTTCACTTAGTATAGGTGGGTGTGAAGACATTTTTCACAATCCTTGGTAGAAAATCAACATATTTACCCCAGAAAGGCTCACATTAACCATAGGATATTATAAAGCACTCACAACCTTTCCTAAAATGCAAAACACATTTACAGCTGTCAACTTGTTTTATTTCATTTTGTCACTTTATTTATTCAATTGGAATCAGTCAAGTGCATCAAGTTGGTGGAAGCAGGATGACCAATCAAAGGAAGAATTAAAAATAAGTCTTTTAAAAAGGCTATTTAAATTTTAGTCAATGTTGTTGTGATACAGAAAACTGTTTCTGATGGTACAGGACTTTCTTTTGAAGCTGACATTTCAAGCAACTATTCCTATCATCACACATATCAAACCTTTGGAATTTTATGCAACACATGTTATGTATTTGCTAATAATTCAGTCTGCATGCTTCTTATTGATACCAATGTACACATTTATTACAATAAATAAGCTGTCAAGAAAATTGCAAACTAAATTTCACTTAACGGCATTTTGTGCTCTTTTCTGTGCTTTTTAGTCAGTGTTCATTTAGTTATTCTAGTCATTATGTTTTATGTTGTTATTAAGGATATCTATATCGACTGTATTGTTTGTGCTGATGTAATATCTCCTATATTTATTTATTTCTGTCAGATGAAGTCTCTAGGCCTACTTCAGTATTTGTGTGAAAGATGTTTTCAACACCAGTAGTCATCTTCATCCTGTACCAAAACCTTTTACACGATTTCATCATCATGGCCTGTTAAGCCCGCCCCTCCTCACTACATTGGTTGTTTCCCGTGACGTAGAGGCTGGTATATATTGATCAGCCTCCCATCGCCTGCTCCCCCCTCTACCCGGCTGTCAGTGCTGTGTGAATGCGTGTGCTCTGAGCTCGCTCGGCACACATTCTAAAAAAATATAAAAATACAAAAAAAATTCAAAACATAAAAAACAAAAAATATATTTTTTTCTTTTTTTTTGTAACAAGTCGGTGACGCTGGAGTAAGACACTCAAGGACCGGACGGTAACGTACAAGAAGAAACAGGCTGCCTAGTATCGTATTTTCCAGTCGACGTGTTACCGAGTCAGAAGCGAGGCCAAGTACAGCTGTTTTTTTTTCTGCTTTTATTTCCGCTTGACACGTTTCACGAACAGTTATAGTCATAACAGAAGTCGTTTTTCAACTCTGTCCCCGCGCTAAATTCGACCCCCGAAAACACCGCAACTGTTCAGCTCAACGCCTGTAACGGCAACGGCAGCCCGTCCGCATCTCCCCTAACTGACGCGACGTCCGTAGCCGTTAGGAACTGTTAAAGACACTCCAGCTTTCTTCACTCAAACTGAAAACTTTTCTCAAGCTTAGTCCCGGTGCTCCGCTAGAGCCCCCCTCCCCGCGCAGCCGACAGAGATGAACCCCGGCGCTCCCAGTTACCCCATGGCCTCGCTGTACGTCGGGGACCTGCATCAAGATGTGACCGAGGCGATGCTGTACGAGAAGTTCAGCCCGGCCGGAGCCATCCTCTCGATCCGGGTCTGCAGGGACATGATCACCCGCCGTTCCCTTGGATACGCCTATGTCAACTTCCAGCAGCCGGCGGACGGTATGTGCTTTTTCATGGACATACTTCTTTTTTTTTTTTGAACAGCTGTCCATTTCCCCACATGGAAGTCACTTACGAGCCAGGGCTGCCCTGTTAATGCTACACGTGACTGCGGCCGACATGTTGTCGGTGGGGGTCTCTCTCTCTCCTCAGTTGAACCTCTCAGCAGTGGCGTAGCAAAGAAGCATCGAGTCCACCCTGCCCAGCCGGCCCGGCCCACCCTTTCATGTAGCACACTGCTGCTAACTGTCAGGGCTTTGCTATCTCTCATTTGTCAGGACAACACCCTAACTGCCCATCCTAAAAGTGCTGATACCCTAGTTTGCTTGAATCTGTCTGTGTTTACATAGGTTTCCTTCGAATTGTATCAAGGGGCGAATTATGGGTTAACTCCCTAGAACTGTCACAAATTGTAGGCCGCAAATACCACAGTTATCACATATTTCTCCTACGATCATCACATTGTCTGCATGCTCCAGATAAAGATACTGACCTCCTTTTCCTGGTGTGTTTTTACCCAGATTGTATCTGTAATAAGTTAATAACAGGATCATTGATACTGAGAAAGTGTTTTACAGCCTCTCAATTGAAGGCATTCAATAAAAAAATGAAAACCCAACAACTTTTTTTTATTATTAGATCATGAATCTTTATGTATCAAAGCCCATATGAGTACTTTGCAGTATTTTCATCAATTCATCTACCTTTTTTTTCTTCCCCACTTCATTTAACTGTCATTACTGAGAGCATCGGGTTTTCCCAGGTAAAAACAGCAGGTGAAAGGTCGGGCAGCTTGACAGGCGATTACTTAAAATCAAGAAGATGTAAGTTTGAAAACCTTAGGTTTGATGAATCAAATTCATATTTCCAGTATGATAATCGAGAGACTTCAAACATACATCCTGAAGGGCAGTTCTATTAAAATGACTGGGCATTTTGAAACATGCATAAAAACGATATTATGCAAGCATTCAGGTTATCTAACCCTTTCTTTAAAAAAACAAAACAAAACAAAAAACACTTAAATAGTACTTACTAAGGAAGAAAAGCCTGAAATTCCTGTTTACTGTTTTACTTTTCCAGAAGGCTTTACAACTGGTCATCCTAACGTTGCCTCTGTAACATTAACCTCAAATTTGAAATGCAGAGGGTCAGCGAATTTCAGAATTTTACGTATGACCTCAACAAGTCAGGCCTGAAAGTGGATAGATATAAAACAACCAGATAAGTTTCTTCTCCTGTGTTCCTCCCCTCAGCTGAGCGTGCACTGGACACCATGAACTTCGATGTGATCAAGGGCAGGCCCGTACGCATCATGTGGTCGCAGCGTGATCCATCGCTGAGAAAAAGTGGAGTCGGAAACATCTTTATTAAGAATCTTGACAAGTCCATTGACAACAAGGCTCTTTATGATACTTTTTCGGCTTTTGGCAACATCCTATCATGCAAGGTAAAGTACTAATGCAAGGAAGTGGCCAGTGTAATTTATTATTCTATGCATGTGAGTGTTTTTAAGAGTACTTTTATCTATAAAGTATGAAAGCCCCACTACAAAAAATACATTTTGCAAATGACCAAACAGGCAGTGTGTCATTTATGGATTGGATGTTTCAAAAGAATGGAGCCATATTCTTATACTGTTCTGCTTTAAGAGTCACCAATTAACTTCCTAAGCATGTTTTGCTAACTATTACACCACTGTGGGATTCAGCTGTGCCCTTAACCACACAGTGAAGTAACAATTTGAATGCTGCAACGAAAGGAACATTCTCCACAGAAAGCGAATAAACACAAAAGTATCAGAAAGTGTTTATTATTATCTCAGTCAGATGTTTAGTCAGACTCTTGCACCATTGCATGGGTGTGTGGCTTAAAAGTGGCATGTTTTTTATTTCTCTAAGGTGGTTTGTGACGAGAATGGCTCTAAAGGTTACGGCTTTGTGCATTTTGAGACTCAGGAGGCAGCCGAACGAGCCATTGAAAAAATGAATGGCATGCTACTCAATGACCGAAAAGTGTAAGTGAATGTTTTAACTTACTTTGAATGAAGCGTTGGGTGTGTGTGTGTGTGTGTGTGTATTTTGTTCTTAATGTATTACTCTGTGGATCATGCAGCAAAAAGTGTTTTCAGGTGTATTTATTTTATATAAGTACAACAGATTTCAAAGGTATGTTGGGCAGGACTGTTTTTTTTTTCTTGATTTAAATATTTGCTGCTTCTTCTTTTCTCAGATTTGTGGGTCGCTTCAAATCTCGCAAAGAACGCGAGGCTGAGCTGGGTGCCCGGGCTAAAGAGTTCACTAATGTCTACATTAAAAACTTCGGTGACGACATGGATGATGAAAAGCTGAGAGAAGTCTTCAGTAAATATGGTCAGTCAGGTCGTCCACTGCTACACTTCACAAATGAACGGAAAACAGCATGTTTATTGCATGTCTCTCTTTTCTTTTGTTTAGGAAGTGCCATGAGTATCCGAGTCATGATTGATGACACCGGGAAGTCTCGGGGTTTTGGGTTTGTCAGCTTCGAAAGGCATGAGGATGCGCAGAAGGTGAGATTGACCCTGGCAGAATTACTCTCGGGAATATTCACTAACTCACCCTTGAAAGCTGACTTTGTGATTGTGATTTCTTCAGGCAGTGGACGAGATGAACGGGAAGGAGCTGAACGGCAAGCTGATCTATGTCGGACGTGCCCAGAAGAAGGTGGAGCGACAGACGGAGCTGAAGCGAAAATTTGAACAAATGAAACAAGATCGCATGACTCGTTACCAGGTCACTTCTTTATTTTCTTGCATAAACTGAACCTTATAACTGCCAAATGATGTACTGTAGCCTGTGAAACATTGCAGTTGTCGTAGTATTACTCATCTTTTGCTGGTTAATGAGCAGCTTTGTCAAATTCAGTGCTCTCTTCTTGGTAGGATGCACTGGCCAAAATGGCTGCAACAGTAACTGCAGTTCATGGGCCCTTGTTTCTCCACTGTAGACCCAGGGGATAAATATGTACTGCAGACATGTAATGAAATAAACAGCTGGATTATTGCCAATTTTTCAGAGGAGATTCATGTTTAACTTTCTTGCATTTTAGGGAGTCAACTTGTACGTGAAGAACCTGGATGACGGAATTGATGACGAATGCCTGCGAAAAGAGTTTTCACCCTTTGGTACCATAACCAGTGCCAAGGTAAAACCACGTCTGTTTTTTCTGCATTCTGTCATGACGGAGATGGATGGAATTTAGCTTTTATTAGCGAACATTCATTCCTTTTAGCTAAATCATTTCAAAATGTTTACTTTACTATGTAGTGCACACACGATGTGTCTCTTCCTCAGGTCATGTTGGAGGGTGGACGCAGCAAAGGCTTTGGCTTCGTCTGCTTCTCGTCCCCAGAAGAGGCCACCAAAGCTGTGACAGAAATGAACGGGCGCATTGTGGCCACCAAGCCTCTGTACGTGGCCCTGGCCCAGAGGAAAGAGGAGCGTCAAGCCCACCTCACCAACCAGTACATGCAGCGGATGGCCAGTGTGCGCGCGGTGCCAAATCCTGTCATCAACCCCTATCAGCCGGCCCCGCCCTCTGGTTACTTCATGGCAGCCATCCCTCCGGCCCAGAATCGCGCCACCTATTACCCAGCTGCGGGTCAGATGGCCCAGCTTCGCCCGAGTCCGCGCTGGACCACACAGGGTGTCCGACCACAGCGTGAGTGTCCGTCCTGATGTCATTCATGTTGTTGTTACTTTAAAAAACACAACTATTTGAACGTTATAGTAACTGTTATTTTTATGTGTGTGTGTGTGTGGTTGTAGACTTCCCCAACATGCCCGGCGCCATGCGTCCTTCAGCTTCTCGCCCTCAGACCTTTGGTGCGATGCGGCCTGCTTCACAAGTGCCCCGTATGATGTCCACCCAGCGTGTCGGTCAGTCCGTTTACACACAGGCAATATTCTCTCTGCACGTGCGGAATCTAGTTGTTTGTCTGTTTTTCTACATTTTTCTGCCTTTTTTGAAAAATGTTCCTGATCTTTCAACAGCTCAGGCGATGGGTCCGCGACCAGCCAGCGCTGCTGCTGCAGCGAACAATGCTGTGCGTGGAGTGCCTCAGTACAAGTACGCAGCAGGAGTCCGCAACCCTCAGCAGCACATGGCTACCCAGCCGCAGGTGAACATGCAGCAGGTAGGACTTCACCTTTCTCTTCTTGAACCTACTGACCTTTTCGGACTTAGACCTGAGAAAGACTTTGACATGAATTAAAACACGCTTTTGCGCTGACCCTCCTCACAGCCTGCAGTCCACGTTCAGGGACAGGAGCCTCTCACTGCTTCCATGCTGGCCGCTGCTCCTCCGCAGGAACAGAAGCAGATGCTGGGTAAGGTTCACTCACAGCTGTCTTTAGATTTTACCAAGTTAGTCCAGCAATCTTCATGTTTATTCATATCCAGCGTATATAGTGTTTCGCATCACAGGTTTTATATCAAAAGTTGGTAAGTTGACAATAACATTCATCTCCAACATTGGGATGTTGCACACAACACCTAGTAAGAATTTAATGTTATCTAACATGTGAATTGTTTTATACTTCTGATTCCAGCCCCTCAGCCTGCTGTTAATCCTTCCTGTCTGTCACTCCTGCAGGTGAACGTCTCTTCCCACTGATCCAGAACATGCATCCCAGTCTGGCAGGCAAGATCACCGGCATGCTCCTCGAGATCGACAACTCCGAGCTGCTCCACATGCTGGAGTCCCCAGAGTCTCTGCGCTCAAAGGTTGGTGCTTCAGTATATTATTGACTTTTCATTCATTCTCCAAAGATCTCCCCAGGCCTCAGTGTTTGGACTAGAGTACAGACTCTTTGACGGTTGCAAAAAAAAAAAAAAAAAAAAAAAATCGAGTGCTAAATAAATCACTTTAATGGAAATGTTGTGTCACATAATGGATCTTGTTAAATTGACACGGTATTAAAATCCCAGCCTGATGTCACCCTGTCGCAAAGCTAAGCCAGCATTGTCTATCCCTGTAGGTGGACGAGGCTGTGGCTGTGCTTCAGGCCCACCAGGCCAAAGAGACGGCCCAGAAGACAGTGACAAACACTGCTGTTGTTCAAAGTGTCTGAACCCAAGGTACGGCTACTTTTCACCTCTTTTTCACTTGCTCATTGTGCATCAGAAGAAGACTCTGATCAAAGAATTACATTTCTAGATTGAGGGTACAAGTATGAATGATACTGGCAATTCCTTTTCTTTGTTTTTTTTACATTAAAAAATCATTACTAATATTGTCTTTATATGCTTTTCACAGGGATGGGGAACCTTGAGACCAGCTTCACCGATGGACAAAAGAATTTAAGTGAAAATGTAAAAAAACAGTAAAAAGTAAAACTAAAAATAACAATGGAAACAAGTCTCCAACCAGGCTCCACATTAAAAGAAACGATATTCCTGGTTGTTGAGTTAAAAAGGATAAAACAAACAAAAAAAGAGAAAAACTTAAAATAAAAAAGTCATAGTTCGTGAGGGGGTTTAGAGGATAATTCTTTGTCAAAATAAAGTGACATCAGTTGTTTCTGCCATTTTAGCCCTTTTAAATGTTCGATTGTTCGGGCAGCGTTACCCCATTATTATCAGTTTTCCTTGACCTCTGCTTGCTTGAATAAAAGTGATAATAAAATTAGTGTCTGTCTGGTGAATGATAGACTTTGACCTCTAAAGTGATACATTCAGATGTGCTGCTGAAGATCATCCGTGGTAAAGTGATCAAAACAAACATATTTCCAGAAACTGACGAGTCTGTTTTAAGTTACTTCTTTATTGTGCTTTGTTACAAAGATGGTGAATGTTGACATTAAAGCACTGGAAGCACATCTGAGGCTCCTTTTGAAGGAAGGTCGTCTCCTCAGCAGCTTCTTTCGCTCAGTCCATTTCAGCTGGTGTTCAGTTGGCGATGGTGCGGGCCTGCTCCGTCAGCTGTCTCAGCACATCCTCCATGGTCTTCTGGAAGTTGTCGATCACGGGCTGGAGCTGGGACTGCACGTTCTCAGCCAGGGGCTTGATCTGCTCCTGAACTGAGCTGGCAGCAGCCTGGACCTGACCGTGGAACTGAGAGGCCAGAGGCTCCAGCTGGGTTTTCTTATCCTGCAGGAAGGTGCTGCAGAATTGAAAGGAAAAAAAAAAAGCCAATTATAATCAGGAGTGCAGGTGTCTGACTCACAGGAGATGGTGAATGTTTGATTTGGGTGCGTCCTCATAGAGTTAGATATAGAGAAATAACCAGAAGTTATGGTTGATTTTACAACAGCTTGTATTGTCAGTGTTGCATAATAAGTACAGTAAAGCCGACGAGTTCCTGCTAACTTGAGTAGTAAATATGTACTACTGCCATCATAAAGTATCTCCTGACATTGCTAAACATTAATCAAGCATATCAGCTACAATATGACTGACGCTCTGCAGTATTTTCAACTTGTTGATTTATGATTATGGTAAAGTTGGAAAATTCACATGGCTGTTATTGAGTCAACCAGACCACGAGCTGTGAGTGAAGAATGTGTGTGTGTGTGTGTGTGCGGTGGTGAAGTGTCACCAGTGACTCACCTAGCCTGGTTGGCCAGGTCGTGGTTGCTGATCAGAGTGCTGAGCTCCTCAGTCATTTTGGCCCTGATCTCCTCAAAGTACTGAGTGAGCTTGTCCTGCACGGTTGCTTCTTCGGCAAAGCTTCCTGCGGATTCCCCCAAACAATGAAAATAAATTGAAATGTCTCACTCCCACACCTGGGACTGTCATTGCATTAAGCCTTTAAGCCATGCTGTTCGTACCTTGTGCCAGAGCGAGCACGACCACAGCGGCGATGAGGGAGAATTTCATGGTTGCTGACTGGATCAGACCTAAAAAGAGTAAATCATGACAACATTGTGTGATTAGAAACAAAGAAAAGCTTCACGTATGCGTTTACTCCTCTCCTCTGGCTGTTTGCCCTGAATGTACCAAGCAGCAGACCTTCATGGGCTTGTTTGTTTCCAGACATTGTTCGTATCCACAGTGGTATTACTCCATCTGATGAATCACCAATGCAGCCTGACTCATGAGTAAATAAACATTTACAGTAACTGTGTATGTTTGCTAAGTCTACACGGTTATCTATTATCTTTTTACCCACAGGTGACGTGTCAGCTGGAGAATCAGGCTCAAAACGTTTAACTTATTAACATTAATATTCCTGCTGTAAATTATACTTTCATTATCCGCTTACTTATAATACCAACACAGCATTGATTATAGGATATAATTGTTTGGGAAGATGAAGATGAAATTCATATTTTCCCTAAGAAATTAGTCTATTCTTCTGGTTTAATTTGGTATTCTTTGTTGCTTTGTCAGTTTTGTTTTGTCAAATCACTTTTTTAAAACGGCTGCACATTTTGTGGTATCATGATTATTTAATTTGCTGCCACTTATTTTACAAATCTATATATATTAAATGCAGTTTCATTCTTAGAAAGTACTTAAAATGCGGGTTTTCGTGCCTTCTTTCCATTATCAATTGTCCAATACATTTCTTATGGCTTTTTGGAGCAAAATGTACTTAATGATTATTTCAAGCCTTCTTCTGTAGATTCTGCCTTTACAAACAAACAAAAAAATAACTTTTCCAAGAGGACTGGTAAAGAATGTGAAATGTAAACTAAAAGTTAAACTGTGTTTCTAGTATTCCATTCTTACAGTGCAAAAGATTAACAAATAAATACATCAGGATTCAAGGCATAGTAAATAAATTCTTTCAAACAAAAGTAAAGAATTACATGCAAACAGGAAATGCGGATGAGGTAGAATGGCTGAGACTCACCTGTTCTGCAGGAGAATGTGGACCGGATGGTGGCCTCCTGTGGGACCCTGCCCCTTCTTATAGTCCCCCTGCGGGGATGCTGCCCCGCCGGCTCCGGGCTGTGATTGGCTGCCACAGGACCGATGGGGGAGTTACAGCTCTGACCCTTGCTGCTCCTTCTGCCACCTGGATAAACTAAGCCAAAGTCCAACAGTCCCTGTGCTGACATCCAGCATGAGCGAGCGTCTTATCACACAGATTAAATAGATTATGAATCATCAGGAACGGTATGGTCCAAACCACGCTGACAGACGTCTTTTGACATCGTCAGCGTCAGTAGATATGATAACATGTAGAAACACACTGTCCTGCTTTTTCTGCACTTTTATTAATCACTACAACTGATGATGGAAAGTTTAGATGAAGTATTTAGCTTGTATTTATGCTAAAAGACCGTTTGTGTAAATGTTCCTGTGAATCCGAGAGACATGTATCAGACAATCAGAAGGCATTGATTGCTTTATTGATTTCTCATCAGTTTTGTTATTAAATTAAACCACAGCTGTGTTTTTTGGTCGGGCTGATTTGCACTGAGTGCCAGAAACGCTGTAACACACAAAGTTTTACGTCACTGTTTCGTCTTGGTGGTTGGATACTCCATCTCTCAAATGTAAAGTGATTTAAAGGGCTTTTCTGAGTGGAGCTTGCGTGCTCTCCCTGTGCCTGCTCGGGTTTCTCGTCCAGCCCCATAACTCTCCTCCACAACTCAGACATGTTTATTGGATGAATCCTCTGAGTTCTTCTGAAGCATGCGTGCCAGTGATTGTCCTTCCTTTCATCTCATATCAACTGGCTGTGACCCAAACTTACATAAAACTCCACTGAACATGAAAACGCTAATGATTGATCGAGTATTAGAGCGATTGTGAGGACCTTCGGTACAATCATTTGTGAGAACCTGAGGATGACGTTTATTCACCTTAAAAAGGTCCTGCAACATTTCTTTCACCTTTTTGCCCCAAAACTCAGAAACCTCCTACTTTAATTGATAAAATGGATCAATACTAAACTTGCCAACCATATTGGATTTTTCTAGATGTGTTTGATAGTTACACATTTTACCACAGTAGTAGCAGTATTTGCCGATAACAGTGGGGCTTTGTGTAGCAGCTCTGCATGAAGATTCCCACAGTGTGACACTCATTCATGTGGATGTAAACCTTCCACCTTTGGCTTCCACCCAGCAGGGTGTTTCTGCTCACACACTATCTTTACTGCTGTGATAAACAACTGGCTGCATGTTTTCTGCTGAAATATGTGAGCAGTGAGCGTACAAGCAACAACACAAGTCTGTTTAATAAACGGTGACTGGCAGTCCTGTGAGCCTCTATTCATCTGCTGGGGAAAACCCCTGAAGTGAGTGGAGTTTCGAACATTAGATTTTTTTTTTTTTTTTTTTAAGCTGTAAGCTAAATGAAAGCCAGATGTGGGAATGTGAACTGTGTTTTGTTCTTTGCGTCCAGCGCCTGTTCACTGCTGGACTGGACCCCCGTCCTGCTGGAAACAGCTTGTTTGTGTGCCTGAGAACCCTCCAAGGAGAAGTGCTTCACCTCCTCTGTAGTGCGCAGTACAAGCTGGAGGGCTTAAAGTTCAAATCAGCACTAAAGCATTGAAAAAAAGAAAAAAAAACTGTGCATAAACTATTTCTTTAACCTGAAAACTTTCTCTCTGGCTCTCATAAGCAGCCATTCAGTGTTAGCTGACTGCATTTGTTTCATTTTCCTGTGAAATAAGATTAAGCTTCAGTGAGGAATAGTTTCACATTCCTGGAGCATCGTGTCAGAAGATCTCAGTTCAGGTCAAAGTCCGGCCCTACGTGACTTATCCACTCAACTTAAACCATTTACGTAACTTATTTTCAATCTTTAAAATAACTGACTAAATTTAATCCACAATCCAAAATGTAACTTCTTGAAAATATCAATTCTATGTAGTTGATTGCAGAAATGGGAACAATGTTGATTTTTCAGTCAACTAAGCTTTACTTCAGTGTTTTATTCTGATGAATTCTATCATTTGATTGATGGATTGATTGATTTTTATTTATTTCATTCTTTTAAAAGAAATGAAAGGGAACAGAAAGAAGTGAGACTTATAATGTCGGCCCCTATCAACATAAAATAAATGACAGTTTGTCAAGATTTGTTAAACAATATCACAAAACATTTACAAAATCAAATACAACCATTTCACAAAATCAAAATACAAAAAAATGATCACAAAATATTTACAAAAAAGAAAAGAAGCAATCATTCTAATTTTTCACCATACTTTAAAGCAGAATCGTACCCTCCCAATAACTGTGCTTTTAAACATTTCCTGAAGATGTAAATGGACTGAGAGCTCTTAATTTAACTGTCAAGTTTATTCCATAAATGGATTCCTTGTGTTGTGATGCATCTTTCCTTCAGTTTGGTTCTTGACTCTCTGTTCATTTACTCTCTGTAAATGAATTGAAATATCTGTATGCTCCTCATAGTACACTTGCACAAAAGTACAACTTCATGCATGTTGATTAAAATTAGCAACATTACAGAGAATATTTCTCAGTCATAACTTGACTCTGTGGTACTGAGAATGATTTTTTGCTGCCTTCACAGAGCAATAAGAGAAGATGATGGTAACAGGAGCCCATTGAAGGTGACAGTTTTTAAACTACAGAGTTTTAAAACTTTATTTCCTAATTCAAAAATATAATCTAATTTCAATAAGATCTTTGTCATTTCTAATGATTAAACTGATGTGTCCGCACAGACAAACCATTACACTGTTGTACTTTATTAATCAATAAAGATTAAAGTTATTTTAACATAAGCATTCACTCAGTGCACTTTTCTAAGGCAATCACTGAACAATACAGAAACTCAAACTCTTATTTTGTTCCAAGATAATATCTGATCATTGACACACGTCTTAAACTGTGATACTCTGACAGGAACACAGATATGTTGGTTTTGAGAAAACACCTCTGTTTTTTGTCTATGGTCACCAGATTGATGCTTTACTTACCATCTAATATACAAAGCTCAAATAGGAAAGTTTATCTGAAGATGTACCAACCAAATGTCACAAAGCTCTTACCTGCAAAAGTTTGGTCAGTTTTACACTTTTACCTTGAAATATTCCCTTGAACATCACAGTTTTGTTTTTTTGTTTTTTTTGCACACACTACAAATATTGAAATCAGTGACCTGTAAAGGGTTAACTCTAGTCATATGAGCGTTTTATCTAATATCATCAGAAAGGAGATCAACATGGACAGGACCTGGATCTATTGTCATGAGATGGGTGCACGAGCACGCCCTCAAGTGAGCCAAACACTCATTACAGCTGTGCTCAACAGCTTCACTCCTCTGTATCTGTTAATGTGTGACCCGTGAACTAAACACAACTTTGCATTGTGTTCCTTTGCTGCCATGGAATCATCTCAGTGTTTTTTTAGTGGTTCTTTCAGGAATTGTTTCATGGGGAGAACTGAGGTCTGATCTTTATTTTACTAAACATACAAGAATAAGCATTGATTGAAATGCTCCATCATTCCTCCTGTGGACCTCTCTGGCCTCCCCCCAGACCACAGAAGCAATGAAAAGAAGATGAAAAAAAAAAAAAAAAAAAAAAACTTACATGAGACCCAGAAAGTCCTGAGAAAACATTAGAGAGGCGCCAGAGGGGGTCTCATTTCTCATTTCCTCTGTGAGCTCAGAGCCGGTGGTCCTGGAGCTCAGAGGGGGGGCAGGTACCTCACTTTACCTGTTTAGAGCAGGGTGATCAGTTCCTCTGCTTCCAGGTTTTAATCTCATGCTGGGGCAGCAGAGACTCTGGAGCTGTTCTCTCTGCTGGTCTGAGAGCAGAACAGAGGAGGCTCAGATTTCCTCTGCTGCATTCAGGGTCCAGGCAAAGTGTCGGAAACATCAACACTGTGGACATCTTTCATTATATCTGAGGCAAAAATGTCATCCACAGTGGCAGGTAATTTAATACATCAAAGTATGTTTGCATGTTTTAATTCACATACATTTGATAGTTTCACTTGGAAATTCAATCAGAAATACAGTCATTTGAAATAACTTCAATAAGCGCTTGGTTTGTACATGTGCTTGAAATCCTTGTGAAAACAATCATTTCATACATTTTTTTAACTTGGCTTACAAAGTAGTGTGTGTTTATTACCTGCTGTTGGGTTTTTCTCTGTGAAACTGTTTAGAAATGGCTGCTTTGAATTTCACACTATATAAATAAAGTGGAAGTGAATTGAATTAAACTGCTGTGGACTAAAAATACAATGTTTTCTGCTTTCAGACCTCGATTTCCTCTATCAAATAAACATCTAAGGTACTAATCCTACACTGATGGTAACATTTCACAAAGTTTGATCAGAAATACAGATGCAGTCAGTCAGGTTTGTCTATAATCAAATTCAATTCAGTTCAATTGAAATAATTCAATTCTGAAGCTTTTTTTATCCCCATGTACTGAGAGCAGGATTAAGAAATGTACCACAAACAGAAAATAAATCTTAGATTTGAACAACAACAGCAACAATAATAAGAATAGGAATAAGAATAAGAATATACAACATAATGAAAGATGAGCTTATATACTGTCTTCCACGATCTGCTACTGTCTCCTTTTCTTTTCCTCTTATCTTTAAAACGTGATAACAAGAGAATGAACAGCTTTTCTCATAGTATTTTTCACAGTCAGATATTAGTTAGAAATGTACTTGTCTTTTCTTCCATTAAACTCTACAGTGGCTTAACTTTTTTTAAAACAAAAGTATTACTAAGCAATGACAGTTAATATGATTGATGTGTGGAGAGGATACAGTATGAAATCTACCAGGAAATATTACAAAGGACTTTATGTCTGGTGTTGTTCGCATCACCTTACTGTCAGAACCAACACTAAGTAATCACAACAGTTTATCATTAATATTCTTTAATGGTCTTAGTTTTTTTTGTTATTGTTTGTTTTGTTTTTTGGTGTGCAGGTGGAATGGCTGTAATGACTGTAGTAATGTGATATGTATCCTTATGGTATGCAGTTTCACCTGCAGTACAATAGAACAAGCTAACATTGTATTTTTCTGAGTGCAAAATGCATTTTTCAGTGTATTGTGTTTTATGCATTTTGCTCCTGGATGCTGGAGCCGCGGAGTCCGGAGGTCCGGAGGTCCGTGAAGGCAGCACTGTAATGACCCTCCTGCAGCCTGATCTTCACCCAGTCGGAGGATGCATAGCGCCGCTGTTTGGAGTCGAATCACGGCCGGATAACTTCTTAATTCTGCGGTGACGGACTCGAACCTCCGCGCGCCTCGTCCGCTCGGCCTCTGCTCTCTCTCCCCCCGCTGAGGACGTCGGGTTGGCGGCCGCCGCTTCGCTCCGGGAGCCGGACGCTCGCAGACGTTACGTCGGGACAATGGAATCTAACGTCCTCCCGGACAGTATCCGCCCTCCGAGGCTGCAGCCGGGGATCGGCTTCGGGTCCGGGCCGACCGGCACGCTCCGCTCCTCCCTCCGGCCCGGGGTGACGGTCCCCATCGCGCCGCTGCTGTCCTCCCCGGCCTCCCTGGCCGCGTCGTCCGGGCCTCCTCCTCCTCCGCCGCCGCTGCAGCTCCACAGCCTGTACGGCGGGATGATGGGAGCGGGGCCCGGGCTGGGGCTGGGGCTGGGGCCGGGCACGGGGACGATCCCGGGGGCGTCCGGCCACGGCAACCCGGGGAACCCGGCGGTGCTGAAGGAGGCGGTGGAGGCGGTGGTCCGCAGCTTCGCCAAACACACGCAGGGATACGGCAGAGGTACACACACCCAGTGGAGAGTTTTACACACACTGAACTAGTTATTCCATCTGTTTTTCAGGAACAAACTCCTCATTAAATTCATTTATTCACACAAAAATCAGATTTACAACACAACCTGGACGGTGTGACATCATTCAGCATCTCAGAAAGGCTCCTTTCAAGAGTTCAAAAGTTTTTCCTTTAGTAAGTCAGGCTTCAGCCACCTGGGGATTAACGAGCACGACTCAAGAGGATTACATTTACCAACAATAAGCTATTATTCTTCAGGAATTGGCCTTTACTTGTCCAGTGGACACGGTGAATGGTTCATAATCTGTTTAAAGATTCACTACATTGAGAGACAAAAGGCCATTGTAGACTGTATAAAGCTTGCAGACTCTTTAAAACTCTATTAATTAGTTTTTTTTCCACGCAAATCTTTATGAAATGTTTCTGGTAATGTTATTCAGCTTTTGTTAAAAAGAAAAAAACTTAATGTGTATTTTGGTTGTGAACTAATCAGGATGTTTTGACTCAAACTTTGGGAAACATTTATTAGTTTAACTACCAAATAGTGAATATGTTGGTCATATTGATGGGTTTAAGTATATTAAAAAGGCAGCTCAAGAAACCCCATTTAAAAATGCTAAACAAGTCCTGTTTTCTAACAGGTTTTCTAAATTGACTAATCTATTAGTACATCAGCTGGGTTTCCATGGCAGATATAGTTGACTCATTAACCATCACTGCACAAAAAGAGAGACATGACCTAAAACTACCAACAGACCAAACACTTAAATCAAGTTGACATTTGGAGTTAATACATGTGTTTAAGTCCTGTGCTAATAGGATTTATTTCCCAAAGATTGTCCCTGCATGCTCTGACTAACAGCCATCCCATTTAGGCTGCTTAACACTGAGCACTGGCAGCTCCATGAACACTGCTTTATTATTAGACCTTGTGGAAATGAAAGAAAAACCCAACATCTTATCTTGTAACTGAGCCTTTCAATACAAATACATTGATGTAAATATCCTTCAGATGATTAAAAGTACAAAATTGACCTCTTCTAATACATTTAAGGTGGGAGTCGACCATGACAGGGTGTTGGTAGTAACTAAGGCGTACATGCAAATTCCTCTGAGGGTAATTTCAGAAGTTCAGAGCAGATATTCAAGATTTGATTTGTGATTGAATGTACTGGCAGAGGCAGTTTGGTAAATCAGGGGCTTTCCCACTAAGCTTTAAACACACTGCCCACCCCCCTGCACAAGCTTCATCCCACTGCAAGTATTGAGTTTTGATGGAATGCCAGACTCGGTGATGTTTTTCACATTATTATATCATTTTGTAAATGTCTGTTGGCTTCTTCAGGAATTAAAAGCATTACTCTGTTGCCATTTTGGTATTTTATTTTAAAATATCTAGTCAGAATCTGTCATATCGCCCAAACTATGTCCTCCATTATGCTACGTTCACACCGAAAGCGTCGCGGGCGTCGTGAGCGTCGCTTTTCTATACAAAGTCGATGGTGGACGAGCGTCGTGGAGCGGCGGGCGGCGGGGCGGCGCATCAGGAGCGTCATGAGCGTCGCTTTTCCAGCGTTTCGAGCGTCGACGCCCACGACGCTCGTCCCCGGCGTCAGGAGCGTCGTGAGCGTCGCTTTTTGAGAGTTGGGAAAACTGAACTTTCGACGCGCTGCCGCTGAGCGTCAACCAATCAGAGACGATCCCTCCGGTGCTACGTCACTACGAGTGATCCGAGCACCGATGCGGGCCAGCCAGTGTTGCTAACTTGACGACTTTCTCGCTAAATCTGGCGACTTTCCAAAGCCTCTTGGCGACGTTTTTTTGTCAAAAGCAACTAGCGACAAATATAGCAACCTTCTCTGGTGCTCTGGAGACGTGAAATGAGCTTAAAAAGTGTGTGTTTTAATAAACTAATTAATGGCTTCATCTTTCACCTATTTCTTTTGTTTACAAAAAGGATTCCTGCTGAAGCTTCCCAGACCACCTCTCTCCCCGAAAACCACTAAATCATGAATGGAGTTTAATTCAGACCTACCACCAAGGTTGCCTGTGATCCTTCACTGTCCCTCACGTTTTCCTGCCTCTGTCCACATTTATCATCGAGGAAATCCTGAAAAACTGATGAAAACAGACCAAAAGGGCATTGCCTTATCGCCACTGATATCCACTCATGTGCCTAAAAATACTTTCTTATGAGCTGTGTTTGCTTTCTGTGGTTTCGTTGGAGCTGCATGTTATTTCTAGTGCTCAGATTTACAAACTAAACCGTTCTTCTTGGTGTGATCACTAACTGTAGTCGGTTGAAAACAGTATTTCTGGTGTTTATTTTAGCTGTCTCTCTATAAAATCCCTATAAAACCCCGATGTTGAGTTCATGGCTCTGCCGGAGCAACACCATCTGCTGCAGGACCTCTTACTCTTCTCAGCGAAGAAGATTTCACACCTCCGGTTCGCTGCAGAACGAATGACAGTGCCTCCTTGACGCCGTTGGAATAATAATCCAAACATCTGAAGCTCGTTAAATACGTCAAACGTGTTTTCGATAGCACATAAATTATCACTTGATGACGGAATGACAACAGACGAACAGTGTGTGCTGGCAGTGTTTTGGGAGCATGAGCGGTGAATTGGATTCCAGTTTTGGGGGATTTATGGATCTGACATGAGAACTGGCCTTGTGCGGAGCTGCGGCCAGAAAAACGGCACTGATCGGGCTCCAGACTGGTTTCAAACGGCAAGAGCTCGGCGGGACGGAGCGGAGCGGCAACGGGAGTCAAAGAGCTCAGCACACAATGTTGGCTCCGCTCTCATCTCCCTGCAGATTCAAACCCAGATAATTATTTATGGCTCAGTTTCAGATTTTACCGCTTCCCTTTTGTTGTTGTTTCCTACAGGAAGGCAGGAGCTTAATTTTCTCCCATGAAACGTGGAGCTGACTGTGTTTTTCTTGAAGCAGCTCCTTAGAGGTGATGCAGAGTTTCCTCTGAATCGATTCAGGAAAAACCTCGAGCATCCTGGAAGACCCCCCCCCCCCCCCCCCACCCTTTTCTCCATATTTGTGTTTAGTGAGGATGTTGCTGAGGACTGCGAACAAACACATGTAAATAATACTGATGGTAAAAGATGGGTTTGGCGCTCTAATGAGGACATTCTTTTCTTTTCTTTTTTTTTTTTGTAAATCTGTGCTTCTTGCAGTGAATGTGGTGGAGGCTTTACAGGAGTTCTGGCAGATGAAGCTGACCCGGGGGGCCGATCTGCGGAACGGAGCCCTGGTGGTTTATGAAATGGTCCCATCCAACAGCCCTCCATACGTCTGCTACGTCAGTCTTCCGGGCGGCAGCTGCTTTGGAAGTTTCCAGGTACCGTTCGTGCACTTAGACAATGATACACTGTTTTCTTTCTCTTGGCATCGGTGAATGTGCCGTGACTCTTCGTTCTGCACAAACCAATGTAGGAAGTCACCCTAGAAAAAAACCAAACACAGACACAACGGCACAAATCAGCGGAGTCGGAGCACACTTGTGTAACCTCGCTCCGCATAAACACTGGCCGTCATGCTCCTTTCACTGAATATCTGTTTGTATTTGACTGTTAATCACGTTTCCTTCTTTGTTTGACAGTTCTGTCCCACTAAAGCGGAGGCCAGGCGCAGCGCTGCCAAGATCGCCCTGATGAATTCTGTTTTCAATGAGCACCCCTCTCGCCGGATTACAGACGACTTTATCGAGAAGAGCGTGAGCGAGGCGCTGGCCTCCTTCAACGTGAGTTATGACATGTCAGCCTGCAGGCAGTAGATTTTCATCTGCGTCCAAAAAAGTGACAGAAAATCTGTTCCTGAATGGACGCTGTGCAGCCGCTGGATGAGTGCATTGGTTTTAATGAGGCGAAGTGCATGTTTTAAAATGTGCACAGTACACTGTGCTGAACTGGATCCGAGTGTGTATGAACAAGCTGCAGACTGCTGTGCGGGGGCTGGAGCTTTATTTCCCCCATCCTGACTTCATTGATTGAAACTATTTTACAAAACAACGTCAAAAAATGTTGGGGTTTTTTCTTTAAATCAGAGTCAAGCTGCGCTGCCAGCACTCGGTAGTGAAACTCACATGATCTACTCTAAGCTCACATTCACCACACACTCCGTCTCATGTTACCGTGTAATTTCTGGCTGCATGCCGGACTTCCTGTATATTGACTGGAGGATGTCTGCTGCAGGTTTTTACTGTCAGTCGCATCTTCACATAAGACCCCTGTTCTCTTTTCTGGTGGTTTCATCCTAAAAATCAGAGTTTATCGGAGATTGAAGCATGTTGTGAAGGCCTCTATTACCCTCCCGGCTTCGTCACAAAATGCAGTGTGTGTGTCAGTGAGGGCGTGGCTGACTGGCGTTAATTGTCTGTTGCTGTTTGCAGGGAAACAGAGAAGAAGCCGACAACCCCAACACGGGGATCGGGGCCTTCCGCTTCATGCTCGAATCCAACAAAGGGAAGTCCATGCTGGAGTTTCAGGTGCTTATGAATCAGAAGTTTTCACTGTTTGTCCCCTTCTGCCAAATAATTAGAAACTAAAATTCCATCCTCTTTTTGTGATTGATGCCACCTTGCTAGCAGACCTTGTGCCGGTGATAAACTTCCTGTGTGTTTGTGTCTCAGGAGCTGATGACCGTGTTCCAGCTGCTGCACTGGAACGGCAGCCTGAAAGCCATGAGAGAACGACAGTGTTCCCGACAGGTAACCGTATGAACACCTCACACAAGACGACAAGGGCAGAAAAGGTTTTATCTGGTAAATATTAGATATGTCAGCTGGTCTTTCCTCATTCGACACTATCTGTTCAGAGTTCTTTGAATCCTCCCGACATTCTTAGGATTCAAATGATTAGACAAATAATGAGCAACCCTCTATTGATTACATACGACACGCAGGACCAAAGGTTAAATAAAGAAAAGAAAAGGGGTTTTCTGTGAGTCTTTCCACGTTGAAGTAAACAGTTTATTTACTTTGCCCGCAGTTCGTCTTGCTGCAGTATTTATGTGAAAGCCACATGGAGCCTCTGCATGTGGCTGCAGGTTGGAGACATCTGATCTCAGCAGACATAACGAGATGAAATCTTAAAGAGAAACTTGTTGGTTGAATCATAATTACGTGCAGCTTACTTCAAAGATGATGTTTATTCTCATTTTTACACGACACGTCCTGAAATAAATGTCGTCAAGAGACCGATTGGAAAGGTGTTTTCAAGAGTGAACCTTCTGATCTGACTGAACTCGCAGGAGGTGCTGGCTCACTATTCCCATCGGGCCCTGGACGACGACATGCGCACCCAGATGGCGGCGGACTGGGTGAACCGGGAGCAGAGCGTGGCGGGCACCATCGCCCAGGAGCTGGCCTCCACGGAGCGGGAGCTGGAGGACGCCCGGCTGGCGGGCCGAGAACTGCGTTTTTACAAAGAGAAGAAAGACATCCTGATGCTCGCCGTGGGTCAGCTGAGCGCCGCCAACACCGCCACGCTGCCGTCACACTAAAACCCGCCTTCGCGCCCCGTAGGATCCTCGGTAAACGGTATGGAAAGGTGACCCATCTGAACTGGTGTTACGAGGACCAGGTAATCTGGCTCTTTACTCGCAGCCTGTGGAGGAAACACACGCCTCTTTGTGCCTCACGATCACAGTCTAACCCTGCATTTTTTTTTTTAAGACAAACAGCAGAACTGGGCCTCCACATGTGTCCTTTTTCCCATTATTTCCTGCTGCGTTTACTCAGAGTAGACCAACGCAAACAAAGCCTTGTTTTTATCAGTGAATGTACAATGAGATGAGTGCTCGAACCAAACAACAATGAAGTATTGTTTATTTCTTTGACTGTGTGTTTCTAAGTGTTTGCTTTCTTTCTATTTGTAAAAAAAAAAAAAAAAAAAAGAAAAAGTTTGGATTTCAAATCCTATCTTAAGTAACCTGCTCTTTTCATAAACTGCACATTTTTCTACATCAAACAGAAAGATATCTTATTAGATTTTCTGCATCAGGTGCTCAGTTTAAGCAGTATAATGGGAATATAATGCAAGTACGCTAAACCTGCCTCCTCAGATCATGAGACCAACTCCCACACAGCATCAATATGTACTTTTTTGGGTCAGCAGATGACTGTCGGCTCTGACAGCAGCTCAGGTTTTTCTTTCACAACAACAGATCACTATGTCGTCTTTGTTTTCTTCGCGAAGGCTTTCTGTTTGCCTGGTGACCACGCGACACTCGCCGAATGTAATATTTCCAGCGTGCTTATCCAGTGAAGGACCTGCAGAGCAAAGCTGTTGAAGTGTAGACTCTGTGGAGCTCCTCCTGTGATCCAGATTGTGTTTGTCATGTGCTTTTTAGCTGGAGGAGTTTAAATAAGTGGGCGCAGGGGTGGGACTGGAGTACAAACATGAAAGGTCTAAAAATGAGCTGATTCATTTAGTGTGAGTCACAGCAAGTCAACACAAAACAGATCCTGCTTTGTGTCTTTGTTTGGAGATACCAGAAGCAGAAAGTGTCTATTGGCAGTATTGATAAAAAAAAAACAGAAAAGAAAAGAAAAAACATGTAATGTAATGTAACTCACACTTATTGCCTGACCTTTTTTCATACTGTAAATGTGATATCTTTATATGGTCTGTATATCTAAAGTGTATTTTAATACGCCGTGAGAACGAAGGCATTTACTTGAGTAGCCTTTTAAAGATCCTTTTGGAAAGAGGCGAGAGTTTTAATTGATAGAGTGAGGCTTTTAGGAGGGGAGTGCGGGCGCGAGCGGTGTAAGCGTAACAGCGGGAGAGCTCGTTCTCCCCGCTGAAAGCCTACTTGTAAACAGCAGAAAGTGATTACGCGTGATTTTAGGAGACGGCAGATTAAGAAAACAATAAGAATGAATTGAGGGTCATTAAAGCCAGACCGATTTTATGGCTCTCTTGCTTTGCTGGATCTCTTTTCTGAGATCGTTGTGCCTTTTTTTTTTTTTTGTATACGTTTAGATTGTTTCTCTTCTGCTAACAGGGTCTTTAAAAGGTGAAAGTTTTTGTTGTTTTTGTCTTTATATGTAATGTTGAATATTACAGTTTTAGTTACAGTCTTGGTATGCTTTGACATTTTGGAAAGAGGTTGGTCAGAGGTTGACATCTTGGAAAGCCATCGCTCGCAGCTGCTTAGTTTAGTCTAGCAGAAGGATAGGAAACAGGTGGGAACGTTGGCCTGCCCAGAGGGAACAAAATCTACCTGGAACACTCACACAGCAGACAGCACACTTTGTTTTCATAAATGTGTACTAAGGCATTTGTGTAAAGTATCCCATAACAGTTTTATAGAGGTTTATATGCTTTTTTTTGTCAGGATTAGTTTCAGGAGGTTTTTTTATACCTGATTTTCAAAGGAGCAGCAAGAGAGTGGCATCGAAACTCTAAAATGTCACATTATTTCTTCAGCCATTAAGATCTGAGGCCTATCCTGATGTCTATCCCTTTCTGATCATTTGATTGAGTATTTACTGCTTTTGTATCTGAATATGAAGCACTTTCCCCTACATGTTTCTGTTGAATGATATGCATTTAATCGGTATATTTTCACAGGTTTTAGTGGGTTATTAAATCAGTTGTCGGTAAATTATGACACATGAATTAGTTTACCTTAAAAATACTGGATGTATTCAGCACAAGAATGAAAACTAGAAGTATTTTTGTGTCTGGTAAACGCCTCGCTCTTTTCACAAACCTGCTCTGCCACTCAGTTCCACTTTACCAGCCATTTTTTCTCTTCTTATTAAAATGAGCCTTTATAGATTATTCTGTTACTGAAAACAGTTTTAAAGACCGAAGTTCAATAATTGAGAATAAAAAAAATATTATTGGTCTGTTTTTACAAGGCTGAGGATTTTTAAGCTTTTTTTTTTTCATTTTGTTCTGTCTGACCTTAAGCCATCTCCTCTTACAAATACCCTTTACTTTCCTTGTGATTATTATAAATGAAGGCTTTTATCAAAACTACTTTTTTGATATTCATTTTATAAAAAAAAAAACAACTTTTTATTTCTTGGCTTTGATGCATGATGTTTGTTCTGGTTTTCTTTGTTTCATTTTCTATACAGTATTGTTTTATATAAGTGTTTCCTGAGTCCTTTATTGTACGTATTTTCTATAAGTATTTTGTATGACATGTTTATACTTTTAGTAGATTTATATGTATATGTAATAAATTTGCTGATCCGAGTGTTGAAATATTTTCCTGTGTCTTTTTTTTATTAAATACAAGTTTACAAATGTCCACATCATTGAAGAGAATACAGTTGATTATTACCAATAAGATGTCAAACATGGTTTTCCTTTATTAACTTTTGCAGCTTCCATTTAGACCGCCTCAGTTTTAATAGTACAGTGCCAGTTCAAGTCCTTGGCTTGAGAAATGTAAGGTGAAGATTGTAAAATGTATAAATTACTTTTGTTTTTGTGATTTCTTCCTACTAGAAAATAGACATTACAGGTCATGTGCCTTGCATACAAACATTATATCTCATGAAATTATTGCAGCGCTTTTCCGATTAAAAAAAATGTGATGTGGATTTTCTTGAGTGTGAAAGAAAAGAAATTGTAAAACAATTGAATTTTACAATTCATATGAAAAAAATATGCTGTTAGATTATGCCTTAATGTTTCCTATCTTTGTATAAGTTTAAAATAGGCGTTTGATTTAATATAATTTAATCAAATTTTATTTTATTAATTTATTTCATTTTTGTAATTTCATTCTATGTTATCAGAAAGATGGTTTACGTCTATATCTTTTTTATTTTATGAATTGATTAATTCATTTATTGGTTGGTGTTTTGTTTTTGTTTCATTTCCATTTTATTTAAGCGTTCACAAAACCGGAAGAGGCGGGACTTCCGGTGAGCGCTACGTCGCTCCTGTGCACTGGCCATTCAACATGGCGGCGGGACCAATTTCTGAAAGAAATCAAGGTAATTACTCCTTTAAACCTTTTATTTTAGAATGTTGTTCCGCTCATTTCCTCTACATTGTTCTAGTTTAGACGTTGAGCAAACCGAAAAAGTATATTCAAGAGCCTCGGGTTACCGGATGAGTCTTTAGTTTGAATGAAAGGGTCGATCACATGGAAGTCTGCAGCTTTCGTTAGCTCAGCTTGTAGCCTTTTATTTAAATCCATCTAATGTTCTTTACAGTTTCGTTTTTACAGATGGTCCTATGTTGCCACCTCAGTGTGTCGCTTGAATTTTCTGCATTTGAAGTTGAGAGGCTGTTTCTAAGCTCCTGTCCCGTTCATTAGCAGCTGCAGTTAGCTTAGCAAGCTAAATGCTAACCTGTGTGAAAACTCAAGATTTGATTGAGGTTATCTTTTTCATGTTTTTCATGTTGTGTGTCAAGATACTGACTTCTCGGATACGTTTGATTGTTTAAAACATTAAGGAAGTTTTTATTTTGCTCATTTTAGATATTTGGACTACCGTCTCTTGAATCATTGAACGTTACTTTTGTTTTCTTAACTTTTATTTACTACTGCATTTCGTCCAATGAGAAAATGCACGTTATGTAGCTTATCTCAAACTAAAATGCTATTTCTTGAACTGATTAATAAAAACATGACCTGGATTGTATTCACTTGAGTGTAATAATTGTACAATGCGCCTTTGTCCATTCAGTGACTGGGTTTATTTTATTCATGATTAATTATCAAACGTTCATGTGAATGATACATTTAAACAAGCGTACCCACCTTAAGACATTTAAAACAATGTCAGCACTGGGTTTGCAGTGTGTGAACAAGTGGTATTCTTGAAGAATCAATTACCAAGACAATCTGTTTATCCAGGAGTTGATTTAAGTCGTGTGTCTCTGTGGAGTTCCTGTTTTTACAAATGATCTCTTCTTATTTCCAGACGCCACGGTTTACGTTGGCGGCTTGGATGAGAAAGTGTCCGAGCCTTTGCTATGGGAGCTCTTTCTGCAGGCCGGTCCTGTGGTCAACACACACATGCCAAAAGACAGGGTCACAGGGCAACATCAAGGTGAGAAGCAGCTAACAAAGGCAGTAGTATTTAAAAAATATTTGAAGAATAAACATAACAACTAACTTTGACTCTCTCCCTCAGGTTACGGCTTTGTGGAATTCCTCAGTGAAGAGGATGCTGACTACGCCATCAAAATCATGAATATGATAAAGCTGTATGGCAAGCCAATTAGAGTCAATAAAGCGTCTGCACACAACAAAAACCTGGACGTTGGTGCTAACATCTTTATCGGAAACCTGGATCCAGAAATTGATGAGAAACTGCTGTACGACACGTTTAGTGCTTTTGGCGTGATCCTGCAGACTCCAAAGATCATGCGAGATCCCGACACGGGCAACTCCAAGGGTTACGCTTTCATCAACTTCGCCAGCTTTGACGCCTCTGACGCCGCCATCGAGGCCATGAACGGCCAGTACCTCTGCAACAGGCCCATCACCGTGTCGTACGCCTTCAAGAAAGACTCCAAAGGAGAGCGCCACGGCTCGGCTGCGGAGCGACTCCTGGCTGCGCAGAACCCGCTCTCCCAGGCGGACAGGCCGCATCAGCTGTTCGCAGATGCTCCTCCGCCACCCTCCGCCCCCACGCCGGTCCTCACCACACTGGGAGCTGCGATGGCGATACCAGGTACGACTGAAAGACAGCCACCGTGCCGAATAATTCATAGATCATGCCTTATGCTCTTAGATCTTCTTTCTTTAAAGTCTTTCAATCGGGATTGAAGTTTCCAAGCAGTTTCAAAACAGAGTATGTCAGGATCTCATTGACATTTGTAGTTGGTAGATGATGGTTACAAATACTACTTCTTATAAACTGTTTGTGGATGTATGAATAAACAAAACATGCTCCAGACTGCAGACAAGGTCATTTTGGACTTTGAGGTCACCGCAGGCACCGCGTTGGCTAGTTTAATGCACAAGCTAAATGTCAAACCACCTCTACCAGTAATGGCTTCAAAGAGAAGGTTTTGGCTGTCATTACTGTGTGGCCGACCCGATGAACTCCTAATCACTCCCGCATGCACAGCATGAGAGCTCCGAGTCTGAGCATAAATTTGACAGAAGTGGTGTTTTTAGGTTCAGATCTCCTGAAATACCTTCTGCTGGTTTGTGCTGTAAATTACAGTGGCTGTTGTGCTCCGAGTTCTGCCAAAATGCAGGTCAGCTGCATTGAGTACTGTCATTAAATGCATTCTGAGACAGGCTGCAGTAACTCTGCTGCGCCGTGTTTCTTACTGTTCACGCGCATCAGACTCTGTCAGCTGAATCTATTAACTCTTGAAGAGATTTATTCACTCCTGCGGTGGTGGATAAGACGAGGTGTGAGGTCGAAATTCAGCTGCTGCTCTGCTCATGCTGAACTAAACACATTTGACTCTGCAGTCAATTATTAAATCTATTCATTTAAGTAAGAAAATGAATGTCAAGCTCAACTTTTCAGTCTTCTTCCAAAATCTGATGCGCCTGAAGAAGTGTAACAAGCTTGCTGTTGCGTAAGATTTGCTCATAAGGAAAATCACAACAAAAAGATGTCTGCAATCGTTGTTAGAATATTTACATCACTGTGTTTTTATTCTATTCTAGTGTGTGTATGTGCGTGCGTGCGTGCGTGTGTGTGATAGATTACAACACTGCCACCTATCAAGGGAAAGAACTATTGATTTTCTTTAATGAAAGCAGCTGATTTGCTGATCTATTTTAATTGCTTGTTATTTATAAATGCTGTGTGTCCAATTGAAATGAAAGGTAAATATGTGTGTGTGGTACTATTCTACCTGAAAGTGAATGGTAAGTTAGTCAGTAGCTTTCCATCTGCCCAGTGTTGGATTTTATCTTGATCTGCCGAGTTATAACTCCTGTAATTCTGTTCAATTCATGGCCCAAATGATATTATTAGCATTAAGATACAACACAAACACACAATCAGCAGTAATAATTGTAATGTGTGAGCAGATTACAGTTTTCCTCTGTGGCAATAAGATAAAGTCGTTTATATGTGTGGCTGATGAAGCGATCGCTTTGATTAAATCGGAGATAGCAGGCGGAACAAACTCAAAATGACAGTTGAGGGATTCGCTCCCTAATGAAATGCTACAGCGCTCCGACTCCGGCTGCAATAAGTGGAATATTTACCTCCACCATCAGTCGGCTTCAGTCTTTGCACTGACTGCGTACCAAACGCGCCCTTGTTTGTGTGCAGGCATGCCGCCTCCTGCAGCTTTCCCTCCTGTTCCTCCACCCGGATCAATGCCTCCCAACATGCCGCCGTCTATGGCCATGCCACCGTCAGCGGGGAACCCAGGCCCGCAGGGCGGCGGAGTGCCGCCGCCCGTACCTCCACCCTTCCCTCCCGCCAGCATGCATCCAGGTAAGGCTTTTTGTTGTTCCACTATCGCCACTAAAACCACAATCCATTTCTCCATGTGTAAGGGCAGTGATTAATCTAACAAACTGTCTCATACGCGGCGTGCTGCGATCATTAAAAGGAAACCACAGCGCCATCTTCATGGTAGTCATAGTTCACTGGGTTAATTAGCTTTCCCGTGAACATGTGTGGACTCATAATTACTTGTTGTATCAAGACTGTGCAGCTGCAGCTGCAGGTGGAAAGCATCGCATGAATAAATTACCAAACTGTTGACATTTGTAGCAGAGCGTTCATCCTCAAGTTGTCTCTGCTGATTATTGTGGAAAATAAGGAAAGCAGAAGTATCAAGGTGGCATCAAGGGAATAATAAAGCGTTCAAGGTTCCCGTGTTTGATTGGAGTTAGAAACCAAAGAAAAGGTTCACAATTCTGTTTGTAGCTTTGTCCCTTGACTAAAGGATAAGAAGAAACCCCAGTGAGCAGCCGCGGCGCTTGTATAAATCCTGGGTCATGACCTGGAACCATGTCGTGTTTCGGAATAAATAAAATACCACACATGTTGGATGGTTGTGGTGTTTTTTTTTTAACACTTTATCAAATATAAATAAATATAGAAACAGCAGCTTTAATTCCATCTGCTGCCATTCAGTGGGACTCGGCGTTTTTCCACATTTCGTTAATCCGCCCCTTCAGAGCTCCTTGGATCATGATCTGACTTCATTCAAGCTGCTGAATTAGAAGCAGATCTTTTCAAATGAGCTCGGTCTCTCGCAGCACTTTACGACTTTCTAATTAGACGAATTCTGGAAAAGCCAACACAAAGACAAGAAATCATCAACTCATTCAGTTTTATTCAAATGATTTCTCTCATTTGTGTTTGTATGAAGTAAATTGATATTCAGAGATTGTCTAAAGGAATTGTATTGACAGTAAATGTCCCTCTTGATGTCATTTCTACAGCTTGTTGTAAAAAATACGCGGAGTTCCTTTCAACTCGCTTTAGCTTCCAGTAAATATTGAACTCTGAGTTTTGTTTCGGTGTCACAGGAATGCCTCAGATGCCGATGCCTCCTCCCGCTCCTCCTGGCATGGTGCCTCCACCTCCTGCTCCACCAGGATCAAACCAAAGGGCGCCGCCTCCCCCTGGCATGCCCCCACCCCCGCCCATGGGCATGCCTCCCAGGGCCCCGTACGGCCCTCCCATGGGTAAGCGCTGTGGCCTCTCGTCCAGTCTAACCCGTCAACAGAAAGGTTTCTTTCTCACTAATAAGAGAAAAGAGGTTAAAACCGGATTTGTTCTCAAGGTTACACCAAAAGTAAGAGTTTTAGTGTGTTTTCCGCTACAAAATGACCATAGTCTCTGTCTCTGCCTCCTCCAGGACCCCCAGTGCCTCCAGGGATGAGAGGACCCCCTCCTCCCATGCCTCCGCCGGGCTACGGTGCCGGGCCCCCTCGCCCGCCTCCCTTTGGCTTCCAGAGAGGCCCTCCGATGCCCCCCAGGCCTCCGGGTGCCCCCCCTCGGGTTCCTCTGAGACCACCAATGCCCCCCTAATCCATGTCCATGAGCAGACGCCGGATCTGCTGTTTTCTTTTCTTTTTTAACACGTTTAGATCTACTCAAGTTTGGGTCTGTGAGAATAAGTTAACCAGCTGTTTGTATTGTTTCCATTTATTTCTTTTAAAAATTGTACAGATGAACGACCTTCAAGGAATAAACTTTTTTCGTACAACTTTTTTCATGCCTTTTTTCTTTCTGTAACTCAGTCTTCTTTTAGGATGTTGGAGCTTCCTCACAATGAAATTAAAGAATCACCAGTAATATGTTTACAGAAATGTTTTGTCCATGAGGCGACTGATATTGACAAGTTTTATTAATTACTGGAATACGAGTAACTCCACCAGACGGCCATCTCAAACTATTCATTTATACTTTTAAAAACAAGGACTTGTACATAAATAAACGTTTAAAACCCAAATGCTGGAAGACCACGATACCATAAAAATCAAGGACATTTGAGAACAGTGTGAAAGCCAATAAAATGGAAATCATTTTAAAAAAAAGGCAGCTCTAATTTGTCTTTTTGCAGATTGATGTCTGTGTTTTTAACATTTCATTCAGCTGCCAAAAACACTCAAACTCCAACATTTGCCAATCAACTGCTTATTAAAAGTTAGATGATCTAATAAACAGACTACCCAGCATTTTTTGACCATCTAATCTTTTGGTTTTCTAGGTATCATATAACTGCTGGATGTAATTCTTTGCTGTTCCATCTTGATTGATTTATAATGAGTAGTGAAAAGTACAGTTTAGTACATATAAATGTCTTAATCACTCTGACAAGGACGAATAATGAGAAATAAATAATAGGATTTTATCTGACACATTTTTTTTTGTAATAATCTGAATCACAAACCTAATTAAAATTAATCTGTTTAACGCCTCCAGCACGCGCTTTCCATGCAGCTCTCAGTGAAACATGTTGAACCAGCAGGGACGCGTCGGCCCTGTCCATAGAGGGATGATGTTTGAGAGTTAAAGGTTAACGACACAGTGAAGAAGGCTCACGTGATCCCCGATGCGGGCGAAGGGAGCGAGAATATCTAAGTGGTTGGCATGGCAACAGGAGTCAGGTGCGCCCGCACGTGCGGGTGGTCCGTACGCGCAATTTGATTTGCATGCGTCGTGTCAGGGAAACGAGCAGATGTCACGCGTGGCACATACGAAATGTTCCGCGTCTCGCGTGCGCGTCATACGGGGCGCCGCGGAGGCTGAAATGGCGCAAAACTGCGGAAGAATAAAAGGCGCAACAGCTTGTGAGCGACGCCGCCAGTGAACGTGCGCAGATTGTGTGCAGAAATGCGCAAAAAAAAAAAAAAAAAAAAAAAAAACGTTTTAAGCGTGGCGTCGTCGCGTGGGGGAGGGGACCCCTGCGCATCACTCAGTCCGTCCGTGTGTGTGGATGGCGTGTGTGGGCTTCTCTCCTCCGAACCGCGCAGCAGCAGCATCATCATCATCATCACCGCCACCATCATCATCATCACCACTCGGTTCACAGCAGCAGCCTCGTACGCATCCTCATCCTCCTCCTCCTCCTCCTCCTCATCCTCCTCATCCTCATCCTCACCATCTCCGGGCTGAAGAGGGACGCGAGCGTCGCAGCGCTTCTTAAGGTGAGATTATCGAGGAAAACGCGCAGGATAATTAGCTGTTATTGGGCGATGGCGTCTGGTTTAGGGGCAGGATGTGTCTTTTTTTTTCGCTCTTCTTGTTGCGCGAATACATCCTGAGGAAGAAGACGATGGGCGTGTTCTGCTACCGTTTGCTTCACACCGGATCGATTTTTTTCCTTTAATAGAGACGTCTTAAAATTTAATCCGAGTCGTGACAGGCGCCCGGCGCCGTGATTTCCAGGAACGAGCGCCTTATGTCGGGATGCGGCTGCCGTTCGTGGCACATTCTGTTTTAACTCCGCCATGTATGCAGGCTGGCGGTGTAAATTGGCCTGTTAGCTGCAAGGCCCCCCCCCCCCCAATTTCACCATTTTAAAAGCAATGCAATCAGGACTGCAAAAAAAAAAGCTTCAATTTTCTTTATTTTTTTAAATCAGTATTTCAATTTCTGCATAAAAACGTCATCTGCGTAAAATGCTACAATACTGCAATCCATTTATTGCAGTCCTGCGCTGGAAACAGGCCTTAATCATCAGAATATGCGTGGATTTTATTTTATTTTTTTAGGAGACATTTCTGTGGCTGTAGTTGATGCGACCATTTGTCAGATTATTCACCGCGACACATACGTAGATAGATGGAAATCAGCCTCCGCTTTAATGAGCACGATGTGGTGTGAAGAGATCCTATCTATCCTTCTCTGGCCCATCCGCGGAGTGGTGAACTGCTGCTGATTGATTTCTGAATGAGATGGGGAAAAAAAAAGGGAAAAGCTTTAAAGAGAGCGGTGAAAACCACCCTCCTCATCCTCAGGCCTTCCTCCTCTCCCCCTCTCTCGTGGCTGGGCTGTGTGAGCTGTGGAGAGGCTGACAAGTTGACAACAGGGAGGAAGCCTCAGAGCTGCTGTCTCAGTCTGAACTGCCTGTCTTTGACCTGGAATCTGTTTTCCAAAAGGACATGAAGCTTAGAGAACTTTGCCTGTTGCAGAGGGCCCCAGATCTATCTATCTATCTATCTATCTATCTATCTATCTATCTATCTGAAATTCCATGAATATGAATACTCATAAATAGGATTTTTGATTTTAATGGCTTAAAACCTGAATTCATTGAGGTTGAAATTAATATGCTTGAAGTCAATTGTTCATGTATTGTTGAGGAACGTTTCTAAAATTGATTTTCTGCTGACTATCTGCTCGTCTTCATCATCGACCTGATGTATCCGCACTTGATTCGTATTATATTTGTGCATTATAAATAAACAAGCCTTTAAAATATAGTTCAATTCCTTTAAAGTCTATTCACTTTCTTGGTCTGCCGTGACTTCCTCATGTGAAATTGCACTGTACAGTCTGAAACGAGTGGGCCGAAAGAGCTGCTGTGACCATTTTGTTTGGTGAGAAACCTGTTTGGTATAATTTTTTGATGCACTGTTTGATTTGGAGTAATTACTCATTTTGGTTGAGTGCCTTTTTTTTTCTCTACTCTCAGTGAATGCTCGGCAGCCAAAGGACTTGTAATATTCATTTGAGGTTTTTTCTTTTATACTTTGGAGAAAAAAAAAGATTATTTTACATGCATTTAGTAAGTTAAAGTGGTCACGGACTTGGTACTTTCACTGTCATCTTGCAGAGGTTTGCGGATGATGTTGGCGGTGTGTGTTTGCTGCAGTGCATGCTGCCTCTCAGTCATCACACACTCATTATTTACATTCATCAGAGGAGAGTCAACACTGGTGAGCCGTACCTGTGTTTGCAGGACGGCGTAGCTCTTCTATTGTTTTGGTGTTTTCTCGGGACTCCACACACTGCCCGTGCTGTCTGACTCAGACGAGAACGCTGGTTTCTTTATATAAAGAGCACGAGTGACGGGACTGCGAGCGCTTCGGCGCAGGATATTATTAGGTTGGAGTCCAGGACGAGCAGGCCTGGTGTGGCTCCTTTGATTCGTGCCAGTAAAGCTCCTCGCCACGCTGACAGTGAGGGATGAGCCGCCTCATGACTGGGAATGTGTTTTTTCCTGAATGAAATGTAATAAAAAATAAATCACCACTGTATCAACAGTGGAAACACTTGTTTGCTGCGTGCTCGAGATCGGGAGTTGGTCAACATTACAACGTCCCTGTTTGCTGCAGATTGTGAGCATTTTTTTCTGAAACAGACATAATTTACTGTCCAAACAGCAGGAGTAAACCTAGCCGTCATAAACAAACACGGCGCTCTTTTCCTCTTATTTATGCTTCAAATTCTGCATAATTGAAAAAACTCAGAGTGATATACAGCCAAACACACAGTTTGCCAAATATACACATCTCTGGACAATTTGAGGAAATCAGATACCTAGGCGTTGTACAAAATGTGCTCAATAAATGATAAGATGTAGTAATTCCTCAAAATTCCATGATGCAGGGAAACAAAGCCTCCCAGAAATTCAGAATTATGACCTCAGCGTATCCGAAAACTGCGTCGGCGGCTCTGATTTTCTGTGTATCTGTCAGGCGTTTGAAGTGCTGCATGGTCCATTATTACCTGTCAGGCCTGGCCGTCGGAGCGGGCCGGGGAGTGAGCGGGGTCGTGACGTCTCATCATCGTCTCGCTCCGGTTTTCGCCGCATCGCAAACTCAAAGTGACGTGTTTTTTCACTGCATGGTGACCAAAGGCAAACGGTCATCATACTGAAGCATATGGATGCAGGTATTACCGATGAACTGAGCAGGAAGATGCATTTAAAGAGCACCTTTTATTTTTAAAGTAAATGAGACAGTACAGTAATTTTGCATGTTTTTCTTTCAATTTTCAGCCCCTAATTTGCTTCTGTGTGATGGATTGAGTTTCTCATCTCTAATCCTATTGGATTGTGGTCCAATTTGACGTTTGTCTTCCTAAGCTCCTCGGCAAATGACGTCCCCTCAAAACCGAACGTCGATGGCAGTGTTTGCATGCATGCATGGTGAAGTTTCCACACCAGTGTGTGATCCGTTTGACTCGTGGTGACGCGCTGTAGCTCTTCTCAACGCGGACTGAAGCGCTCTCATTTCCGCACCAGGAGACATCCATTAGAGATCAGTGACTGTTCAAGGCTTGATGTCTGGCCCTGTAATTACTGCGCGGGGCCAGCTGTGACTCAGCGCAGAGGCTGGGCTGATGTGGAAAAGCAACAGGTGTAAGCTGGAAGGACTCTGCTGAAGGCCGGCCATGTGGTTTGGTTGGCTGATCAGGGAAAACAAAAATGGAGGCTTCAAAGAGAAGGAAATATGTCTGACCAGCGTTTAGGAAATTTAGAATATTAGTCTGTGGGAAATGACATGGAGGAATATTAAGGGAGTACTATTAAGTCTTGCATGTCTGAGTGCAATCTAAATCCCAGCTGAAGTATGAAGCAAAATTCAGATGAGATGTTTGAAATAATGGATGAAAACTCTCAAAACTCCTGTTAGTTGAATCATCAGGTTTTTGTTTTTTATATATGCATTGCACTGCATGTGAAAAAAAAATTCAATATGATACAAACAACTGAACAACACAAAACTGCACCAATATTCCTGCTTTTCGCGGTGTGGTACAATCTTACACACTCATTTTCTTAAACACTCTTAAACGACAAATTCACAAGTGAATGTGTTTTTCGTTCAGTAAGCATGCTTGAATCTCACTGTAGTTTTGTGCTTTTTAGTTGATCATTAGACACAGATAAGGTCCAGACATAACAGAGAGAAACAAATCGAACTCAGATGATTGTGGTGAAAAACACAAAGCTTTAGGAGGTGAAAGGAAGTAAAACAAAAAAAAAAAAAAATTAAACTCTGTAATTTATTTGCACATTATAGGTTGTGGAATGAAGAGGTCTTGCATTCAACATTTTCGTTGAATTAAGATGTTTTTGATAACGTTTGAAGTTGTTTGAGTGAGTTGAGATTATAATGTGACCCTTTTCTCTCCCTTTGTCGGTTATTTGATGTCTCTGATCTATTTTTCAGTGAGAAATGTTGCCGTCTGTTAAAGCAGCAGCATCTGGAACAGAAATCTTCATCACTTCAATTAATTTCAAACTTCTCTTTTCTTCTCAGACACACGCGTTTGTGTGTGTGTGTTTGTGTGTGTGTGTGTGTGTGTTTGTGTGTCTGCGTGTGAGCCTGTTTCCGATCAGGTGAACTGGGATCGACCTTTTGACCCGGTGAGGTAGATCCTGAACGTTGGGCTCAGCTCGACCGTTGATCTCCTCGGCAGAGCCCCCGCCCCCCAACAAATCTCCTCAGGATGGAGGACGGCTACCAAAACCGGACTGCCTTCATGAAAGGTGCCAAAGACATAGCCAAAGAAGTGAAGCGGCAGGCCACCAAGAAGGTGGGCCGCTCGGTGGACCGCATGAGCGACGAGTACAGCAAGCGCTCCTACAGCCGCTTCGAGGAGGACGACGACGACGACTACCCCATGCAGGGGGGCCAGGACGGCGGCTACTACCGCGGCGACAGCCAGGCGGCCAACGACGACGAGGGCGGCCACAGCGACTCCACCGAGGGCCACGACGAGGACGACGAGATCTACGAGGGCGAGTACCAGGGCATCCCCCGGGCCGACTCGGGCAAGGGCAGCCTGGCCGGCGGCCCCGAGTCGGTGCGGGCCGGGGCCCAGCAGTTCAGGGACGTGGGCGTGAGCGAGGCCGAGCGCAAGAAGGACCAGGAGGAGCTGGCGCAGCAGTACGAGACCATCCTGCAGGAGTGCGGCCACGGCAAGTTCCAGTGGAGCCTGTACTTCGTGCTGGGGCTGGCGCTCATGGCGGACGGCGTGGAGATCTTCGTGGTGGGCTTCGTCCTGCCCAGCGCCGAGAAGGACATGTGTCTGTCCGAACCCAACAAGAGCATGCTGGGTAAGGCTCTCTCAGAATCCCAGTATGTGTACGTTTCGCTGAGTTTTCCAAATACCTGATCCGAAGCCTTCTGCAGCTCGTTCCCCGGCGCCGGGAGACTTTAATCCTCATCCAGTGACTATTTTAAAACTCAGTAAATGAGTCACCCTGTTATTCTTGGTAATGTGTTTCTTTGTTATAAATCTGAGTCAATCCAACTCGCATCACGCCAAAACGTACCGAGAAGAGCCTGAGTTAATGTCGTGGAGGGTTTGAAACACATCAGATCAACAATCCAGGTGTTGATTAAAACCGCTTTGCACATGGGAGGAAGTTATCTCCAACAAAGAAAATTCACACACTTTCTCCAGCTATCGACTGAACTGACCGAAGCTGCTGCGGTTGTGACATTTCCCCCTCGTTCACTCTCCGCAGGTCTGATCGTGTATTTCGGGATGATGGTCGGGGCTTTCCTGTGGGGCGCCCTGGCTGACCGGATAGGCCGTCGACAGTCTCTCCTCATCTCTCTGTCCATCAACAGCGTCTTCTCATTCTTCTCGTCCTTCGTCCAGGGTTACAGCACCTTCCTGTTCTGCCGCCTGCTCTCAGGCGTTGGGTAATGGAAACATGCTTTCGATTTCGTCTGCTGCCATGCTGGCGATTTTCTAGTTTAATGCATCCATTAATCATCCATTATATGCTTCGAAAGAGTCGTAATTTTTAACTGCATTGTATAACTTTAAGCTTCACCATGTAAAAAACAGATGATTAATGCCCTTTTAGTTTGTCTGTCTCGTACTGTGAAAACAGTTTTGAGCAATGGCTTTGGTTTAGTGAGCTGTTAAATTAAAACGTTTCCCTTCAGCTCCTCCTCCTGAGTTTGTTTTTGCATTACGGTGAGGAGAGTGACCAAACAAATAACTCGGGCTGTTGGTGTGAAACTGTTTCTACCTGTCTTCATTCTAGATTTAGATGAATTTGACTCAAACATTTTGCATTCTTCATGATGCTGTGTTTTAGGACTTCAACGTACAAAAAAACGGAGCAATACAAACAGTCGCTTTTATCATTTTGCAGAATCGGAGGCTCGATCCCCATCGTTTTCTCCTACTACTCTGAGTTTTTGGCCCAGGAGAAGCGCGGCGAGCACCTCAGCTGGCTCTGCATGTTCTGGATGATCGGGGGAATATATGCATCTGCTATGGCCTGGGCTATAATCCCCCATTATGGTGAGTACAGTGATCCCATCCATGGAGATCCCAGGTCCTGACTTCTGTCAAACATACTGCACTTTAAAGAGTTAAACTTTACCCATAGACAATAGGTTTTCTCTATAAACCCTCAGTCTTCCTCTAAAAACAATTCAACTAATAGTTTTTCCCCTGATAGTGTTCCCCACTGAACTAATAGTGTCTGTATAAACCCAAAGTACCAGGCAATAGTTATTTTATCTACTAACCAATCCTGCTTCTTCAATCATAATTGTTAATCATCAGTGTTTTTATCACTCTAACCCACAAAAAACTTTAGTTCAGGCTCTTTACTAATGAACAAGTGTGTCTCCTTAACCTATATTCTGAACCGTACTCTTCCAAAATTTCAAGAGAGATAAATTACTTTAAATAATGAGCTTTAAATCTTCATATAAATGGATCCTCTCAGCTATGAACAGGGTCAGCCAAGTCTGCTGGTTTCTCTCACATAAATTTATAAAGGATATGTTTTTTTTCCCCTCATTTCACTGTATTTCCAGAAGCTTGAAACTATTTAATAAATCCTGAGTGATCACACAGCTGGCAGGCTTACAGGTCGAAGCCTTTGTTGCTGGAAAGTCTTTAAAACAGAGACGCTGTTCTACGGTTCACCTCTGACTTCCCTGGAGGGGACAGGAATAAGAACATGGTTCATATCATGTCGCGTTAAATTACTGTATTGAAAAAGGTTGAGAGGCTGACCCAATCTTTTATGGACTCGTCTTGGCACGGCGGAGGATGCCGGGCAGCGATCGTACAGCTGCGGGAGCTCATTTCTCCGTGACGGATGGTGTTTTTCCTCTCCCCGCTCAGGATGGAGTTTCCAGATGGGCTCGGCGTATCAGTTCCACAGCTGGCGCGTGTTTGTGCTGGTGTGCGCGTTCCCCTCCGTCGCCGCCATCGCCGCCCTCAGTGCCATGCCGGAGAGCCCACGCTTCTACTTAGAGGTCGGCGCGCACGCGCCTCGTGACGGTTTCACCGACATCAAACCCAGAATGGAATGAGGACGTCTCTGGTATTAAGACGGGCCTTTTCTCTTTACTCCAACAGAACGGAAAACACGACGAAGGCTGGATGATCCTCAAGCAAGTTCATGACACCAACATGCGGGCGAAGGGATACCCTGAGAGGGTGTTTTCTGTGAGTGTCTAAGAGGAACAGTAAATCTCATGAATTGTTGAAGGATAAAATGTAGTTCTGTCTCAGTTATCTGTGTTTGGATTGTTTGACTCCATATCCTAATTAGAGAATCACAGCTGGTGTAACTCTGAATGTCTCTTTGATTCAAGGTCACTACGATCAAGACTGTGAAGCAGATGGACGAGCTGGTGGACACTGGCACCGACACTCCGGTCTGGCAGCGCTACAGGCTGAAGATCATGAGCCTTTCCCGACAGGTGAGTGCAGCTTGACTTTCACATTTCGTCTGCCTCAGACTGTGTGAGCTCACGTCTGGAAATTTGTTGTCGTGCGAGCACTGATTTCTCCCCTTTCTGTAGCTACGTGTTGTTAGCCGGCTCGTAAAAGCATGAAATATTAATCGCCCGGAGGCCGCAGCTTCCAGTTATTACATGAGAGCACCGGAGCTGAGACTTTTACGGCCGGGCTGTAAAGCTCCTCAGTGCAGCTGGCAGTGGAAGAAACAACGTGGATGCACTCTCGGGCGGTGCTTGTTTAAGTGTGAATTAAACGGCTCTCTTCTTGTCTTGACCTGTCCCTCGTTAATGAATGAAGCAAACACTCCATAAACACACATTCTGCTCCGCTTTTTTTTTTAAAATATAACCCTATTAGTGATCGTCAGAGTGATAGTATGAACTGTGTTTGACTTTCGTGTGTCTGGACTCGTGTCTTCACTGTGCCGCGTACCGCCGCTGCTCTGGGCTGAAAAGCTCCCCAGCTTTGTGCGTGAATCCGTTCTGCATTCAGCCTACGCTCCGCTGCAGGCACACACCTACACCCTACACACACACACCACCCCCCCATGAAGCTGCTTCGTGTCTGCCGCCCGCTGAATTCACACCCAAACTTTCTGGACAATAGGACCCAACATGCTGTTCTCCACACGCAATATGTACGTAGTTTCACGTGGATGCTGGGAGCGATCAGAGCTGAGTGGAACAATGCCTGGCTCAAGTGTACGTGGGCTCGCCGCATTATACGTCGGTTTCCTGTTGCCACATCCAAGTTTGATCTTTGATCCGACATGTCCACCAGTTATATCCTTCAATCGGTCGCAGATTTTCTCAATTGCTTGAATTGTCTTACGATAGAAAAATGCATAAACTAGCCTGGGCTCATGCTATTTAGTTATCAATAAAGTAATAATTTAAAGTCACTGGTTTATTTGATTTAAAGGTGACATTTCTCGATTTCAGTGTTGTATTATGGATACTAATCTTAAATAAAAACTGTGGGTGATTCTCCCTGTTCAGATCCGGAACAACATCCTGGCCTGCTTCAGCCCAGAGTACAAGCGAACGACCTTCATGCTCATGGCTGTGTGGTTTTCCATGTCCTTCAGGTAAACCGAAGACTCAAGAACCTTGTTTGTGTTATAATAATATCTTCTAAATGTCACACTCACCGCTGACCGTCCCTCCGGGCTTCCCAGCTATTACGGCCTGACCGTGTGGTTCCCCGACATGATCAAGTACATCCAGAAGCAGGAATACGAGTCTCGCACCAAGACCTTCAGCAAGGAGCAGGTGCAGCACGTCACCTTCAACTTCACCCTGGAAAACCAAGTGCACCGCCAGGGACACTACTTCAATGACAGGTGAGTGCTTGTTTTCACCATTATTGGTTATATTTATTGTAATAGTTCAGCTTTAATGCTGTTAATGTGGAAATTTTGAGTATTTGCATCTTAGTCACATTTCATTTCAGTATGAGTAAATGAATTGAGATGAAAAAAAGGCAATCAGATCTTATCACAAATGGTTAATGAAAGCAGAGATGAAGCATTGTGACCTGTGTTCCCCCGGCTCTGTAGGTTCCACAACCTGAAGCTGAAGTCTATGGTGTTTGAGGATTCAGTGTTTGAGGAGTGCTATTTCGAGGATATCACCTCCACGCACACCATCTTCAGGAACTGCACCTTCATCGCAACTTTGTTTTATAACACAGGTGAGTGTGATGTTTCAATCAGTACAGCAACTGCGCTTTACCTGACTTTATTCATGGGCGAATCAGTTTTTGAATTCTCAGTTAAAACCAAATGGAAAGATCTGCAAAGATGGACGTTGCTTTTTACTGAACATAGTTACAATTTGCTCAAATAACATAAAATGTGGAGTTACTTCCTCGACTTTTAATCCATCCTTTAATCAAACTCATAGTAATTCAGTTTTTTTTAATGAATGATGTATTTGTAGTTAATCCCTGGCAGCAACAAGTGGGATGATTAAATGGGAGAAACAGAAATCTTCTCTTGTGTTTTACAACATCTTCACATCTGAGGATAAACAAACGGCCTATCTTCCATAAATCTGTCATCTTTTCTGATAATAATCTTTTTCAGCTGCCAGCAGAGAGAGAAGCCATCCGAGGTTACATATGAATTTTTAACCACTTGATTTAAATCTCAGGTATAAATAGAGGGAAAATGCACTTGTGTGGAGCAGCTCTGCAGCCATAGAAACGCTGGGCTGGTAACCCCGGGTTACACTGCTGCAGAGCGGTTACCGTAGCGACATAAACAAATTCTACTGTAGACTTTGTGAGGGGCGGAGAGATAAGATGTAAATCGGAAAACAAAACAGTCTTTTGAGAGAGTGAGAGGATTGTTGAGATAAGAGAAAGACTAAATCCTTTACAAACCCGTGTTACATTTATCCTTCAGAGTTTGCTGCGTATGGTTTTCATTGCCGCTGGAGCTTTAAATCACCACGACAGGATCGGACCTGGGAAATGCATCTGAGGACTAAAACCAAACACTTTCTGGAGCTGTAAATGATTTATTTTGGTTGAGTTCCCCGCAGCAGTAACCTCCTCTCTCCTCTCATCCCTGAAGCCAGAAATGCATTCTTTTATGTTTGTGTCATTTGTGCATCGAAAAACTTTACGACCACTCAGCACTTTAATGCCCGACTTCCTCCTAATAAAACTGTTATGCCTTTTGGTATGAGAGCAATATCAGCAGTCATCAGAAAAACTAATAGTCATTTTGTGCAGAAAAGGAAATAAGACACCTCACGACCTCCAGAGCGTTAACGTGACCTCTCTTGACCCCCCCCCCCCCCCCTTGTTTTTCCATTTCTCATATGTAATTTATGAAGTTATTGGAGAAACAAGCTGCACTGTTAGAGGCTGTTTAATGTTTAGTCCGTGCCTGAAAACAGTTTCTATTGAAAACAGATGCATCTGGTGGAACGGCTGAATGATGGCTCTTGTAATGCTTTTGGTTATGTTTGCTGGGAAATGATCTGATATGTGTTTTCCTCTGTCTGCGGAAATCTAATCGTTCATGTAACGACACACGTTTGGTCTGGAAGAAAAGAGCTTCTTTATCAACTATGCAGAAAACTGCTTACTCACTGCGTTTCCATGTCTTCTTTTGAAAAACAGTTAAAATGTGTTTGGAATTTTATGGAACAATGCTGTACTTTACACTGTCGGTCATAATCAACCTGCCACACACACTCGCACACAGTGTTGACTGTTACTATTTCACCGAGCTCCTGTTTATTTGAGGAGCCGTCATGCATTAGCTGCAGTTCATAAATGAGGGGCTCCCTGCTGTTGGAGACAGTACAGCTGCTGGTCCTCCGAACTGAAGGCATCCAGCTGAGCTGGTTCACACGGCTGATTAAGATGCCCCCTAGTGGCCTGCTGTGGGAGATGCACCAATTAAATCCGACTGGGGAAGAGATCCGGTGATCACCCCCAAAGAACCAGCTGGTCCTTTCTATCTCTCAGTTGGTCTGAGAGCGGCTCAGGGCCCAGAGGAGGAGTCTAGAGGGGGTAGAGATGTCTGGGCTCTTTTACTCTCTGTGTGTTTTCATATTTCTCTCATGGATCAGTTTTTATGAAAGTGTGCTAAACATCCAGATTATGGAGCATCTTCTTCCAAATAACTGGTGTGAATTCAGCTCACAGTTTAGCTGATGTGTCAGGACAACACCACAGCAATACTGCTAAAGCCAAAATTCAATTATTTATCACATCTGGTGAATATGCTGTGGAAGAGAAAGCAGTTATGACTGTCAGAATTCAAAGAAAAGAGGACACCTTTGGAATTACAGCAGTGAATTATTCACATTTTTTATATTTCTATGAATCCTTGAGCGAGTTCTACATAAAAGTATCACTTTCTCTCTCTCTCTCTCTCTCTCTCTCTCTCTCTCTCTCTCTCTCTTTCTTCAGATTTGTTCAAGTACAGACTTGTCAACTGCAAGCTCATCAACAGCACGTTTATACACAACAAGGAGGGCTGCATGCTCGACTTCAGCGACGACTTCAACAATGCCTACATGATTTACTTCGTCAGTTTCCTCGGCACACTGGCAGTGTTGCCCGGCAACATCGTGTCGGCTCTTTTAATGGACAAAATTGGACGTTTAAGGATGCTGGGTGGGTAAATCGAATCCGTGCAGACGACCGGCGGCCTCTTAACTGTGATTTAACTCTCCGTCCTGTCGCCACGCAGCGGGATCCAGCGTCATATCTTGTGTCAGCTGTTTCTTCCTGATGTTCGGCAACAGCGAGTCGGGGATGATCGCCCTCCTGTGTCTGTTCGGGGGCATCAGCATCGCTTCCTGGAACGCCCTGGATGTGATCACAGTGGAGCTGTACCCCTCGGATAAAAGGTAAGCAGAGCGCAGGGTTCGCGTCTTCTAACGTGGAAGATCAGGTGTTTATTGAGACCGCATTCGTCCGTCTCTCCTTTATCTCAGAACCACGGCGTTCGGCTTCCTGAACGCTCTCTGTAAACTGGCCGCCGTGCTGGGAATCAGCATCTTCCAGTCCTTTGTTGGCATCACCAAGGCCGTACCCATCCTCTTCGCCGCCGGCGCGCTCGCCGCCGGCAGCTTCCTCGCCACCAAGTTGCCCGAGACGAGAGGCCAAGTGCTGCAGTAAACGGGGCGACCAGCGTTAGGCGGCGGAGTGCAGCTGGAGCTTGTGTCTGACAACCAGAGCCCGAACATCCCAGAGTGCTTCAGTGCTGCCCTGCACACACCAACAGAACAGACTGACATCCCCATTGTGAGCCCAGAATCCTTTGAAATGTGGATCGCACCATTCAGAGTCTTCACGAAGGAGAGCGAGCAGATGTAGAGAAAGATCCCTGCATCACGGTAACATCTGCAATCCCTTTATTTCAGCTGCTCTGTCAGGCAAAAAAACAAACAAACAAAACAAAAATAAATCCCCAACTTTTGCAGGGCGATGTGGTACAAGTGGAAAAGTGCATGTATGAGAAAAAAAAGCCCTTAGATCTACAGTGAAACGACAGAACGGCCAAATAAAGAGATGAGACTGATAAAAAAAAAGCCATTTCTGGGGGAAAGAGAAGCGTGGTCGGTGTTCACACACAGCTGTTTCATTTTCCTGTCCGTCCTCGACCCCAGTGACTCTTGTTTCTGTAACTGTTCAGTCCACACTCATGGCTATCAAGTTGTTTCTTTAACAGAATTTCAGGGTGAAAATATTTTTCCTCTAAAAATACCCGTGACCCTTGACCACTGCCGAAATTTAAAGCCAGAGCCACCGATTCTCTGCCAAATACTGTTAAAAACATTCCAGTAATGTTGGATTTATCCAGAAACAAAGGAGTCCAGGTGCGTTTCCTTTGTCTCCGGGTAAAGCCGGTGTGTTCCCCTGCCTGCAGCCTCAGAACACAGACGGGCGAAGATGCATTTCACAGGATTCTCTGTCGTGAATGGGAATGGTTTGATCCACTTCCTCAGTGTTCAGTGTAAAACTCATGTTTCCCCTTCCTGCTTGTGACGATGACGATGATGATGATGATGATGATGATGATGATGAGTGCAGCACAGGAGCATCTGTGGGATGGATTTTGGTCAAGAGCTAAATGAGAGCAGGTGCAGGCAGACTGGTAGTTGCATATTTGCCTGTTATTAGATGTGTGCGATCGCATGTGACTGAGTGTGTGTGTGTGTGTTTGTCGCGTGACTAAACTCCATCACTTCATCCAAATGAGTGCGGCCAATCAGCAGAGACTTTCATTTATCCAACTGCGGAATGTATGAAACGGCGATCACGCGTTTTATTCTGATTTAAATTCCGTCTCAGTGCAACTGTTGCAAAGTAGCTCAGGTGAGAAAACGGCATTCGCGCTCGACGCAAAATACTCCACAGGCGATAGTACAGCTCCATGATCCAGCACGCATACCTGCAGTAAACGGCATTAATAAGACGATTCACACACCACTGAGTGTGAATGTTCTTTTTCTTTTTCTAATTCTAAAAGAAAAAGTGAAGTCAGAGTTTACTCACTGTCTCTTTAAGAGCTTTTGTTTGTGGGTTGCAGTCCTTATGGGAAGCTCCTGTTTGCACAGTTGGAACTGAAAAGTCCTGGAAGAAAAATAATAAGAACTGGGTTGAAACATGCAAACAAAAGCAGTTTTTTTCTTTTTTTCCCTCCACTCATTGAAGTTATGGCACAATTAATTTAATTCATAAGCACAAATGAAATAGGACCAAACGAAGCAGAACAAAAAGGTGATTTTTACTCCACACAGTGGCACAAAAAGTAAGTGAAATTCAGATTTTAAGGGCTCCTGTCCAGCTGTTCCTTTACAGTATCCATTCCAGCCAGAGACGAGGAACTCTTCATCAGTTTAAGGACACACCATTACTTACTGAATGCTAAATTGCTGCTTGTGACTGTGAGTTTGAGTCAGATTGAATTGCTTGTGGAGGATTATTGTTTATACATATCATAATACTTTGGTATCATTTCTCCAAAGGTGAACATCAATACGTGTGCTGACAATCAGTGAGTGACTACACCTGAGTGTGGAGTTTTGACCTAAAATCCTCTCCTGGATTGTGTGTGTGCTTGTGTGTCCACGTGCGTGTTTGTGCCGTTATCGATCCAGCCCCTTCGAGCCATTCGACACACTCGTCCACGTCTGTCCTCGGTTTCAGTCCCAGAAAGCAGACAGCTCGGCTCCGCTGCTGCTCTCTTGAAGCTGATCTAACTTCGTGTTCACTGTCCGGCAGCTTCTCGATTACTCTTGACAGGAAAGCAAAATGAGAATAGTTTCACTTCTTCAGTTTTTTTTTGTCACACGTGCGGTGCGCTCCAGTTGTCCCAGAGCTCAGAATGTCGCATCCTTCAAAGAACTGGGCTGTAGTTTTCCACAGGATCAGAAAACAAGATGTTCTCTTCCAGTAAAGCCGTTCTTCCCCTGGCTGGTCTAAAGGATGCCGTGCTTTTAGCTTATATTTCGAAAACCAACGAGGAATTCCGACATCTGAAAACAACTGGAACGCGCATTTAAATCCTGGGGATCAGATCTCTATTAAGCCGTTTGTGCACAAAGCCATGCACATTTTGGAAAACAAACAAACAAACAAACAATTGGCCCATCTTGTTTGTGTGGGAAAGACTGCGAGAAAGGTGTGTGTGTGTGTGTGTAAGCTGACTAAATTGTCTGTCACATATTTTTCTACTCTTTTCTGTTGCAAAGTCTTCATCCCAGTGATGAACACAGCTCAACTGGGGACCATGGAGTATATTTACACTCTGAAGAGGAGGGAAGGAAAACCCTAATACAATATATGCAGTGTAGAATACGACTTTCTGTTCTTCATGGTCGACTTGGGTGCTCTTTTGCTGACGAGTCTTCAGTCTTTGAAACAAAACCCCAACGAAAGATAAGGATCCCGTCTCAAAATTAACAGAGAAGACTTCGCCCCACCCCCCTTCCCCCAACGCCCCGAACAGTTTGTATTCAACCGATCGTGACGCATGTTTGTATTGTATTGTCTGACTTCTTGGACGTCCTGTATGCCAGCTGTTTTTGTCCAAAAGCAAGAAACTGGTGTTCTCATTGTTGTATGATGACATAGATTTGTTGCTTGCAGTGATTGTTCTTAATCAAAGTGGGGTTAAAAATTGGTGAAACTTGAGTATGTGTTCTGGAAGTAAGTTAGTGGTGACTGTGCTCTCCTCGTTTACCTTGGACCCAGGTAACTTTTTTTATACACAAATAAATCTATATATAGAAATAATATATAAATATACAGATATATGCCTGATCCTCCGAGGAGGATGCTTGTAATCATGCAGTTCGTCTTGTCACAGAAGTGCAAGATCCTTTTGGCCGGAAAAGGGCAATATACTTGAGCAAAGGGAGCCAAAAACCGTGCATAAAAATGTACAATTTGACATGAACTTGACATGAAGGGGGAAGTTTAGGCAATACAGAGGATGCTCTCCCCTCCACCAGCCTGTGAGCAAACCCAAAGAAGGCTCTGAATCTGAAAGGACCGTGGTTTGTCAACTCATCAAAAGAGCGCCCTTTGTCAAATTGAAGCTCCTGTCCAAACTGTAAAAGTTTACTATCAATGTTACTGTGTGTGGACTCCTCATTCTATAAATATACATGTATAAGCTATCACAAAAAGGTCGCTGGTTTGAGTTTTTGTCTGTGATACTGGCAGTGAAAAAAAACAAGACGAACACCAGCTGAAAGAGACTCCCCCCCCCCCCCCCCCCCCCCTACCAGCGGCGGTGTGTTGAAGGTGTGCAGGACTTTTTCCTCTTTTTGTTCATGGCATGATTTCTGTCTATTCAACTCCCGAGAGCACACAGATCAGTCCCGAGCGAATCCTGAAACACGGACCGAGCCACGCCAGAAAACAACCCCGCCTCGTCAAACTGCGAGATTCCGCAGGGAGTTTCTGTTTGTGTTCTCTTCAGTTCCACTCTGACCTGTTTATTAACTGACAAAACGTTCTACTCTTAATGTGAGTTCAATTAAAAAAAAAAAAAAAAATACTCAGTGTACCGTGTGTAGAAAACTGTAGATGTTTGTATGTGCAAGTATGGAGTTTGTGCAACAAAAAGATCAAGAAAAACTGTTCCAAAAAAAGAAAAAGTTCAATATGACACAAAAAAAAATCTATTGTGCGTTGTCCTTGTGTTTTGTAAATGAAAACTGAAAATCTTGGTAAATTCAGTATTTATTACTTCTGGATATTGAGAATATTTTAGTGATGCTGAAAAGGTGCTGTATTTTATGTGAGAGTTGTTCATTATGCTGGGATTTGCACGCTCGTGCCATTTCTCCAGTTCTATGAAGAAAATGAATCATAACAGAAATAAAACTTGGAGAAAGAAAACCAATGTCATGGATTGCATTCCACTTCAGAGGATTTTTTTTCCCAGTTAGACTGATTTCAGTGACAAATACAGTTTGTTAGTTGATCCACAAAGTATAAATGTCTTAATCTGCAGTTTTGCACAAAAGCAGATTTGGTCTGTTATACTGACAATGAAGTTGGCTCTGAAAATGTAAGTTTCTTTAAAAGTTATGCTGGGGAAATATTTGATTTTAAATTCTTATATCAAGGTCTCCAAGCAAAATTTACTTGCTGCATGGACGGCTCATTTCACTAGTTTTGAGAGTAATTTTCTTTAATTTAGCGTTTCTTGTATTTGGGTGACCCTTTTTTGCGATGCATGAAAACCAACATTTAATATGTAAAGCTCAATCCAGTTCAGCCTAAAGTCTAGTTTCTTTGAGGCATGTTAATATTTTTGTACAAACTTTTGCAGGACGAGACTTGGAATGCTTAAAAACTATATATACATATTCTGCAGCTAATCATCCTGTATAGTGGATTTAATTCTTTTGAGCCAAGAGAAATTACATTTTCAGTCGAAGAACTTCAATGATCCGACTTCAGAGATCAGAAAAAAGGACAAACTTTATTCAAAAACAAATTAAATACTCCAGTCACATGATGGGAAAACAAGAGTAAAGGCCGATGCCACACTGGTTGCGTTTGTTCCGGGCCATTTTGATGTATCCTTTGTCTCCGTACTTCACACCCCAGCTAAAAATAAAACAGTCAAGTTAAATCCAGACGATGCTCGACTCAACATTTCTCACCGAGAGGCTGATCCGACCTGTTTTTGATGATCCAGTAGTCCTGTCCTCCCTCAGTGCCGTAGCCCACAGCCAGCACGCCGTGGTTGACATTGTGGGTGCAGGTGCGGTCCCGGTACACACCTGTTGGCCAGCACCAGGTGAGTGGAGTTCATGTCTTCCATTTTACGAGTATTAAGAACCAACCGCTCACCGTTACGGTAGAAGAGAAATTTATGGCTAGAAGCGTCAATCGCGACAGAGATGGGTCCAACGGAAGCCAGAGCCATTTTCAGAGCGTCCTCGTCCCCCTTTGGTAAGAGGTAATACCCTGAGCAGTTGGCGGCCCGGTACTCCGGGCTGTACTTGCAGTGACCACGCTGAAAGAGGATGGAATGAGCTGAATGACTGGGTTTCAGCTTTCACTCAAATAGATTTGCCTCGGATATTTGTAACCCACCTTCCCATCGTAGGGGTAAGCCGCGTCCGAGTCGATGCCTTCGTTTTTCATGACGTATTTAAACGCACTCGACATGAAGCCACCCTTGCACCCGTCATTGCCAAACTTGGAGGAGCAGTCCACGAGATTCTGGGGGCTGAGGGACATCAGGTACCCTTTGACCTTCTTCAGCTGTCCCTCCAGAGCGCCGACGGCACTGAAGGCCCAACAGGCGCCACAAGAACCCTACAGGAGAGGGCCTCGTCAGCACAAGAAGCAAGGCGGCGTTGCAAGCGGACGCCGGGACCTCACCTGCATCTTGACCGGAGTCACGAAGCCTTTTTCCCTCCAGTCCAGCGATTCTGGCAAAGAGATGTTTTCCACGACGAAGCTTGAATCCATGTCGAGGTCAGCTGGTATTCTGGTGTTGGTCAGAGTGCTGGTGATCTCCTCGTAGGTCTGCACACAGATTACGTCAGTGGGAAATGCATTTATCCACATGTATTTAATCTGCGTTTGAGAAAAACCGCCCACCAGGTCTCCCAGGTGGTTCATGGCCAAGTCAAAAGAGTGTAAACCCAGGGACATCTCCAGGTTGTGGACATTAATCATTTCCAAATTCTCCTCCCATATCCGTCTGCGGCCCGACTCCTCAATCTGGAACACAAACAGAAAACCACGATTAAACTGATGACTCCAGGGACTCATTCTTGGCCTTTTCGGTATTTATACCTACAAAATCAAATGTCTTCGGAGTCTCAACAGGTTCAAAGCCAGGGATTTTACCTGATGAGAATACGCTTTGTTGTGCATTTTCTTCCACAGCTCCCAGTGTCGATCCCTTCCTGAACTGCTGACGGCCACTGCTAGTCCACACATGAGCGTGAGAAGCAGGCTCCGAGACATTTCAGCTCCTGTGATGAAGGAGAAGCTGAAAGTTCACCATCAGATCAGACATTTTTTCTGACCGCAGGCCTGTAACCTTAGACTGGACATCTACAAGATCAAAAAACACATATAGGAAAAGAAAATCTAATGTTGGAGTGAACTCAGTATTTGGAGGCGTTTATTCGTGGGAATAATACACTGCCATAGTCACACAGCACTGTAAAACAAAGCTACAACAGCTCCAGGAAGTGACTCTCACCTCGATGACCGGGACCAAGAAACACTGCCGACCTCAGAACCCTGACCTGACCGTGAGAGCGCCTCCCATCACATCTATTTATCCTGGCTCTCTCTGCACACCTGGAACTCATTACAGCCTGATTTCCGCCAGGAGGTGGCGCCACAAACAAGCCGTGAACGCATCACGACAACTGCTGGGAAATCTGCTTCAGACTTTTTGTTGATTTTTTTTTTTTTGTTAAAGCTCTGAATTGTGTCCCCGGAACTCAAGCTGCTCGATGCTGCTCTATATTAAACCCTGTTTGGTGCTCAGCAGGTAAGAAGGTTTCAAAATAATTAACTCGGGAAACTTTTAATGGAGATTCATTAATGTCGTTTTTCCATATTATGAAACTCACTAAATCCCGTCAGTTTGAGGCTGAGATTCAAGTTTCTTTGTCTCGCTGCTCGTCTGAGATAATCCATAGTTTATTCAATGCTTTTCCATTTATTCCTTTTGCTTTGACACTTCACACTGACAAACTGTTTCTTTTAACACGTGCTGCTGCCTCCTGTAAGACTGGGTTGAGTTTCACAGTTTACTTTAATATGATTTTTATTTTCATTTTGTTTTGTTAGTTGATTAAAATGAACGTCACCCAGTTCATTGTACAAATATAATTTGTTTAAGTTGACAGATTATCAATCCTTTTGTCAATAATTGATCTGGGTAAATCTTATCATTCCCATCTTGCCCTGTAAATGTAAATGTGAGACATATTCATGGAGAGATTAATTTAAATATAAAGCCGAGCTACTTCTTGATAGTACTGCACACCATGGGGACAGTGATGCAACTAACTGACCTATCAGGTGTATTTATTGAAAGGAGATGAAGAAAATGCTAAAGGGAAACAAAATTCCACGCAGAAAGATGTTTGTTGTTGCAGTGAGGTAACAGCTACAAAATTATTTAGTAAATCAATGCAGCATCAACTTACCAAGTGGAAGAAATGAGTAACTGTAGCTAATTAAAGCACCAGAAAGCATGTTTTCCATAACTTTAATGATTTAGCCTCTCAAAAATGAGGTTCACAAAGTGCTTGGACAGACACACTCTTTTACAGCCCATAGCAAACAATAAGTGAGAGAATTCAGATGCAAATGAATGAAATCAGAGAGAGAGAGAGAGAGAGAGAGAGAGAGAGAGAGAGAGAGAGAGAGAGAGAGAGAGAAATGAAATTAACACAAAATGGCAAATGCATGACATTTGGTTATTATAGTCACTTCACAGAGGAATGTTCACTTGAAAACACTTTTTACACTGCACAGACATAACCTGTCTGCTATTTTAAGAAGTCCTCATCTATTGACATTATTTAGATGTGTCTAAAGCAAGAAAAATATATTATCACAGTACAAAAGGAACTCGTTTGAAGCTAAGAAGGCTTTATGGTTTGTGTTGAACTCATTAACACATTACAGCACATTATTGCTTAAATAAATAGAAACTGACAGAGCTCACTATGACAAATATTCAAAGTACCTGACAAGAAAAGCAAGCGTACTAATAAAGAAGAACAAAAAAAATATTTTCAGCATATTTGACTCTCATGTGCAGCTTAGACAGTAAAGATATATAAAAAAAGGAAAAAAAAAACCCACAAACAAGCTGTGTTCAGGCTGCGTGAGGTTTCTCACAGGGTTGGGTAAACTGCAAAGCTGGCAATGCCACACATGTTCTTCTTGTTCCTTGCGATCCGGATGTAGCCCTGCTCTCCCCACGCCGTCCCCCAGCTGAAACCAGAGAAACGCTCCCATCAGGCTAAAACTCCAGGCTGGACACGTTAAAGAAGGAGACATGAGTTCACCTGTTTTTCACCAGCCAGTAGTCTTGTCCCGCATCCGTGCCATAACCCACCACCAGAACGGCGTGATTTATTAACTTCGGGTTGCAGCTGGGGACGTTGTATAAACCTAGAAGAAGTAGAGTCACTGAGAGACTCAGTATGAAATATTTAAAGTCATCACTTCAGTTGGGGAAGTGCCAGATTGCAGTGTGATAATACCTGCCAAAATGACTATAACTGTGTATAATTTCACAGATTAGATTTATCACTTTAGAAATTTGTCGGGGAGTTAAATGCTTTATCTGTTGAACTTGTGAGGGAACAATTTTTCCAAATACTAAGTCATGAATTAGGACAATCTGGTGTGAAAATGTGTTCATATAGACTTGAAAAAAACAGGAAATGGAAAACTGACAGTGTGTTACTCTTTACCCACAAATGTCACACAAGTGATTCTGTACATACACACAGGAGCCAAACATGACAGCTCTGAGCTCCTCATTAGGAATATGATGATAGAATTCACATATTTGAGAAGGTTTTGGCCTCACCTCCTCTGTAAAAATGGAAAGACGACAGCCTGGCATTGACAGCCACGGCAACCGGTCCCACCGACGCCACCACAGCCTGCAGCTCGTCCTCGTCTCCTCGAGGAAGGACGTGGAAATTAGAGCAGTATGCAGCTTTCCCCTTGACGGAATAGCGGCATTTCCCATTCTGCAAACAGGGAAAATCAGACTTCTTCCATCATATCATCAAGCAATCATCACACTAGAATATGAGATTTGATGATTAGGTGGAACAAAATTGAAGCAAAACGTGAAGACATTTTGCATTTTGACTTGTGTGTGCTGATTGATTTGAGGGGCTGCTCAGATAAACCTGCTGCTCTGCTAAACAGGATCGTTAAGAAACAACCATGCTTGGCAGAGCAGCAATCACAAGTATGTTACTCTAACTAAGCATTTCTACTTCTGCTAAATGTTGCTCGTAGCTGTTATTGCTGTGGTGAAAATATTGCTGAAGGTTGTTGTTGCCCTGCTGCATGTGTTGCTGCTATGTGGCGTCGTTGCTGAACACGAGCTTCAGGCTCTTGAAGCCGCTTGACTTTTCACATAAGAAAAACCTGTCTGCAGATTTCATTCTCTATATTTGAACTATAATGGCACTGATGTAGATTGTACTGTTTAAACACGTGTGATGGAAAATCGAGCTTAATACACTAAAATATTAATCCGAATGCAAATATCCTGCAGAATACTGTGTGCATTTCACATGTGCAGTGGCACTGAATATGTAGAGTGCAAATGGCGTTATGCAAATTCTCACACCGCCGCTGATAAAAATGGATACGTTTGACACATGTTGTGACACATTTGTCTTAACATGCAGATTTGTGGGATTCAGTTATTGTGCAATCATTAACAGTTCATACCAAGGCTGGAATAATATTCCCAGTCACAAAGAGGGGGAAAAAATCATTACAGAAATCAAAAAAAGAGGAGGGAGCAGCGTAATAATTTAACAGGATATGCTCAGCCAGTCTGTGTGCGTTGTTCTTCAGCCTCACCTTGTGTTCGTAGGGGTAGAACTCCTCCGAGTCCACGCCTCTGTTGCGGATGATGTAGGTGTAGGATTTGGAGATGTAGCCTCCTCTGCAGCCCAGGTTCCCCTCGCTGGTGCTGCAGTCCACCAGGTTCTGTGGACTCAGAGGCACCAGGACGCCTGTCCTCTTCTTCATCTGACCCTCCAGAGCTCCCAGAGAGCTGAAGGCCCAGCACGACCCACACTGCCCCTTTAAAAAGCAAGTTAACAAAAACATGTTTGCTGATTTTTTTTTTATTTATTTATTTTTTTTTTGGACAGATTGGACTAATTTTCATTTTTTTAAATGTTGGTTCTTACTTGGTTCCTGACTGGACTGACCAGGCCCTTCTTCCTCCAGTCCAGACTCTGCGGTATCTTCAAACCACTCTCTTTCCAAAGCGTGCCATTTATGAAGGGAAGAGGCTCCTCCTGCTTCAACCCGTTGAGCTCCTCATTAATCTCCTCGACTGTCTTAACAGAAAAGAATAAGCTCCCGTGAATAAAGTAAAGTTAGTAAAAGCGTCTGCATCGCAGTGCTTCTTGGACCCTCTTGACACTGAAAGTTTACAGAAACAGCATGCCTCTACATGTTTGTGTATCGAAGGCCATCTTGATTTAAGTAGTCCTCTTCAGTAAACTCAGCTCGTATGGAAACGGCTTCACTGAGACGTACAAGAGCTCCCGATCGTCCTTCCACCACAAAATCTTTTCTTTGACGCAGTGAATTTCGCATTCTTCTCTGCTTTGACTTTGGAGTTGTAGTATTCTTTTTGCAGGTTTGTTTATCTTACATAATGACTCCTAAATGCAACCGTAGGACTAACCATTGCATGTCTGAAGGTAGAATATTCTTTTTCATATCATTTCGGTCACAAAAACTTGAGCTGCAGTAGAAAACTGTCCGAGGCAACACGAGGTAACGCACTGTGTCCTCTGACTGCAGGCCAAGAGCTTGTGTGAGTCCCAGACATCTCTGCCAGCGTCCTGCGGGGTCGTGCTCGTCACGCCCATCCTCGCCTCGCTGCTCGGGCTTCCTCTTGTGAAAACTCTCCTCCTCGTGACACCTCAGAAACGCCCTTCCACTCTCAGGCTTATCCGTCTCTCTAATGACGACCTCTAGCTGAAACTGCACTGTGCTGTGAATAAATCTTGCTTTTTGCCGAGTCGTCTGGTTTCAGCTCACGACCGAGGGAAATCGTTCCAGGTGTTTGTGATGAATTCCTCCAGAACGAGGCTGAAGACGCCTGAGATCTCGGAATTCTCCGAAGTTTACCCTTTTCCCTTACGGGGAGCCTTAAACACAAACGGCTATATTACCATGTCTGCCAGGTGGTTGAGTCCCAGTGTGAAGCTGTGTTTTCCTGCTGAGGCCTCCAGGTTGTGTTTCAACACAAAACGCACGTTCCTCTCCCAAACCGCTCGCCTGAAGACGATCTCCGTCTGAAACACAAAGACAGAGTGATCTGAACTCTATATGTGACACAGAGAGGAGTTTTTTGTTGTTTTTTTCTGTCTTGCACCTCATTATTGTAAATTTTGTGGTGTTTAAAAGTCCAGTCTTCCCAGGCTTTGTTTGAGAGAGGTGAAGAACGACAGAGAGCCAGAAGGGCTAAAAGCAGCACGGCAGATGAAACCTTCATCCTGTAACAGAAGAAAAATAAACCCATCACTTCATCTGGTCAGAGGATTCATCTAGTTCTAGTTCGGATCAGAGGGTTTGCTTCAGTTTTGTGACAGTAAATCCAACATATTTGGATTGTTGAGAGTAAGTGAGCAGTTTTCAGGAAGTTCATGCACAATTTGTTGACCTGACAACTACATAGAGAGAAGACCGTATAATTTTGAAGGATGTGATGCAGATCAAATACTTCATATATTAACTCAGTTATTAAAATTTTTATGTACTTCAAGGAAGAGAAACAAAACTAATGATTTTTTTAAAGTGTGCCAGAAAAAAGACTAGTAAAGTTTTTATTATTATTATTATTATTTTCCAATTAATCCTATTTATCAACAGTTATTAAATCAAGACTTTTTTTAGTACATTATGGCCCTTTCATGTATGGAAATGGAGCTGAAACTATGCACAATAAAGCGTTCTGGCACAACAGCACAGCAAAACTACAAGTTTAAAATATATTTTTAGTTAATTTCACCTCATTTGTTTATATTATTACATTACATTATACATTTTGTAAAGGCAGGATTTTGTGCCTGTTAAAAAAGCAGCAGGTGAGTAGGAATATGACTCAGCCAATATGTGTGCGTATTTTAACAATCCTGACGGCTTTAAATACGTCACTTCAGTTTTCATCATGAAAGTTTTAATCTGATGCAAAACACGATATTCTTTAACATCTCAAAAAAGTCAAGAACTTGCCAGAATTTTATGAATGTAAAAAGCAGAAACAGTATAAATGCGCACAAGTTTAGTTTTTGAAAGTATACTTCCAGAGAAATCACACAAAAATAATATTTGAATATTTTTTTTTTGTGATGGGGGAACTGATCTGATGCGTGTACGCCTAAAATAAAACTGGTTTCAGCCACAACACAACACAGTTCCACTCGGTCTTGTTGGCACTGAGCATGACAGAGCAGATGGTGAGTGATGAATTAATTTTAGCACTACGTTAGAACGGGAAACATAAGTTTGTGATTTTCTCATATCACAAATGAGAAGTTAAAACGTTTTACTGTTATCTTCAATCTTCTTCCTCCACTAATCTCTTCTCATTCACACATCAATGGAAAGCCTAAACTAAAAAAATAATTGCAAAAACAAATGAGGGTTTCACCTTGTTTCAGAATGACAATTCTTCTTATTCTGTCCGAGGAGGAAAGTGCGCCCGTTTTCTCTCGGACCAGCAGATCTTCAGACTTTAAAGAGGAAGTTTAGTTTCCTGACTCTCGCATTTCTTTTCTCTGTTCTCGACTCGTCATGTGAACCTAATTTAGAGGCAGCAGCTGTGGCTCAGAATGCCCCTCCAGTACGAGACGCGACAGAGAGGAGTTTGATTATGAAAATATGTTCTAACCCAACTGTCTGCATCGAAAATACTGGAGAAATGAAAAGTTTAGCAGCAAACTGACCTTTGTTTTAGCTCCGAATCAACTTCTTCAGTGAATCACAGCAGTTTCAACTTCAAACTGAACCAAAACAAGCGCAATCCACTGTGTACTGCCAATAGTGGTAATTTGATTTAGGGTGACTTTAAACATGCTGATGATTCACTGATGACTAATATGTATCATTTTTTGAGAGCGAGATGGGAGCCTTGTACAGTCTGAGGCTTTCAGCTTGCTTCTATAGCTGCACTGCAGATCTCTTCTCATCACTGACTAACCTCCAGATAAATATAGATTCATTCATTCATTCATTATTGTTAATATTGTTATTATTAGATAGGTTTGAAAGTCAAGGTGAAAGTTCAGTTTTCAGATTCTAAAGTTTGTATGTATTTCATATAATATTTAAATCATGAGTAATATTTAAAGGGATCAAACCGCTTCTTTTTTTCATTGAAGTAACCTGAACTTGGCAGATTCATTGCAACACATTGTTCTGACAGGAGTGAAGAGGATCAATGCATCCATCTTCTGCCGCTTCATCCAGTCAGTAATAGGATGCAGAGCAGGTTTCCTTCCATGTGAGACATTGTCCTTTCTCTGTGTGTAAATATTGATAGCTAGTCCTGTTTTATCAATCCAGAAGGATGTTAGGTGACCATCTAAATCTGGAATTTCTCAGCTTGAATATTCTGATCACTATTGGCTGATTTATGCTCTTATCATTTATGTATGATTATCTAAAGATCGCTCTCTCTCCAGTCATTAATGCAAACTATTACCTAATTATCTTTTATTTATTTTCATATGATAAAAGCAACAAAAAAGGCCCCCAAAATTTATTTGAAAAAGCAGAAATGCCCACATACTGTACATCATGTCAGTCCTTATAAGGAGCGAGGAGCCATGAACAGTATGACGACAAGCAAACAGGAGGTTATTATGTAATGTGGAACTTCGATCTGGCACTTCTCTATAATTAGAGTCCTCCTTTGACCTCTCCTCCTCCGAAATCCGGGTTTGGACTGAGTTCTGCTGATGAACGCAGCTTCTCGTTGGTACCAGATGGCAAGATCATGACTCAGCACATCCTCCGTTTTTCCTCCTATAGTGATCATACATGTCGAGCGCTGACGCACAGAAAGGGAAAACCCTGCTGAAACAATGGACTGCTGTTACTGTTTCTGCTTTTCTCTTCAACAGGTTGTGTTGAAAAAGAAGTGGGAGAGAAACATTTTCAATGCACCAGAGAAGATTTCTCAACTGACTCATTACACAAAAACCTGAATTAGTCACAAAGTCGACTCTGTTGAGAATCAGCAGGTATGCTCAGCTCGACCTGTTCCGTTATGTAATCATGAAAATAGGATGAGGGCAAACATGACTTCACAGAAGCAGAAACCGCTCCTGTCTTTACACAGAAAATATTCTCATTGGCGGTATTAACATGCAAATGTGATTATGCAGATTAACCCTCATAGATAAAATATGCTTGGATAATATTATACGATGCAAATACTGGACAAATGTATCCTGTGGTGACCAACATTGTATGCTTAAGCAGGCTTGAATTCGATTTTTTTTTTTTTTTTTAATCCAGGACCAGTTACCAATACAAAACATCCTGAAATGAAAAGATAAAGGAAGCCGTCAAGCAGCCATAATCATACACAAGACACATACTGCATACAACATGCGCTTTTTGTTGGTTGTTGAGGACTTCAGCTGGCGTTTAGGTGTGTGTTTGCCCGGTGACGGACAGAGAAGTGGCGGTTCTGAAACCACAATAGCAGAATGCATCTCAATGTGAGACACGTTTTACTGGATATGTCAAAACCAAGAGCTGGAAAGATTCTGTTCTATGTTTGGTCTTCTCTGTCTTCAGGAGTTGTCTTCTCGTCTCATGTCTTGTGACTCTGACCTTGTGCGTGGGTCACTCTCTGATTACCCATCAAGTGTTTCCACCTGTGTCCTGCCGAGCCCTGCCACCCCGTGTGTGTGTGTTTAAAGTAAACACACTCTGAGTTTCTGTTGGTCCATCTGTGCAGTTTCTGGGTTTCCTGTCCGTCAGCCTGAGTTGTCTTATGAAGACTCCGTGCCCTGTGTCTCGTCTGTTCATCCACTGGGTTTCTTTTGTTCCTCTGGAGTAGTTTTTGGCATTTTGGTCCTGCCACAGAAGTACATATTTCACTTTCACATCTTTTTCTGCTTTCATTTCTTGCTGGTTATTCGTTGTAGCTTGCAGCAGCCGTCACAGAGTGCAGTGTAGTCAGATGGAAAGCTTGAAATGTCAGTTGGAGTTACAGATGATCTGTGCGGCACGATTGTGAGGACAACCGTCTGCAACCCCCCCTCACTGTACAATTTAATCAAAGTGTACAATTTCTCCGCCTTTAATCTGAGATCTTAGCTGTCTTTAAATTTGCTTGAAACTGATTGTTATGATAAGGTTCAGATTCAAAAATTGACAGTTTGATTATTTTCCTAAATTGATACAACTACCGTATTTCTAGCTGTGATGGGGGTCACAAAAAGACCCATTGTTTGAGAACAACAAGAAAAAAATCACAGGCTACAGAAAAAAACACTGCCAGACATATTTGTTTAACAAGTCCATCTATATATATATGTTTTTCACCTTTTCCAAATTCGACAAATTGCACCAGTCGGTGTATTTTCAGTAGCATCAAACTTCCAAATGGCTCGGTGAAAAGAAGAATCTCCTTTTATTTGGAAGTGTCAGTGTTTCAGTTGCTTCCCATCTGCTGTTGCTCCTAAATCTCGGCGTTTGGCTGACCTGCGCCTGCCTCCTGCCTCCCGCCTCATCCAGTGCAGCTCTCTGGATGCCGTCCAGGATCGAGTGCATATAATCCCCCAGCATGCACCGAGCTCCCGCGCATCCATCCATCCATCCATCCATCCGTCCGTCCGTCCGCGGCCAGGTTGTTGTTGCCATGAGGACGGAGGAGCAACACGCGAGCCGAAGCCGTGCAGCATCGCGCTCTTCCCTCCCGAGTTTGGGGGTGTTCAGGATGGGACCGCGCAGCTTCCTCACTCCTGCTCGCTCTCAGAGGTATTTTTGGAAATGTTTTTGAGCTCGATGGTTTTTTTTTTTTTTTTTTTTTTCCAGGCGGCGCTGATGGAGCCGTGCTCTCAGCTGTTTGAATCATCTCAGACAGTTTATCAAGGCAGTTTAAAAAGAAAAACAAAGAAGTGCATCTGCATCACAATGACAAGCGCTTCAGTCTGAGGAGAAGGTGAGTTTTGACTCCCGGGTTTGTTTTATTTTTTTCTTTTCCTTTTGCTTTCAGCGAGAATCTCTCTGGTAATTATGTGGCTTTTATACAATCCTCCTTTGTGCCGGCGCTCTCGAAGCTGTTGAGGCAACCCTAAAGACTGCAATATCACCTTTTGTACACTATTTACACTTCCAGGCTCGTGCACTCCCCAGGGGTGTTCTGGAGGAGGCGTCCTCCATCACTCGCTGCCGTCGGCACCGGCAGGCGGACTCTGTCCCACCGTGAAATCTCTGCCTGAAAAGTATTATCTCAGACATTTCAGCCCGCTGCCCCCCCAGCATGTCTGTTTGCTGTTTTTTTGTTAAGTGTTTGAGGCTATCACCATGTTTTTTTGTGGAAAGTCTCCGAGGCGGAAAAAGTAAGTGTTATGTAAAAGTCAGGTAAAAATAAATCGGCTCACAGGAAGAGGAGCAGGTAAACATGTGTGATCTCACCTGTTTCTTCCACTAATTCAAACATCCTGTTGCAGTCTCTCATGTTGTGTGTGGAGTCGCGACCTTCAGAACAACAATGTGTGAGCGAAGCTGCCAAACCCGAGGGTGGCATCACACTTCCAAGGTGTTATTGTGTTTTCTGTCACTCTAAGTGCAATTTAAACCAGCATGTCTCAGCAAATCACACATTTTATGATGAGTTGATCCCCCGCTCAGTTTTTCTGGACAGATCTACAGTTTGATAAATAAGATGTTGTGGCTTTATGGGTTTTTTTTTTTCTAATGTTTTCACATGTTCACACACATCACACTGAAGATGCACGTGTTCTCATGGAGGTGCTTTTTCCTCTAATGAATACATTATTAGAGTTTGCTTTTGTCTCCTCCTACTGGAGAGTGTGGTGACAATGGAAAGAGCTTATGGGTGGATTGAGATTGGTAACAATCTGCAGTTATATCCTTCCAGTCATGCATTTATCTGTCATGAGATCAAAGTTTTAGCAACGTCAAGTCCACAGCCTTTGAACTTCTGGAATCTACCAGCTCTGTTTTTCATTATCTTTTTTCTATGGTTGAATCTTTTTTTGATAATCTGAGCCAGGAAATCACCTGTTGTGTTCCACTGTTGTCATCAGGCACAGACGACACAGAGGTTTAAATTGTCAGAAACCCTGCGTCGTTTCACGGTGGATGAAGCCAAGGTTCTGGCTCAGGAAAGATAAGATGCACATCTTCTTCTTCTTCACCCGAAGCGAAAGTAGAAACTTTCATGCGTGTTGCATCATCCAGGAACAGATAGAAATCAATAAGATCTCTGCCTCGGTGGGTTTGAACACCTTTGCCGAATAAACAAATAAACCCTGAAGTGAGCCTGGAAAAACCTCCCGCCTTCTCCTGTTGCTCTTCTTTTTGAATTTCTCTCATGATAAATTTATGTCGGTTGGCTCAAAATACAGAACGTACAGATAAATGCCAGATATTTTTAATTTTTTAAGAAACGAGCTACAAGCTACTCCCACAGAAACGGCCGCATCAGAGTGAGCAGTAACACCTCAGATGTAATATCTGTGGAGGAATAGCTGTTCTTTTCACATTACTTTTTGCCCCCGAGAGAGAGAGAGAGAGAGAAAGAAAGATGATATTTGCAGGAGCTGCAGCCCTGCAGATAATTCGGTGTCTAAGTCCTCCATGTGATGCCTCATGTGGAGCAGGTTTACACTTTCTCCCACTGTCTGCTGTCAGTCTGTATAAATTAAACAAAAGCAGAGTGAGTATACAACCTGCTGCTCTTATTTTGGGATTTATTGAGTCCTGCTTGAGATGTCAGGCTGAAATGAAACTGTCCGCAAGCCTGCAGACGGTGCTTTCAGCGTCCGGGGTGATGCTTTATGTTGAGCTGCGAGGAACATATGGGTTATTTAATGATGGAAGAAATGACTGCATCCTGAGGGGTGACACTAATTTCTGTTTTTCTCCTCACTAATGGACCCAAGTAGATGAATGAGAGGAGGCGACAGCTGATCTACAAAGTTATATAGGATGAGTTAAGCTCTGCTGACTGAGTGCCAGTTTCATTTGGCCTCATAGAGAATCAGAGATCCACTTAATAGTGGTTTGATTGTGTAATTTATGGCGCTTACGTCAGGACAAACACAAACAAGTGCTAAAGTTAGACCCTTAATTAAAATGATATGGCTTATGCCACTATACCCCGAGTGGTTAGAAATCTTGGCTCGAAGCAAAAAGGTTCCAGTTTGAATCCGGGTTTGGGTGATTTTTGTGTGTAGGTTTCATATTTTCCATCAGTAGGAATTGAAGTGTCTCTCGGTTCCTCCTCAGTCTAATGCTGCACAAGCGCTGTATTGTGAGTTCCGTTATTTGTCTTTCAAGTGAAAGAAAGATTCCAACACGACTGTCCGTTTCATTTATCCCTTCGGGAACCGTATGTGCAGAAAAACAAGTCGAGATGAATTGTTCACGTACGTGCTACTCTGAACCTTGTGCTGCCCATCTTCCAGAGCGAATCAAGGTGAATCAGGTGTGAAACTGTCAGGTTAATAACGGCCATGAACCAAATCCGTGATGGGATGAATACACGGGACAGAAGGTCAGAAGAGTCAAGATTCAGAGTCTCGATTTGAAACGTTGATAGAGAATCGACTATATGAATAACTAATAAGTTCAAACAAGTGAGAAGACAAACGTGCCTCTTAACCAAGGTGTGTGACCTTGTAGCAAAATAGGAAAGAGAGATGCAAATACTGCATAAAGAAATAGAAAATGAGTACAAGAGACACAAAAAACAGAAGATTTAGTTTTTACAGAACATGATAACACTGTTTTTACAGCTGTTTTTTTTTTTCTCGCACATGCAGGCAGGCCACCAGATGTTTGAGAGGTCTGTCGTCCACCAAAGGCTATGCTGGGGAGCTCTCTACCTGCTGGCGGCAGGCGTGGCGTTAACATCTGAATCCCGCTGGCTGTGCCCACCGTCCTGCCGCTGCAATGCCGCGCTGCTGGAGGCCAGCTGCTCCAGCGGTCAACTCCCGTCCGTACCCGATGATCTCCCGCAAGAGGCGAAGCTACTTAACTTGACCAACAATACGATCAAGACTCTGGAGCGTCGGCAGTTCCACACGTCAACACAGCTGCTGGACTTGGATCTGAGTGACAATCTGTTGGCAATCCTCGAAGCTGAAGCCTTTCTCGGCCTGCAGAGCCTGTTGAGGCTGCGTCTTAATCACAACCGCCTGAAGATTATTCCAGTGGGAGCGTTCGCCGGTTTGGCAAACCTGCAGTTGTTGGATATAAGCAGCAATCAGATCCTAGTTTTTCTAGACTTCACTTTCAGTGACTTGGCGAGCCTCCAGTTTCTTAAAGCAACTGAGAACGACTTAGTTTTTATCTCTCGTCAGGCTTTTACTGGACTGGGCAGCCTGCAGGAGCTGTACCTGGATGGCGGGAACCTGACCGCTGTGCCGACAGAGGCCCTCGCACAGCTGAGGGTGCTGAGACGGCTGCATTGTTACCGACTGGGCCTCAACACGCTGCCGAACTACTCCTACCGCCCCCTGGTGCACCTTAAAGAACTGGTCATTTCTCATTGCCTCTGGCTTGAGGCGCTGTCAGGAAACAGCCTCTTTGGTCTAAATCTCACATCTCTAAGCATCACGCACTGCAACCTGAGCGCTGTGCCCTACATCCCTTTACATCATCTCGTATATCTCGTATACCTTGATCTCTCTTTCAACCCTATCACCTACATTCACGGGAACCTTCTGGGAGACCTTCTCCGGCTCCAGGAGCTGCATCTCATCGGGGGCTCGTTGCTCCGGATTGAGCTTGGAGCGTTCGGGGGATTGGTGCATTTCAGATCGCTGAATGTGTCCGGAAACCTTCTCACCACACTGGAGGGAGGAGCCTTCCATTCAGTGGACGCCCTGAAAACTCTCGGGCTCGATAACAATCCGCTGGCGTGTGACTGCCGTTTGCTCTGGATGGTGCGAAGGCAGCCGTACGTGGACTTCGGCGGACGCCGGCCGACTTGTGCTACCTCGGTTCAGCTGCAGAGCTGGGACTTCCTGGAGTTCTCCCGGGACGAGCTCCAGACTCTGCTCACCTGTCGACAGCCCCGAATCCTAAACCGCAAACCTCAAGAAGTGCGGGTGGACCAGGGACACACGGTGGAGTTCCACTGCAGTGCGGACGGTGATCCCGTGCCTTCCGTCAGCTGGCTCAACCCGCAGCTCAGACTTTTATCGCCCGATGGCAGAATACGAGCTCTCTCCAACGGCACGCTGGAGGTTCGTTACGCTCAGCCTCAAGACAGCGGTACTTACCTGTGCGTGGCGTTGAACGCAGCGGGAAACGACAGCCTGACAGTCAGCCTTCTTGTCCGAGCATTCACCTCCACATCAAGGACCCCCTTCCGTCTCAAAGGCTGGCCCGTGCTACCGTCGTCCCCTCCGGACAGGGCCGCCAACGAAAAGCTCCCGTTCGATGTCAAGACTCTGCTGATCGCAGCAACCATTGGCTTCTTCTCATTTTTCAGCTCTGTGAGCTTGTGTTTTGTTTTCATGTTGTTTTGGAGTAAGAGCAAAGGCCAAATTAAACACACAGCCACCATCGCATACGTGCCCCGAAGCGCCGTGTCGAATGGAGGGACCAGCAACAGGCAGGAGACGAGCCGGTTCACCATGAAACTCATATGAGTGAACTGATAACACTCATATTTTCTCTCGATATGACTGCACTCAAGGCTTATTTTCATTTCACTACATGGACTGAAATGATTGCATTTTATTGTTTATTGCTCTTTCAGATTATGTTTTATAAGGTTTGAAAATATTTGCATGTTCTGTAACATTAAGTTAAATCAAGCAGAAGACAAAGAACGATTAACGTTTGCCCAAAATGAGATTGTAAGTAATGTAAACCGTTGCAATTGTCGTTAAACACAAAAACTGCACTGTAGGATGTAAAACAGACAAGTGATTGTATTTAATGCATGTGAATGTGGAAAAGTAAGATTCTTAGTTGATAATGTATTACTTATAATTACTTATTTGCTGTCACGAATCTTCTAATTTGCTTTTATTTGTTTTCTAAAAAGCAAGCCACCTTATATTGTATTATATTAACATGTTATTTCTTAATCCGACTTTACTTTTTTGGTGGTATTTTCATAGTACAACAGTTATTCTTCTTCCGCTGTTAATACTTTTAAAATAATGAAAAGTTTATCTTTTTTTGTGGGGTATCCTTTCTAAACCTTGTTTTTGTTGAGTACAATAAAATTATTTTTTTCTTTTGTATGATTTTTTTGTGGTGTTTGTTCTTTTGTTTTTCGAACTTTATACAATAATCATCTTCAGCCTGTAAACTACTACAGCACAAAAATGCAGTTTATCAAAATTTTTAAGCTTACTGAAATTAAGGACAAATGTTTCACAACTGAATTATTAGCATATTTCAATAACTTATTTAATGTTTATTTTAAGTATATCTTCTGATTAATCTTTTTTTTCACTTCACTTTTTAATTTTACATACGACATGCACTATTGAAATATTAGCAATGACAATGAATGGCAAGGACAGTGAATTTATAAAATTTTACACAAATGTTGCTTGAGTTCCGAACAGTGAAAAGATTAGATATATTCAAAGATGTTTATCACAGATTGCAACAAAATATCGTGCAAACTAGGAATAGTTACATTTGAAAAGTTGTTTTACACTACTTGGGCCACCAGAAAACTGTGGTCTGTGCCCTGATACAGTTCATTGATGGATTTTTACAACAGATAAATAATTCCTCTTTACTACCACAGTCATTATTAATATAGATTAATCAATTCTGTTCATTCATCAGTGATTATAACCTCATGGAACCTGGTGAGTATAACTTGTTCATTTCACGTTATAAGAAAGTTGTACTAGTTTTCCTAAAGTTCGTTTTTGCAGTGTCTTTGAAATTCTGACCCAAGACTAAAATCAGCCCATAGTAAACAAAACACTAACATCTTTGTCCAAATGAGTTTGAAAAAAAAAAATCTCCCTAACACCCAGTAAAACCATTGTGTTTCAGCCATAAAGCAAGAAAAAATGTGCACCTTTTGTTGTCTGGGCTTCGTTTGAGAGATGTAGTCGATATACATTTTCAACCAGACCCTCTTTTTCTTCCTCCATATTTGCAAGAGAGGAAATAGTAACACATGCCTCTTGCGGAGGAATATTTAATCTAGGACCAAAAATAGTTATGCAAATGAAAACACGTAGCTATCAATCATATGTCAGGATGCAAATGCATTTTGAAAAAAGTTATTTTTCTGCTTGAAAAATGGCAAACTATGTAACTCAATATTATGATTCAAATATGAATTGTAAATGAAATATAGATACATATAAATATATATATCAATAAATGTAGTTGGAGTATAAAATGAATTGGTGTTTATATATGACCCCATAATTAGTCGTGGTTATTGTGTGAGCATTTAATGCAACCACAGTGATAAATGTGAGCATAATAATGCAAAGTTACAAACGCTGCTGTTTGTCTTTGGTATATAGAACATGCAAATAGATAAAAATAAATAACTCAATATTCAGTAACATTTTATTGTGACCGTCAGTGGTCTTTTCTGGCTCATATTGATGAAATGAAAAATTATGATTTTGAATTTAAAAAATAAACTATCTTTTGGAAAATAATCCTCATGAAAAAGGAGCTCTTTAAATGGAAGGTTAAATAAAATCGAGGACACGTTTTCAAAACACTCGCAGTTTTATTCTGAACACCCGGAAGTACATCCGCTGCCCCGGAAGTGATTCTTCAGAAACAAATCCTGTATGATGTTGTTAGCCATTAGCTGCTAGCGCCTCGCTAAAATCGCTTTAACTACAGCCTAAACTCAGCGTGATATTTCACAGCGGAGTAGTGGTAACTGATACCACTGAAATTAAAGCGAGCTACAACAAACCACCGAGTCAGTGCGCCGAAAAACAGGCAGTTATTCCAGCTTCACCGTGCAGTCGATAGCGGCTGAAGTACCAGAGCTAGCCAGCGTTAGCTGTGTTTTCTAACATCCAGCCATGAGTCTGGCGGGGAGCCGTGAACCCAGAAAGACTGCGGGGAACCGCATGTCCAAACTACTGGATGCTGAAGAAGAGGACGAGTTCTACAAAACAACTTATGGAGGCTTCAATGACGTGAGTGACCAAACTGACACTACTGCAAGTTGTAATGAATGAAATGGAGACCTGCTGAATGGGTGTGCTGTGGACTGGTCATGAAGAGAAGCAGTCATTTATTTTTCTGTTAGGCTTCACGGGAGACATACAGTGATCTTTAATCAGTAATTTTACAGATCTGACAGCGGAGCTGCTCATCTTTCTGTTTATTATTTTGTTTGTGACCATTCCTCTTTTAAGAATTTAAATATGTTTTGAGAGGTAAAACGCAAAGAAAAAAGGATTGATCGCTCTTATCTCAGATTTATTGAATTTCTGTCTTGAAATGAAATGTCCTGAAGTAGGACTGTCGACTATTTTACTAAAGTAGCTCAAAATATTTTAATGCACGCGATTTCTTTTCTCTTTTATTGCACAATTTGATTCAAGTAGGAACACGTGAAGTGAAATGTTATGACAACTTTTTGAACAATTTGACGCATGTCAAAATGTAATATTTCTTGCGATATTTATTTTTACTTTTTTGCCTTTAGGCCCCAAGCTTCACAATTAAGACACAAATAACGCTTCAAACTTTTTAATTTGAATGTGTAAAGTAAATAAATAATCCAGTTTTCAGTCATGTTCAAATCTCATTTAACTGATAAAATGTGGAAAAATCCAGACATTTATTTGTAGGTTTTTTTTGAACGGTTTTCTCTAACTTCTGCAGTAGTTATTATCAGTTCATGATAAATGTATTCATTCTGCTGCTGTTGTTTCTTTGGCTGCAATATTAAAGTCCTTTAAGTGAGTTTTATGTAATCCTCAAAATAGATTCTTAATTATGTGCTGAAGCCTTTAATTAAAGCTGTAATGAGACACTTGTTGGATCAGCTGTCTTAAATCATTATCATTATTGTCAGTGCTTTGAGGTCTGTCTTTGGCTTTAAATTTGGCCCTGGGCAGGAGACGTCTGTTTTGTTAGACATTATATAAAACGAGCAAAAACACATCTGTGAAATGTTTAAATTTCTAATGGAATTGCACAAAGGTCAGATGTATAGCTGAGTTGATAACCTAAATGAGTACAAGTTGATTGCTCATTTTACTGTTATGATGATACACGGAAGAGCTCCTGTGTTAGACCGCATAAGCTGTGTACCCAGTATCTTCTTCAGTATGTTCATCTCAAAGTCCCACCACTGATAAATGTTATCCCCTGTACCCAGATTTACTTGCATAATCCCTGCAGTTAATGCAAACAGCTTAGTGCGGAGCTTTAAAAAGCTATCTCTGACTTAAGGTTTTGAAATTTGAGATATCAAAGCAAATTCACATTAACACAACCTGAAATGTGTGTGGGGAAAATAGTCTGCAGAAATGTGTTATATGAAATTATTCCATTGTCATCTAAAACAAAGAAGCCACATCTACTCAATTTTATTCTGGTTTCTTAAACTCTGAGTTATGTTACACTTTGGACAGATCACCAGTCCACACTGATAAGCCTCCATGGTCCAACTGGACTTCTGTCATTGTATTTTTTGTATTTTAATTTAAAAAGATGAGATGACTGTAAAGATTTTCTCAGCTGTAAAGATGAGCAGGATGTGACTGGATACCAACCTTTACTGTTTCACACCCAGAGAGAGAAGAAAAGCCCACACTGCACTGTGTGGCAGAACACACCACACAGCCTGCATTTACATTTTGTGACTTACATTTTAAATTACTAATATTGCTTCCTCAATTTACAGCCTTGCTTATTTTCATGAAACAGCTGCTGGTTCAAAGGTCAACTTGTGTGGGGGGATTTGGCAGCGGCTGCTCTGGCAGTTCTGACAAGAGTGGTTGGATTTATTAAAAAAAAAAAAAAAAAATCATCTCAGAATCCGTGGATCCTGAGACGCCTTCGTCATCTCTGCTGAGACTCCGATGAAACGGTGTGACCGTGTCTGTGGACATTCTCATACTTGAAGGACAGTCTGTTCTCCAGCATTTTCAACTTGTGGCCCGTTCTGCTGTTTCCTATCACAGTAGATCTCACGTGCACGTGCTGTCAGAATTTCCTCGCCACTTTTGTTCGTTCACCTCATTTAGTTTTTACACAGCCCTCACATTTAAACTTTGTACCTTCAGAAAAAACAACAACAACAACAACAACAAAATATTGCAGTATTCATGACTGCTAGCTTGAAGGATAAAAACAATGTATATACACCTGAATCCAGTATATATCTTGTAGGGTCTTGTGCTAACATCTTCGGTCCTGCACGTGTTTCCTTTTCAGGAATCGGGAGACGACGAGTACCACGGAGAACACTCGGATACGGAGGACGAGGTGGACAGTGACTTTGACATCGACGAGGGCGACGAGCCAGACAGCGACCAGGAGGAGGACGCCCCGCGGAGGAAGAGCCGCGTCGTCACTAAAGCTTACAAGGTAACGTTCACGTATATGAGAAGCAACGACAGCAGAAAATCAATTAAACTAATGAGGGCCGCGCTTCTACCTGAGAACTCTCTGAATAACAAGCAGGCCGTCTTTGTTGCACTCTTGTATTCCTCTCCACATATTTGCAGCCTGAACATGGAAACTGTGTGTTTTTCTCTCCAACAATCAAATTTAGCAGCCGCCAGCTTGTTTTCATCCCTTTGTTGCTCTCCAAAGTCTTTTTAGCACATGTGCACCTTTTCAGCTTGATACAGCTCCACACACACACACAGAGCCCTGAAAGCTGCGTCTTACAGTCGGCGCTCTGCAGCCCCTCTGGAGCCGCCATGAAATCCTCTCAAACAGCAGCTGATAGAACAGACAGCGCAACAGATTTCACGACACATTTTTATAGGATTTTCACATCCTTTTGGGGGGGAAAAGTGCTTATTTTGCCGATTAGTCATTAGCGACTGAACACAGGCTTGTTCCGATGTCTTATTTGCTCCAATGGTGGGAAGGAAGCGCGCAGACGACGCGGGGACTGTGCTCACAACTGTTCAGTGACGAGGCAGATTTGTAATTAATAGGCTTTCTTTTTAAAATTCAATTTAAGGAGCCTATTAAGGTGGCAAAACCCAAACCCAAGAAACCCCACGAGGAGCAGAAGAAGACGGAAAAAAGCAAAGTGGAGCTAAAGAGGAGGATCCCTCAAGAATTCCAGGATTTTGCTGAAAGTAAGATCTTATTTACATTCTAGTAACACATCAATGAATTGTGCCTTTGCGTTCTCTTGTTAAACTGCACTTTTTTGCTTCGCTGTAGCTCGTAAGTCCGTGCGTCAGTCCACCAGCGAGCACACGCGCAAGACCAACCTGCGGCTTCAAGAGCGTCAGGACGCCCCCCGGAGGCGGCGGGGCGCTCACCGCGACAGACCCCTGACCCAGGAGGAACTGCTGGCCGAGGCGAAAATAACAGCCGAGGTCAACATCCGATCCCTCGGTAGGAGAGCGCTTCAACCAGTTCAGCAGAAAATCAACAGAAATATGACAGTAGATACGCTAAGGGGGTTCTGTGTGTTTGTGCTGAGGGCTGCAGTGTTAAAATTCCTCGATTAAAAAAAAAAACTCAAAATGTAATAATTTAGTCTGAAAGTGATCTCCACTTCGTGTCCGTAGAAAACTATGAGCGTCTTGAAGCGGACAAGAAGAAACAAGTCCATAAAAAGCGGCGTTTTGAGGGGCCGACGATCCGGTACCACTCGGTGCTCATGCCCCTCGTCTCCCACTCAGTCCTGAAGGAAGAAAACGTCGACGTGGAGGGGTATGTACGGCCCGCGCTCAGCCACTTGGCTTTAAAAGCAACCTGCCAGATGTTTTGTTGACCTTTCTGCTGCTCTGTATAATCTGGCTCGTAAGTGTTTAATCCCGTTTCCGTGGTGTCGGCAGTGAATCTCATGAGTTTGATTGACAGCAGGTAAAACCAGTGAGGAAGTCACTGCAGAGACGAATCCTCTGGAGACAAAATTTCACGGCGTGCGTCTGTCTAATGCGTGTCGTTTTGACCTTGTTCCAAAGTCTGGATCAGGACGTTCCTCAGACGGCTCCTCAGAATCCCGCCACGCCCTCCCAGCAGCCCGCCGGGGGCCTGTGCTCCCGCACCTACATCACCTTCAGCGACGACGAGGCCTTCGAGGCGGCCTTCCCGCACGGCGCCCGCTCCAGCCCGCAGCTGCCCGTCCAGGAGGTGTGTCCCGTCACCCACAAGGCCGCGCTGTACCGCGACCCGGTCACCGACATACCGTACGCCAACACGCGCGCCTTCCGCATCATCCGGGAGGCGTACCGCAAATACGTGGCCGCCCACGGCTTCCCGAACACGTCGGGAGGCTCGACGGGACTGGAGTCCTCGGCGGCGAAGGGCGCGCGGCAGAAAATGGTGGTCAAGCAGAGCGCCGCTGCGACATAAAGGACTTCAAAACAGGCACAGACGTATGTTTTTTGTTTTTTTTGTTTTTTTTTTAATCTGGAAAATGCCCGCCGGTCTGGACCTTTCGTTGTTTCTTCCCTCAGTCTCGTCTCAGCGTAACAAACTGCAGAGTTCTGGGGGTTGAACAGCCTGCCACACTTGGATTTAAGAACATTAAAAAGTACAGCAAACATGAACACAACCAAGTCCTCCGAACTGCACACGGCCTTATTCTGGAAGCACCTGTCTGTGTGTTTGTCGGAGATAAAGACGACCCAGGTGCAGTGGAAGAGACGCCGCCACTGTCTGGGATCCAGGATCAGGGCGGATCTGCACGTTGGCAGCTTTTCTTTTCCTCAAGATGACTTGTATTTTATACTCGTTAAATGTGTTTGTTTCTACAGTTGTACAACAGGAAAAAAATAAATGATTGAATTTTGAAATGATTAAGCTTCACTAATTCCTTGTCGTTAAAGTACACCTCACAATAGCAACAGCTGAGAGAAACGAAACATTTTAGCTGATCTGATAAAAACAAATTAATTTTTTTACTAACCCAAACTGTTCTTGGAGTTGCTGAAGAACATGAAGCAGTTTTAGGCCCAAGCAGCTCCAGTTTTTTGTGTGTCTGACGCATCATTGTGACAGTTTCAGCTGATCAAAGCCTTCGCCGCTTTAATTCCTTCCTTTTGTAACATATTGCCAAAACATGCGTGAAATACCCCTCTGTTCTGCGATAGTGCCAAAAAAAAAAAAAAAAAAAAGACCCGTCTGCTTTCCCGTCCTCGTTGCTTCTCTTGATGTTCGCTGCGGTGGTTTTTTGTGGATTTTTTTTTTTACTACTGCGCCCTCTTATCTGCTCACCGCTTCTCTGAACAGACACTGGAATCTAAATAAAGCAGATACTTTTACAAGCATTTTGAATATGTTCAATCTGGTTATGAAGCTTTTACAAAATGGGATTTTTTTTTCCCTCCTCCCTACATTCATTGTTAAGAGCAGAAAATTGTTTGGGCTTCAGTGGGCTTCATAATAAAGCCATGCTGATCCCTGTAGGACCCCAAATTAGATTTTCTATATTTATTCTAGTCGGTATACAATCACAGAGCACCAGAGTCACCCCTGCCGGTGTCCTTTTAGCCTCCGCTTCATAAAAAGGCACTGGGGAACAGAAATAATAAAACGTTATGAAATCGCAGGGCAGGAATTAGTCAGGGCTAAAAATCACACCAGCACAACAAATCCTTTCTGCCTTGTGTCTGCTAATAGAAACTACGAGTTCGGCCTTCAGATTCGCTGGCAGATTAAAGTATTTATACTTTAACGGGGAACGTGACGGTCATGCTGACCTTTCAGGCAGAAACTTCACCTTCACAGAAAAGCTCCCACATTTCTCAGTCCAGTGCCGAAAGGATCGCGCTTTCCTCCTGTTTTGCTGATGATGGTGAGGTCTCGTAAACAGTCAGTTCTGAGATACGAGTAACCGGGCTTCTGATGCTCCAGCTTCGTTTGAGCCTTTTTTCTTTTTTCACAAAAATGTCTGCAGGAATCTTTGATATTCAGGCCCAGCTACTGTACTTCTCAACCTTGTATGTTTTTTTTGAAAGCTGACAGAAAATGTTTTCTTTTTATAACTTAAAGGAAAAAACCTCGGTTGCCAGGAGGAACTGGATCTCACGTCTGCACCGACGAGCCATAACATTATGACCACGGCGTGATTACTGCTGATTTCATCGTGCCGCCCGTTGATTTGTGGGACACGTCAGACAGGAAGTGAACAGTTTGTCCTCAAACTTGGTGCAGCGGAAGCTTAAAAAAATGTGCAAGTGCAATAATTTGTGAGAGTTTGAGAAGGGTCAGATTGTGATTGCCGGGTGACTCAGCCTGAACATCTTCAGAGCCGCGGCGGCTCTTGTGGGGTGTTCTCAATCAGTATCAGAGAAAAGTGGTCCGGGGAAGGAGAAGCAACGAGTCCGTGTTCAGCCAACACTCTCTGATACATCGAGACTCCATTTTTGCTCAGGATTTTAAAGGATCCACTGCATAGTTATTTTATTTCTGCCCTTTCAGGACACCCGAGGTGAATTTATGTCAGAAACATCAAAGCTGCAACAGTCTGACTCATTTACATTGAGGTTGAATGGTGGGACTGGGCAGAGGTTTGCAGAGAAAATAAAAAGGGGGAAAGAGTCATAATGAGATGGTGAGATAGACGCCGTATAAACCATAAGGAGCTTTTAATGCTAAGAGGATTTTGAATCGTATACGCAGTTTTGACCGGGAGCCAGTTCGACCGGAAAAGAAGAGGAGTAAACATGTCGTGTGTATTTGTTTATGTGATGATCCCGGCCACTGCACACACATCATTGTCACATTTTCACATTTCATCAGCTGTGATGCTCTCAGACCGCAGGAAGATTATTTATAGTCAAGGGAAATGTTGAGTTTTTACCTGTGTACTCACACTTTTTAAGTTTCGAGCCTCTTCTGATTGCTTGTGCTTTTGTTGAAGGTGTCAGTGGATGAGGACCTTTTCAAAATACTGTCACTTGACACTGTTGCTGATAGGCAACACATTTATTAAAAACAGTGATCTGGGAGGAAAAAAAAAACAAGTGAATAATCTCTTACATAAAGCCTATTAGCATAATTATGAATATTGATTTAATGCCGCCATTAATAGTAAAAATGCCACATTTTAAAAGGGGTTGTGAAGGCATCATAACAAAACGGGTGGCTCGCATGACAGCAGCGGCAAAAAAATAAACTTTCCGTCTCCGTTCAGGTGTTTTCTTTTTTTAATGCAGGCGACACTGCAGTGCTGCAGGAGGAGTGACGTCTGCAGGACGTCCCGACGGGCCGTCCCACGGCCTGCCCGGCTCACGAGAGCCCCGAAGGCTGAGTTACTTTCAAATAAATGTGAGAAATCTGCTGAGTAAATTCACATGGAATGACAAGAGAACCGGAGAAAGACAATCAGAAGATCCTCACACTGGTGTGATGTAATCCCGTCAGAGACAAACTGTGCTGCTTTGGCAGCTCGAGGAGGTTTGAGAGGAAAAAAAAAAAAAAAAAATCCAAGATATGATTAAAGATTCAAGGAAATATGGATTAAAAAGAAAGTCAGTGGGTGTAGCAGCAAGTAATATCCCTCATTTTATGGCTAAACCCAAGTTCTAATTCAGCACACACTGCTCATTGTCATCTGCATGTTGTTGACTCAAGTTTCACAGTGACACCCCGAGCCAGACTGTAATCCACACAGTGGATCCAATCCTTCACTTCAGGAGGATGCAGATTGGAAAGAACACGCTGCACGGAGCGACGCCGTCACGGTGTCACTTCACATTCATGCCAAACGGCCGCAGCCGCTCTGGAAGGGGGAGAAAATAGTTTTCTTCTGCCTTTTCTTATCTATCATCCTCAATGCTTGTTCTTTGAAAGCACCTGCTGCCCACACACACACACACACACACTGTGCCACTTGCTTTTGGTGAGGCGAGATAAACTCACGCATTAATTCAAAAATAAGTTATCCCTCAAAGCCATTATGATGTCGGGCTGCGACGACGTCCCTGGTGGATAGATGAACATGAAATATGCAGCTGAAATATTTAGCCAGCAGTGTTTTTAGATGAATTATACTTTAATGCTTCCTTAAAAAACAACAACAAAAAAAAAAAAACAACTTCTCATATCCTGCAACATCAGAATGGGGAAAGCTTTGTCTCCCACATACTGCTCGGTGCATATGGTACCAATTGAACAGTTTTCAGAATAGGAAGAGAGGGAACTGCATTATCACCCGTTCTCGTGTGGTAGTTGCCATGGAGACGAGTGTAGGTGGTGTACTGTGCTGTACTCTGTGCTGTACTCCTTCCCTTGTCCTCTCCCCTCTTCTGTAGCCCACCCTCTCTCCTCTGCTATCTGCAACATCCGCACAACTTTAATTCCTCCGCTTTATCTCACATTCTTCTGCTTGTTCTCCTTCCCATGTCTATTATTGGATGTGGAATTTTGCCGTTTTAGCTGCGTCGAGCTGCGGTCAAGTTTAAAAATTTGCACTCAAATAGCACGGAGAGCTCGGATTTAGACGGAGCACAGCAAGTTAATTTGGGATCAGCTCGCCGGTTTGTAAATGTAAACAGTGCAGATCACTACCACACCATGTTCACCTCATTTTTGGAGTGAAAATTCTACATTTCCAGCTGACATCTTTGCTCGTCTTCCTTTGAAGTTTCACAGCATTTTGCTGCTGTGCTCCTCTTCCTCAGCACCTCTTTTCGTTGTCATTCATCCTATATGTTTGTTTGTTGCTGACTGCTCAAGTTCTTACATATGTTATGCTTTGTCAATCGCTTCTTTTTTGCAGGCCGGCTATTCTTTTATCAGTTTCCATGGTGATCCGTGTGTGACTGAGTGAGCGTTGAGAGTGAAACTGTAAGGATGTGTCGTTTCCAGGTTTTCTTCTTGCTGCATTTGATTTTTTTTTCCTTTCCTTCCCTAGGACTGCATGTGCCGTCCAGAGTCCTGAAATAAGACTTTCTCCTGATGTAATTTCAAATCTTCTTCTGCTCGCCGCACTTGTTGTTTGGCGAAGATGGATTACACTTTAGATCCTCATAAAACAATCCCGGTAGACCCTGAATGTGCTCCAGTTTATTCTTGGAATATAGAAGAATGTAAGAAAAATGACTGGCATGTAAACACAGGCCAAAAGTAGCAACACACACACACACACACACACACACTGCAAAACCCTTCTCATTCAGTGCATTTCTAACAGATCAAACGTTTCAACGTTCAGTCATTGATTTTTTGCCATTCATGAAATGGTGATCATGATGTTGAAATTATCCCAAAAGGCTGATGTTTGTAATGTAAAGGATTAAAAACCTTACTGGGATTTCCGGGGTTTACATAACAGCCTTTATACATTCCCACAAAATAATCTATGACACATGCAGCAACAATTACCATTAGATCCTTATGTAACATGTTTACATCGCAGATATCAAAAATGAAATCCTTTGAAGCACAACAATAGCTCTGGCCCCCACATCTCTGGACCTATATGGACATTTCTTTTTTCTTTTTTTGTTGTTTTTTTTTTGGCACATTCACAGTCACAAGAATGAAATCCAATTACAGACTATTACAAACCAAATGAGTCACCCACAGGCGCCGATCCGCCCTGTGTTTTTTGGGGGGCTATTTGAGTTCTCTGAACACAAAAAGCCTCACTTGGTACCAGAAAGGAACATTTCACATTTTATAGCAAGTCTTTCTTAAATAACCCTCTGCGGCCCAAATGCACATCGAAGGTCTTCGGCTGAGAAAATACTTTCTGATTATTCAAAATAAAGAACAAACTCTAGTAGGAACATTGTGCAAAAACCTTCTACCGTTGACCAAGAAGATTATCCAAGGATTAAAGCAGTTAGTCAAATCAATTGTGTATTTTTGGAAGCTATATTTTGTGTGAGTCAATTTTGATTTAGCAAGGAATCACTGTTTTTACACAAGATGAAAATCCATTTATTTTAAACACCGGCTCAGGCTCTGAATACATTAAATCTTCACTGTTCCAGGCTAAATAAATAGTTTCGCATCAGACTGGTGGGAAAGACCTCAAGCTTCACAGTGTTATGTTATGTTACTGCTCAGGTTAGAGAAGCCAACAGACTGGGTTAAAATCACAATAAAGCTTCACAACATGCCAACATAAGCTTTGTTAAATGCTTTTCCACTGGATATGAACAGTTATCTCAAGTTCTCCTTGCCCCGTTTCCTCCATTGCTTTGATCCTTTTAAGTAGTAAAAAAATGAACACTATGATTTCTACAACTCCTAGAAATGCACTTACTGTTACCCTGTGATTAATGTTACCTTCCGAGCAAGTTCAAAAAAACACTAAATATTTCAAAATGTCCTGGATGAAAAACCATCCATCCAGCTTGCTTTGTCCAGCTCACTGGAGGTGATCCCAGCTCAACACCCTGAATAGCTGTGGATGATTTTTATCAGACCAGGTAATGTCAAAGACATAAAGATAACATGCAAACTCAACTTGGACTCAAAATGTAGACGGATTAGACGTTATAGGATTGCTCACCAGCCTTATTCATTTGGCTTCGTCAGTTTCTTCTTTGAATATGCAACAGAAACGGACTTGGCCAGTAAGGATGGAGGAGAAGATTTTTAGACCCAACTCCTCTTTTAATTTGCATTACGTGCACTGAAGCTTTGTGAGCAGACCCCCTGATCCATGTAATCTGAAATAGGCACACTCATAACTGATGCATTTACCAGAGGAGCCTTCATTATGTTCAGACTCACCACACACCTGTGGCCCTGCAAGACTTTGAGGACTGTTATCACCAGAAAGCTGCAGTGACACAGAAAGAGATGTTTGATTGTTTCTCATCCACTTTTGCAGATGAAGACACAAATATGCAGGATAAAAATAAAGCCTGGAGATGTTTGGATGCCAACCTTTTGTATTAACGCCCACGCTTCCCATACTACAGCCTCCATGAGACATCTGCATATGGAAGAAGTAACTTAGATGAACTTTGTAACTCCCCTGTCTCATTTCCATTGTAATTACTGGACGCAGTGGGCGCCATTGCTTCCTCTTTTTTTTTTTTATTTATTATTATTTTTTTATTTCTGCTCCTCCAAACTCCGGATAGATAGATAGATGCTCCATCGCAGGGCGGACTCTGCTGCCATTGGAGGCGTCGGTTTGTGTTTGTGTCTATCTTCCACTCCATCTCCGCCCTCCAGGGAAGAGACTTTAGCCTCCACCTCCGTGCACAGCCGCTAAATGAAGACGAAGGTGTGACGGACGGGGAAGCGCGCAGAGGACACGGCGACAGGTTATTTTTTTTTCTTTTCTTTCTTCTTCTTCTTTTTTAAAACCTTCCTTTCCCTCTCTTGGATTATGAGGACGTCGCCACGGCACAGAGGCTGAACTACAGACGCTTTCCAAGACTGAACCTCGCCGGCTGGAAACAAGCAGCGCGTCAAAAAAAAAAAAAAAAAAAAAAGAGAGAGAGATGTGCACGAATCAGATTGTGTTGAATTGCTGCAGCGCGCCTCGGTCCGTGAACGCCGCGGGACGCTTCGTGTTTTCCGGACGCGCTCGCGGGTCCAGCGCGCGCAGCGTGCGGTGAGGCTGTCCGCGGCTCGGAGTTGGCTCAGCCCGCAGGCTTCACCCGCACCGCCGCGTTCATATCGGCGTCAGTAGTATCTGGAGCCACGCAGGGTCGAGAGACCGGACTGAATGCGCCAACAGGAGTTCGTCTTATTCTCAGATTAAAACGCAACGCAGGAAAGAGAGGAGGAGAGGAGAGGGGGAGGTTTACTGTTTTAGAGTCACACGCGTCCAGAACAAATAATTAAGATGACAAAAAGCGTCCCCAGAAGAGATTGTTTCTGTTTCCGAGGAAGCTGCGTCGGGATCACATCACGGTTCCTGGATTGCGACGGAGTTGGAGGAGAAGGAGCCGCGGAGCAGCAGAGGAGAGCCGCTCAGAGGCGAGCCGGGGCTCCAGTGATGGACTGAGCTGCAGGTTTGACAAGTCGAGAAGCAAACCACCCCCCCCAACACACACTGCAGCACAGGTGGGGAAGAAGCGCAGCTGCCCCCCCACCCCCACCCCCAGCCCCCCGTTTGGACACCACAGGTCGGCCTAATGTTTCAGAGAGGACGGCACTGGCCTTTAATTTGGAAACCTTCTCTCAGGTCTGCACAAACTGTTTCTACCTTGGTCCCAAAAAGCAAGTAATCCTGGAACCTCACCTCCCTCCCCCCCTCTCCCCAAGTGCCCTGAAAAGCCCTGCAGGATTCAGTCTGCACCCACAGATGTAACTAATCTGTCAATATTTCTTCACCAGGAAGTCCCGAGATTTAGGGTAAGTGGAGTGTTGGATGTGTGATGCGGAGAGGGGAGACTTGCATGAATCCCCCTCGATTTCAAGTGTCTCATTGAAGTCTAGTGTTCACCTGGTATCAGTGACAGCTGACTGTAGGGAATCCTCGCCAGTCCAGGTGTTGCAGGTGCTCATCCACCTCTCGGAAGGGGGTCTACATCAGCTGGTAATACCTGTGTGAAACTCGGCAGAGCCGCACACAGAGAGGAGGCGTCCACCATCTGTGTCTGTGACGAAGACTTGCAGGCTGCATGACCTCCCATGACACGGTGACGGGTTCAGGCAAAGTGGGACACGGATCAAGGTAGCGAGGATGTGAAATCGGCCGCACGGCGGACAGGAATTTAAGATGTCTTCTCGTTAAGATGCAGCGATTCAGGAAGCGACCAGCTCTCTGTGGAGGAATTCTCCTCAAGACTCCATGTTGCTTAGGTGATTTGGCAGAAAACCACATCTGAACCACTGTAAGGATTTGTTGGCTGTAACCAGAGGCCGCCCCCTCCTTCAGCTTCAGCGGCATGAAGGCTTTTTGATAAGAGTTTCCACAGATGCAGTTCTCTGCATGCACCATTCCAGGATACGAGGCCCCGAGTAGCACATCCTGCATTATAACCGCATTCTGCATGAGGTGCCCGCAAATCCTTACAAAGGGGAATCTACGGAGCGAATAGTGGCGTGGAAAACGCGTCGCATCCCGTTATACACTTTGTAGCTGACGTAGAATTAGACGTGGATGTTCAGTTTGTGTGACGCTTGATCCCTGCACAGACCCGCTGCTCTGCTCCTGTCACGTCTTGACTGCTGCAGTGGGGATCGGTTGCGTTTGAATAAGTTAGACTTCCACGCCATTTCCATGCGCTAATTGCACTGGTGCCTGCAGGTAGCTAATTGGCTCTGAGTGTTGCACATTGAGCACCTGCATGGTCAATAGGGGGGCCTCTGGGAGCTGCTGAACCATTTAAGGCCTTGTCAGGTTACCAGGCATTCCTCCACTGGGTTCGGATCAGGTAGAATCTGATGTTTACCATGAAGTGTCCCAGTTTTTCTGAACCTTTGCACTGGGGTCTCTGCAATTTAGAGGAACAGGGAACATATGTGTGATGTTATTTAGTTTTCTTCCTCTCAGCTGGTAGCCGACAGCCATCATCTCCATGGTCTATAATAATATCACACTTATTGCTCACTGTGGGCCCTCCTCTGTCACACACATCCCCATCTTGAGGCAAAGAAATAAAATAAAACATAATGCAGCGGAAATAGAAGCCCTTCACTTAATGAAATGTCTAAGGCTGCACACTTGACGAAACAAGATAAGTCCGGTTCAGTCTGAGTCATTTGCCCTCTCTGGGTTTCCTCATCCTCCTCCACGTGAAATGGCTATCCCAGTAAGACAGGACAATCTCATACCATCTCTGTATGGAATTATTCTGTTAGCCGAAATTGAAAAGCTGTGAATCACCGACGTCTATTAATCTCTCTCAATTCCCTCTGAATTGTTGAAAATTTGGACTCCTGGCACGCTCGGTCACAGTTGTCAGCCGGGAGCCTGACAGCCGGCAGAGAGCCGCCTCTGCTCCAACACCAAGTTCCCCTCGTAATTCTGCTGTTCTTCAGCCATCTTCAATGCGCCACACGGAGGAAGCTTCTTCTTCCTGCCAAGGACAGAAAGGCTTTGTCAGTCTGTTTGAATGTTCTCCACAAAAAAAATTAATTATTAAAAAAAAAATAAAAATACGAGGAGCTCCTGTCAAAGCTCCTGTCCTGCAATTTTCTCAAATTGTTTCCTTTAGCTGCAGGCCATAAAGCCTTTCCTCAGCCTCATTTTTTTTTAAAGAGAAACTAGTAAAGAAAAAAAAAAGGAAACTAAAGCCAGAAGATAGTTTTACCCTTCTGGTAACTATCCCCCATCCTGATCTCCTGATATGACAACTACAGTCAACCATGCTCGATTTCTGTGTGCAGCTCAACTAGTTACCATCTCCTCCAGCTGGGGCGCACGCTTAAAGAGTCCAGCAAATGTCACAGACGGGCCAACCTGAACCGATTCGCACAGACTGAAGACACATCAATAGACGCTCTCAGCCTTCACGTCACATCTGTGTGGTTTTCAGCCTTCGCTGTGGAGAATAAAGGATGTCCAGAGTTTGACACTACAAAGGCTTATTGCACGTCCGTCTGCTTCAAGTGAAAACTTTCTAAAGTTGCTCAAAATCTGACAAGTGTGGAGATCAAGCGTAATCAAATGGGACGCTTACTGTCGATTTGAAGCTGCTCTCGACAGAACGCGCATCTCATGTTTACTCGTTAAACTTTAAAGATAAAAAATATGAGCATATTTATTCATTCTGCGTCTTGCCATGAGGCAAAAGGCCTGTCAGTGTCGTTTTTATTATTATTTGTGAACAGACAATTAAATCTTTTAATGGGAAAATTTTGGCCGACACAAATTATTATTCAGAACAGAGTATTTTGTTTTATTCTATTTTTTTTTTTAACACATCTTTCAGTGTGCCTGGAGGGGATCTTTAAATGCCGGTGATGTCTGTAGAAATGCTTATCAATTAATCATAGTAGCAGCTTGAGGTTGAGCACTGTTGTGACATTTAGCTTGCGACTCTATAAAGGGCAGCTGTGATCGGCGGAGGAGCCTCTTCCCGTTGTTCCGCAGCACAGAAACTGACATGTTTCATGACAAGTTTGTGAGTCTGTGCACATGCTCCTCACTGTGCCTCATTACATTTGAGTCACGTTTGTTTTCAGAAAGCTCAGTCCCTGCTGGAAGACCTGCTATCTCCAGAATCCTCACACACTTATTATAAGGGAAAGAAATTCAGCTGATTGCATTTTTTTGGATGGTTTAATTTGTGCAGCATGACCCAACATTGTTTGTTTTCTTTAATTTTCTTCCATTATATCATCTCTGTTAATGTTATTTTATCTGTTATTCTCATGTTCATGTTTTTGCTGTCCAAAACTTTTCCGTTGTTGTCGTCATTCTCATGATTGTCGGTCTGCAGATGTCAGTAACCAAAAGAGAAGAAACCCTTGACTTGTGTCTGTGCCATATAGCTGCATGGACACATCTTCAAAGACGTGGCTGCCGCATCAGAGTCAGTTTGGGTTGGTTGGTCAAGCGGAGGTCTGCTGTGGCGGACCTGGAGTTTTAACCCCAAGTGAGTCGGTTTAGTCCGGACCCGGTCACGGTGCGCTCGTCTCCACCCTCGGCTTTGCCCCCGCTGTCATTCCTTCAGCTCTCTCCTCCCATCTGTTGTGATCTAACAAGATTTTTTTCTTTATCTGTTCTATATGTTTGTTTTTTCTTTTTTTTTTATATGTGCCCTTTAGTCCGCTGTTCTCTCTGAAAACCCTGCTGTTGCCAACGGTGAATGAAAGGTTTAACATGCGCTCTAACCTCGACCACACAACACAGCCACACACCTCTGCTTTTCTCTGCTTCGCCTTCTCAGTCCTTTTCAGCGCTATAAAACCCTACAAAGGTACCTCAGTATATTGAGGATTTTTTTTTTTTTTTTTTTTTTACCACTCACTCCTCCGCTGGAGCATCACTCACCCTCCGAGCCCTGCTTTGTCACACTCCTGGAGTTTTATTTTGACATCCTCGAGGTTTGATAGCGCCATTTGCCTTTTACACCAGCTTTGAGTCCTCCTCCCTCCTCTGTGTGTTCTCTTCTACTTCCCCCACATGAAAGCAGCCATTCCTGCTCCCTCTAGGGACAGGGGGGGGGGGGGGGTGAAATAATTCACCATTAGTTAGTGCTCTGTATAAAGCAGTTGTTTGAGTTGAGGCGACCGCAGCGGTGTTTTAGCGGCGATATGAGGAAACAAACGAGGTGGCTGGAGCTGTGGGGGGGACTTCTCAGCGGCGAGACGAGGCAGAAACATCAGAGCGCCGTTGCCGTTGAGGGCTTCCAATTGCCGCTTGATCTCTTTGATTTCGTTCTCAGTTCTTTAATTTGGGTCTTGCTCATTTACAAGCATCGCTGTAATGCCTCTAAATGCATTAGTAAAAATGAAGGTAGTTTGGTGGAGAGCGGTGCACAAGCTGCAAACACGTTCCTATGGTAACTAGGCCACACTCCTCTTGGCTGCTACACACACACACACACACACACACACACACACACAGCAGAAGGACAAGCAGTGGAGAAACAGGCATCATGCTGGAAAACACACATGATGGGCTGCAACTTCCCCGTGTTTATGGAGGTTGCTGCTTTCACGCCGTCCTTTATTTAGCGGTCATGTATATTTGGAAGCGGCGGCGGCTACCTATAGCTCGACGCCGGAGGTGGCTTCCGTGTTTCGCCCCCTCTGCGCTGCTCCAGAAATATCCGTCAGATTTCCAGCCGACGGCAGGTTGTTTCCCCGTGGCTCCTGTGGCGCCCACTCCGGCCCCTCCGCCCACCGCCCCTCCAAAGCCTGCACCTCTGCCTCTTCTGTGCACTTTGCGTTCACTTGATTACAGTGCTGTTTCTAAACATAGCAGCGGCTCTGAACCAGGCACAGTCAGAGGTGTCACTCAGCAGGAACCCACCAGCCTCAGAGTTTAAAAAAATGGATTTCTCATTACGTAATTAAGCGTTATTAACTTTTTAGTGCCCTAAACGTTGGAGTGCACGTACCAGGTTTATATTAAAAGAGCTGTTTTAATCCCTCCGTGTTTGGGTGTGGAGGAAGCATTAAACAGCTGTAATATCTCTTGGCTTTGCATCTGAACGCCGGCAGTGTACATCTCCAGTGCCTTTTCCTGTTTTGGGAATCACGGCTCGCGCTCACACCGTGTCGAAGCTCCCGGGGCTCCCGCCGCCGGCCTGTCAAAGAGCCATGCAGTTGATGAAATGAGGTTTTGCTCCTGTCAGTCATGCCGGCTGATTGTTTGGACGGCGCAGCGCTAACAAGTGTCCTCAACTTTCTGCACACATTGACAGAGTCTGCGGCATTTCAGCAGCTCCAGGTCACGATAGGAGAGGAAGCGTCTTTAATCCAGAGCTTCTGAAGAGTTGCTTATATCCTGTAATGAACATTTATAGAGGTGTGCATGAGAATGGCTGAAAATCTACGTACCTGCCTCCTGTGTTATCTTGAAACGTCGTCTTTTTTGCTCTTCAAATAGTGTTGGAATTCATACTACATAACTTTGTACAATTTCTTTAAAGCTTTTTACACAACATTAAATTGCGTAAAAATAAAAAGCTGCTGCTGGCACTGTAGCCTGGGGTGGTACACAATGTCATAAATCAACAGCAGAAGTTAATTCTCTCCATTTCACTCAATATAGTAGAAAGACTTCTAAAATGATATGGAAAGAGCCAAATTTTATAGTATTTGGGAGAAATTTGACTGTTTTTAGACCCAAACAAGCACATAAATTAGAGCTGTTTGAACTTTCTTGCGGCGTGTTGTTGCCTTCAAATTCAAAATGAGCAAAACTTGATCAGATGATTGTCCAGTATAGTTCATCTAACATTTTTATTCTGTGCTTGTTTACAAAAATAGAGTTGTTGGTTTGGCTACGGGAGGACAAAACATGGAATATATCAGTTATGCAGCATGTAAAAGGATAATGGATAATTTGACCCTTCAAAGGCCACTTCAATGAAAAGAAAACCACCTTACACATAACTGAGCTACAAAACGAAGCATTGCGTGAACAACACACATAACACGAGCTGTTGCTATGAACTGGGTTGAGGAAACAAAAATATCACATTGAATTTATGGTGAGAATAGACAAATCATTAATATATAAAATTGCCCAGGAATTGTGATGTTAACATGTCGTATGTCTGCAGAAAATATTAGTTTTAGACATATATCCATTCATCCATTACTGCTTTATCAAACTCGGGGTAGCGGAGCCCGACGTGGACATTACATGAGGATAACAGACAAAATCCACACACACATGCAAACATAAATATCAGTTACAAATATTATGTGTTCATTAAATATTGAAGTCTGTGTAAAACTAAAGAATAGTCTTTATTTCCTCATTTTTATGAGGATTTGGCAACAAATCAAACCAATTGATTGTCAAATTCTATTAAATGTGTTCGGCTGCTTGTAAATACCATTTAACGACAAATTAAATGTGAATCATGGCTGCACAGGCATGCAGAACACACATATAGTAAATGACTGAAGTGCAGTAAGGTGTGTTTCTGCGCACTGACAGGATTTAAAATCTGAAATAAAAGTGAAATTAACTGATTCATTCACAAAAAAATTGAGATCATCGTCAACTGGAAACCAATTTAGAGCCCTAATTTTCACAGCAGCTGTGGAAGTAAGAAGCACAGAAATCAAGACATTTAACCAAAAACACGAAAGCCAGCAAACTAAACGATGCCGCTGCTTTTTCTAATGGAAAACATGAAGAAAGAAAAACAACATTGTGAACTATTTACGTACACTTATTGCAAACTGTGTACTTTTTACACGTTTAATATCATGCAGTATTGATGCAAATTTGCAAAATATCTGTGTTAAAAAGTAAAAGTCAGAACGACAAATTAGAAATTGAATTGTATTGAACTTGGATTAGTTGGATGGAATTTAGCTTTTTGTTGTGAATTCTCCCGTTTGGTGAAAATTGTGCGTTGAAAAGTAGCAGTTAATCATGAGTCAGGTTCTGCTGACATATTTACATCGTGGACAGTGGGAGCTGTCAGAACAAGAGCAGATTCCCGGGTTGTAATTAGCAGCTGGTTGTTCACATGAACAGTGTTTACTAGTTGGAATATGGCAATTACGCAGACAACATGAATGCGACATGAATGAATCCGCCCCAGCTGGCCCGTCTGTGAGTCACTGGAGGCTCCAGACCAGATGTAACGAGATCCTGCGAGCGTGACTGGAAGCGCTGTCACAAACTGGACCGCACCATCACTACTACCAGCAATCACAACGATGTGAAGCCCACTCAGTTTGTCTGCAGAAAATTTGGCCTCCCACGTTAATGCAGTGAATTAAAGCCACTGTGACTCTGAAATGTGTTGCACACGCGCAGACGGCACCTCAGAGGTGCTTTTATTCTTCTTTTAAAGATGTTTTTCTTTAGGTTTCAGCGTGTCAGTAACAAAAAATCACTCACTCTGGCTTGTAAATGCATCTATTATTTAAATATGTCAAAATGTGACTCTGACTCATTCTGCACTGTACAAGTAGTGACTTTATTTCACCTGTTCAGATGCTAAAAAAGCATAAAACATGCACATTATGCCTTCTGAATTCATACCACCCTGAAGCCTGTATTGTCCCTTATTGAATCTGCACCACTTTCTTATTTTTCTGAGTCATAGTTGTTTCCTCCAGACGACACAGGCATTATTTGGGAATCTGATCTGCTTTTATAATATATGTGGAAATCTACTTGTTTTGTATCTTTGAATTTGTTTATTTAAAGTTTAGCTAAAGTTAGGCAACATCACCTTCCAGAGAATAAGTAATTTAAAGAATCCAATGTTGCTTGCTAATATTGTGAATCAGTGCGGCTTTGTCTGTTGCCGCCTTTTTTTTTTCATAGGATCAAATCACAAAACAAAACCAAACTCTCTGAAGCGTTTGAACAAACATGCTCGTGACAGTCAAGTTTATTTGACATTCATTTTGATGTGTTTCCTTTTTTTTTTTTAGTTTTGCATGGTGGGAGAAGGCTTCATGTTATTTCCAGCAACAGAAAGGAATATCGTGACGCTTTCAAGCCGCTCTGTCATCCACCTTCACAAAGACGTCAGATCTCTGAGAATGACTTATCTTTGTCAGTGAACCTGAAAGTTAGCGTGAAGAGGAGCGACTGCTCACATGTTGCAGCCTGTATTAGCATGTCTAAAACAAATCTCTAAAGTGTTCACTTATTTTGTGTAATTGTATTTTCTATAAAAATACTTCATCTGAGAGATTTCCCTGAGGATAATTTAAACTTAACAGACCATTTTAGAATAGTAAAAGTGTATCTTCAAGGTCAGATTTGCAGCAGCCGATAATCTAATGATTGCCAGCAACATAATTTTTTCCATTTTGAATGTAATAAATTCAATGATTATAATAAGTTGTTAATATTTTAATAACATAGTAAAAGAAAAAATCAACCATAATTGAGAGAGTGTGCATCTAAATTAATGAATATGACGACTATCTTAATATGTATGTATTATTTCAACATTATTGGAAAGTTATTTCATTATTGATTTAATTATACATTTAAAATGGATGGAGTTGTTATTGGACGTCTTTACTGGTTCTCTCACTTCTATTAGCTGCTGTTTTTCTGAAGCTATGGAAAAGCTCAAAGTTACTGTTACCAGATAAAACATGAAATCCACTGAGCGCCTGTTAAACACATGCACGGCTTCAGTCACACACGACTTCAGTGTGAAATAAAACAGAAAACTGCAGACTCTGGACGTTGCATCGTCCATGATGTTGATGTTAGAAGGTTGCTGTGACAACGCCGGTGCTGCCGTTGAGCTCCGAGCAGCGCAGCCCGAGTGAGCTTCCAGCAGCTCTCGTCTCACTGACCTCGAGTAGATCTGTGTGAGGAGGGTTTTTTTTTTTTTTTTTTTCCCCTCCCGAGCGTGGTGCTGTTATGTAAGTTAGCACGGAAGCAGGAATCAGCGGCGCTGCTTGTTGCGATTGAATGAAGTGAACTAATACGACAGATTTGCTCAGGGTGAGCGATCAATGAAAGAAACTTGATGGATTCTTGCAGATTTGGAATTAAGTATATCTTGGATTAAATTTACATCTGCATACGTCATGGAAAATAAATAGAGTAAGATTTCATGATTATTGGAATTCAGTTTTATATTTCTTATGTTAGTATTTTGGGACGTTCGGTTTATGTGCTTCAGAGACAGCACTTTATGTCCTTTTGCGTTATCTATTTTTATAATCCTCAACAGGGGGAAAAAAAATCCCCACCATCTTGTCTAAAAGGTCATGATTTTTATTCAGTTTATTAAAAAAAAAAAGCCAAGTTTCCAAATATGTATTAATAGAGCTATCCATGCTTAAAGGTTGAGTATGTTTCTGCAACACCCACTCACAGTCTTACTCTCTTGTCTTTCTCTCCCTCCATCGCAGTTCGCTGGAGGCTGCTGCCGCCCACACACTCCGTCCTGACAGCCATTTACATTCAGAATAGCCCATGTGAACACATGCATGCCTTCTGATTTGTCACATTTGCTCAGATCACTGCGTGTTTGCGGGAGACTGCTCTTAGTGGCAGGTGGAAATATGCCCAACGTCCCCCCCACTTCCCCGCGGGGGTCGGGGTTCGATCCGTGTCGTCCTGAAAACGTTCCCCCCCCCCCCCCCCCCCCTCACCCCCCCGGGTCGAGGAGCGACTCCCGATCTCGGCGGGCCGACGCGTTTTTCACCTCCTCGCTCACGCGCGGCGTTACTTTGCGTTTCTTCCTCGCTCTCGTCATTATTGTGCAGTTTTATGCCAACATCTTCCACAGTTCAAGTAGGAGCCCTTGGAGTTGTTTCCATGGATACCAAACAATTAGCTAGGATTGAGAATAGAACCTGGAGAGAAGCCTATTTACAGGCTTTGGGAGCAGGGAAATCATCGGATGACAGAGTGTCTTCATTCTCTGCTGCAAAGAGGGGGAAAAAACAGCTCCTTTGGGTAATAGGTAATTTAAAAAAAGCCTCGACAGATCAATCACACGCGAAGATGAAACAGCCGAGTGAGGACCGGCGTGCCGCTTGATCACGCTCAGAAGTGTCACGTGTGGCTGTTGTTGTCATCTGAGCGTCTATTATACCTGCTTTATTCACGGGCATGGTGGGGTAGTGGTTAGCAGTCCCTCCGCACTGTGAGAGGACCCTCGGTTTGAGTCCAGTTTTCCCGTGTGGAATCCCCTTGTATGTGTGATGAAGTGCTGCCAACGTGTCACCGGTTCATCACAGGACACACACACACACACACACACACACACATAGTAGTACCCATTGTAAACGGAACCTAATAAATATCTTTATAATATACACAAAATCCACTAAAAGCAAACTTTTCCGGTGTTTAGCTGTGGTTATTTGTTTCCCTGCAGACATATCAGCTTCATATCTATAAATTAGGTCTAAGACAACGGCCACAAGCTGCTGGGCTTCGTTCTGGCTGAAACACTTGAAAAAGGCCAGTAGGACTGTATCATGAGCAGGTAACGTAATGCACCATCCAGCTTCCCTGAAGTTCACAGACTGAGGTGGTGCGTCATGCTTTTATCCATAAATTCAGTCAGATATAAAAAAATCACACAGTGTACCTGTATTTGTTCATTTCGTAGGCATCTATTTGCATTTTAATCCACATATACTTTCTGTTCTTTCTGAAGTCACCTCGGAGTTTCACCAGTTTCACACCCTCCAAGTTATACATGCTTTACCAAAGCCAGAAGTAAAATCATGAACGTTTATCCTACTTACTCCACTCAGCCAGAGTGTCGTTGCTCCTTTAACTGCTCGTATCTGTAACACTTGGCCATCACGTCGTGCAATATAGACCTGAAAATACTAAGTGCTGCTCCGGCGCAGCGAAGTGCACCGCGCAGAAAACTAGCACTCAAGACGATTATTGAAATACGCACAAATGGTGAAATAATTCGTCTAATATAGAGGCCTGAGTACATATCAAATGCAGTCACACATATCATCTAATGTTGTGTTTCGCCTCTCCTGCTCATAAGATGGGAAAGTAAAGAAAAAAATAAAAGTGAGGTTTCTGCTTCCTGACCCTGAACGACTGTACGAGATTCCTTCTACAGATAACTTCATCTTCTTTGAACTTCCATTCCTCAGAATGAGCTGACAGTAAAGGCCCCAGTTTGAACTGAACAAGTGACAGTTTTAAAGTATAATCTTTCTTTGTGCCGCGGTTCAGAAGGAGACTTGTTGGCATTTCATGGCCTTTTGCACACGGGGCAGCGTTTCCACTGTGAAGAAACCAGCTGTCCGCTAATGCTTCATCCTTTCATCCATAATCTATGCTCGCTTCATTAGAGTTGCAGGAACATGAAGCAGACCATGTCGAGGTAGCGTATACACTGAGAAAACATGCAAACTCCGCACAGAAATGGAGTGGCGGCTGCTTCTGCGCCTTAATAAAACTCGTCTTACATCTCTGCAGCTGGCACACAGAGGTAAAGATTACAGGGTAATATAAGACTCTTGTTGCAGTGGCTCCATCGCCGGTGGTCAATACGCAGCCATGGAAAGGAATCATAAGATACAATTCCCTGAAGATAGTTGCTCATACTTTTATAGATCCGTGTTCTTTTTCAGAGTTTGTACTCAGCTGAAGTCAGACTAAGACCGTCGGTTTCCACATGACTCATTAAAGTCTTCCTTCCAAAATAGCCTCCCGTCAGCTTCCTCCGGCCCCGGATGCGAAAAACTTTCCCCAGTGGCGGCTGCTGAAAAGTGGCCGCATTTAACAGAGAACATACAGATGTCTTTCACTCTGTCACAGCGTCATTGTTGTTGGTGGGGTTTTTTGGGAGCTGTCGCTGTTTGTTCTCGTCGGTGTCAATCTTCAGCTTGAGCTTCATTGTCCTGGTTTTCCTGCTTGTGAAAAGTGTTTGTGATTCCTGATTCTGTCCCCCCCCCCCCCCCCCCCCCCCCCCTTCTTATATGTGACCGAGGCAGCAGTTGCATGGTGACGACACACGCTGTGAGTTGGCTTTAACTGTGTGTTGCGACCTTGTCCAGAGGGCAGAGTCCTAAGATTCCAAGTGATAATGCAAAAATGTGACAATTCAAATGTTACCCAGCATCTTTAGTTACAGTATCTGTCAAGCCGTTTGCTCTCTTTATGTAATAATTACACAATCCTGTTTCATTCTTCTTTGGAGCTGTTGTTTAAATTCTCGGCAGTGTGTGAGCACTTTGTGTTTTGAGCCAACACACAGTTAATTGTCAGTCACACCTCTTTCCAACTGTAATAAATTGAATCTGTTTTGGCACCAGATTCAATACGTTAAATATTTGGATAAGCCTGACAAAACGACATAATTAATTTGATTTTCTGTATTTTGTTCATCTTGTAATTGGCTGCCTGATTAATGGAGCTGCGGTTTATTGACATATGCCGCGTTGTGAAACGTGATTGCATTTATATAGCAGCGACATGATGAATTAAAATGGCCATAGCAGTGAAGCTAATAAATCTGGCTCTCATGCTGAGCTTGTGTAAAAACAAAAAACAAAACCATAGTGTGACCATGTTGCTTTCTTTTTTTTTTACTGTGTACTTATTTGCCACTTTTTCCTCATAGACCAATCTCGCAGGGCAAGTTTTGCCTCTGTAAGACAGTCAAGCATGGAGACACCTCCGAACGCGACCCCGCAGCCCTTCAGACAGCCGGTGAGTACGGTCCAGTCACACCGGGGCCACAAGGTCCGCCACAAGAGCTTTCAAAGTGCAGGGTTATTTTTAGCCCCGCTGTAAACAGCCCGTGGACTAATATCACTGCGCTGGCCTGAAATAATGACCTTTTTTTTCTTTAATTTGTGTAATTTTCAGAGTTTTCTCAATCGGCGGCTGAAGGGCTCCATCAAGAGGGCGAAAAGCCAACCCAAACTGGACCGGACCAGCAGCTTCAAGCAGATGATCCTGCCCCGGTTCCGCAGTGCTGACCAGGAGAGGTGAGTGACCCGAGAGCAGCCGCAGCATGTCCGCAGGTCAGACAGCTCTGTTTGCTGAATTCATTTCTAAATGATTGTCACCGGATTCCTGCACAAGGAAAAATATTATACATTTATCTGTGGACGCTTTGGTGTTCACAAATCATGGTAATCTTTTGTAATCCATTGAAATAAGGTCATCTGTCTCCTTTTCATTGTGCAGTTTGAATGTGCTCGGATAATTCTTCAGTGTTATCTGTTAAAAACGCACCATAGCATCGATTTCTGAGTGGAGTGGGAGGTTTGATGGTGCAGAGACGGCATCGGTACGTGGATAACGTGAGCAAGAGAGGCCTTTTCCTTTTCTGTCAGCTGAACTAGACCTCGCTGGAGAGAGGGTGCATGAGTGTGTGCATGCATGCGTGTGTGTGAGAGAAGGAGGAATGGGTAGACGAGTGTGACATTCAGCAAACTTCCCCAGCTGGAGGTGAATCACGAACGCTGCGGTTGGCTTGAGTGTTAGCAGTCTTGAGATGGAGAGTGCTTCCAGCAGATTTATGCCGTTAAAAATCATGACAATTAAGGACGGTTGTTTTTTGCAGTGGTTGACTTGAAATCAGATCTATTCCCAGCATGTTGAGGACATTTGAAGATTCTCCTGCAGAGCGGCTCCACCGTGCTGGGATGATGCCGACGTTTCTTTCAAAGGTCATTCACACACATGGCTGCTCTTAATTTTTCCTCAACATTTTTTGTCCAACTCTTAACAACTTTGTCAACCTTGTGTGCGAACATTTGGACTTTTTTTTTTTTTTTTTTGTCAGTTTTAATAGGTTGTCATTAAAATTTGGTCATCAGCAGCTGTGGCTGAGCTGCAGGAGTCAGAGTTGGTAGTTCAATGTCGATTCGCTCATGTGTCAGGGTCCCAAATGGCTCCCGATGGAGGTTTAGCACTTTGCATGACAGCCGTCACCAGCGATGTGTGTGTGTGTGTGTGTGTGTAGGTGTGTGTGTGTGTGTGTGTGTGTGTGTGTGTGTGTGTGTGTGTGTGTGTGTGTGTGTGTGTGTGTGTGTGTGTGAATGTGACAGTTTAAGTCGCTTTGAGAGTGCTGAAGCAGCACCCATCTGTCTTCTACACGGCTTTATCCAGGGTAGCAGGGCTGCAGCCGTCCCAGCTGACTTTGGGAAAAGGGCAAGATGCTCCCTGGACAGGTTGTCAGTCCATCACAGGGGACACACACACACACACACACACACACACACACACACACACACACTCCAAGAGCAATTGAGAGTCAGAATTTTGCCTCAAACGCATGTTTTTGGAGAGGAAGCCCGGAGTTCTTGGACGCATATAGAAGAGAAACATACAAAGTCTGCACAGAAATCTGTCTGTGGGGTGAAAACACAAACCACTTCACCACCGTGCCGCCCTTCATCACCTCAAAGCGCTCTGCGAAAGGTTGCAGCCATCCTTTTCAGTGGGTTTACTGCTGCTTTGGTACAGCAGTAAATCGTTGTTTCTTGAAAAGAGACGCTGGGACCAAACACAAGTGTTCTTTTGAGGGTATTGAATTTCACTGATGATGAGAAGTTCAAAGAAAAGGGGGCAACCAGAGGTGTTGTAAAGCCAGAACTGGATTTCAGCACCACAGCGGTAGATTTTAAAGACAGTGAACAAAACACGTACATGGCTTCTTCTTCGGTGTTTTTCCAATGCTTGCTGAACCGCACAGCTTTCACTGCACGTTTTGATCATCCTTCATCTGAAGATATTCCACAGGATGTTCAAGGCCAGCGCAAGCGACGTATTGTTTGATAGAATTTAGATCACACTGTTCAATGATGAGCGCACGAGAAGGTACTAGAAAATATAAAACACACGGGTTAGAATTCTGGTTTACAGAATGACCCAAACTGTTTTCAGAAAGTTAAATATGAGGAATATTATAAAAACCCTTATACTCAAAAAACAGACCAATCTTTAAATTGAGCCTGATCCCACACAGAGCAAAAACAAAGATTGCTGCTTGTCTTCCTGGGCTCGATACGGCGGGAGTGACACCAGCTCTCGCACTCGATAACGGATCGTTGGCTCAGCACCAACAGCTCAGTCTTTTCAACGATCCAACGGTTAAAAAGTGATTGTGGATGTCTTTATGCTTTTATGGTGCTGTCAGCACAAAAAGCCAAGTACCAGACCATTGTACTTTGTTGAGAAAAAAAAAGAAAGTGTGATTGGAGAACTCTGTACTCGGTGTAATATATTGCGCAGCATCCTTTCATTCAGTTATTCATGTGTGAACTGTAGTTCCAAAACCGGTGAACTTGCCAGCTTTCAGGATTAGTCAATGCACTTCTGTTGCTCTTGGCTCATCCCTCTAGCTGTAGTAAACCTGCCCTATATATGGCTAATTGATCATCGTCACGATATCGACGTTCACAAATAAAACGCCGTGAAAAACTGACTGAACCACGATAAGTCATGTATTCATGCTCCGTGTAGTCACGTCAACGCATTTGACCGATTTGACCTCGATTGTCTTGACAGTTCATCTTATTTCAAGTCATTATTTTAGCATTACGTAATACCTGCAGGCTAAAAAGGCAGGAGTCAGAGGACCAGAAATGAAGCAAAAAGGACTGTTGTGCTTCTGAAACGCTGCTAGTTTGGACTTCAGTTGCGGATCTGTGATGACAGGAAAAGAAAAACGAACCTGGCTCAGTTGTGTTCTTTTTTTAATTGGGTCCAAGAAGACAAAGAGCACTGTTTATGCATGTCATGTTGCGATAACAGTCTTCAACAACATTATATTAACATCTCACATGTTTAATATCGTGCATTTCCCACCGGCTCTGACTGACAGACACAGTTGCAGCGTGACTGGAACTTTCTTCGCCGTTGAATTCTGTTTACAGAAACGTGTCTAATAAGCCTACAATTGCTGCTATTTGGTTGCTCTGTGATTTTTGGCCTCTAATTGGCTCACGCAGTTTGCTGTCCTCACCAATGTGGCGCTCTCGGCAGCTGCCAAATCCTCCTCTGCGGCTGTGCCAGCGCTGTCTGTTCTTTATAACCGAGATTCTCGCACGAGCATTGTTTTACGTTTTTCTTGGGGAGACTGTTTCCTCAATTTTTTGAGTTGAAATCGTGGCGTAGCGTCGGGAGCCGCCGAAGCAGAGCGAGGACGCCGCTTCCACCCTCCGCCCTGACGGAAAGCAGAGCCTCGACGAGTGAGGGACGCTGCCTTTAGTGGTACCTTCACAGATGGCTCCGGGCTGCTTTCAGGCACCGACTGAAGATATTCATTAGAGCGATATTAATAGCAGCATTACAAAACAGTTTCTCCAGCCGCTGCAAGGCTGCCATCAGAGCTGTGACGTGTTGCAAATGAAGGGATGAGGTGCAGGCGAGTAAAAAAGCTCATTGAATGTGGAGCACGTATCCTCTCTGCTTAGAGAAGAGGAGTTAGGTCTGTCTGCACAAAAGATTAAACAATACCGGCCTGATTGTGTGCACATTTACACTCCTACCTTCTGGATTCATGCATTTTTGATCAAGTTTTCATTTTGTAGTGCCTGGATTGTTGTAAGCTGGTTTAGTCAGGGCGGATTAGAGCTCCGGAAAAACACATGAATTAGGTAAAATATATATTTTTAACAGGAATGCATTTGGATTAAAATCTAAGATGGACCCTAAGTAATCCAGTTAAACGTGTTCTTTATCATAGTTATTTAAAGACACTTGATATTTTGAATGTTTCTTTGGTGTTGCAGTTTCACAAGCATCGTTAGAGAAATTAACAAATCCGTCTTTGATATCAACAAGCTCCATTAGATGAGAGATCGTACGCGCACGTCGCCACTGCTCAGTATCCCGGTGCAAAGCGTTCAATCGTCAGTGATCTACAATTCATTCAGGTTGAATATAAACAGGACAATCTGCTCACTCAGTCAGAAAGAATTCAAACGGATCAAAAAAAAAGTGTCTGTAAACGCAGCGGCTCTCTTTTGTAATTGGTGTTAGTCGGTTTAATAATGCAAACATACCAATTAAAGGCGCCTCCTGTAAGAGAAGGTTGGTACCTAAAACCCTCCTGATGGAAGCAGCGGAGCTGCTCGACACCGCTGTGATTTCCATGGAGATGCAGAGACGATGGCTCGCAGCACCGGAGGCTCTCCTGACAGCTGTTTCTTGTTTTGTATTCTGAAGTGAGGTCAGATCCCGGCGGAGTCCTGCTTGCATTGTGATCAAAATTTTATGCAGTCCTTGCAACAGGCCAGTCACGAAGCGCGTATGGAAGAGACGCAGACGGAGAAAGAGAGAAAAAAAAACAAAAAAAAAACGTACTGCTGACAGAACACTTTTCCTGCAGCCACAGGAGAGGCCTAACAGACGTTTCCAGGGCAGGTGCGGACGTCAAACGCACGGAGAGACGAAGACGAAGAGCGCATCATTTAGCACGGGACGTAAAAACACCCTCGTTTTTTAGAAATGATTGATGAACCCGAATGCAGGAGGCTGCTTCCGATGTGTAAACGAATCAAACCGAGACCTAAAGGTGTCGGAGTTAAAGAGGCGCTCGTCCTCTTTCCCCCCCGAACCGAAGCCGCTCGCCGCTGCCTCAGACAGCTGCCTTCACAGCCTGCTCTGAGTTCTGCCCACACACACTTAATTCACTCAGTAGTGTTAAGTTGACTTTGCTATAAACCCGCAGCATCCAACTTCACACTCTAGCTTTCCAGCGCAGCTGCTCTACCTCTGCTGCCAAGTTGCTTTAGCAGAGTATTTTTTTTTTCTTCTTTTTTGCGAGTGCTGCCCTCTGCCAGCGCCGGCGCCTCACGCCGGATGATTCACTGCAGATCAACATTAAAGCTGCCCTTAAATTAGCGTTCCCTATTTCCTGTATGATTAACATGTATTTCTTCTCTAACCCTCCTTTATTTTTGTCTCCTATATTTAAACCCAGCGTGCAAATCTTCGTGCGGATGAGCGGCACATGCTAAGCTTTTTAGAGACGGTTTAACGTTTAACTGGCTCGCTTGCTAGAAATAGATGTTTAAAATGCGATAAAATGTTTGCTGTCACAACATCGAGCAGCTGAGTCACCTTTCGATGTCTTGGTACGTCGGCGGTCTCTCACACAAACCCTCACAATCTACATTCTTCGTTTGATGCGAGTGTTACACTCTGAATTTAGTACTGAAGCTTATTTTCATCCCCCTGAACACCTGATTTTTCCCCCTGCTTCAAGTCGTCTATTGCCCCCACCGATCTGTTCGCTGCTGCACTGAAGTGAGCCGAACCTGACAACCTAAACACACCCCGAGGCGAGCGTAAACACACCCCAGGTGCATTTAACGCAGATTTAAAGGAAGTCTGCCTGTTCATGCTGCGCACCCTGTAATGGGTGACAACATCTCGAGCTGGAAACACTCATATCTCTTAATGAATTCAAAGGAATCATCAGGAATTACTGTGTTTTTATTGTTCTTCCATATACATATATTTTTTAACAAGTTTAAATAACTTGATGAAATTCAAGACATTTGAGCACTTCTGACCCCATGGCCTGAAGGACAAGATCAGAATTAATAATAATAATAATAATAATAGTAAAAAAAAAAAAAGGATTTCATCAAATCAACATAACTTGAGAAGTGTATTTTTGGCGTACCTTGATCTTTGCGATCCATATCTCACATCTCCTGCAAAGCGATTTACTGGATCACAGTGTAAAGCTTCAGCTGCACTTAAAGGGCAGGCACCCACTCAGCTGCTGAGACACACACACACACACACACACACACACACACACACACACACACGCATGCACACACCGTGTACGTTGTACCGATAAAGGGTTTAATTTTGTTCCCCTGCTTTTCCCTCCGCTCTCAGCCGCAGAATGGTTTTCCTCGCTACATTTTTTTTTTCATTGGACACACTGACCCCGCTTCACCTTCCTGCTTCCAAATCCACCACTTTTCTGGTATTTGATAGAACTGCCCTCTTCCAAAGGTCACTCTATGATCAGGCCATTTTCCATCCCTCCACTTCTATACCGCTGAGCCGTGCTTGTGCTTCAGGTCAGGGCAACGTTACGTACGTTTCTGGTGTTTTTGGTGGATTTTTTTTGTGACTGTGAGGAGTTGCTTTGTCAGATCTGAGCCCCTGCAGGCCTCAACTCAACAACAGACCAAACTGCAAACACAACAAATGAAAATCTGGAAGCTTTAACTTTTCCCTCACTCCTAATAAACGGCACGGAGCGAACACAGATCACTCTGAAGTGACACTCGAGCACTTTTTAAAGCCGCAGCGATGTGGGATACATGAAATGAAAACAGCAGAATAATTATATCTGACTTCTGAAAGTGAGTTTCTCTCTCTTCTTCCCCCACTAGGACACGCTTGATGCAGAGCTTCAAAGAATCCCACTCCCATGAGTCCCTGCTGTCTCCCAGCAGTGCAGCAGAGGCTCTGGACCTCGTTCTGGATGAAGATGCCATAATCAAACCTGTCCACTCTAGCATTTTAGGACAAGAATACTGCTTTGAGGTCTGTTGAGTGGTTTCATCATATTAATTTATTCACCCTGTGATGGCGGTGTTGCAGTTTAAGGGCCATCTTGTATCTTTTCTTTCTTTGTTTTTAAAAATTAGATCAAAATATTTGTTATTGAATTTGACTCTTAGACCTGGGGGGACTTTTGTGTACATCTCCCTTTGTTAGGTGTGTACAAACTGATTTTTAGAACGATCTCGGACTGAAAAACAAATACGGCAAGTCTTATTATTGGTAATCATAATCAAAGGTTGATGGTAGAGTTCACCTGAAGTGAACCTTGCGATCATCAGTAACATCAAAACCAGCGAGGACGGTCGTCTCGACGTCCTCCTGCTTCTTAATAACCAGAGAAACAGAAAATGACACAGTGATCAACGGAACACTGCTTCTTTACCCGTGTAGCTAAAACACAAGACCTGAATTGCTTCCCCTCGCGGGATCGCTGTTAGTGAAACCACCGCAGCAAAATAGCGAGTTTAAAAATGATTGATTTACCCAGAGAGGCCTAAAAAGCACCACCAATTGACCCTAATGTGCCGTAAAAATTAGGTGATGCATTACTTGCTTCGCAGTTGCTTCTAGTTGCTTAGCTCCGGGTCCCCTGATTTATCCACCCCGGAGTGTGACAAATAATACAATTAACTCAAAAAGGGTGAATAAAATAGCTTGATGTGTCTGTAGTTTCGTAGAATAAGAGATGCAGGTGTTCAGGGTAGAGAGAGCACACGATGCAAGTCCAAAGAAAGTGTCTACAGTGTCTGATACCTAAATTTTATCAATATACGGACACTTTGATATCAAGTTCTGTTAAATCCATAATCCACGTCACTTTAAATTCATGCATTCCAATGAGGGAGATGCAGTTCTCTGCAGTGACGTATATCGACACGCTGTCTGTCATTGCGGTTGACGTTGAGCAGTGAGCTTTAAATCTCACTCGACGTGAGTTCAAGTTCATCAGAGACTCGCGTGTAATAGAAGATAAATCGGCCGACCGCAGGCTCCATTATAGTAATTCTTCCCTTAAAGGCAACTGCTGTTTCTGATTTGTTCACGAGAAATGACAGCGTTCTGAGAGATCTCACATGCGTGCTGAGGGCTGCACAAGCCATCCGCCTTGAGACGCGGCCGGCGCTGTGGCGGAGAAGATTTCACGTCTCTCAGCTGATTTTCCAAATTAAAGTTGAAGGGAAGTCATTTTGTTGTAGCTTTGAAAAAAAAAAAAAAAGACACAGGCTGCAAATGGACAGTTTTGGTGCAGTTTTACTGTAATATCCACAACTTTTGAAAATAGACTCATGTTTAAATTGTGCTTTTCTATCTTTTGAAATGTTTTCAAGCTTTCTAAAAAGTAACTGCCTCTAAAATAAAGGTAAAAATTTATTTGCAAATATGACTTCAATTAACAGGACAGGCCCACTGGACGTCAGATATGTGGTCCTGATTTAAGATTGATTTTACTCTGCAGCGTTAGACGGGGCCATTGTCTTGATCTGGATCCAGTCTTGGACTGTTTTTAGTTTGCTGTCGTTTGTAGATTTCCATGAGAAAAATACTTGAGGTGAAAGATGTAAAGAGTTGTATGGCTTAAAGAGGGAGATGCACACAAAAACTGTTATCATTTTCTGAATAGCATTGTTGATCGTTGCCTCCGCAAACGTTTCATTTTCTGACCATGACTATACTATAATGAGGAGTTTTGTCTGCAGGTAACCACCAATTCAGGGACAAAATGTTTTGCCTGCCGTTCAGCTTCAGAAAGAGACAAATGGATTGAAAACCTACAACGAGCGGTCAAACCGAACAAGGTAGATTCAGTTCCGTGCTCACGTTCCACGAGCGCCTGGGTGGACCTTCATCCTTCTCCATGAGCTCTACATCCATCTCATGAAGGGTGGGACATTAAGAACAGTTATAATCCAGTAACAGAATTCGCCGTTTCAATTTCAGGATAACAGCAGACGGGTGGACAACGTGCTCAAGCTGTGGATCATCGAAGCTCGGGACCTCCCGGCCAAGAAACGCTACTACTGCGAGCTGTGTCTGGACGACATGCTGTACGCGCGCACCACCAGCAAACCCCGGACCGACACCGTCTTCTGGGGCGAGCACTTTGAGTTCAACAACCTGCCTACCATTCGTAGCCTTCGCTTGCACCTCTACAAGGAGACGGACAAGAAGAGACGCAAGGTGAGCGCTTGGTGTTTCACTTGCGATCGATCGTCGAAGTCATGTTTGGAAATGCGTATGAGATGGCATGAAAACGATGATGTTGGTTGTCCAGGAGAAAAGCACATACCTTGGCCTTGTCAGCATCCCCATATCCAGCATCACGGGCCGGCAGTTTGTGGAGCAGTGGTACCCGGTCATACAGTCCAGCGTGTTGGCCAAGAGCGGCGGTGTGGGAAGCACCAAGGTCATCAACGCGTCGCTGCGGGTCAAATCCCGCTACCAGACCATGAACATCCTCCCCATGGAGCTCTACAAGGAGTTCGCCGAGTACATCACCAACAACTACCGAACACTGTGTGCCGTCCTGGAGCCGCTGCTGAGCGTGAAGAGCAAGGAGGAGGTGGCGTTCGCCCTGGTGCACATCCTTCAGAGCACAGGGAAGACTAAGGTAAAGCAGTGGAGCCCGATTCAGGGTTATTTCTGCTCGCAACTCCCACTTCTAATCATCGCTGTGGTGTTGATTACAAAAAGAAAGTATGTTTGTTCATGCCGCACTGAACTGCGAGTGTAATCTCTTCTCAGGAGTTCCTGTCAGACATGGCGATGTGCGAGGTGGATCGATTCATGGACCGTGAGCACTTGATCTTTCGGGAGAACACACTTGCTACAAAGGCTGTGGAAGAGTACCTCAAACTGATCGGTCACAGATACCTCAAGGAAGCTATAGGTAACCTTCCCTTTCTCTGTGCTTGCGCCTTGAACGTGAAGCGACTCGGTGCCTATATCACCGTGTGTGTTTGTGCGAACGGGTGTGTAGAGGCTGACGAAATGCGAATCATCAGTGTCAGAATAGTGCAAAGGTCACATCAGCATCTAAGAATAATGTTTTCTTAATTTGGTCACTTCACATGCTAAATGCAAAGTTCATCTTCTGCTTCTTTTCCCAGAAAAATGACTTCCTGAATGATTGCAAGACTTTGGAGCCTCCTGCAAAAAATTCTGGCTTGATTACCTCATTTGATGTTGATCTGGATGCAGTTCATTTTCATTTTTTCTTCATTTGAGTGTGTGTGTGTGCATTAGCATCTCATGATTGCAGCATTATATACAGTATATCTAATAATAAAACTTACTAAAATACATGAATGTGCATTTTTGAAAAATGTTTTCTTCTAAAATGAATTTCTTACCAGTTTTTGCTGCTGCTGCTAAAAATGTAAGTTGGGTATGAATTGTGTAAGAAATGAAGTTCTCCACAGATTTCCCAGAACATGTGGTTTGCCGCTCGACTTCTTTTATATTAGTGTATATTTTCTGAAACAGTGCTTGATGGCCGTGTGGCCTTGGGCTTTCAGGTGACTTCATTCGAGCCTTATACGAGTCTGAGGAGAACTGTGAGGTGGACCCCATGCGCGTCCCGCCGTCAGTCCTCGCCGACCACCAAGCCAACCTTCGCATGTGCTGTGAGCTGCTACTCTGCAAGATCATTAACTCCCTCTGGTCAGTTTTGCCTCCGAACACTGTATTTGTGGATGACTTATTGGTGTTTGTGTGTGTGTGATGAAGAGCCTGAGGAATGTGCAGACGTTGTGTCTGTGATTTATTGGTTATGTGCATGAAACTATAAGATGTGCATTTCTGACATGGTTTAGTGAAAGTGTGATGAAGAAAAAAACCTATAAGGTACATCAGAAAATGCAATTTATTCAAAGTAATTACAGAAAAACTGAAAATCTTCTGACACATTCACTCTGTTTTCATTCAATAAACCCTCATACATTCAATTTGACAAAACATTTACCTCACTTGTTTTGTCTGTCGAAGCGCCATCGATTTAGCTGTCAACAGCTGTGAGAATCTTTATTTGACAGCTGACCTTCATCACTTGTCTGCTCCTCCTCCTCCTGCGGTCGGTCTTGTCCTTTACGTCGGCGCTCGATCACTATAATCACCAGCGTGGAGCGCCTCTTAGAACGGTGATGAAGATCTTATTGCCAAGTTTTCCTCAGCAGTTGTTCAAAAATGAAACTTGCTTCCGTCGCAGCATCTTCCCCCGGGAGCTGAAGGAGGTCTTCGCCTCGTGGAGAGCGCGGTGCGCGGAGCGCGGGCGGGAGGACCTCGCCGACACCCTCATCAGCTCCTCCCTGTTCCTGCGCTTCATGTGCCCGGCCATCATGTCGCCGTCCCTCTTCAACCTGATGCAGGAGTACCCCGCCGAGCGCACGTCCCGCACGCTCACGCTCATCGCCAAAGTCATGCAGAACCTGGCCAGCTTCAGCAAGTCAGTTGTCCCGCTTCTCCAACCTGTCGATCCTACGACGTAAACAAAGTGTGTTCAGACTAAGACATCAAGTCGTGTGGCAGTTAGTGAAATATCGTAATTTAGCTTGACTCCCAGAGTGTTTGATGAAATCCTCTCGCGGTCGCGCTGGTTCAGTGTTTCACTGGATGTCATCAGATACTCGCTGAACCGAGCTCCCTGCAAGGAACAGACAATTAGTCAGTGAGCTGAGAAAATAAAACCGTACACCGTCTTAATCAACCAGGTTGAAAAAAACCAACAAACTTTCAATTTCAATCATCAAATGTACCTTTAAAAAAAAATTAAAAAAAATAAATATGTTTTGGTTTTGGACAAACAAATAATCAGAAGCTACTTTGGCATTTGAGCAGTTTGTCTCCATTACCTGAACACTTCGGAGGGCAGCTGCACGCGTTTGGCTGAACGTCGTAGTGAGAGTGATGAACGAAGGAGATTTTTCTGTCTCTGAAATCACGAAGGTAAATGTGGTGAGTTCATGTCAGGAGAACTGAGTTTGAATTCTTGCTTCCATTTACGTTAAATTTGCATTTGTTTGATTTTTCTGTTGGTTTGATTGATTTTCTTTGCAGTCGATGTGTGTTAGTTTAAAATCCAGCCGTTAAATTGAAAAACGAAACAATGAAACAAGTATCAGATTAGTCCATCAGAAAAACCTCAATGTTTGCAGCCTAGTCCATCAAGTTAGATCTTTTTTTTTTTCAGAGCTTTTATCTGCAGCTGTCAGCTTTCTGTAGACAAGAAGATTAAAGAGGATTTTCACTTTTGATGGAAAAGATACAGTACCTTTAAAAATTGACCATGATGATTTTTTTTTCTTTTTTTCAGGTAAAGAAAGAACTGCAGTCAGAAGTATGAGTGTGGGATAGCATGCTTTGTTAAAACCAAAGCTGGTGTTAGTCAGCGTGGGGATCCTTTAATTAAAACACTTGAAAGCAGTAGACTCATATTTTCCCTGAAAGCCAAACAAAAAAAAAGAATGAAGTGCTATGAAAGGGATGCTTATTATGAAGAAATCAACTAAATCTGCTTGTATGTGTCATTAAAATAGTAAAATTTAACCAGTTAAATTTTTAAATCAGAAAAAAATGACAAGTTGAAATAAAAATAATCTCACTCTATAATATTTTCTTTGTGAAGATCTTAAAAAAGTAAATGTCGGAAGATCAGGCGACTCTGAAGGTAAAACACAAACAATTCAAATTCCTGGCAAATTATTGATGACTGTGTGTTTATGTGTTACGAACAGCTTCGGTTTACCTTAAATAACTCCCAACAGGCATTTTCCAGGACACCACAGAGATTTATTTTACCTTCATGATTCCGTCATTCAACTGAAACATAACTGTTAGTGTGTCAGGAGAAAAAAAATGCTCAAATATTTCTTTCTTCATGGCTCAATTTTCAGCTTCACTGAGCCCAGCGTCTGGTTTTCTTTCGTGGCGTCTACAGGCTGTAATTTTCAGGAAAAGGAACAACAGCAGTTATGAAGATGCTTTAACTCTGACGGTAAACACGGTAGAGTGTGCTGCCGCATTATCAGTCAGAGGGTTAACGTGGGGATCAGATGTCTACGATTCAGCACCAATATTTCTTTGGTTTCATAGATTATAGCTATCATTAAAAAAAAAAAAAAAAAAAGTTCCCATATGAACCTAAATTGGTCCCATTTGTGTGCAGATTTGGACCCAAGGAGGAGTACATGTATTTCATGAATGAGTTCCTGGAGATGGAGTGGGCCTCCATGCAGCAGTTTCTCTACGAGATCTCCAACATGGACGCCGGCGGGAACGCCGGCGGGTTCGAGGGCTACATCGACCTGGGCAGAGAGCTGTCCATGCTGCACAGCTTACTGTGGGAAGTGATGGGCCAGCTCAGCAAGGTGGGTGAAACCACTCTCCGCACGGAGAGTCAAGAGCATGAGAGAGAATCTCGCAGCCGCGGAATAAATATTCATCTTGATGGAATTTTATGTCACACTTAAGTGCTCTGCCTTGTAATTAACTACAGTCTCTCGGTTGTTTCAGTACAATGGAAGTTGTGACCATTTCAGGCTCAGCCGCGAATTGTCTTTTAGTTTAATCTGCCTCATCAATGACATTCATCTTTTCCTGAGTGGAAGACTCACCGACTAATGAATGAAAGGAGCGCGGGACTGCGGAACATTTTCTCCATTCATTCATGTCACAAGGATACAGAGAAGCGAGAGAGTCGTGCAGATTGGTTGACACCGAGGTGATGGAGTTTCATCAAATCTATCTACGTTATCTTAATACTGTTGCACAAAATAACGAACATAAGATATCTGCAAACTAATCCTCAACCAGCTGGCACAGTCTGCGCTTCATGGGTTCTGACCGCTGCCTGCCAAACAATTTTAATGCAAAAACAGATTGACTAATCAGATTTACTATTTTTATCCACATTCAGCTGGAATTACCTCTGTAACCAGATTACGCCATACTGTATTTTACTATGTTACTAGTATGATTATATAATATCAGATTAGCGTTATTGTTTGTATTGGTTTCGTCTTCAGAATCATGTTCTTTTTTTCTACAACCAGTATCATCACATTTAAACAGTTTAATACTTAATTTTTTTTCTTTAAAATGTGACATTTAGTCAATTATTATGAGTTCAGTCCAATTATTATCTATTATTATTAATTATTATGAATTTAGTCTGATGTTTTTTTTGGATTTTTCTGGACCTTCTGGAAGTTTTTGCTTCATGTTTACTCTGCAACGTGTTTTGACATCCAGAACTTTGATCACCAAATATCAGCTTTTTATAGCGTTTCTCAAATGCAGATGACCAAACAACCCTGGACTCTCCCAGAATGCACCTCAGGCTGTGTGCTCTGGTAAACAAGCTGCTTTCCACCACGTCGCACCGTTACACGGCACACGCTTTCAGCGGGGGATTCCTCAGGTCTTCTGAGCTGCGAGAAAAACACTTTCATTTCATTCACCTTCAGGCAAACTTGGCGCTACTAAGTAGCTGCTTTTAACTAATCTTGTCAATTGCTTCCGCTTCACAAGTTGCTTTACGGCGAAACAGGAACACAGGATGGAGGGAGGTTAAAGAGCAACACATATATCAAAATGTGATTTAGGAAGTGGCCATGCAGTATGTTATGGAGGTGGTGAATTCGCAGTGTGTATTTTTGGTTTATTGTCTTTTTATCCTATTTTTCGTGGATTTCCTGAAAATCAAAAACCCGTCTGTCCCGCAGGACGCCATCCTCAAGCTCGGCCCTCTGCCGCGGCTGCTGAACGACATCAGCGTGGCGCTGAGGAACCCGCAGCTCCACATGCCCACGAACCACCAACCCGACCGGCCAAAGGACCGACTCTTCTCCCGCCCGTCCTTCAACCGTCTCATGTCCTCTGACTTCCAAAGCCTTATGATGCGCGACTTGAACAGGTATCGTCCGGCTGGCTGGTTTCCCCTGCCGTTTATTTTCCTCTCCTTGTTGTTGCACATCCTCAAAGCGGAGCGGGTCCCTGCTGGGCGCCATGCATGGTCACGGGAGCCGACCGAACCCGCAGAAAGATGAGGAATGCCGTTTCACGCAGGTGCAATTAGCAGTAATGCATGAAAAAAAGGCCAAGGATACACAAGAAGTGAGAGTTCAGTCGCCCAGAACAACACGGGTTTACTTCTAAGAGCCCATAATGCCGATGCTGATGTACCTCTTTAGGCTTTTAAAGTATTTTATCAATCAGTAATTGCCGGTGCCATCTGTTCCCAGACTCCCTCACCCAAACCTCTTGCTCTGTGCTTTAATTCATGTCAGCACTCTGCTTATTGCCAAGAGACGGTTGCTCCATTACTGCCTGGTTAAAGAACTCTTTAAGTAAGATGAATCCCAGCAGCATTATCAAAGGACTCCACTGCACCTGCTTCGTGTTCGCGGCGATCCGCTCCTTCCAAATATATTTTGGGGAGAAAATCCGCAGCGGTACACATGCGATGGACTGAGAATGAGTGGAAAATGCTGCAGGCAGGACAGAGATGAAACATCTGGTGGTTTAAACCAACACCTGGGGTGTCACACCTCGAGTGACTGACAGGATGCAGTCGGAGTTTGTTGGTGAAGCCTCTCCCTGTTCGCTCGTTGCAGCTCCATCGACATCTCCCGCCTGCCGTCTCCCACGACCGGCGTGTCGGCGGTGGAGTCGCTCTCCTCCAACCTGAACATGAGGCGCCACGCCGAACGGGACCTCCGCTCATCCAGGGAAGTTTTCTACGTGACCCGGCCGCCGCTGGCCCGGTCGAGCCCCGCCTACTGCACCAGCAGCTCGGACATCACAGAGCCGGACCCCAAGGTACACACACACACACACACACACACACACACACACACACACACACACACACACACACACACACACACACACACACACACACACACACACACACACACACACTCAGGTGAATGATAAAGAATGGTGGAACTCTTGTAATTCTAATAGATGATGGCATATTGAAAAAAATAGAATAAGGAAAAAAGTAATTAGGTAGATAATTAAAACAATCAATCATAGGAACAACCAAAATGACAAAATGGTGAAATCCATTACATGAGTTAATATTTACTTCAGAGCTCCATCTGATCAAAACACTGCAGTTATATTTATCATTTGATGTTTTTTCTAATTTCCTCCCTGGTGCTGCACGGGGGTGTCCCAAATATTTTGAGAAGCATTTTGTAATAATGGATCCTGGGGGCGTTCACAGTTTTATACTTTGTGAGAAAAGGATATAAGATTTAGATGGTAGGAGAGCGATTCACACAAGAAAAAATAAAGTCAGATCAACATGAACTGACTGAGTTTAATGAAAGCCTCAGTCTTTTCAGATTAATGCTTTCTGTCCTGAGCCCCAGTCAGTCCAAATGGGAAATCCTCACATTCAAAATAAAGCTACTCAGTTTGAAAGGATATATTCCACATTACAGTTACAGTGCAGAAATGATTTTTTATTTCTTTTTGGGTGAGAATTGAAATAGTTATCCTCAAAAATCTTTCAGGAAAAATGCATTAAATTAACAAGTATTTGTGTATTTTATAAATGAGCCTCTTGGCTCTTACTCTCTTGCGTCCTCAGGTCCACAGTGTAAACAAAAGCGTGTCCATGATGGACCTCCAGGACTCTCGGATGAACAGCATCTCCAACCTGAACTCGGTGGGCGACATGCTCACCTCCTCTCAAGCCTCCATCGCCGGGCTGGGCCACAGCTTCGGGAACCTCGGCGCTCCTCTCCGCATGGGGGGCCATATGCCGGCAGGTTCGGCCGGCTCCGGCCTGAGACTGAGCCAGATGGGCCACGTCGGGGGGCCCACCGAGTCCATCTCCCAGCAACAGCAGCAGGCGGCGGCCGCCATGAACTTCCCCCTGTCTTTCCAGAACCCGCTATTCCATCTGGCCGCCCAGAACTCCCCGGCCCAGGCCCAGCCCCCGCCGCCCCTCCTCCTCGCCCCCGAGCCTGAGAATGGCCACCACGACTACGCGCCGGCCTTTGGCAACAGCGCCTTCTCCCGCAGCGAGGACTTGTCCGCCCTGCGGTCGCAGAGCAGCCTGGTGCAGCCCAGCATCGTCCACTCGCACAGCTACAGCGACGACTTCACCCGGCAGAACCAGAGCAACGACTACGCCTGGCACCAGCTGTCCCTGCAGGTGCAGGTAGGGGTCTCTCTCTCCCATCAGGAACATAAGATCTGCTTCAAAGTATTTTTTTTTTTTTTTGCAAAGGATTAATTTACTGTTCAGAGACGTGTGACTGCTGTGGTGAACCGGCAGCATTTAAGCACCGACAGCCTTCATCCTGAAGATGGCTGCTCCTCATCACGGTACCTGATGGAGCCTGGGGCTTCTCTCACAGCTGCGCCGGTTCATTTCCTCTCTTTTAGCGGCACTCAGAGGGGTATTTAGCGTCCCAGAAATAATCCGGGCTTAACCCGATCGGTCGTCTTGCTTCAAATTTATCATATTTTTGTGTGTGAGTCAACTTGTAAAAACGCTTCCGTCCCCGGCTTCTTTCACACTGCCAAAAGTGTGGTTAGAATCAAAGTGTGGTGACGCCTGTCCTAATTGGGAAGACTAATGAAGCCGATGAAGTCCACTGTCTCTTTATCTCCTATTGATCCATTTAGTGCCTCATTTCACAATAAGCTGAAGGAGCAGCGACTTTTTAAATTAACTCAACTCAAAGCCAAGGTGATTTCCATTAATCACAGATATTGCATTGATTTTATCTTTTGTAAATGTGGAAAAAAAAAAAATCTCTATGTTGAAAGTGCACCACTTCTATGGGAATTTAGATCATCGTCGTTATCTATTCAACTCCATGTTGAACCATTCGACCATGAGTCAGGCAGAGTGATTAATACAGTCCTAATGAGCTAAACTGAACCACAGAGAAGCGGAATGTTTTCAGAACGTTTTTAGTCTTATTTTACCTTCATTCTAACGCTCAAACAGAATCACACACATCTCAGACCATCATTTAAAACTCACAAGCTGGGTCAGCTGTTGTCAGTGCGTTATTGTTCGCGTTGCTGAATATAAAGTGGGATTTCTCAGATACAACCGGAAAGAAATCCCAACAAACTGAATGGATTTGTAGAAAACAGAAGTGAAGATCTTCCCTCCATGGCTCCATGAACAGATACTGGTTTATCGATCGATTGCGATCGCGACAGTAAATTTCATTAATTTTAAATTTCATCATCGTTGCGTCCTTCCTGCAGCGTTGTATTGATCGATACGCAGGTAAAGAAAGAAATGAAATGTTTACAAAAATCATCCTCAGCTGCATGATATGCAAATGCATGACACGGCCTCTTGTTATCCGACACATAAATTGCTCGTCGTTTCAACATGCCGTCGGTCAAAAGGCCAGAAAGAAGAGTCAGGGCCGCTGAGGATGATGGTCAGACTGAATCATCCGAGTTTTAACTGTCGAGTAGAGGAGAAGATACTTTATTTGTTCCCCGGGGGGGGGAAGATTCAAGGTGTCCAGCAGCTCACAGTCTAATAATAAAATCACAGTTACATCATGATAGCAGCTCAAGATGAATAAGTAACTAATATGCAATTTAAAAAACAAGGGATTCAGTAATAACTTAAATGAGTAGCAAGAATATTGAACTAAGTGAAGCATAAGACGTGACTGTCTGACGGCCGGGGGACAGTATGTCATTTTTAGAGCGTCCAAACTGAAGATAGTCAATCAAGCCTTTTAACCACAGGAAGAAGTCTGTCCTCTTAAACTTCAGTTCAATCATATATTTTATCTAAATGACATTTTTGCTTATTTGAGAAACAAAATTAGAATTTTGCGTAACTTTTTATTTGAGACAGCGTATAATGAATTTTCACTGAACCTTTTCACTGAAGCTGCACATCTACTGCTCAATAAATTCAATTTGCCTGGTTAAATCGTGCTGTCAAGTAGCCTTCAGCTATTTCTGTCGGTCTGCGTGGGACCTAATGGAACAAACATCACACTCCTGCCTCAGACAGGACGGTCCTTTACGAATTAATTATCAGCCTATCTGTCTGTACATTTATGCGAACAGACGCAGCCGAATGTTTGTTTCTGACCGGTGCAGCGCCGTCAGGCTGACAGAGGCCGCTCTGCTGAAACCCGCAAACATGTAACTGCAAAAACATGGTGGGAGGGAGGGAGAAGGAGGTGGGCTGCTTCCTTGAATATCTGGTTGATGTTCACACATATGGAGCACATATTAAGAGCATTAAAATAAAAAGAAATCACCTTTTGTGCTCAGAACCTGTGTATCTTCACCGCTTTTTATCCCTCAGCGTTTAGTTTTTAGAGCAAACCTAAAGAGGCAGATTATCCTCTGTGGTGACACCTGAAGGGAGCAGCAGAGCGATATTGAAAGCCGCCGCTCATAAAATCTGCATGCCTCATGTATTTTAATGTGAGAACACCTCTCAGTGTAACTATGACACTGAAAACCATTTCTGACGCTTTCGCCTGAGCATGTCAGGATGGAAGGCACAACTCTGCAAACGTACATTTTGCAAACGTTCAGCACGTTTGCACGGCGTTTCATTGCAGGACAACTTCATCAAAATGTTGCATTTATCATGTCAGCCTCTCTCCGCACACTGACATTCACAGCGACGGGCTATTTGTGGACTGTGGGTGGAAGCTAAAGTCGGCAGGAATACACATATGGAGAACATGCAAACTTGGCACAGGAAGATAAGAACTGGGGATTTCTTCACACTGACCTGGAAGTGCTTCCCACTGCTCCACTGTGCAGATTAAGAAGCTTCAATTTTGACTGATAAAACGTCAACGTCAGAGTTTCTGCAGGTGGATTTTGTCGCGAGTTCTCTTGCAACTTCAGTGCATCGTAAGCTCACAGGCGGCTCAGTTTGATTCCAAGTTATTGTGTCTGTATTTTCTGCATTTTTCACAGTTTTGTGTCTCAAATTAACTGCAAGTCTTCGGTGTCCCAGTGGGACCGGGGCTTACTCACTGTCAGGCATCTGTTTCTTATAATTCAAGTCACTGCATGTAGAATTCCTGTGATTCTAATCACATCAAACAATCCAGATGATACATTTTCTTGTTTGAAGAAGTAGAGAACTGTACAAATCTGGTGGAATTTATTCAGAGCCGTGCATGTTGCTGTCGTTGGTCTCAGTGGGGAAGTCTTGTCTGCCTGTGTGTCTAATTGGATTTTGCTGGTGGGGGCATCAGAGTGGGGGTGTCGCTGGCTTTCAGTAAATGTTTGCTTTATTTCCCCTCCTCCTCTCAGGAGTCTCTCCAGAATCAGCACCTGATGGGAGTCACCTCCCAGACCGGCACGGGCACGGGCACGCCCGCCTCCCTCGCCACGCCGCCGACCACCGTCCACCCCGTGCGCCAGGCGTCCATGGCCGCGGCGCACCTCAAGTCCCAGCGCTCCATCAACATCCCGGCCACCGCCACCCCGCCGAAGGCTCGCCCGCAGAGCAGGAACCTCCTCCTCGGCTCCTCCGACGCCAGCTTCGGCGGCGGCCAGTCCAAACTGCGCCAGGCTCAGCAGGCGTCGCAGCAGCACGCCCAGCCGCCGCCGCCGCCGCAGCAGCAGGACGGTCAGACGTCGGTGACCGACAGTCCGGCTCCGGGGCTCCCGTACCAGACCAGCTCCGCCAAAGAGAACCAGGGCCCCAACGCCGCGGCGGAGGAGTCGACGGACACCCCCACCAAGAGCACCAAGAAGTCCCAGCAGGCGCAGCTGCAGCCGCCGCAGCAGCATCTGCTCAAACCAGTCGTCAATAAACAGGTCGGTCCAGCTGAGTGGAGGAACCGTGTAAAAAAAAAAAGAAAGAAAAAAAGACTGAAACCACTCGTCTGCTGCTGTTTCAGGGTTCTCAGTCGACTCTGAGCACCCCGGCCATGAACGAGCGGACGGTGGCCTGGGTGTCCAACATGCCGCATCTCTCTGCGGACATCGAGAGCCTCCGGCCGGACCGCGAGGGCCAGCTGAAGGAGTACTCCAAGAGTATGGACGAGTCACGGCTGGAAAGGGTCAGTACTCTTTTTACATCCTCACACACAGACAATATGCAAGGAGGACTTTCTGTGTCTAGATTTCGCCTTTCAGTGGATGAATTTGAATGCAAGCCGTGAAAACGGAACTCCATATAGATGCAGATTCAACCCTCAGCGTGTTGTTTAAATAACGAGAAATAATTGCAGTTATTTTATTCTAATATGAGGTTTTAACCGAAACACACTCATGTGTTCCAAACGCCCATTAATGCAGACAGCTGTACGTCCATCTGCCCGGATACATACATACAGCTCATCTCCCCATCTGCAGTTATGTTACCCTCTCAAACCACTTCAGCTTTAATGCACAGCAAGTGCTGATTATAACGTCCTGGAAAAAAAAAAAACAGCTAAACATACATGTTCCGCTTGGTCTGTTTATTGTACAAACTATTCATCAGCTTCATTTCCTCATCCTATACCAGGAGTATTGAAGCACAGCCACTTTTTTTTTTTAAAAATCTGTATACCGAGCGCAGTCTTCATCATGCAAAGCTTTTCTCTGCTGGATCTGTGCTGCAGTAATACCAGTTCATCTGCTTTATCCATCCATTATGCCGGGACTCCCAACAAAATTGTCAGGCAGAGCCTGCTTGCATTTTCTCTAATAATTCACTCCCACTCTCCCTGGTAAGGAGCGGTTAAGTGCTTATTAGAAATGAAATAGGTGTTTGCACATTTAAGCTGAACTCAGACGGGATGCTGCTCGGTCTGCACTCTTTTCCAAGTAGCTGCCTGGCTGTGCAGGGGAATGTTATCCACTCCAGAGTTTTTGTGAACTTCTGTTTTGGTGGCAGTTCGGGGTCAAACAATTGATGTCAGTGCAGTATTCATTCAATATACTAAAAAAAAAAAAAAAAAAAAACTAAAAAGAAAATATGTTTGCAAAGCACATTGACTTTTAACCTACAGCAAAGAAAACTCCTTTAAATTCAATTTGAAAACTATTATGGAAAAGTTATGCGTGCACAGAAGCAAAAGCAACAGAGGAGCGCTTCGACAAAAACCAGTTATTTTGACCGATTTTCAATTAGCCTGTATGTGGATTGCAATTGTTGTTACAATTATGGTTTTGCACTAATGACTGTCTTATAAATTCCATTATTTTGTTTTGACCTGGAATGTCCCCAATGAATGAATATTTAATCCAATTTAATCTTTATGTGCAAGAGCTTAAAAACAAATGTACTCGCATGAACTAAAAAGACACATTTTTTTGAAAATCTTGTAATCTTGCATGTGTGCATGTAGACATGCCTGCACGCTCGACGCTCTCTGCACAAACACTGACATGCCTCCACCAGAGGCGGATTATGCATGCAGCCCAGAGACGACGAGAATAAAGTGACTTTCTCAAATTCCCCATTCAGGTAAAAGAATACGAAGAAGAGATTCATTCGTTGAAGGAGCGCCTGAAGATGTCGCACCGTAAGCTTGAGGAGTACGAGCAGAGACTTATGACGCAGGAGCAGCAGACTAACAAGATCCTGCAGCAGTACCAGAACCGACTGGAGGACAGCGAGCGCCGCCTCAAGCAGCAGCAGCTGGAAAAAGACACCCAAATCAAAGGCATCATCAACAGGTGATTAGAGTTCAGGCTGGAGACCCGGCGCAGACGAGGCCCACGCCTCTGCTCGCGCTGCAAACGTGCTTTGAAAGTTGCAGTCCGGTTCATGAATAACGCTGTTGTTTTTAAATCCATGCCTTTTAATCATGACGACATCTCATCTGTAATGAGCTACGGTTTTAAATAGGTTGCATTTTGCGGTTGCATGAAAATTTTGCAGCTGCAAAAGCAAAAAAAAAAAAAAATGAAATTCAGACAAATATTTAGCACACAGGAGAATAAAAATGTGCAGCAGATTCACTAACTTTCAAAAAATTACCTGAATTTAACAAGATTTGTGCTGAAACCAGGATGCATTGTGCACCGGATCAGTATTTGTGTGTAGAAACCAAACGGAACTCTCACCTGAAAGCCTCGGTCCCAAATATTTGAACACAGATAAACCAGGAACTGTGTGCCCGTTATTATGCTAAGCTGTTGACTTTCTGGCTGTAGCTTATTGCAAAAAGGAAAAAGTCTATTCTGAAAATAACAAAATTCCATCCATCTTAATTCACAAATCGGAAAAAAAAATCCACCTGTGAATTACGACTGATCGCACACAGATTTAGACAGAATAAATAAAGTCACCGGTCCAAAATTCTGTTGTCCTACTGCAGCGCTGGGTGACAAATCTGACTTCTAGCCCTCTGCAGTTTTAAAAGCTAAAGAAAATCACGACAGTGCTAATTTTTAATCGTTGAAGTTTAATACTGTGCAGTAAACATACGCTTAGAAAACAAACCATTCCATATGTCTTGTGTATCATTTTTTCCATAGATTAAAGAAAACAGCAGACAAGTTTCAGTAAATCACTTTTATTTCTATCATCTTGTTTCACTTTCTTCTTAGTTTAAAAATTACAGAATTTCTGCCCTTCCAAAGTAAAAACTAAGAAGTTGCTGCACTCATCAATACATCAGTCACCCACAGCAGCAGAAACGGCAGTTTAACATGATGTAAAACAGAAATGAAAGTGAAAATGTGTCCTCCTTCTTCCAGTACATGCAGTTTTAAAATCATAAAACTGTGCATTTTCAAGTAAGTAACACTATAAAAATAACACTGTAAAAACTCATTTCCTAGCGATAATTTTTTTTCTTTTTTCTTTTTATCAAGCTGATTAGATTTGTATAAATCTGAAGAGAGGACGATTGTTTTTAAAGATCCCAAGTAAATCAAAAGTCCGTCATCCTGTGAGAGGCTGAAAACTGGCCGGTCAGATGTGGACTCAGGAGACCTGAATCATAGAAGACACTTCACGGATATAAATGCCAAAGTCATCAGCACTTAATCAGCCCTTTTTTTTTTAAAAAAGAATATTTTAAATATTTGGAGAAAAAAAAACAGAGGCAGAAGAGGTAGCACTTGAAGGAAATGTCAATTGGAACGCAGTGGGGTTTCTACCTGATGAAGAGATTCTCATTTCTTTCCGCAGTCGAATCTCATTCTGCCCGGTAGAAATCCTGCTGAACGACGGGCGCAACACTCCACTATCCTGCACACACTCATTTCACAGACTTCCTTGTTCCCAGAGAGCTGAATGTGAACTTCTGACGGCAGTTCCCATCCAGCCTCTGGGCGCTCTGAGAGTAGCTCAGTGCGCCCGCCAACACGCCAGGACCTTAATATCATCGTATGGCCGCATAATCCTACAGTCAATCTGGAAGAACACCGGCTTCATTAATTCTATTTTTGTCAACCGGTATGTTTGTTTCTATTTCCCTGTTGTCAGACTCATGGCTGTGGAAGATGAGCTGAGAGGGGGTGCCATTCCTGATATTAAGCCTCGAATCCTCACAGACCAGGTTTGTGCCTGTGTCTACATCTTTTATCATCCCTATTCGCTAAGCCAGTCATGTCCTAAAACAGTTTGCTTCATTCTTGCATCACATCCAGAGCAGGGGCTTGGAGGTTGGGGGGGTGGAGGAGGGTGGTGGTGGGGTGGGGTGGGGGTGGTGGGGGTGGGGGGGGGGGGGGGGGGGGGGGGGGAGTATGCAGCTTTCATACACATCACCAGCTCCCATCTTTCAAAAACTACATTTATGTCACGTCTGAAATCGCATTCTGCACCATTCACCGCACACGATAGATATTTAAAAATAAGGAGCTGGATCTGTGTGCAGAGGCTAATCCGGGTCTGTCTCTGTGAAGGAATAGCAAGACCTCAACACGGAAACCGAGCGTTATTTATCACCGAGAGCTTTTCATTATGCCATAGGAGGCATTCGGCATTAGAAAAACCTTGACTGTGACTCACCGGCAGCGTCACAGTAATTCTTCGGGGCTCGGGCTCCATGAATGCACCATGTGGGCTGAATTGTGACGCAGGTGAAGAGGCTGCGCCGAAATAACTCGGGAGAAACATTTGCTATCCTTGAGCTGTGCCGTCGCCTCCTTCTTCTCCCACCACAGACTCTCAGAATCTGGAGTGAAAGAGCCTCGTAAAAACACACTGACCATATATAGAAATGTCTCGAGACTGTAACTGTTGTTGCACCAGACTTCACAAACAAACGGGCGAGTGATGAGAATAAGAGTCCCGCCGCGTCTGAGCGGGATTATTCTGCAAGCTGCAGTTTTTGGCTCAGAGAACCCGAAACGCTCTCACGCCGAGTGTTACAGTTGTTGAGGCTGAGGAGCGTCAAAGTGTTGAGAAATGTTATTCCTTCAGAGATGAACGGCGTTGTTGATTACTGCATCTCCTCCAGACGAATCAAGCTAAGGCGATAATTGAGCGCAGTTATTTGCCTTCTTGCCAGGATTTAAGGAGCAGATTGTAAAGTCTGTGCAGTAAATGTGAAGCTGCAGCCCGGATGACGCTCTGTTTGCTTTTTTTGCACGATCTGCCAGGGAAAAAAAAAAAAAGCTACAACAGCTGATCAGGCTGTGTTTTAAAGGTAATAACAGCCGCTGTCCTGCCCCTGATTCTTATCCCAGTTGTGGTTCAGTTCTGACAAAGGAACCGAATTGAGGGTTTTGTGTCGGACTATTTTTCAGAGCTGTCATCTTCTTAACTGGTCGCTTTGCAGAGGCTTTCAGCTAATAGTGTCCAGTTTTGCCCAAATTCAGGACTGAATCCTCTGAAGATGCACTTTATTACATTGTGGCCTTTAAAATAATAACACAGGTCCTATTTTTAAATTGCCCACTATAAAAAAATCAGAAGCTGCATTGGGCAGGATGCACTTTACGTTTATCTGCAGTAATATATTTAGAGTACTTATATAACATTCACTTTGGTTAAATATCTTTGTATTTTATCAAAAGATTTCCTGAATTGAACAGACTGTGATGCTGCTTTTATTTATGAGATGCAGCATGAAACCAGCCGACCATGCATCGCTGCATCCTCCTGCATCTGCCGTCTGCCAGACGTGCAAGAACACAGTCCATTTAAATATTCGGCATCCAGCATATTCAGCTTCTAGTTTTGGAGCGCTGCGTTACATGCAGTACTTTGGCCAGATTTGTATGCACAGCCAGTATTTTGAATATATCCATTGTTTGGATTTACTATTGCATCATGAAATACTGCTCGTGTTGCTTAGCAACCTTGAAAGCAGCTTCGCATGACACAGGAGGAACCTGACAAAAAAAAAAGAAAAAAAAAAGATTAGATCTCGTTCCACTCTCCTTTTCTGAACATTTATATTGTTACGGTGGAGATAACGGCGAACGCAGCACACGCTGGGATGGATTTGGCTGCAGATCACCAGAAATGGTGCGTTCGTACAGGTGGAAACTCCCACTCCTGAGTTCTGAGAATTCGAATGAATGCAAGTGCATCCCTGGAAAAGTTGCAAAACCTACGCGGCTACTCAGCTTCACATTTACTACACAGATCTGAAAAGTGGCGACTGACTTCTAAATGGAGAAAAGAAGTAATTCCGGCTATTTTCTCTCCCTGTAGTCGATCAGCCAGGGCTACGGCGCCCTCCCGGGATCCTGACTGCGGTTTCCCAAGTGACCAGAATTCATGATGGTCACTCGGGTGTGATCCAACAGATTCAGATCTTTCTACAAAAACAAAACGTCCATCGAGGCAAATCTACAGTGGATCCAGCTGGACTACTGGAGGTGCCATCTCACCACCCCAAAAAACATAAAAAACTTTGCACATATTCAAACTTAGCCTGTACCAGAACTTGACAATCAGCTTAGCGCGAGGACCAATGTGTGACGTGAATCTCCTGCACATGCTGACTGAAACACGAGCCAGTGCCACCAGGAGTGGCCTGATGGGTTTCTCTCATCGATTGGAAACAGTGACATGAGGTGCTGTCGTGACTTTTCCCTGCTATAAGCAGCAGAATTGCTCCTCACCTAAACGGCTGCAAACAAATGTTTAAAAAAAAGAAGAAGAAGAAAAAGGCTTTGTTAAAAAGCACAAAATCCCCTCATGGCATCGGTGGCGCCTGATAACCATCCGCCGCAGCCGCCTGTGTCAAAGGGCCAAAGCGAAGGTTTCACCATTTCACTCTTGACTCAGTCACACATTCACACCGTCAAGATGTAGGATTTTTACATCTTTTCTACTTCAGCCATCTCATCTGAGAAGATGCCAAACGAGTTTTACAATCAACTTCCGAGTACAATCTGACTCCTGCGGTTGGTGTTCCCTCTTCCTTCGGCACACAGTGTAGAGGTTTGACTTGGAGTGTATAGAAGAATTTCCTACATCTACCAAGCCTTTTTTTTTTTTTTTTTAACAATGGAAAACTCTTTTCAAAAATAAACTTAACATTCAAATATGTTTTCTTGACTTTGTAACGATATTAATAATGGAAATATTTATGATCATTTGAGTCACATTTCAAAACAGTGATACAAAGTGCTTCTTCAGTAACATTAAAACGACATTAAAGAACAACATCAGGGAAATAAATGTTGAGAACGATCGGAAGGGGCCACTCCATCAATTTCTGCTTATAAACTCTGTTTTCTGCAGCACAGGATTTGATACTGAAACATATTTTTTATCTTTTAAGTGGAATTCCGTGGTGCATCCAAAGCCAGATGAACAGAAGAAGAATACTCTCAGGGCTTTTAACTTCTTCGCTATGTACAGACAAACATTAGCAGAGTGTCTGCAAAGAGGCGTTCAAGTGCAGCGATTACCGTGGGTGAGTGCAGCGACGTCAAACGGGGGGGAAACAGACTTGGTGCTTTCAGCAGTCTGGCTGTCTTTTAACAGTTAATAAAGCACGTGATAGAAAAACAAACAAACAGATAATATGATCAGGACAGTCGCAGGGAGGTACAGGCGGACTAAGTAGAGACAGCAGCGTTCCCCTCCCACATTCAGACGCTTCCTTTCTTTCTTCTATTCGGTTAGTCTTGAACTTTTCACAACAGATAATACAGAAATATCACAACATGTTTTTTATACGTCCCCTAAAATCTGAGCAGATCTAAAACGCAGATGACACTAGTTCATTAAAAAATAAGTAATTTATCACTGATATCTATCAAACATCATATATTTAATTATTATTTGTTTGTTAGACCTTTTCTACAAGAAAAAAAAAATCAGATTGCAAATCAATACAAAACTTAGTGAAACTGAAACTGAAAGGAGATTTTATCACACTTGATGTCCTGAAAGTCTCTGCACATCAGGCGCATTTACCAAACTAAGCTGCTGGAGTGTTTCTCTCTTCTGCTTTTATTTCACTCAGCCGCCACAAATTTGTGAAGCAATTTCCAAAATATGTCACAACATAAGCAGGGGTCTGCAATTTTCTCCCTTTTTTTCTGTTAAAAAGAAAAAATGATGTGCAGGAGTACCAAACCCATCTTGTAGCTTCTCCACTCGGTTTCTGTGAATTATAAAATGTGATGAACAGAGAAAAGAAGCTAAAGCATGTCGGTCTGCGCTTTTTCCAGATCTGAGTCCTGATCCACTCTGATTTTTTGAATTCCATTTTAGTGTTTGTTTTCACAAGTCTTGCACATTTTGACCAAATGTCAGGCCAACTTCAGGTGATTTTTGATCCAAAATTCCTGTGATGTTCCTGCAAAATACTGAAAATACAAATTCAGTGTGAGTCCAAGTTACATTTTCAGATAATCTTCAAAATTTTGCCACATTTATCCATCTCTAACATAAAGTTATAGCAGCCCCATGAAATGCAGACTTAATGGGAGACATGGAATTGCATTTTATTTCAAGTAAATTAAAAAAAAAATCTGTGTTTCTGACAGCTGAGGAATGAACACTACAAGCTAGAGGTATAGAGATTGTTAATTTTAATAATCACACATGAAAAATGCCAAAAAAGTTAGTTGGGTGGAATTTAATAACCAAAAAAAACCTTATAAGCATGGCCATTGTGAATGTAATAAAGCCCATACTTGCCAATGATGTGATGAAATGAAGTGATAAAGACTTTTTACAACACTGATTGAGAGTGTTGCAGTATGTGTAAACATTACATGCCAACTTTCCCATCCACCAATCTTATTTTTCATAAGGAAACTGCATAAATCTTCCTAAAAAATACTTAATTTACAAGAAATGCCTCAATGTTTACATTCTTTCAACAATATTTGCTTTCATTTTTGATATTCAAAGGAATTTTTCATGACACTTCAATAACTTAATAACTTAAGATGTTGAAAAAGGCCAAAATTGATAGATTAATTTGTTACAGGGTTCAAGCTCTTATATGAGTGTACATCATAGAAACCAAAAATAATATTGTAAGAAAAAATATTTAGTTAAATGTCCAGTAAAAGTTATTCTAATGTGTGAGAGCGGTCTATATTAACTACCGAAACGCCAGATCAATCACGGAAACGATTTTTTTCCCTGTTGTCTTCTGTGCTGTTACATCTGAGGGACGATGTTGGCTACAAAGAATAAACTCTAAAAGCTGCAAAAGTAATGAATTGAACCCAAAATCTGAATAAACAGGCCCTTTTTCTTCCTGTTTTCCCAGCATTTCCATCACTTTCTGTGCAGCACTTTGTTCCACTGCTTTGAAAAGTGTTATATAAATACATTTTGATAACTACGATTGAAAACAACTTGTGCACCTGCAAACAAATCCTATTATAGCAAGTAGTTAATTACTCATCTGTTGTGTTTAATGTTTCCGAAGCGTAGATGTGCATCAGTTCTGCATGAGCTTTTTAACCGCGAGGACGAGTAACTCAGTTTGCTGGTATTATAGAAATGTACAAAACGACAACAACGAACTCGGCTTTCTTGCTGGGAGCCGTCTTTTTCTAAACAACTTGCTGACTCTTCAGTTTTGTTTTTTTTGGTTTTTTTTTTTCGTTTTGCAGAAGAGTGTGGCATTCAGCCTTTTGCATTATACCACATGAGAGTTGAAGCGACAAATGGACGAGTACGGAAGAAAAGTGGAGCGACAGTGACAACAGCAGAACAATAGGGAGTGTACTAACAGGGATATGATATGTAGTATATGTGCATAGGATTTGACTGCCTTACAGTCTGTGCCACAGGGCCCTAAAACAACCGTGACAATACAAAAAAAAAAAATATTTAAAAACCCTGTAAAAATTTGTATGATAAATGTCTTTTTTTGTAGTCAGGTGATGAATTAATAAGCAGTGTGTTGGTTAACTTTGTATGTTGGTCAGAATCATTTACATAACCAATTTCATGGTTGATATAATTTATCTTAACCTCTTGCCTTTAAAAAGACATTTTTTTTTTCTTTTTAAGATGAATATAGATGATACAAAGTTAAATGTTTATGTTTACCAGAAATGTATAAAATAGCTTAATGTATATCTATTCTTATATGTAAAATGTATTCAAATCAAGGGTAGGCCTTCAGGCATGTTGAAGTTGTGGTTCAAAACTGACTCTTATATTATCGCGACTCTTAACGCTGCAATCCAGAGGCTGCTCCAGCGGCCGACGCCGATGAGCAAGGCACACTTCCGTTCAAGGGGACGCGACACGCCACGCCCCTACGAATAGCTCAGCTACGTCGCGTGGCGCCGGTTTCGGCCACGCTGGATTGCAGTTTTGAGGAGTCTTATTTTGAAATATGCGTTTTTATTTATTTGGCCTGCATTGCAATACAGTATTTTGAGATGTTATATCGCACTTCTGTGTTCATTTAACAAGAAGCTGCACTCCGTTAACCTATAAAAAGATGTTTTTAAAGACATAAAAATGTATAATCTACCCATGTATTATTGAAACCTTCTCTGTATTAGCTGCAGTGGTACAGTGTGCTACCTCTGAAATCAGTCTGCTTTATACCACGACCTGAGAGGACGCTTTATTCCACTAGGCAAGAAAAGTGACAGTGCTAACAGACGTCTTTATATATTTTGCTTTCAAACCACATGAAGAAACCAGGTTGAAGTTTAGTTTGCTTGTTTATTGCTACTTTTTGGGATTTTTTTTTTTGGGGTTCACCCTCTCCACTCTGTCCTGGTCAATAGTGTATTTAAGTGCCGTTACCATCACGCTCATACGAAATCTCCTTTTACCCAGTGGGATGAGATCGATTGTGTTCCAGCTGTTCGTCAGACTCTCAGGTGTTACAAGGAACACGCAGATCACTTTGGACTATCTCTGAAGCCAAATGCACAAAATATGAAAACGCTAGTTGATTTTTGTTTTTTCTTTTTTGTTAAAAACAGTTCAAAGAGCACATGAAGCGACGGGTCTGTGCGCCGAGACACCTGCTCTGCTTTCATTTGGGTCGCCTCTCATCCTACAGATACTTTCCGTTACTCTTTTATTATATTTAATAGGAACAAGAGTATATTTTTTTTCCTTGATCTAAATGATAAAAACGTGACGAATGCCCTTACTGTATGAGAAATATTATCATAGATACTATTGAAGAAGTGCTTTATGTTTACAGAATCATGACATTATAGACGATGTATGAACCTTTGTTGACTCAAGGGGGGGAAGAACTGCCGCTTTGCTGCAGCTAAAGCAGGACCTGATATATGAAATTATATATATCTTGTATATTCAATCCACATATTTATGTTTCTAAAAAAATGGATGTGTTACATTTTGGAATGAAACTAAATATTTTGTTCTTGGCAGCTATTATTCTGCACAATTGACCTACTGTGTCACAAATATATAGTTGATGGGATTTTCTGACTTGAATTAGGCCTACTGGATGTAATACCTTAATTTACTTGAGATTTCTTTTGAAATAAGCCATGCCCCATTGATAAGCCATACCCTCCAGTCCCCTGATGTTGTATGGTGAATGTTTAATGTTGGTAGTTTTATTTATAATGGTAGTTATTGTAGGTATGATTGCGCTTGTAATTATTATTATTAGTGTAAGTATACTTGATTGATATGATTTGTTTTGTTTCATTTGAACAAAGGGAATGTATTCATTTTTCAGGTGATTTTTTTTTCTGAGTGATTTAAATAAATTAATAAATCCCTAATTTAGAGTTTTGTTCTTTAAGTATCCAAGCAAGTGTATATACGAGGGTTTTAATCTCGATCAGAGGAATAACAAAGATGTGGTCACTGGGATCTGATGTGCTGAAGGTCAAGACAACAACTGGAGGTTAAATTTGGTAAAAGAAGTTGAACGGTTGTGTTTGAATTGTTGTGAATGAAGTTTGAAAATGTTGCTAAAAAAGAGAGAGGTTGCATGAAGATGAAAACCTGTCAATAAAGTTCAAGTGCTGCACAAAAAAAGTTGAAAGGCAGAAGAAACTGGCAGAAGAACTCACCAATGCGTATTAGTGATTGTCTTTGTAGATCTTCAAAAAGCATTTGACAACTTAGACCAGAAAATATTATTGAATAAATTGTATACATACGCTATAAGAGGTGTTGCTCATCAATGGGTCACAAGTTATTTAAAAGACAGAAAACAGTTTGTTCAAATCAACAACATAAAATCTAAAGATAGTAATGTAACTTGTGGAGTTCCTCAAGGATCGGTTCTAGGACCAATATTTTTCCTGCTCTATGTGAATGATATCGTAACTGTTTCTAATTTACTAAAATGTGTCTTGTTTGCGGATGACACCACTTTATTTTATACTGGTGAAAATGTAAATGAAGTATTGTAGCATTGTAGAGAATGAGTTTTAGAATATTAAGAGATGGTTCAACGCTAACAAACCGTCTTCAGATATTTTTAAGACAAAATGTATGATTTTTAGTTGTAGAAGCAAAGATGTCGACACAACATTGACTGTACAGGGTACTGCAATCGAAAGGACAAATGAAATCAAGTTTTTAGGTGTTTTCTTTGATGAACATCTCACTTTTAAATCTCATATAGAACATGTTAAAGCAAAGCGTTCACTAACCATTGCATAAGGTCAAACAATCAGTTAATATGAATGCTTTGATTGTATTGTACAACTCATTGATTGTTCCATATCTGACCTATTGTGTTGAAATATGGGGAAGTGCCTGTAAAACTTACATTGAACCACTTTTCCTTATACAAAAATGAGCCATTCGTGTAGTAAATGGAAGTGGATACAGGGATCACAAAATTCAATATTTAAACAATTGAAATCTTTAAAACTCAAAGAATTGGTAGAACTCAACCTCCTTAAAACTGTGTATAAAGCTCAACAAATAATATTACCAGATAATTTGCAAAAAAGATTTAAAAAGAGAGAAAGTCAATATGAATTACGAGGAACTGAAGTCTTTTCATTACCAGAGTCAAGAACCAAACAAAAAGAAAGATGTGTCACAATCCAAGGAATCAGTCTATGGAACAATCTTGACTGTAAAATTAAAATGTCTCAGTCCATTTATAGCTTCAAGAAATGCTTAAAAGAACAATTATTAAAAAGATATAATACCATACTTCTGTATAATGACAAATTATAATATTTTGATTTTGTAAATGTCTTGTGAAATGGTTATGTTTATAAGCAAACCTTGACGTAAACTGTTGTTTTGTCAATTATTTTATGTTTTTATGTTGGTAGGGGCAGACACTATAAGTTTTACTTCTTTCTGCTCCTTTTCATTTTTTTTTTAAAGAATGAAATAAACAATGAATGAATGAATGAAAGGCTGTGACTAAAATCAACATATTGGAAAAATAAGTGAACATTTTCCATCTAACAAATGTAGAACTAAAAGTTTCTAAAGTTGAAAGATTGTAGATAAGATTAAAATGTTCAATGTTAAGTGGTTTTATTCGAAGCAAAAAGCTGCAAATAATAAATTACTGGAAAGTTCACAAAGAAAGATTGTGAGTGAAGTTCAAATGCTGCAACAAAGAGATGAAAACTTCATGAAAATTAGAACCAGTAGGAAATCTGGAAGCGGTCAAAATTCAAAAAGGTGAACTGAAAGGTGCCTGTCAAGTGAAAAAAAACCTGTAGAGTTGAAATGTAAAAAAAAAAAAAAAAAGTTGAAAATTTTAGATATAACAAATGTTGAAAAATGTAAAGACTGTTTTAAAAGGTTTATTGATTGTGTATAAGATACAAGAGGTTATGCCTTTGCAAATCAGATGTAAAGATTGGTAGAAAAAAAATACAAAACGGTGAAAAGAAGAGGAAAAATTTGTCCATTAAGTTATGAGAAACTATATGATGTTTAAAGATTGAAAATGAAGTCCAAAGGTATGAGGATAACTGAAACGTATGCAAAACTGAGAAGTTCTTTGTCTTTTTAATGGGAATATGTTCAAAATGTTGTGGAAAAAGTTTATATAGATTGTATATGAAGTGGAAAACCTGTGAATGAAGTCAAAATGTTGCAAGACGGAAAAAAAAACAGTTTATAAAGTAGAAACTTTCTGTATGATGTTTTGAAATTCAAATGTTCACTTTAAAATTGAAAGGTCATAAAGTTCAAATGTTGCCTGTAAATGAAGTTGAAAGGTTGCCTGTAAAGCAAAACGTCTCGATAAAATCAAAATGGATGAAATGAAAATGCAAAAGATTACTTTAAATGTAAAAAAAAGGAACGTTTTTTTCAAGAATAAGATAAGTTCAAGTAGAACATTTTCAGATTTGCATTGTGTTTGAACAGAGCCAAAATGTTGCACTAAAAGTTAAAGTCATTTAAAGTCAAAATTGTGAAATTAAAGTGAACAGTGTGAACAGTTTCTGAAGGTGGAAAAATGGGGACATTTTACATGAAGTCAAAGCAACAAGTTTGTGAATGAATCTGAAAATTTAAGAAAAAAAATTTAAATTGAAAAGTCCAAATACATAAAAGTTAAGACATGGTGGTAAATAAGGTTCAAATGCTGCTAAACAACAACAACGAAAAAACTATTTGTGACGGTAATAGGAATAAAATTCAAATTTCCTGAAACAAAAGAGCAGAACGTTTGAAAAGTTTTATAATGAGAAAAATGCAAATGTTGCTTCAAAACAAGCTGAAGAAAAAGTGTGAATCAGACTTCTTCAAATTGACGTAACAACTGTTATAAAGCCAGTTGGCAGAGTTGCAGATTAAAGAGCTGATATCTGAAGAGTAAACGGCGGCCTCCTGCTCTCAGATTTGTTGAGTGCCTCATCTCCTCCTCCCCTGGTGCCACTTGGGGTTTAATGGGATGTCAGCGTCTCCATCAGAGACCTCCACCCTGCCACAGGACTGCAGGCGCCAGGCTACCTGTAAGGAAATGAAGGTGAATCATTTCCAAACTCCCACAGCTCCTCCAGCCTCCTCTCTACCGCTCTCCTTCACCAGGCCGCCTTTCACAAGGCTGCAGCACATCTTGTCTGCTCCTCCTCTTCAGTTTCATCGCTTTCTAGTCTGAATTTGAACTGGCATTAATGCAACTTTGTGATTTGTGTATCAAAATCCCTGTATTTGTATTTCCATTGATTGCAAATGATTTAAAAAAAAGCTTTCATTTCTATTTAATTTCATTCGTCAGGATTCTTTTCTACCCAGTAAACGTTTTTACGTGACCTGTGCGTGATTTAATGGATCTGTATCCAACGTGTGTGTTAGGTTAAGCACTGTTTACTTTTGACTTACTGATGCAGCACTTTTTTTTTGTTGCTGTTTTTCACCTTCACACAGTTCAGCAGCAGTAAGAAGCACTATAATCGAACAGGAGAGGATTTGTTTCCTTTAAATTCTGGGATTAAAAGAAAAAAATGTCAAAGAACATTAAGCTACAGTTTAAGTTTGTCATTGTAAATAAACTGCTTAAAACTGTTCCAGGTTGACAGCGTTACAGAAAAACTACAGATTTAGGCAGTAATAAAAGTGAAAATAATTTGAGATTGAAACAGTTGTAGTAGTACAGATGTGCACATTAAACTCCATTTTCACACATGCATGCATTAACCTGCATATGGACTCAGGACCTGAGTATTTGTGGAATAGGTTGTGGGTTTTATTAAGTTTCAAACATTAACCATGAGCGCCATCTTGTGGCAGACTTGCGTTACAGAATAAGGAGCAACTAACAGCTTGTTTCTGCAGCATTAACATGAAATATGAGACATTTATCAAATTTCTGCATTTTTCATGCAACATTTTTTTTTTTTTTAAATGAAGCAGAAAACTCATCGCCTCTTGCCCTGTTTATGTGTCCGATACCCTTCTTGGTCCTTCACACTCCACTGTACCAAGATAACTAATGCTTAAATTTATTCCTGTTATTCCTAGTAAGTGTGTGCAGTTGATGGTCCAGTGGAAAGCATCAGCAACAAACTAGCCTCGATAAAGAGCGCTCACTGAACAAAGTCAGTTTTATTTACAACATTAAGAGACCAAAACTGTAGCTGTGGCTCAGGTTGTGTTCCTCACCCAAAGTCGACAACAAAGCATCAAACTCCAGATGCCTCCCAGCGGCCGCTGAGCGAGTTCCAGGACATGAACGTGTGGGAAGGAGACTGTGTGTGAAACGCTGTGAGACTGCTGAAGAGGTGGCGAGGGGAAAATAAACACACGCATTATTAACAATGGCAATTTACTGAGAGCTGAAAGTTTTTTGAAATGTGATCAGACCTTGGTTGTTGAACGTTTTGACACACATGAGCCATTACTTTGTTACAACATAGATTTCTTTCTTGGGGAAAACAAAAAACTTCTTCATGAACTTAGTATTGATTCACAAACGGGGCTGGAAAACAAACAGACAAACAAAAATAATCATGGAGTGAAATTTAGAGTTGATTTTAGGTTTTTTTATTCAAAAAAATGACAGAAGTGACTTCTTGAACACCTCATAACCAAGACGACCACAGTTTGACCAACAGCGCAACAATATTTACTCCATTAGGGTTATACAGGATTTCAAACGGCAGTAAACAGCTGCATCATCTCAACAGTACAAACAATAAGAAGGACATTAGATAAGATGCTGGAGGAGGTATGACACATGGTGGAAGGCTCACTTCTAGGCTCTAGGCTCACGGCAATAAGAAGTTAATCACTGATCGGTTTAGGACGCTGTCATTGAAAGTCATGCAGACCAACACAAGCTTTGGTACACAAGAAATCTAAACAAATTCAATAACATATGCTGTACAGGGTGAGAGGAAAACGGCTCTAAAAACTCCTCCTTTTGTGGCTTTTTTTCTGATCGCTGCGCGGCTCTACAGCGTGGACGCCACCGTTGGCAGGGCAGACAGCGGGACGTATCTTCTGGAGTTGCTCTGAGACGTCTCCTTGTACATGTGGTTCAGTGGAATGGCCAGCTGGCCGGTCTGCCCCGACCCGTCCTCGGAGGTGATGCCGTAGGGCATCTTGGACATGATGGCCAGGCTCAGCTTGAAGAGCACGTTGTGCAGCGCCAGGCGGTACTCCTTCCTCACCAGGCAGTAGATGACCGGGTTGAAGCAGCTGCTGGTGAAGGCCAGGCAGTTGGCCAGAGGGAAGAAGTACGTCTGCGCCTGGTAGAAGGAGGGGCTGATGTCCACGACGTCCAGCTGGATCAGGACGCCCCAGAGCGTGAGGACGTTGTACGGGAACCAGCAGGCGCAGAAGGACAGCACCACCACCGCCACCGACTTGGAGATGTCGGCCTTCCGCCGGGAGCCGCTGCCTTTGAGCTTGTGTCGGCAGAGGAAGCGCAGCAGCAGCAGGTAGGAGAGGATGATGGTGGCGTACGGCAGCAGGAACCCCAGCACCACCCTCAGCAGTTGGTTCAGGCCCAGCCAGGCCGTGCCGTCCGGGAAGCGGAGGAGGCACGCCGTGTCGTTGGCGCTGCCCACGAGTCTCAGGTCCGCGAACACGGCGCGGGGCGCCGCCGCGATCAGCGCCGCGGCCCAGATGAAAGCCGTGACCAGAGGAGGGGCGCACGGCCGGCTGCACGGAGACATGCCGGGCTTCAGCGCCGTCGCCACGTAGCAGTACCGCATCAGGCTCATGGCCGTCAGGAAGAAGCAGCTGGCGAAGACGTTGAGTCCAGTGAGCAGGGACACGGCCTTGCACGTGGCCAGACCGAAGGGCCAGCTGTAGTCCAGCGCGATGTCCACGGCCCAGAAGGGCAAGGCCAGCGAGAAGAGCAGGTGGGCCAGCGCCAGGTTGAAAACAAAGAAATTGATGGTGCCCGTGGTGATGGTGTGAGTGTTATACAGCAGGAACATCACCAGCAGGTTACCCAGCACTCCGGCCGTAGCCACAAGGAAGTACACCACCGACACCAGTATTCTCAGCCAGGGGGATCCGTCGTCAGGAAGCTCCAGCCCATAATCGCCGCTCGCGTTGTGAAAAATCAGCTGAGAGCTGTTACAGGACTTCCCAACACTGCAACTCCTCAAGATGCTGTCGATGTTTGACATTTTTCGCGGCCCTGAGGGTTTCCTCGATGAAGACGGCGATCGTCCTTAAGATCCTGTGATGCTTCCCCCTTTCTCCTCCTTACGGCAACAACTAATTAAAAATGTACTGCAAGTTCTGGATGTCAGTTTATTAGATGACAGTGTGTCCCTGCAAGGAAAGAGGAAGTTATTATTGCATAATAGGCACTGTAGTTCATGAGTGAATAAGTGGATTAGCTTTGTCAGATAAACAAATTACACTGAAGTGTTACCCACAGAGTTAGATAATCTAATTTAGGCCCCAAAGAATCAAAGAGGAAATAGAAATTCAGCTTAGAGCTATTAAAGCTAATTTCGCCCATTTGAAGTGTAGAGGCCGGTCAGCAGTTTCCCAGAAGCTCTTTTTGATAATGCAATCATACATGTATCTGCAGATAATCAAGTGTGCAACCAAACATGGTGAATGTTCATGCTGATACGGACACACACCAGTGTGTTGATCGTAATTCTGAGAAGCGAGATATGATACTTTGCTAATGAAACAGCTCAGCAATGATTCCTGAGGAAAAAAAAAAAACTGATTTATTAGAGTTTTTTTTTTAGCTTTAACAGGATTGTGAAATTTTCACTTGAAAAACTCTGGCATTCATGAAATGATCAAAATGACCATGAATCACTTCGTCTCTGGGGGAATTTTGACACTTTAGTTGTTGCTTTCATGAGCCAGGGTTACTAATCATTCAGCGGATCACTTCAACGAATGTTTTCTGTGAATAAGGCAAATAATTTGATTTAGAGCTACCAATTAAAACAGGTGTTTTTAATTGACAACGTTCAGATTTCATAAATTTGCTTTGACAAACTAAGCATTCAAAATCAATTTTCAAATCAGACTTGAGGCATTGTACAAAACAGAATAACAGTTTATCATCATATGTCGTAATGTTTAAGAGCATGATTTAAAGCTATCCAGTTCTCCTTTCACTTCCTATCCTTAAACAGCATGATCAACAATAAACTCTTTAAACCCCCCCTTAAAAATGACTGAGGCCCAGACTGCTGTTTGTGAAATCTGGTATTATTCATAATAACTGTCAGGTATACAAACAGTAACTGAATATAATACATACTGAACTGCTTTCCTGAATGATTTGTATTTCAATCAACATCCTATGGACATGCTCAAGGGCCAAGAGCAAAGAATAAATCTTACCTGCACATGCAAAGGTAGGAAATCCTCAGCGGTTTGTTTTGGTAGTCACACGCTCCGCTTTGCAGCACCGACAACAACAACAACAACAATGTGGACGAAACCCACCCTGAAACGATGCCCCACCCCATCACGCTCTCCGCCTGCACATCCAGAAGCACCGACAGCAGCAGGCCAGATGGAAGAGTCCAAAATCACAACATGTTTAAAATTTGAGAAATAAATCAAAGGTATTTTCAACCTTCATTGTTATAGACTCAATAACTTTTCTTTTCTTCCAGATTTGGAGAGATGATCTGACAAACTGTTGTCAGGTCTTATAGTATTTAATAATTTAAAATGTGTTCATACTTTATGAACTGGATTAGATTCATTCTAAGCTCTTGTAAAACATCCATCATACATTTAAAGAGGGATGCATCAGAGTGTAAGATACTTTTTTTAATCTTTTGTGGCACAGTGCATTTTACAGGTCCTTGTTCAGCTTCAAACTAAAAACAGTTCATCATCAGATATTCTGGGATCAAGCCATCTTTCTTTGACCTTATGTTTCATTAGCCAGATGTTTGTTTTTTTCACCTGTGTGGTCGATTGTTGTCTGTTTTTTGCTGTTGACATGCACAGAAACACAATACGACGGAGGTTTGACAAATTAAAAAAAAAAAAAAAAGAACTGTATCAATTTCATACCTTATTTTACTGATTTTAGATCAAAGGCAGAAAGGGCATTGATCATCATAGATTCATTTTTCTGACACTTACAGATTCTTTACCATTCTCTGCTAATGTGATAACTTCATCCAGAACACACAGCTCTTACATTAAGCCATAAAGTTCACAGCAAAACCATAAATGATCTTCGCACAGATCCAACAATGTCCTGACATTATGGATATGCTTTCAAAAAGTATTTGAACTGCTGCCAGGTTGCACAAAGACACTGACAAAGCCATAGGGAAGGCAATTTTTTTGTTTGGTTTGATTTTTTTTTTCTATTTATAACCAGAGCGTTGCATGAAGATTAGATTGAGCAGCAGAGATGACTCTTCATTACAAATCATTGATAGTGGAAAGAACATCAACTGTGACTGACAAAATGAGATTATGTGGGGAAAAGGCGGAAGAGTGGGGAAATGGATTTATGCTGATCTGTCCGAACTGAGGCATCATCATAAACTAGACGCGCAGGTCCCCGAGACGTGATGCTTTTACTGACAGGCACTGAGAGAACCTGCATGTAAGAGCAAAGAAAAGAGAATCGTACGCGTTTCTTGTGATGTTCAGATGATGTGCTGAGTTAAATGGTGACTGGATGGATGGATCCTGCATATAGTCTATATATTTTATCAATAACCAAAAATACTATTGATTGCTTACATTATAAATACTATTAAATCGATTTCACTGTGAGTGTGAACAGCGGTTAGCATTCAGAGCATGAAGATAAGGTTTTCTTCCAGGCCTTTCTGTGTGTAGCTTTTATATTCTCCCTCTGTAAGTGTGTGTTTTATTCTGGTATTCACTCAACAACCTGAAGATTTCTTCTCTTCTTCTGCTTAGTTGGTGACTATATTTAGTGAAAACGTAAATTTTTTTCTGTAGTTATCTGTCAAACTTTCCCAATGTTCACTGGGATAGGCTTCAGCCTCCTGCAACACTTTAAGATGAAGTTCACTCAACATCCATGGGGGTTGTTCTAGGTTACACTTTGAAGCAAATTGATTTTTTTGGTTGAAATTAAGAGAGGACGTTCAGCATTTCTCATCGAGCCAGATATACTGTGGAGGTCTGATCCTGCTACGAAGGGATGAGAGAAAAGAAGCAAATGTATCAAATCACAAACAATAAACAGTCAAAATGTAAGAATTTCACATATGATGTGAGTGTGTGTGTGTGTGTGTGTGTGTGTGTGTGTGTGTGTGTGTGTGTATTTGTCTGCATGTGTGTCAGATGAGTTGTGCCTCAGGGGTCTGAGGGTCTGTGGGCAGAGTGAATCTAGGCCTCTTCAAGACACATGACTTTGTCGCCACCGTTTGTAAGGACGAGAAAACAACAGTTCACTGTGTGATAAGAGGGGGGAGGGAGAGAACCAGAGAGTGAGAGAGAGAGAGAGAGAGAGAGAGAGAGAGAGAGCCCTCTGGTGTTAATTTTGAGCCAACAGCCAGCAGTCTGAGGCCATTTGCTCGGAGATGGAGAGGGAAGTTGCTCCTCAAGGAAGAGATGCATTATGCAGAAAGAAGTGCAAACACACACAAAGCCTCGATTTAGAAAAATGTGAAATTTTTTCCCTTGTTGTGATATTTCAGCATTCAAAAATAGAAAAATGGGATCACTTTAGACAACTTGAATCGTTTGATCCAACAGCAAGCAAAGATCCAATCAAAAACTACATTTCTGCTTTTTGTAGCACCTTGACTTGGACAGTCGGAAATGAAATCTGATAACATAAAAAGCACATCTCAAAGCGGTTAAATGTTCACAACAGGAACAAATGAAAACTGTCTTGTTTTTAAAAAAAAAAGCTGAATTACACAGTCACTGCGTAAATAAGGGAAAAACTCCTGGAATGAACATAGCTTAACACCAAAGCCTGCTTTAATGCCTGTGATTTTAACCTCGACACTAATAATTCAGCCGCATCATTTATATTGAATCTAATGTGTCACACTCAATAATGCATGCATTACTGTTACTCTGATGACATGCAAAACCCTTTAAGTTAACAATGAAGGCTGTTTAATAAATCTATTAATTTAATAAAAATTCTGTGTTATTGTCTGTCATTATACTGAGCTGTTGAACTTCATCTGGTTTTACTGATTTTTTTATTGCAATGAAAAGAGAAGCAGAATAGAGTAGCATAGAATAGACAGCAGTTCAGACCCTATCCTCACCTGTCAGACAAGCACAACTACCTAACCTGTTTCAACCTCACCAGCCTTCTCAGTTAGTCTGTGGAGCCTGATGGTGTCACACTGAGTGGCAAAGCTTGAAATGGGTCTGAGAGCAGTGACTAAACTCTGAGCCAAACTTGAGGAATCTGGAGTTCATCTGGTCAGGAATTTGTACAGTCTGATCAGCTGCCTTCCAACAGATGTCATCTAATCGGGTGGATAAAGTCCAACACAACAGGCTCAAAGACTGCCCCTTCACTTCAGGAAGCAAAGAAGGAAGAAAGACAGTGGAATTTGTCCACCAACACTAATATTACATTTCATTTCTCAAGAGCATCCGGCATAAAAACTGACTAAGTCTACAGTGTAAGATGCAAATGTTGACCGTCAATAGCTTATATGAAACCACGCGAAAGAAAAACACATTTAAAATCATTACATGTAAGTCAAATTTAGCAAAATAATGGAAATAATGTTGCAAAAAGTCAATATATAAGAACAGCTGTCCAGCATTTGTTTTATTTCCATGTTTTTATTTGAGGTTCGAGTTTGGATGCAAAAACACTACAAATCAATTTTACTTTTCGCCCCAGGTGTGAAGACCCCTGTCCTCAAACATTGGACAAGCACTTCATCTTTAACACATCTGATACAACTGAAAGCTGAAAACCAGCCTGAATTACATTTCCTAAATATAAACTGTTGACCTCATAGCATAATTGCCAAAGTCATGTTTTGGAATCACTTTGATATCTGCCAAACTTTACTCGCCTACCACTTCTGCGTCACACTTCCTTATTGCCTACGTTCTCAGAATACTTTTTAAAAGTTCAAAATCACTGTCTGTCTTCGTCATCTCTTTGACTCTGGCATTTCTGCTGGTGTTTTTCTTGTTTTCCTAAAATGTTCAAATATGACTTTGGCAGCTAGGCTAATAAAATGCAATATACGAAACTCTAGAAAGAACAAAATGATAGCTTTTTACTTTATTCCAAATAGAGGGAGGGAGACCACCAAACTCACATCCCCATTAACCAATACAGCAAATTCAAATAAAAAATAATCCAATCAAAAACTGAGCATGATTACTAAACTCTTGGGTTACATGGCGGTGGAGTGATGATGCATCTCAAAAAGAAGACCTGAATTGATCTTTTACGGACCTTACTGAAATGATCGAAAAGATGTGTGATTTTAATTGCACCCTTTCAGCTCCTTCTCACTCCTTTTGGAACGAGTATACGTATGTATGGGCAGTGGGGACCTGGAGGGAAGCAAGCTTGTGACTGAATGTTAAATGGCAATGAGACTCAGAGAAAGACCCTTAACCATGAACTGCTCAGAGTACATATTAAGGGCATTTGGCACTAAAACTTGTGCCAATTAATTATGTTTGTCACTTGATCCACTGTACCAGCTGAAAGACCCAGTAAAATCATATATGTGTATATGACGTGTATTTGTACAAGGCAAGTAAAAAGATTGTGTGTGTGTGTGTGTGTGTGTGTGTGTGTGTGTGTGTGTGTGTGTATGTGTGTATGTGTGTATATATATATATATATATATATATATATATATATATATATATATATATATATATATATATATATGAACAACAGTATTTCGGTCAATCTAACAATGTTTTGTGATATGTGATAGGTTTCAAAGTGTAACATAAAACAGGTGGGAAGGTTGTACTTGTACTTATGCCTGTATAGTTTATCTGAGGAAGAATTCTTTTTTAATGAAGACAATAATAATAATTTATCTTTCAATCATAACGTTCATGTCGTGAGTGATGCAGCAAAACTCCCCGAAATTTCCCACTTTCCAACTGGGAAGTTCCGAGTTTCATTCTGGAAGCTTTCTTCTCCCCCAGTTACCTATGAATAATAACATCACATGATGTGCAGTTTTTGAATCTACAGGTTTCCTTTAACAAAGAAAAAAAATTGCTTTTCAATGCAGAAATATATAATAATGCACGATTAAAAGACATTATTTGTGTTACTTTCTGGTCCAAGGCTGAAAACTCCTCAGGTGGCTTAACTCTATATTTTTGAAGATTGTGGCGCAGATGGTTTGATTTTTAGATGATTTTGTGAAGAAACCCTCTGTAGCAGGTCTCTGTGGCGTGTGCGTGTATATGTGTGTGTCACACAGTGTGCGTGAGGTGAGCGGCGGAGCGCGAGGCAGAGCCGCGCGCGGAGATCGCTCGCGCTGCTTCTTATTAACGTTAATAACGTTATCTCTCGCGTCACTCATGTCCCCGACGAGGACGGAGCTCCGCCGCTGCAGAGGAGCGGGAGGACGAACTACGGGCTCAGGTGCACCTCTGCTGTGACTGGAACAAGTTCCGAATAAAAGCGCGGACGGGACAGCGCCGCCGACGCCCCCGGTGAGGGACATCTCGCGCCGCTCGCCATTGTTTTTACGCGTGATGGGATTCCTCCAGGAGCGACCTGCCGCCGGACGTTAACCCCTCGGAGGTAAGGAGCGGAGCTTCACCCCCGGAAGGCGCTGTGCTCCGGCGGGATGCTGCTCGCAGCTGCCGCCCGCTGGTCGAGCCTCCTTCTCCGGGGTGATGCTCGGTGCTTTTTTTTTTCTTTTTTTTTGCGGGTTGTTTGTGTGAAAGTTAACTCCAACGTCCCGCCCGGCCGGCTCGCTCACTAATATGGATGTCAGGTTAGAGCCGCGCGTCTTTTGACACACGACCCCCAAAGCCCGTCCAACTCCTTAATTATCTTAATTCGCGAGGCGTTTTCTGCGCCTTTACTGCGGTTTTGGGCACAGCTGCGAGCGAACACGGCCAAGCGCACGCAAACTTGCGGTAAGTGAGTGCAAAACGGGACAGACAACAAGGCTGCCATTGTACCGGATCAGCGGCGGATTAACGGAATTCCTTTTCTCTGCACTGTCTGAATGGCCTCCAGCCTCTCTCTTTCTCTTTTCCTCCCTTCTTTCCGCCGCCCTCCGAGGCTTTTAACGTCTTGATTTCTCGTCGATTCCACCACCTGCACTTGTTTTTGACAGAATAAAGTAAACAGCAGCCTCAGGGCCGGGGAGATGTCCCACTGAGCGGTGCCTGAACATGTGGATGGGCCGGTGATGGCCACTAAATTGTCGTATTGTTGTTCGGGACATGGCTGAAAACTAGTGATTAGTACCACAAAAAGACTGCCACTTATGCTGCGTTTCAGTCTTGCTGAAGAGTTTAGTCTTCGTAAATCCTAAAATAAACGCTTTGCGACACTTTAATTGCATGTTTTGTCTGATTAAGAGAATAAGTATCAGTGACAAATGCAATTTGGCAAGATGAGCAAATTATGGCTCTTTTGGAAACTCACTTCAAAAGCAGACCCAGGTTTGATTAACCCTTGAAATTTTTTAAAGTGACATTTAACTCAGTTTTGTTCAAAAAGTAGTTGCTTGCACAAGCATAAAACATGAGAAATACTTCACATTTATTAACCTAAATTTGCTCAACTTTCTATTTCCAGCTGTGTTCAGTATAACTTTTTGAAAATACTTAGTACAATGTCACATCAACTACTGACTTTTCTATTTCTGACTGCCTTATTCTGTCAAACCTTAGATGTCAAAACAACAAACAGTTCATTTAGTGTTTGCTTCCATTTTTATTTTCAGTCTGACTGAAAATCCTAACCTCACCCTGTGCTTTTAACTGGCTTGTGTGGAGTTAATGAGCATGAAGGAACAAGTATTTGTTGGTTAAGTCTTTGGGGTGTTGTTTGTCTGCTCTCCTGAGAGAAAAAAGCTCTTGTCTCATGACTGATCATCAGCAGTATTCGCATTAAAAACTGTTGTGTAGGTTGCCAAGAGGTTTTAATTATATCCCTTAGACAATCGGACTGCCTCTGGCTCTTTTATGTTCTCCTGCTTACAGGCAATAAACAAACATAGGCCCAGATTTTCTATTTCTTACCCCTCCCTTCCTCCATACACTTGCACATCATGCACCATCCCAGCTCTCGCTCCCCTCCTCCCCCAGGGTATGTGGCCAACCAACATGTGGGGAGGTAATCCCAGCTATTAGGGTAATCTCCTCAGCATGACGATCAATAGGGGAGGGTGTGCGACAACTACCAGACAAGAGTAGTGGGGGGACAAAATTTGTGCTAAAGAAAAATGATTTAATCATCTAGATTAGGTCAGGAGACCGGGGTCTGGACAGGGGCTTGTTGCTGGTCAGGGGGGAGGGGTGCAGACAGCAGACAGGAGGATGTGAGGGGTAAGGCCATCTCTACTTAGGCAAGCTCTCTTGTGTGACAATAGGCTGACAACACGTTTTTGGGCTTTTTGTAATCTGAACCAAATAAAAATCGACGGCACAGTTTTACACGTAGGAGAATGCCACTGGACTGTTGTGAGGGTGTCACTGAAGTGAACAGGAAAAACAACGAAGCGTGTAGTTTCTTTCCAAAAACAACGACCTTTTGGAATAAAAATCAATGAGCTGATGAAATCAAAACTGAGCATCTGGATTCCTACGTTTCCTTATGAGGTCAAAGCCACAAAGCTGTTGTTCAACATGAATCCTATGTTAAGTAGTGAAACCATAACATGTTCTAAGAGGCTGTCTTCCAGTGAGGATCACTGTGGAAATGACAGGCAAGGCAGGGATTGCTGTGCAGCCATTGTTTACCGCTTCTGTGGTCACATTTTAGTTTACTTGTGACATCCCCCAGGGCAAAACATCTAACATTTCAGGCTTTTCCTCACAACATTCATGAGCATCTGTGGACTGTTACATTGCTGAAGGACAGTCTGATGAGTGTCAGCTCGTAGTTTTCCTTCACATACCTAGATCGAGCTTATGTTGACTAGTTGTAGCTGTCATCATTAGTGTAACTTATCGAAAACCAAGAAATCAAGACACTTGTTTTCTAAAAGCAAAGGCCTTTGCACAAAGAAAGGATTCATCTGCATGTGTTTCACTGATGGCATGTTAAATAAATAACTAAAAACTAGTCTTCACGCTGGTTGTTTCTTAAAGATGAGACGAATGAACAATTGTTTTGCATCACGAGTATTCAAACATGTAGTGATGCAAATCTGTGATATATCTTGTGTGGGCTCAAACAGATTGGCTTCTTTTTAATTCTATGAAAAAAATAACCAATTAAAGATTGAGTGATGGGACTGTGCAGAAAAATTTCAATTTTAGAAACTAATTTTACAGAGTACAAAAAAAAGAAGCTGGAGTCAGACAGTTAAAGCTTCACCATGAAACATGAACTTAATTTATAGGAACACTCGGTTGTGTACAAAAAGGACTAGAAGAAAAAAAACAGTTTGTAGCATGAAGACCCTTCCAGCAAAACCAGACCGAGCTGTGTCGTCCGACCTCTTCCTGTTTTGCGACGACAAAGAGAACTCAGCAGCACAATAAGATGTCTGTAGGACAGAGTCAGCTGCTTCTGAGGATGGCAGTGCTGCATATGAGGAAGACATAAATCATCAACAGGTTTGCACAGTTTTTATAAGTATAGTTCGTTTCACACTCAAAATCCTGATCAAGCTTTTTGCGACGTTCATGTTCTGTCTGAAAGCGCTTATGAGGAAAAAAACAATGCAGTTTGAAAATACATTGTCTTGGGGGAAAAAGGTGTTTAAATTCGACTGATACATTCACAAAATAGATCAGACTGAAACCCACTCCTCCATAGATCAATGACAAAATGCTGACATATCCTTACGTAACTGAGCTACAATTCTGTTAAATATGCTAATCTGCTTCTGAAATAACAGACTTTATGCTGAGCAAACAGTCTCCCCTATTTTGTAATATCTCAAGTTACTTTGCCTGTCCTTTTGTAATTCTACTCTTTTTGTAAGTTGTAATTATAATAGCAAGTAACTAATTAGGGGCATATAACACAAAAGCTTTTTAGATATTCCTAATTTCCATTGTGCAGTAACAATAGGTAAACAGTTGTCATTCCACCAAAGGCACAAAGCTGCTTTGCTTTATTAACATTACCCCCCCAAAACAAATTACTGGAACAACAGATTGGAGGAGATTTCCAGTTTGTGGTCACACAGGTTCAAGGGTTAACAAAAAAAGGTGAGCTTGCCCTTTAAGTCTCCAGTGGAGGAACTGGAGTGCAAACACTGGCAAAATGTCCAGATGGAATATGGGAGGGATGAGTAAGGCGTTCACAGATCCCTTCTGTTTGGTCCCATTGAGACAGAGGGAGACGAGATTGGATGGGTCTGAGGGAATCAGGTTACTACCGGCCCATTCTACTCCAAAGAAGCTCTGGTGTAAAAATGCAATACCCCTATGGGAAACCTAATCCAGACCCTCCTGCCAGCTGTCATTCTTTTGCGCCACGGTAAAATCGCAAAGCAGGTATCACCTTACCCTTCTTCAATCCTTACTTTAATCATAGCAAGAAATGGGAAATTACACACATGTCGTTTCACTTGAACATCGACTGAGTAAGCTGAGAATTTTGATCTTTCGCACCGACAAAGAGAACTATTAAGAGGAAACAAAGCCAAAATTCAGGTCAGTTTGTAAAACCGCTGTAAAGTATTCATCACAATAGTGAGATTTTTCCTCAAATATCAAAGTTTAGCGGATATTCAAACCCTTTAGTCTTTGTTCTTCATCTCTGCCCCCTAAAGATAAGCTCCAAAAGGCTAAAAGGGCTTAAATCTAATAGTGTTGAATAGATAACAGGCATTTAGTTTCAGAGACTATTGGGTAAATTTAATTTTACTCTGTAATTCTGTCAGTTCTAACTCATTAAATATTAATTTAGAGCAAGATTTCTCTCAAAGTTAACTCACTGAGGGGTCAGTCCCAAACTGGTGAGTGTGATTGGAATGAAAGCCTTTTTTAATCTTATTTTGTGGAACAGAACTAACAGTGAACATTACAGCCAAGAAGATGGATTAATTAGTTCATCAACCAGAAAGGTAAACGATGATGAGATCAGGAGTTAATTGTGAGAATGAATTATTAAACACAAGATAGATATTTAGAAAATTTTATGCCAATTTCACAAAAAAAAGGGTATAATACAACAAAGCTTTGATGAAGAAATGTAGCGTTTATATCACTTCCACTTAATTATAGAAAGCTACACACGTCTAGGGAGAGAAGGTAAGCGACGGGAGGAAACTGATACAGTAAAAGACAGAAAGCAGAGTGATAGGGAGACATAAAGGGAGACAGAGTGAGTGAGTTGACCTTGCCATGATAATCTAATCCCTGTCGAGAGTGCTTTTTTTAGAGAGCAAGTTAATGCCAGCAGATTATACTCCAGTGTCTCCCACACTGGCCAATCCACACTCAAAAGAGAGAGGGTCCCACTCTGGAACCTCAGAACCACCGCATCAGATAAATCAACATGGATTTTGTCACCTGAGAGTTGGAAACTGTCCAGAGGAATCACATTCCTTCATCTTTGCCTTCCGGCTTTCGAGAGCACTTTGTGGTGTCTCCGATAGGGCCCGCATGAGACCTCTTGATTTTCACAACAGGTACCAAACCTCTGAACTGAAGCTTCCTCGCCTCTGTGCCATGGCGTCGGTGCCTCATAACGCACTAAGGGGCATCTATGATAAAAGGCCACTCATTGAGCAGCTCATCTCATGCAATGAAGAGTAATCCCTGTATATGTTGTGTAACCGAGTGGAGAGTTGGCCAAGGAGGGGGATGGGCACCAATAGGCGCAACTTTGTCCGTGCTTGTGACTGTTGAGCTCATGGCTGTCTAATCTTTTAGGTACATTAGGCTGTTCGCCCACATCAGTGTGCTTCATCACGGTTTTTCTCCTGCAATTAAGTCATTTCTAGGAACACCATCAGCCTTGAGTGATAGCAGGAGTCAGTGGTAAGATAGAAAATGGAAAACCGGGCTTTGGTCAGATATGGAGACGTGCTAATCAACACACACAGGAAGGTGTTCCTGATGTGACTGACAGACTGCTTTATGTCAGATGAATTTTATTTTTGCTCCACATGTTCAGCTACATTTATCAGGACTTTTTCCAAGTGTGGTTGTCCCAAAGGCGATCGAGCTCCAATGTTGCAATGAGGTCATGTTGGCAGATGAGGTGACTTCTTAGCATTCATACATTATTCAGTAGATTCAGCCCTCTACCTCTGTCTTTCCAGTCACACCGAGCATGGGTAATGTAGAATAATACGAATAATAAGAATTCTTGTAATAAATATTTGCACTATTTTGTGAAAATTTACTGTAACTCATGCAGTTAAGCTCATGATGCTTTGCAGCTTCTTATAGTCTAGTTTGTGAACACATTTTTCATCCTGTGAAGTCTATGAAAACCTCGTGGCTTCAGGGTGTGGTATTATGCTGTTGAGCGCGCTACCTTGTGGTGGAGCGTCAGTTCACACAGACACCTGGGGGCCCGTGTTGAGTCCGCCACATCTGGAAGGAGTCGACACTTGAACTGCATCAGCAGTGACTCAGCAGAGGGTCGAGTTTTTGCATACTAATCTTAAGAAAACTATTCCTCTGTTTTGCTGGAGCATCATTCTGTACAGGTGTTCAATACGGCTGACTGGCTGTTTGCTCCACAGAGAGAACCACTCCTGTTTGACAGAGAAAAAGTGAACGTTGCAAATTTCAGGAAGTTGCTAATTTTAGGCAACATTCTTGTTTCATCGTGAGAAAGGTTCCCAGGTTTGAGTCTGGGGGGCTTTAGTTGCAGAGAGAGCATTTTTTGTGTGTGCGCGCCTGGTCTTTAATGACACTCGGGAGGTGTATGTATGTGAGACTGCGTTTCTCTGTGGGCTGGTAGCAGGTGTACCCTGCCTTTAAAACACAGTTAGCTGGGACTGGGTTCAGCACCCTTTGACACAAAAAGTTGGATAAAGTGTTTAAATAAATCTATAGAATATTAAAAAAACGCAGCCCAGTATTATTATTTGCTGTGCTAAAAGTCATGTTGCATAATCATGTCATCTGTTCTTTAAATCGATAAATAATCTACATGACTTTACTCCGAGATAATTCTTTTAAGAACACTTCAAAGCTTTTGCTTAGAATTCCAGTAGAATTTAAAGATCCTATTAAAATCTTGAATATGTCAAAGCTGATACTACTTCCAGTTTGATGTAAAATACTCTTTGTGCTGGATTTCAATTCTTTTAATTAGCTTAAAAAAATAAAACAAATGTTGGGGTTAAAATCATCTTGGTTGATACAAATGAAAATGTGGAATAAAAAAAACTAATTTACCGTAAATCTGAAATAATAAACATATAATCTTATGCTCCCATTGTGTTTGTGTTGTGCCTCTGTTTTGTTTGCAGTAGGTACAGACACAGGATTATTGGGCACAAAACAGTGGATGCGCGGTGAAGCTTAGCGAGTGGCTGTGGCTTTGAACACTAGCATAAGGACAGTCACATGCTATCTCCAGTCAGGGGTATATTGGCACACGCTTGTGGATGTGACTATTTGGATGACTTCAGCTCACATACACATACACACACACACACACACACAAAAACACACAAGCAGTCTTGGAGCATAAACATACATTTTCACACTTTCAATATTTTTTCACCTGCATTAACTCCCAAGTAGCTTTTTATGTATGTCAAGTCAGGCTTTTGAGGTGTTTAAGTACAACCTCTTCTAAATATTAGATGCTGTTTCCAGTCCACGGAAGCAGCCAGGCACACAGGCGGTGCACAAACATGCGACACACCGACAGTGGATATTTTCATGCGCACACACACACGGGCACACACACACATCACAGCACACAGGCTCTCAGCATCAGCGTCCTGACCATAGGGAGTTTGTGCTGAGCTGGTTGGGACGTCAGGATGAATCAATGTGAGGACAGCTGACTGGACATGCCTATTCATCTGCCAAAGAAAAGAGAGAGAAAAAGGGAGCGAGGGATTCTAAAAGAAATGAGCTGAGCCCCGGAGCAACATGTTTGGCTATCTGCATTACTTTACAGATCCTCCAAAGGGCTGAGTGTTCATGGGAAGAGGGCAAGAGAGGTGGAAAAGAGAGGAGAGAACAGGGCTGAAATAAAAAAGAAAGAAACTTGAGGATGTAAATGGTTTTTGCTTTTGAAAACAGAGAAGATAAATTCTCTGGTTAACACTAAAGAAATGCAACAATGTAAAATTGTAGATTTTAATATGTAGCGTATACTAAGAGCTTTGACAAAGACATAAGCCTCTACTGTAGAGACGGCAAACTCCATACTGATGGCCCGTTTATTCCCATCTGTTGCCCTCAGCTCCCTGACTTTATCCCCATTGTGTTAACTCATTACATTCGCCTTAACCTTAACCCCATAATTGCCGCACTCCAGTTTCTCTGGCACATCCTCCCCCTCTTGGAGACAGTGTGCTACATAGGCCATGCACTAATCTTACAGTGTCTGCCTACCAAACACCTGCCATGCCCCGAAAACCTCCTGAACACCCCCATCTTCCGGATCCGACACCCACTCAGCGAGCATACATACATGTGGCGAGATTCAACCACAGATGCAGATCCAGATAATTAGACAGAGAACTTCATTCCCTGGAAATCATACCAGAGTCAGACTCTTTTTCTTTCCTTTTTGTGCAAGCACATCGAGTTCTTCTTCACATTTATAGACTGGCGAGGCAAACAAGACTCGTCCTTTGTCCCGCCTCTTCACCCAGACATGCATTCGAAGACAGTGATGTGTAGGCCCAGGCCCTCTTTGGGTTAACAATAACTCTCTCGACCTCCTAATGAGGGGTGGAGAGCCAGACATGAGGCGATGTGACAGTTCTGGTGCGGCCAACACAATAGCAGGTTTTTCTTTTGACTGCCTGGCCAGTTCTATAAGCGCAGACCACCTTCTTTCACTGGGCCTGTCGAACAAATGGTCATGTTTGCCTGAGGAACATGTTTGTACTATATACTCTTTTTCATATGGAGTACTGCAGTTGTGTTCCTGCTGGGTGATTTTGTGGTGATTTCAGACCTAATGGAAGCTCTCCTAACAAAGTCAAGAGACACATTAGTTTTACCTTACTGATCATCTGCCATTGCACTAGTATCCTATCAGCATGTGATGGTTTATCTCATAGTTATGAGGGTTAAATTGTATGTTAAAATGGGATTTCTTTACTTTTCAGTCATGAGTGAAGCTTCAGAAAAGAATAGATCTACACATAAACATTAATACACATTGTCAGTCTTGCTTTATTTCAGCAAAAATATACCTTTACTCACAACCTTACATCAGCACTTACCCCAGAATCAGGACTCTGTGTGTGCCAGTAAGTGCGTTTCTAAAATGAAGTTTGTTGATAATGGATTATTGATCGTGAATTAGACTGGATGGCCCCTCTGGGCTCATCCTGGTTGGCCAGGAATGAATACATCTCTTCATGCTTCACCTCACACACTCAATTTAGGCATAGGCAACCAAAGGACTGACAGACACATGCATGTTGAGACACTGACCCGCGGTCTAATGTGTACAGACAGGCGTCGTTCGTCCAGTGAGAGACAAAGATTAGTCCAAAATATGTGTGGTGCAAATTGTCTCTCACTCTTTGTGCAATGTGCCGGGGCTATTTGTCTTTGAACACGTATTCAAGTGAAACTGCCTCAAATGTAGCAACATCTGTTCACTGTTTTTCAACTTGAATTTTATTATTAAGCCATTTAGCTGTTTTTGATTTAGCAAAACACTTTTGACCCGTTCAAGATGCTTTCACATCGATTTGAATTCTAAACATGTCTTGATATATAACAAAAAGTAGAGATACTGTAGTCTGTTACATATTGAAGCTCATGAAATAAAAAAAAACAAAAAAAAAAACAATTTTGTCATGTGTTTCAGGATTTGCAAGCTGAGCTTTCCTCCAAAAGAGAGTTCATTTGACAATGAATAACATATTTATGTTAGCCTGGGGTGTGTAAAAAGCACCACAAACATGATATCCTTTACTGTGTACATAAACCATTCGGGTGTTTGCTGCTCTGGAGTAGTTAAAGGTATTTGAATTAAAGAGAAGTGGATTTGATTTCAGTACATATAACTATTTGTATCAGGCACAGTATGTCTGATTTTATAACATTCTTAAAAGATGAAAATTCAGCATCTTCAGGTTTCTGTTGTGATTTTTGATGATAAACACACTGACACATGTCTTACCTGCCTTTTTCTTCTTCTATTTTCAGGTGAAAAGAAGTTCTTCATGAAAATCTCAAATAAAAGAGCCTGGATGGATGGACGTTAAAGCTGTGATGTGTTACAGATTTTTACAGCCCGTTCTGAGAACTCAGTAGCCTAAAACATTAACTTTGCATATTCAGAGGAATTTGTATGTCTTCTGGAAGAGTGATGGAGACAGAAGACATGGAGGATGCCTCGCAGAAACACACGGCTCACATAAAGGCCGAGACAGAGGGGGACGCCACTTCGGGCCACACCTGTGGAGTGTGCGGTCGCAGCTTTCCTCTGCTCAGCTCTCTGTCGCAGCACATGAGAAGACACACTCGAGAGAAGCCGTATAAGTGTCCGTACTGTGAGCACCGGACTGCTCAGAAGGGCAGCCTGAAGGCCCACGTTCGAAGCCACAAACTGGGCCTCCTCAGCCATAACATCAGCGACAAGGAGGGCGACGCGCACCAGGGACAGGGAGACGATGCAGACGCACATGACCCCCCAGAAGTCACCTCTGGCAAAGCTCATAATGTCAATGGCAAGGTGAAAAAGAAAGGAACCAAGAAAAAAGTGAAGCGAAAAGGAGGCGGCGAGGACGGCGACGAGGCTGACGCCGCACCTTTTTCCTGCACCATTTGTGGCCAAGCTTTCCCTCAGGTACTGCTCCTAAAGACTCACATGAAAAGACACCGTGGCTCCCAAGATCACGGCTGTCGGATATGCGGACGGCGCTTCCGTCAAGCTTGGTTTCTCCAGAGTCACATGCGCATCCATCGGGTCAAAGGTCAGCTTTGTGGCAGCAAAAGCAACGATCTGCCCGCCACCATTAACGGGGTTCCTCAGGACCCAGCGTCACTGACGAACGAAGAGTGCCTCTACGAGCTCTGCGCAGGCTGCGGGAACTTCTTCTTTGACCGCAAAACCCTGCGCATTCACGAACTGCTACATAAACTGAACCACAGCAGTGGTCAGGATCAGAACGCGCCTAATGGAGATCCTCAGGCCTCTGAGCCGCACATGGATAAGAGGCGCTTCTTGGAAAGCTTGAACCTCACGTGTGCTGGACAAACAGACACCAGAGAGGAAAAAGGTCCGGGCAGGAGAATTCCAGAGCTGGATCCAGTTTGTAGTTACCAAGCATGGCAATTAGCCACAAGGGGACGACTAGCGGAGGCCTCCGAGAAATGCTTGGGGTGGGAAGAGAGGCTAGCGGACGCAGAAGTGGCCTACGACATGGAGAAAGGAGAGTATGTACCTCTGAAACAGGAGAAAAAGAGGAAGCAAATTGACACTGCCGCCCCCAGCATCAAGAAGAGGAAGGCAGACCCGAGCTTTGATCACACTCCCAACAGTGTGGCTCACACTAAAGGTGTTGACAAGAAGATGGGCCACAAGGACCGTATTCTGCTCAATGGACTTGGACATGCGTTTTATGAGGCGCTGCAAGCCAAGAAGGTCAAAGAGGTTCATTTCTCTTCAAAACAGACCAAGAACATCAGGAGCCAAGACCAGCAAGGTGAGCTTTAAAGCACCTCACACAATTACAAGGCGTTTTTATAAGTACTTGTTTGTAGACATGCAGAAGGTAAATTGTCACCATGTTTTTTAAATTTACAAGGTTATTAATGTTGATGTTCACTAATAGCTCATGTAGGAATGAGTTTCACATCCCTGTGGAAAAGGAGGACCTCTAGTGAATTTTTAATTGAATTACAACAACTGTGGTGCTACTTTTGTGCAAACGTAATTTAAAAATGCACAGAGGTTTTTTCACCTGGGCTTTTAAAATGCATCCATCAGTCATTTTATGAGGTACATTTCTGAAATGTGATGTGTCCCTGAGATTGTCAAAGAGTTTTTAATACAACTGCATTCTTGTGATTTTGGTGTGCCGTGGTAATGAGCTGCAACACCTTATCTAGTAAGACGTTTCTATTATTCAGCAACCCTCTCATGTTTGTCGGTAAGGTGGTTACAATATTAGAAATGCCCTGATTCTAATGAGATCTAAGTAATTGTGAAATCATTTCTGTGGTTTGGATTGACCTTGCAATTCAGTGTTTATACTGAATTGTTCATATTGGGTTTTTTTTATGCTGGAACAGATGTCTGAAGAAACAGAATTAATGAGTTTTATCCTCCTTACACCCTGTGTTCTTTCCTCCAGATAACAAATCCTACTTCTGCGATCACTGTGACTTCCACACGGTCGATGCCTCACTACTCAGGTCTCACTTGCTCCGGCAGCACCAGGATTTCCTGGGACCCTTCAGCAAACAGACCGTTGTTGTGGACAGTGTCGGCAAAATTGGCTCTAAAGCCTCCAGATACATGGACTACCTCAGGAGCAGGAGTGCGTTGCTCAGTCAGCCATACTGGAATCCCTACACATGTCCTCCGAGCCAGTTAGTAGACTCAAATATTAAACTAGAAAAGTCAAATGGCACCGAGGTCAAAGGTCAGGGACATGCTGCTGTTGAGGCTGGCAGCCTCCTCAATCTGTCTTCGTTACCCATAGCTGATAAAGACGGCGATGTGAGTTTCTCAGTAAAGACAGAGGGCCTGGTGAGGCATCAGTGCCCATACTGCTCACACACCACCACCTACCCAGAAGTGCTGTGGATTCACCAGCGAGTTGCTCACAGAGTCGACAGCAGCAGCTCCGCCGCCCCCAAGTGGGCGCCCTCTTTAAACCCCCTCAAAAGCTTAAAGGCAGGCGCCTCTCAGTGGCGACGCACCGGCCCGCCACCTTTCCTGGAAGGTAAGGACTGTCCAGCTTTACACGCTCCACGAGCGCAGCGCACGCAGCCTCCGGGCTGCACAGTCCCCGGCAGCAGCAAGCAGCCCACCCCCAAGACTCAGTCAGGCACCCTCAAGTCCAAGCACCACTCCAAGGACCCGCGGTCTTCAGACAGGACGCAGTCCAGTACAAAGGCTGGACTTCAACCCCAAAAGAAGTCTGGTGAACACCGAGCGGCTGAGTGTGGAAGTAAAAGTAGCAGCGTGCAGCCGACGTCGTCACATAGCGTCTCGCACAGCAAGAGCCTCCAGAGTACTACAATCAGCCCCAAACAGCAAAGCAGCAACAGAGTGACGGTGGAGGGGAACTTCCCACAGGAGGGGTTGGGCTTCATGTTGTCAAGAAACCACGGCGCAACTTCCTCCAGCGCTGCTGCTGCAGACAGACTGCATCCCCGCAGGCAGTCATCAGACTTCTCTTCAGGTCCCAAGGGTCCTGATCTCTGGGCGGCCATTAACATGTGGGGGCTTCACGGCAGCAAAGCCTTTTTAGACCCGCTACTGTTCGCTCAGGGAAAGAGCGGATCGGCAGGAGAAATGCCAATGGACATTGATATTTTGAGCCTCTTGAAGAACTACAGTCCCCACGAACTGGCGGCTCTCTATCAGCACTGGGGGTTTGTTGACCCCAGACTGGACCCACAAGGTGAGCTGAAAGTTTTTTTTTTGTTTTGTTTTCTGATGCTTTAAAAAAATAATGCACATTTATGTTAAAATGTTTGTCCATCTTTACAGCAACGTTCCAGATAAATGGAAGCTTTGGAAATGAAGTCCATTCCTCCACTGAGGCTTCCAAACAAGTACGTTGTCTTTTGCAGCATCTAGTGGTACTTTGTGGGATTGTATCTGATCCGCAGAAGTGAGGATGATCATAACTACCAGAAAATTCCCTAAAAGCCTTTTTCTTTAATGATCATCAAAATGTTAAAATGAATACTTGCCAATATAGATTTGAAGTGAAAAGAAGTTTGCAGTCGTCTGCCTTGAGAGTTACGACATAACAATAGGACAAACTGTACCCTCAGCAGTACATCCAGTAGGTCTTTTCCCACTGTGTGTGTTTGCTCTCTGTCTGCACCTCGTCTGTCTCTGTCATTTCTCTGCACATGTGCTTCTGTGTGTTTGCATGTGTGCTTGTCAGCTCCCACAACCTGGCTGTCTTTTTCTTTTTTGCTTCCATGAGAGAAACTGACAGGGATGAGGGTAACAAATATTAAAAAAAAAAGGCAGTCGTTCCCCCCTCAGGGTAAATTTGGCCCAGCGTCTCCATATGGTGTGTCATCAGCCCGTCAGTCAGGCCCACCCCGATGCCACCTGCAACTGTTCTCGCTTCCTCCGCCTCCCCCGACAGCAATGTGTGGGGACCTTTTTAAAAACTGGTGATGGGAAATGCCTCTGTATGAAGGAGGTGAGGAGTTAAACCTTTTTTTTAAATTGGCCTGGATGCCAGAGTCAGAGTACACATCTATTGCCATAATAACTACAAATACTGACATTTTTGACATTTTTTTTTAAGTTTCGAAAGTCTACTTGTCCATGTCAGTTGGTAAAGTACCAAAAAAAAAGGGGAAATGTTTAAGGCTAAAAATATGAAATGCATTCGTGAAAAAGTCACCTAAAGTTCATTTATATGGTCATGGTGGTGATATTTTATCACTGGAGTGCAGTAGGAGGAAGTCCTCTTCTTCAGATAGAAACTGTAGCTCCTCTTTTAGACTGACGTCTTCATCTGGGTTGATGTTCAAGTCAAATGAAGTTTTCATTGGAAGCGGATTAGGAAGTCTTGGTCTGTTTGTTTTGCACCAGATTTCAGATGGCAGCTTCTAGTTCTATGAATTAGCTGCACTAATAGAGCAGTGTCGCTGGTGTTTGCTTTATTTGAACAAAAGCCTCATGATGTGTGAATTTAACATCTTGATTTATGATCCTTTCCCAAAGCGTGCGCACTCTCATCAGCGTCTGACCTGTGCTTGTCATGTCGGTCCTCTGCAGATGAGCAGCCGCTCCACGCCATCCTCAGGGTCCCTGCATAAAGGAACGTGAAGAAAGCTGTTGATTCCAGATTGCACAAAACTCCCCACTGAACAAAGAGGCCTGCTGTGCTGTGAAAGGAACCAGCCATAACTCCCGAGCAACACACAGGCACCGGAAACATGCACAACGTATGCAAAAGCAATGAGCCGGACTTTTATTTCCCGATACGGTTGTTTCATTTGAAGTGTTTTCGCATGCTTTTTTGTTTGTTAAGAGTGTAGATACGTTGATATTTCATAACATTGCACACAGAGATGTGGTTTTGAAATATTTGTGGAAATACGGTAGAATTACTCGAGCTTGTTGTTTAAAAAAAAAAAAAAAATAGAAAGACGTCGTAGAAGTACCACAACTCAGTTGGGAGTGAAATATGTAGTAAGAGTCACGTGGATAAAGATTCTCTTTTGGCTTCCAGTTCTACAAGTGGGTGTTTATAAACGAGTGAAAAACACATCCAGTATAAAATACCAAATCTAAAAATCTATGATGCCACTAAAAACTGTGATGCGAATGTATGTTCTTACCTGCTGTGTTCATATTGAGTTTCAGTTTGTTGTTTGGTTTCTTGTAAATGTCTTCAGTTGTTATTTCAATGTTTATTGTACTTTGAGAATTACAGATTAAATGCTGTCACGCCGGTTTTTCAGCCTGTAATTGCAGAGCGAGCTCTCATCCGATGCCCGATGATCAGGGTTTGAGTTAGCGCTGGTTTTTATCCATCAAGACACATTCTGTCCTGCTCAAAGCAGAAAGTTAGAGGAGAAATACAGCCGAGGGTGTTTCACAGTCTGAGTGATGATCAGAATTCCAGCTTCAGCACCATCCATCCTCCACGAACAACAACAATCTCAAAGGTCGGTAATCAACCGACCGCTCGTTCACTGTGTGTTTCTCCTGCTGGGGACTCAGTCAGAAAACTTGCATCATGCCAAATGCAGTTTTATGGCTTCTGTTTGAATATCGGAACGTAAACACGTGTTTTGTACTTGGAGCACAGCTGTAGAGAAAGAAGGGAATCAATGCAATGTGGTCAGTCACCAGCCGACCTCCACTCAGGCTGCAGGTCCAGAGTCTCAACTCAACCACTGAGGGGAGCTGTTCTCAAATATCAGGTCTAAATTCGACGGCGGTTCGGTAGTTCTGTTCATGTTTACTAAAGACACGTGTGCCCAAAGCCAAATGTAAAGTCCAGAATGTGACGTAGCCATTTCAAGCTGTGACGTTTAGAGGTAGGACCTGTAGCGATTCTACTGACGTGGCCCCCCCGCCCGTGTCCTGCTTCTCATCCACCTCAGCTCTGTTTGTTTTGATGTGCTCTCTGTTCTCAGACGTATTTAGAGTATGTTTACGGTTTAGTTTGCTTTTTATCGGTGTATTCTTCTCCCATAGAGAAATAGTCTATGCATTTGACGAAAAGCCATCAGCTCATGGATTCTCGGCAGACCTCGAGAAAACATAATTTATTATTAGAGTATTGATGTTGATCTGTGTGAGGAGAGTAACTTTTTTTTTTTTTTTTTGGATAAACATTGTAAATGATAGTTTTATTTAATGCTCTTTCTGTTTGTTTGCTGAGAGTGGAGCTTCACCGCTCAGACGTACTTGATATTTGTAGCAACAGGTTGTGTTAAAATGAGTTTGTTTGTATTTTTTTTTTTTTTCAGTGGCACACTTGTTTCAGGGTCAGGAGCAGCAGGCAGCGACACTCCTGCTGCAGGTGGAGAGCCGGAAAAATCTTCACTTTAACATGAAGTGAATGGAAACAGTGAGACTTTTATGCAAATCTAAAGCTTTGAGTTGAGCTCATTGTTGTGACTCTGTAAACACGTTTCACAGGTGATCATTTGATGGGTACCAGAATTTATATTTTCACCAGTTCTGCAATTTGTCTGACTGTAAAACGATTCCAATAAAGTTGGTAAATGTCGATTTGTATTTTAAAAAAAAAATAGTCTTGTTGTTATTACATCACGCTCAGGCTGGAATCCGCGTTCACCGGCTCTGAAATAAACTCATTTCATTGAGTTTAATCTCTGCAGCTTTGGGATTTACAGATTTATCAGTGTTTCACATTTCTTTTCTTAGCAAATAACTGTTAAAAGACCACATCTGGGAATCTCCAGCATCCTGCCAGTGACATAAAAACAATAGTAACCCACATTTTATAATGTAACCATGAGTGATTATAGAAGACAAACAGGTTAAACTCACAAATTAGAATATAAAGGGAAAGCTGATTGTAGCTTATATGATGAAACCGTCTTATTACAGAATTTATGCTCTAGTTCCATTTTTTAACCAAATGAACTAATTACCATGATTAAAATGCAGAAGTGTGGAATCAACTGAATTCACTTTTCAATCCACTCATTGGGATTTCTGTTTAGATGCAACTGACTGCAACAAAAGCTTCAGCAAATCTGAAATACTTCAGTGAGACGTTAGAGATATCTGTGGCTTTGACTGGCTGTTAATTTAATTTGTAGACTAAATTCTGAATAAAACACTGGGATCAGTGGGATCCTCTATGCTGCGGTTTACATTCTCTACCACCAGGAGGCAGAAAAGATCAACAAATAAAGGTGTCACGAGCTGCTTTGTCATAAATTCCTCCTCATTTGGTCATTTTTCTGACCCTGCCTGTGATTTCTTTAGAGGCTAACATCTCTTGACTTGTTTCAAACCAGCAGCACAGTAACATATTTATTTATGAGGCTTCCTCTGTGAATACAACTGAACCCAACTGCATTTTTAAGTCGTTGATGAGGCTATTCGACCCCTTTTCCCTCAATATTCTGGTTGAAACAAAATCAGATCATCTTAATTTTTCAGAAAAAAAACAAAACAAAACAACACTGAATCTACAGGCAGCATTTAATTATTGCATTGGAGTGGAAACAGCAGCAGCAGTAGGCTGATCATGATGCCAATGATCCTGTGTGCAGCCGACCTGATCTGGGTGCTGAAAACAAACCCTGAATGAAGAGTTGCTGCAGCTGTAACTGCTGTGCAGCATATTGACGGGCCCTGACAGCATATCCGACTCTGTGTGTGTGTGTGTGTGTGTGTGTGTGTGTGTGTGGACAGACTGGTATGCCTGTATGTCCTTGTCACAGCGTGTTTGTCACCGGCTCGCGTTATATCTTGGTGTAGTGACAGCATCAGTTGGCTGCCTGAGAGACATCAGAGATCATGTTCGCGGTGCCACCAGCAAGAGGGGCCGAGAGTCGGCCGGCGCTGGCCACGGGGTCCGGGAGTAGATAATGTCAGGCGGCTCGGAGCGGGAGAAGCGCGCTGGCATATGTTGTCTGACAGGGAAACGCCTGGATGTTGTCGGGCAGAGAGGAGGGGGGACGGTCTGGTGGCCAATGGGAGTGACAGCTGTCAGGAGCCGCTCAGTGTGCAGTGTGTGTGTGTGTGTGTGTATGTATTTCTGGACTGCTGTCCTCATGAGAACTACTCATACTTTCAGGCTATGAAAACAGCATTTAAAAAAAAAAAAAAAAAAAAAAAAACTGGGAGGTGACCCTTGTCTTTCTGTTCTGGCTGGTTTAAAATCACACTTCAGGTTCTAGGGGTCAGTTTGGGTCAAGAATTTACTTTATATGAATTGAAATGTTCAAATAAACCCAGTCTGGAGATAAGGCTTTAATTAAAAAAAGAAAGTTGGACTCAAGCAGCTTTTAATTTCCCCTAGAAAAGAGCCTGTATCATAATTTCACAGGTAGAAAAAGACAAGTTTATATTTCATAACAAAAACATAAAGCTAGAAAAACCTAAATAATAAAACCAAAGGAAGATAATTCCCTTGAGCAGAATGACACACCGTTCTGAAATACAAGGTTTTGGGGATGGAGTGTGAATGAGAACGAGTGACAAGGTTAGATTTGGAGATTATCTGAAACAGATTTAATCTCATAAAGTTTATTTGTCTGCTCTCAGGTCTACATCTCAGACCACAATGTGCATAAGACAGAGACAGATTCTGGAATAGCATTTCAATTTATACCGTCTATCCTGAAATGGGCACAGTCTTCACTAATGAAGAGAAAGAAAGGGGTGAGACAGCGGTGCAGCAGAATGCAGGACATGTTTATAACAGCTTCAATTTTTGAGGATATTTTTTAAAAAAAGAAAACCTCACTGTGCAGTTCCCTGAATATAGTTTTAGTGGTTTGGAAAATGACTGCCATGAAATTATTTCAAATACAAAATATTAGCAAAAAATATTCTTTAAATTATTATTATTGATACACAAGGGAGTAGTGCTTTATTGCCACTGCATACACAAATCAGACACACAGAGAGACACGCAGTGTTCTCCCTGTTAACTGTTTCTCCATATGTTTGCTTGAACCATAAAAATTAAATTATTTCTTTTTGTTTTGTTTTTTTTGCTTACTTACATGTGTGCAACTGTTGGCCCGTGGACAATATGCGGCCCCTTTAATGTGGCTCATAAGTTCCAAGTTATCTGAACCTGATATCAATCAAATACTTAAAGATTCCTTTATTCTCATATTTCTCTGTGTGCTCAGTCACTGTTTGACCCTCTGTTTCGGAGGACGACCCTCTCACTGATCAGACTCGTGCTCCTGTGGTAAAACGACTTTCACTGAACAGACCCGATCGGATGTGATCAGGACGCCTAAAGATGAACGCTGATCTTATCCTTTCAACAAACAGGCCTGTTGCATCTCTTTCTGCTCTCATGTCTTGTTTTCTATTCTGACATTCACCTCAGGAGGGCCTGTATTTCTTTAACCTCATATCTCCATATAAAAGTATGTTTTCGTCTGTTTCAAGTCCTCAGAGTCCGGCGCCGTGTCGCCGGGTTTTTTTTGATACTGAAACCCCGCTGTGACAGTAATGACTAGACAGCGGGCTGAAATACGGAGCGCCGCCTCAGACAGGTGGACACTTGTGATAAGGAGATTTCCCAGCAGCCACAGCAGGTGCTTGTAAACGCTGTTCTGTGCGCCACAATTGTCAGAGGCGGCCATTGAAGTTCCTCAGGTTAGTAACGCGTGCTCTATATGATACTGCGCAGTTTCCTTTAAATGTTATTTATTCACAGCGGCTGGAAAGACTAAGTGAAAACCTTAAATCTGCTTTAATGCACAAACCCAATCTTTTTCCATCAGTATGCACGCTCGTTCTTTCCTCTGAATTTACTGCAAGAAATGGATGTGAAACGTCACACTAAGGACGGATAAGATGATAAAGAGCCGATTCTTCTCACTCCTACATACAGTCTTCAAGTCACCTTTGTTGTTTTTAAAAGTTTCCATCTTAATCAACAGGCGGATCCTCGGCTGTCAGCGGGTAATGATACTTTAAATAAAGTGAAAAGAGAAGTTTGTCAAACGCCGGCGAGGCGGCTGCTCTCTATGCAGCAGAGATGAAGGCAGAGTCCAGGTAGAGACACGCCGGAAGAGGTGGAAGGCATATCCATCAGATTAACACACAGTAATGTCTTCCTGGTCTGGCTCCCAGCATCAGTGATTTATCAATGCAAAGCTAATAGCATCAATATGAATCTAACTAAAAATCAATATTTCATTATCTAATTGTTAGTGGGAATGAAGAAGGATGATTGCGGGAGATGGTGTCTGAGAGCATCTGGAGTTCACAGAGACATCTGGAGGACAAACTCCGGCAGGAGCCGCACACTCACTTATGACACACTTCTGAGGAAGAAAGGGAGAAAAAAAATCAATGTGCTCGTTTTTAATGCGGCGAAACACCAACAACAAAACGGACAAAAATACCATGATTTGTTGCATCATGCTTCTGCAAGGTTAAAACTGTGTCACAACCCAACACTTTAGCAAAGAGACGCTCGACTCAACCACACACACACACACACACACACACACACACTTGAAGCAGCGATGCTCATAGTTATCAAGCCAACACAATCCTCCCAGACCTCCCACATCCATCACTCACACAGCCGCAGAAGTGCTGGCAAAAGTAAGCCTGATGCAATTTGGTAACAAAGCCGCATAAAGCAAATTCCCTTCACCTCTCAGCTGCTCTGACATGAAGCCATCACATCATTCAACATCTGCTGTTCCTCCACTTGGAGATCGCCCAAAAAACACCTACATTTTAACTCACAGGAGTCTGTTTTCGTGCCGCCCGCTGCGCCGGACTTCGCTCCGCTTGTTCCTGCTAATCAGGTCACACTCTGAGCGGCGGTACAAGGTGAACAAAGGTTAATGCAGCCATCAAGTCAGTCCACAAAGAGTTGGACCAATTCTGGCTCCACCACAGGATAAAACTGTCAGATAATATCATTGTGGAGAAAATGCTGAACGACCCCATTAGCCCATGTTTTAATAGTTTTCTGCACTGTGATGCTGAGCAGTGCTCATCTTTAGCGAGGACTTCTGCCTGCAGCGCAGGACGACGACGACGAGTCAGGAACAGATGGAAAAGTTCGAACTGAGCTGAGCGTCGAGTTCAAACTACTGACAATATTTGAGTATCTTTTGAGAAGAACTTACATGTGTATTGTTGTTTTGTTTTACTTTTACATGCAACTGAATGCAATCAAAGGAGTGTCACTAGTCCTGGAGTTCACAATTTAAATACTGTTAGACGTATATGTGCATGCATGAACATCCACACGACGCAGTGAAAGCTCAGGACTGACTTTTTAAATGACTTTTAAATCATTGTGAAACAGAAATAATCTTGTTTCAGGAACACGTCTTAATCAGGACAATGCTGACTTTTCCCAACTAGTCCTGCTGTTGTATTTTCTGAATTTAATTTAGAAATGAAACTGCTTTAAAAAGTACCAGAAGAATATCCTTCTCCAGAGTCAGCATTTTGAAATTTGATATGGTTATTCGTTTAGTTGGATTTTTTTTTTCTTTTTTAAATACATACTGTATACATTTCAGGATTTTTGCAGCTGAAAACTTGTAAAAGTTACCATTTGGAAATTGGGGAAGTTCCATTTCTGTAAAAAAAAAAATTTGACTGAAAGGTCACTTCATCGATTAAGACTTTTAGAATCACATCATGTCGGCCCAAAGTGCTCCGAGGTATAAAGTTTTGAATTTGACTGCACCCAGACGGGGGAGATTTATATTATACAAAAAATATTCACTTCACCCTTCAGCTGCTCTTTTTATTGGACATTGGTGGTGGAGAAAAAAATGGAGAAGCGCAATAACACCCAACAAAAGCAAAGCTATAAACTTAAATCAACCCATTGAAAAAAACCCAGAAATTAACCCATCATTGTCTGTAGTATGGATTTATAGGTGATCTTCTAAAGGAAGCTGGCTACTGTCCTCCAGTTCTTAACATTTTTATTTCTCAATATAACAAATTAACCAAATTTGTGATATTACCAGACCTTCTTATCTTATTCACTGTTTAGTATTCTCATCAATAAAGATCAACTCCAGCAGCTTCCAAAAAGCTGATGATATAAACATGTATTTTAATTTCATTCATGTTATGCAAAGAACTTGAACGCACATTTTAATTCATCACAGGAAAAGACCTCTAAAGTAGTTACATAATAAATGTAAGCTGACAGGATAACCAGTGTGTAATTAAACCTTTGGCTGCACCTCTGTGCTGTGAAGGTGCCTTGGCCTGGCCTGACCATAAACAGGCTTGAAAATGAATTTTTTATCATGATCTTGAACCGTGTTGCTGCCTAATCCACCATGTTGCTCCGCGTCGCAGTCCTGCTCTCCTCAGCACTTTCTGCTCAGGTGAGGCGGCGGACGAGCGGCAGGAATTTCTTCAAGTCAGGGACAAAAGCAAAACCGAACGAGCGCTGAGTTTGGAAAAGTGAATATCATTTGCTCCGCCACGGTTTCTGCGGTTATAAATGGACAAGAGATTGCAGACAAATAGTTTTTGCTTTCATCCGATACAGCAGATTTCCAAATGTCAGTTTTCTTCATAATTTGCATTCAGCCTGATTGTAACGTGTTCTAAAACTTATATTTTAATGCAGTTTCTTTAACTTCTCAGCCAAAAAGTGTTAAAGACCAGATCATTTTGAACAAAACTGTTTTAAACCAGTCAAACAGAGCAGCGTTATGTGGATTTTATTCTGAGAATGTTACTTATTTATGTATTTTGGACATTATTGAAAGCAAATGTGTCTTTTTCCACCTACAGCAGAGCAACTGCACGGCACCCCCAACGTCTCGGTGTCATTCTCATTGAATCCTGGCCCCGTGCCGCAGCGGTTGTGCACCATTTGGCCCGAAAAGGAACAGTAGGAGGAGCAATAGCATCTGTCACCAAATAAAGAGTAACCTGCCCGTGAACATGAGGGAGTCCGTCTGCATTATGCGAGACCTTGAAGGTATCACAGCCGCACGCTGCAGCTGTTAAAGAGACTGAGAGGACATCATTTCTGTGCCGGTGGAATAAATCTCCGAGCTAAAGGTATTATTTGTTATGTCAAAGATCCAAACGTGTGCCGACACTTGTTAATGCTTTGAAATTTATGAAACGGTGATTTGCGGGCTTTGAATGCGTAGCACCGAGCGGAAAGCGGGGTTTTCGGTTTAATTGCTGCGGAGCAAAGTACATGACAAGGCCCGGGAACTGGAGAGAAGCCAGATTTCTCCACTGTCGGGCGCTAATAACACATCACGGTGACAGAGATGCGCCTCCTCTCTACCTTGCCGTATCGATCTCCCATCTTGTTGTTAATAGTCCTGTTAAACACCAGCTCTTGGCTCTTTACTGTGTCCAGGCCCACTTAACAATGAAATCCCCCCCTTCTTCTCACCTTTTAGAAAATGCCTGAGAGGCAGAGAAATAGCTGCAGGCTAAACCGTTGGCTTTGGTGGTAGGAAATTCACATATACATATGTTATCCTGGAGGATAATATGTTCACATTTGTAGTCCTGGAAAATCTGTCTTAATTAGTATGAAGTAAAAAAAAAATAAAAAAATCTGCTGCAAGAATCAATTTGCTTGCAGAAGAACTAGCAGTTTAAGAAGAAACTGTATGATGCACATGCACAGCAGCGTGAAATTAAATAAGTAATAAAGAGATGAGTAACTCAAGAGCAGACGTGTCAATCACGGAGTCGCCGTCTCGTCTGCAGAGAGGCGACCGATGAGTGTGGTGGGATGTCAGAATGTTGGAGGACGGAGTCACGCCTAACTGTTAAAGACAGGCGGCGCGATGCTGGACGACTTTCAGCCGATTCCGCCTCAGATCTGCGTTTTCCAGTGCAGAAATCAGAGTTTCCTTGCATTATTGCGTGCATTATTGCGTTGTGCTGTCTACAACTGAATGAAGAGATGATTTCACTGTTAGACTGAACAGATGAGGCCGAACAGGGCTTTTCATCAGGAAGAGCCGGCGGAGCTCGTCTGAGGAAAACAACTGCTGCCCATGTAAAGCAGACATCCAGAGGGAGCCCAAGTCTTTAGTCAAGGACTTGTGTTTTATTAGTTGAACGATATAAAACATGACAAAATGCCTACTCAAAGAGAATCAAAGATTCTCAACCCTGTCCCACGGGGACGTCTATATAGGCCAAGAGCTCCTCACATCCCTCCCTGTTTGTCTGCCTCCTTCTCTTTCTCTCCTGTGTGGGGCGTCGACATCAGACGGTGAACCTCTTCCATCGACCGCCATGATAGTCCATCCCACAATGAATAACGAGGTATAGGCTCCACACATGAGCAGTTTCTTTTATTTCCACGAATAATAAAAAAAGGTTAGTTTCCACACCTCAATCTTTCCACTTTTTTATTGCAATTCTAATCGTGATTCTATTTGATGAAGGTATTATGGATTAATCAATCAAAATTTGAAATCCTGAGTTCATCAAGCAGGAAAGGATGTTTATACAGTGTGTGAGATCAAGTGTCAAGTGGAAAAGAGGTGTGATGGTCTGGGGCTGCTCGCTGGATCCAGGGTCGGAGGCTCCCTGAACCTAAACAGCAGCCAGCGGCACCATGCGGGACCCTCGGGTGTGAACTTTGTCAGAGTCTCATCCTACAGCGAGATCATGACTCAAAGCAGAGGTTCAACTGATGCCAGAACTACAGGAAAAAAGAAAGAAGATGGTAAATATAGAGTTCCTCCATTGAATTCAGATACATTGTTGTATTCTTCTACATATTTCTGCTGCTCAAGTTATTAATTATACTGTATCCTCCATATAACTGCTCGTTCTTCGTTACTGTTTGATCAAGGTTAATACTATCTTCTTGCTTTGGGACTAACTCTTCTTACTTCCTTCTAAACACAGAATCCGACTTTAGATTTTATTCACTGCTGCAGGTTTTCAGCTGTACCTGCAGCTCCAGCTTTTATGTGTACGGCTACTTCAAAACTGCGGCTGTGATCACCTCTCACCCGCTCCGAAGCCTTCAGAACAAATACGTGCAGCGTCGCAGCTCTGCTCCAGACTCTGTAAAGTCTCTTGGACAAGTGCAGATCTAGTTTTGACCACCTCAGAGCAGGACGCCGCTGCAGTCTGAAGGGTGTGTGTGTGTGTGTCCTTCCAGAGGGCAGCAGGAAGGACAGGTGATGTTCACAGCGGGTGGGCTCATTTAAGATGCAGCTTCGTTTGTAGCCAGTCAGTGTGAGGCGCCTGTGAGGGGAGGCGGCGGTGTGCTTATGATGAGAGCCAAACAGAGCAGAAAGGCACAGAAAGCTGCACCGGATGAGGCTCAGATCTCAATTCAGATCAATTCTTTACTGGCGCTAACTATCCAGGAAAGAAATCCAGGCTGAGATAATCTGTCAAACGTATTTTTTCAAGTCTATATTGCATAAACAAAAAAAGGAGAAAAAAAGAAAAATCCTTAAGTCTGCATGTGTCTGCTTGTGAACACTGAGATAAGAAAGACAGAAATGAGAGGTTTTTGCGGAGGCTGTGCGTTTGTGCTTTGAAACTTTCTTGATAGCGTTCTCTCTCTCGGAGCCGTGGTTGGTTTCATGGAGGAGGGAAAAAAAAAAAAAAACAACAACAACATTTGAGCAACTAAACAGGAGCATAAGTGCGGTGTTTGTTGTTTTTGATTTCACTGATGCCTCAGGAAGGAATCTCTGGCTTTGGTGAGGCGGCTTTGAAGAGAGTTTCCTTAAAGGTGTGCAATGTTTTTCTTGTCTCAAAACAGCATTTGATTTTTATTTATCCTGCTAATGTCACGTATCATACACACACATGCACACCCACACACACACAGATCTGTGAAGTGTTTCGGTAAGACGGAAAATTTACTGGGCCAGGCTGTGAGATTATAAATGTTCATATTCATAGGCCTATAAACAGAAGGAAAAGTCAACTCGGATTTTACTGCTCTTTGGTTTTTACAAACAACTATACATCACTTTCTTATTTGTCCACACCGGTCCTCGTCAGGACCGAACACACTCTTAAAAATTGATACCCGCGCTGAGCTCGGTGGCGGCGGCGGACGGCAGCTTCCCTCTGGCCTCATTTCCTGTGACTGTCAGCGACGGGAGAGAGAAATGAAATGCCCAAGAGGGGAAGAAAACCTGCGCAGCAGATGGATGTTGAGACTCAAATTTTGTTGTCTGGAAGATAAAAATAGAGGTTCTACCAGCGTCTCACATTTTCCTCACTGGGAAAACGCCATCCTTCACCACAAGTTGGAAAACCACTGAAAACTGTCAAATATCTAAATTAAAACTCTTTTCTTGGACTGTTATGCTAGATTATTAGAACGTTGTCAAAAAGGCTATTTGCGTTAAATGCAGGCTCAGAAAATTATTTTAGTATCTTGGGAATAGTTTTTTCCCCCCATCAAAGAAAAGCTGTGGTTTCCTCTTTAATTCACTGAAACGACAGTGAAGCCAAACCCACAGACAGACTTTTATATCATTAGTACCCATCAAAGGGCCCTGGACCATAGGTTGGGAACCATCATGCCATTGTACACCTGATACTAAAAACCTATCTGTACCCTTATGTCACAAATGTTCATCTACTCATTCTGATATGTGATGTTCTTCTTACATTCTGTGTTTCTTCTTTGTTTTAATCCATAAATCTTAAAGCCGCGCAGTAGAATAAGAAGATTTTATGTTGTTTTATTTTCTATCAATAGGATTTAATCTAAGGGGCATTCAAATATACAGATTAGGACACAATAAAAAAAGGATATATTTAAAATATTAAATAGATACAAATTACGTGTTTTAATTCTGATTCATCCAAATAAATATGCTATTAGTTAACCTGAATACGTTCATCACTGTATCAGAGTTTTGCCGTTTGAGGTACTACTTTGGCCTTTTTGAGGGAAAACAGCTACATGGGGTCAAATAATGAACAACATGCGTTCACTTTAAGTGAAAATAAGTTGAATATATGCAATTTTACACCACATGTTCCATGAAAGACACAAAGTCTGAAAACGAATGTATAAATCCACCTGAATCCGAAGAAGAAGCATTCATATTATGTTTGACAAGATGTTTTGACTCGAATCAAGACGACTCGTCTTGGTGAGATGATGCTGTGGTTGCAGTTTGACAGGACACAGCTGAACGGTGTGACTCCTACCGCTCGACTATTTCTGGTAGTTTATGAAAACCTCCAACACAGAGACGGCGGAGTGAACCGGCCGGACTGCATCGACAGCTTCGCTCACGGGCAGGGGCGGGAAGAGCTCACACACCGCCGCATTATCGTCATCAGAAGAATGAAATAGGCATCATTTATGGAATTTTAGTGTGGAGGAGCTGCAGTTATTACCATTACAGTACAAAACAGAACAAAACCTAAGGGTAGTTTCTTCTCTCCAAGGGTGACACAGAAATACGAGCACTTGTGTGTGTGTGTTGAGCACAAACACACGCTCACCAGACCTCCTGACTTTGCTATTAAATGCTCCTGAACACACCTTTCCACTGTATTGTGCAACACAATGACATTTCTCCCACTGATGTGTGTGATTCATCACGGTGGTGATTTCTGGCTGTAAAACCCCGGTGCACTGACTCCGTTCACGTCGCGTTGCCAAATGATTCATAAACTCTGCTGAGCCGGCAATTTGCTGAAATGTGAACATTTTTCTCCCGAACCGTTTCGCCATAATAGCTCCGTTCTGAATTATGGCGTTGCTGAAGGTGGCAATCATGTTGCCAAATTAGTCATCCCAAATTGACAAAGAAAAAGGAGACGGGGAGGAGAGAGACAACACGACTCTCCGCTTTCACACAGGAAAACTTCACACACACACGTTCTCCACCCTTTATGAATCTACTTGAACAGTAACTTGATCAAAGTCTGCATTTTTCTCTCTCTGTCTCTCAAAAACAAACCGCTCTCTCAAATCAATAACTTTTCCTAAAAACTGTTTATCTGTCGATACCGCAGCAGCTGCAGATGATCTTTGTTGTTTTATTGAAAAGACTGAGCGGAGAGATGAAATATAAAGTGAAAAAAAGGAGCGTTTTTTTTTTTTTTTTTTTTTTGCGCAGCGAGGCCCCCGAGGCTCGGCGCCGAGATCCCTCACAGCTACATGGGACTCGTCATGCTTGTCATGTCAATGTTCCTGAAGGTCGCCTCATCGGAGAGGGGCCGGGAGGGGGACGAGGTGGAGGAATATTCACTGATGAAGTTCACACAGTGGAAGACAGAGGCTTTTTCAGTAAACCACCAGAGAGTGGCTTTAACCCTCAACATAGTCAGGAAGTGAAAAAAGGAAAAGAGAAAAGAAAATACGATGAGATATTCTGGAAGTTGAATGCATGTCTTTAATGTTAACTAGATGTCCGGATGGCTGCTCTGATATACCTACAGGCCCCTCCGTGGTCATTCCTGTGTTTTTAAACCAGCCGATCGGGCTGCACAAGTCAGAAAACACTGGATTGCATCAGAACACGAACATCGATAAATAAATCCTCTGAATGCTAAGCAGTCGCTTCTGATTAATATAGATCTTCTGTCAAGTGACGCAACAAATGGCAGTTTTGTCAGTGTAAATTGTCGTTATCGCCAACTAATAAATCTGCGTCCCCCTCGGCGCGGCGGGCTATGAAACACCGATTGATCGGCAGCCGCGTCCGTCTTCAACTCGCTCGCGTGATTTCGGCTCCTTGCCACATTCAAAAACCCCACAAATTTCAAAAAAAAAAAAAAATAAAAGCTAATAAACTTTTGATTGCCGGTTGCATGTGTCGAGACGGCGTGGGAGGACAACGTGATGTTTTAAAGTGATGTGCGGTAAATTATAAATGACGTGTGAGTCATGCAGCTGTTAGTCAGAGATAGCGATGTTGACAAGTCGGGGAGCGATGTTGAACAGTCAGAGGCCGCCGCGCGCCGCCGTTGTTGTTTGCGCGGCTTATAATGCAAAGTGTTCTTTATCCACTTAAGCCAAAGAGGCATCTTCAGTGACCCATAAAGCTTTAATTCATAGACGGCCGCTTCCAGCAGACTGCACAACACATACATCAGCCGAGGCGTGTTGTTTTAGCGCTTCCCTTTCATCTGCTGCATGGTGTCACTCACTTCTCATTCACATGCCTTTTACAAGAGATTTTAGCTTTTTCAAACGTGATCTTTTGGGTTAATGCCTTTAATTGAAGTGCTGCAATTTGATGAGATTTCTGGTGAAAAGAGAGCGATTTTCAGCCGTTGCAGTCGATGTGATGCAGTTCCCGCTGGTCACCAACAGAGGCTGATAAAGGTCACTCACGCGTCCAGGACCCGTCCTGTGGAGCACATAGTGACACACTGCTGCTCAGCATATTAAGCTAATGTGATATTTACAGTCTGCTTTGTGTCCTGCATGGGTTCCTCTCTCTCTCCTCCCCCGGCCTTCCTTCAATTGTCTCCACTTTAATTACTTTCCTGCACACTGAATGCCCCTCTCTCTCTCTCTGCTCTGCCTCTCCGTCCTCTCAGTTTTCTTTCTTTTTTTTTTTTTCTCTCGTTGTTTCTCCTCAGCCCACCCCACCACACACACATTTCCTCTGGCCTGGAGTCAGGCAGGGCAGCTGCAAAAGGCCTCACCAATGCAGGCTGATGGGAAGTGACAGCTCTCTGTATCACTCCCTGGCACTGACAACTGACAGATGGATACCACTCACACACACTGCGGGGGGAGAGAAAGAGTGTGTGTGTGTGTGTGTGTGTGTGTGTGTGTGTGTGTGTGTGTGTGTGTGTGTGTGTGTGTGTGTGTGTGTGTGTGGAGGGGGATGGAGGGGGCATCAGTGAGGATGAAGATCATTTCCTGACATTATTCTCCTCTCATAGAGAATTGAGTGCAGGGAGGAATATCAACTTTTTTTTTTTTCTACCGTTTTCTTCCTGACAGATATAAATATAAAGACGAACACACACACGCTGGCAGAGCAGAGGGCACCTGCATTAAAACCACAAGACTCAGACTCCAACTTCTCCCACCTGTTCGTCTGAGCACACGTTGCCAAATTTAAACATCTTCACAATAAACACATTATTGCCTGATTTAATTTGATTTCAGCCTGCTGTGTTTCTTCCAGCGCGACGTGATTGCAGGTATAAACACACTTTGTTTCAGCCCCCCCCGATCGCTCACATGACAGATGCTTAACATGTTGTCACTGTTTACTCAGCTTGATTGATGCCGACACGTCCGACTTGTGAATGTGAGGATATTTACAGTTCTCGGCGCCGACGGTTGAGTGAAACGGCACAGACTCATCACGGCGTCTTATCTCTTCACGACATGTATGGAACATGCAAATAGGTGTGTTTACAGCCGGCGGGTAAAAGCTTCCTCCACTCAGTTTTTTTAAGGGTGCTGATGGGCATGTCTTTGTTGACTAATAAAACTCCACAGTTTCAGTCTAATGGAGTAAAGCAATAACCAGGACTTGATTCCTGAGCTGAGATGAAAAAACTGAGCTGCTGCATCAAACCAATCTGACGTTAACAGAAAATATGTTATAATCAAACAGCAAGGATGCGAATACTATTTCTATTGTCCATTTAAATAATTATCTCAAATATTTCTTTTAACATTTGCTCAAAAGTGGGGAATTTTTAGTCTTTTTTGTTTGAAATAATTAACTATTGCTCAGAATGAGTTAAAAATGTGAAAACAAAGGCTCACTGGAGAAGATGTAAAGGAAATACTGTTCTGGAAGACTCAGAGAATATCTACAATGACTTTCTGCTGGCTTTACAACCACTTATATCACTGTACCTTATAATAAATACAATATGATAAAATATACAGTAAGATGACGCCTTGTGTAGTAATGTGGAGATGTAGCAGCGCTGCTAAAGGCCAACATACAAGAAGGAGAAGAAATGTCAGGTAAAAGTAATAAATCATCTGGTTCAGGAGAAATGTTAACTCATTTCTCCCGTGTGCATCTATTTTTTAATTTTTCAAACATTCACAACCCTAAAACGGAGTCCTTACGTCGTGTTCCTCTCAGCCTCTCTCTGAAAAAATACTGAAGACAAATAAATGGAGCTTAAGAGCTAAATAATAAATGTTGAAGCCCAGTTTCTTCAGAGAGAAGCTGATATAATCAACTGTTGTGAGTTATTTTCAGTGACAATCATTCATAATGACATTTTTATAGAGTCACACACTCCAAACCTGTCAATCGATTCAGTGCTTTTAAATCTTGTGACTATGGGAAGATATCAGACTTTCATTCCAGGCTTTCAGCAGCAGAAAGGACAATTTCTGTGCAATAACAGAAACTATTGTCGGGCTTTCACATGACAGAATCAGTCAGTTTTTTTTTTTTTACGAGGCGCTCGGGATCCAGCAGCTGACAGAAAGAAACTGAAGCAAATACAAGCAGTGACCTTCAGATTTCCTTATAATCCAGTTTCATGATGAAGCCAATCGCATGAACAGTCTGGGTGATTTTGTGCGTTACAGCATTGTATGATGTATTACCGACAATACTGGAACGGAATTGTGCTACTTTTTGACAACTTGAAGGAAAGAAAACACCGTTTCCATGCGTCCGAACAGACTCAGGTTCATTGTCTAAGTCGTGCAACAAATCTAATTTCACCTGGTCATATTCACGGGAGGATCGATACAAAAGGAAGCGACTGGAGTTGCGGCTGTGCTCAGAAAGTGAGGAAAGCCGAGAGGAAATATTGCGTCGGTTAAAAGGAAAATCCCGCAGGAGTGACGCTAAGCAGCGGACAATGAGTCTGGCAGTAATATGTACATCATCTCCTCACCGCCACCTGAGAGAGCAGCACTCTTCCCTCAGATCAGACGGTCCTAAACCACCTTCAACTCTTAAGAAATCAAATTCTGCACTTAAAACTGCGAGGAGCCACACCGGAGGAGATTTGGCGAAGCCGGCGTTGGAGCGCGAGTCGCTCCGACGTGATTTTAAGTTGGCACGCGCTAAGCGGCCTCGCTGAGTCTGATTGAACTAATAAGCCCGCGCCTGAAACCTTAAGTGACACTCTAAAAAACAGCGGCGGCGTCAAGCCTCAAACGGGGCGACGCCACGCCGAGGCAGCCGTGACGCGGGCATTGTGTACAGAAGGTGAAGAGTATGGTAATGTTGTCAGGGCGGCCCGGGGCTCCGCAGCCATCACGCCACAAAACAAGAGGCCTCGGCGATCCGCCGTCTCGTTACCGGCTGGCACATCTTCTGTCAGTCTTCCTAACGCCGGGCTGCTGCTCCCATTACTTCCTCTCCGCTTCCTCCGTCTCCCGCAGACTGCTTGACCTTGTAATTAGGTAAAATGATATTTATTTTTTCCTCTTTCTTGAGGGTGAAAAATCTCCCCCGTACATGGAGAACTTGTGATCATGATAGCTGGCGTCTCATGTGATCATCATAACTACAGTCTCCCATGAGCGTGATCGCCGCAGCGTTGATGGCTGAAGGCAGATTGTTTTCTTGGAAAGGACGAGTTTGATTCTCAGCCAGGAGGAGAGGGCCGGGGAGCCGGGGGGACTGCGGCGGCTGTCTGAAAAGCCCCCGAAAACAACACTTCACACAATGTGTAGTCAGATTACCGCTCGTGTTTTCGGCTCCAGTATCGACGACAGGAGCGCATCCTATCGGGAGGCGATTTGCCTGAACGTTTCTGCGGCGCCGCAGAGCAGGCGGGGGGGGCACGGAGGTCGGCTTGGAAACGCTACAAACAGCAAAGACAAGCTGGAACTGAAATAAAAACTGGGGAAACACAGAGACGGCGTCATGAAAGATCAGATGCAAGACCTCTATTTTTTCTTTTTCAACACAACTGTGCAACGACAGAACAACATCATGATGTTTCAGATCATATTTAAAACTTATATATGTTCATAGCAATTGTTTGGCAAACGCAAACTGTTCAACACATAAAGGCACTTTGCTAAAGTGCAATTCAAGAGTTTGTGTAATGCACTTTTCACATGAAAACATGAAACAACAGGATTTTTTTTTTTAACAAAGACGGCTTCTAGCATCAGTGTTAACATGAAATTCACCCCTACAGCTTTGATAATAAAGCTATTTTAAATGTACAATGACTGCATCACTAATCGTCTGATCATCTCTACGCTTTTTTTTTTTTTAGAATAAATCACATATCTTGATATCGATTAGAGTATAAAAAGAATGACTCATTTAATCCGCTTGCAAGATTTAAAAATAAACACGGTTTGCGTGTCTTCGATTTATGTATTTTAACTGCTTGAAACTTAATTTTCAGTGTTTTCTGCCTTGTCAAGTCAGATAAAACTTCAACTTTAACAATTTCACAGGAAAACAAGCCTGTGGTAGTGTGTCAAATACAGATTATACAGATCTGTTCTTCATGAATAGTCTTTTAGTTCTGTCACTTACATGTTTTTATGTTTGGAAACAGACTAGACTGAGAATCTCAAAAGTCTCTCTATATAAAACCATATTCAAATCATTAACTCACAGCTACACTGTAAAACCGTAACTTAGATCTCACGATGAAATGCATTCACTGTGTAGCATCAGTTAAAACATTTCTGCCTCACAAATCAGCAGGGAATTTGTCTTCAATATGCTTGTAGTCATGTAAAAACACTGAAAGCTTCACTTTTTATCTCTCTGGAAGAAATCGCTGCCTGCATTCCCACACATCCAGAAACAATGAAGAAATCTGCCATGAAGCTTAATCACAAAAGGTCATGTTGTTGAGGGAGAACCAGATTAAATTAGCATTAGTGTTAGTGATGGAAAATGATTTCTGTCAAGTCAAACTGCAGCACAATTATAATATGTTAATTACTTATTTCATTAAGGGAGCTGATTGCAGTGCACAGAAGAAATCATGCGGGCAGAGACACCTGGAAAGAGGTGATGAAGCTTGAAACCAGCCTCTCCTCCTCCTTCTCCTCCTCCTCCTCCTCATCCACGTCATCAGTTCTCATCCCTGCCTCTTTTCACGTACGCATTAATTGTCTGAACGTGCCACACAAAAATCTCTCAAAGGCCACGGGACTTCTCATTTGTTCATCAAAGAGGAGATGATGCACAGAGTGAGATCATGGGACCCGAACACAATGCTGCTCGAGAGAGGCGAGGACGCAGCCAGTGAAAACAAAGAAAGGAGAGCAGGAGAACACCGAGGAGGATTTCTCACTCTGCACCCTGGATGAGCACAGGATTAAACATTGTGTGTATGTGTGTCTGAAAAGTTCGAGGCAGTTTCAAACTTGGTGGTTATGAAAGGCTTTTACTTGAGTATAAATAATAATTCAGTGTCTTCACTTGTCTTACCTGTTAAAGTCCACGTCATGTTCTGTTCTACAGATTTTAATTGATTTTCAATACAATTCCTTCAAACATAATAAAATTGGCCACTATAACACTGTACTGAATATTCTCAGTGTGTGGGAAGAGAGCTAACCACTACAGTAGAAATGTATTAAATACACTTCCAAAGCAATATGCCGCAAAATGAAAGCTAAATACAATATGTCAAAACAGTTTTATATGAAGTCCAGCCAGGCTATCCTCTTTCTACTTTTTTTTTTTTTTTTTTGCTTACCTCAAAAGTCATTTAATAATTTAATTGGACATTAATTTCAAAACAATCAAAGAAAACTTTAAGAATATATATAATTTCACCATATAGCCTCTAAATAAGTTTCCCAAAACTCTACTAATAATCATAATTAAAAAAAAGTGTAACACAAGATAGTAGCTTCTACTACAATCCATGATAGTAGCAGTTTGTCATTTTGTGGTTTAGCTATCTTTATTATTTATCGACAAAACATGAGTAAATACAAGGAGAAAAAAGGTTGAAGCCTCAGTGTTCGGATATATTTTCAACAAACACCAAAGCCTATCATGTGACAAGAGTTTTAACCATCAGAGTATGAACTGAAATAACCAATCCTGATCTGACCGTGTCAAACAAATCAACTGCTCCTTTTCAACAAGTTACAGGGAAAACACCCCGAGGCGCCAGAAGGACATAAAACTGAGGCAAATATCAGTCAGAGCAGGCAGAGAGAAAAACATGAGAGGGACGGAGCACATGGAGAGGAGACAACTCAAACACTGGAAACACACTGCTTCTGAACAAGGCCGAGACAGTCACAACACACCAGCAGCTCAGAGAAAACAAAACGAAGCCTCACCTCAGTGGCAGACGCCGACGTGATGTTCAACTTCTGCACTGAGTTCACAGGAAGAGGAGCGACGCCGCTTCGCTCACCTGTCTGCAGCTCCACAGGTGAACGGCCGCGGTGGGCGGGGCTTAGCAGGGTTTAAAAAGCCTCTCTCAGAGAGGGTGGGTTAGATTTATGTCACAGCGTGAACCGTGTTGCGAGTTTAGAGTTAATTGAGTTTCGAAAGTTTTGCTTTACTTTTAAGACGTGTTTGCTTGATATGTTTCTTCTGCTGGTGAAGTAACGGAAATCTATATGTGGAGGAGATTAACGCAGATGTGTTTCAAAAATTGAGGAGTAGGCTACCGTATTGGCCCGAATATAAGATGATATTTTTTTTTCCAGAAAGGTTATTCTCCAAAATGGGGTCATACTATCATCGAGGACTAGATTGTCATTACACATCCACGCCACTAGATGGAGCCAAAGTACCGATGACCAGAAAGCGAATGAAGTGCCAGTCATATGACGTCTGTGGTCACAGTGATCTGATGAAAAATGGAGGAGCGTGACCATCTGGAACGAAGGAGCTTGAACGCTAGACAAGTGAGCAAACAACAGAGGCCAAAGTTTTGATGCCACCTTTAAACCGATGGTAATCAACACAGCAGAGTCAACAAACAACTGCCAAGCCGCCAAGATATATTAGACTGAATTATTAATGCTCATGAAGTTGAATAGAACTTTGATGGTTATAAAGTTATTTATATCATTAATACAGTTATTGAATCTTTGAGGGTACTTATTTGTTGCTTATTCACTGAGTCATAGCCTCAGATTTTGAGAAAGGGAATATAGTTTTTTATTTAATACTGCAGTAATATTTCTTGATCTTAAATCACATGAAATGTTATCTCTGTTGTGAGTTTTCCTACAATAATTGTACAGTAAAAAGTTGTTTTATGAGTAACCTTATTGTCTTCAACATATTTTTATTTTCACAAAATGATATTTGAAAAATAGAGGTCGTCTTATAATCTGAGTCGTCCTATATTCGGACCAATACGGTATTTGTGCTTCTTCAGTGGTTATATGTGATTTGTATTTTCTACTGTCTCTTTGTGTGATCAGTCTTTGCATTTTATATACTATTGTATATTGTATATTTTGTGAGTATGGATGGAAGGAATTGTTGAATTCTTTTGTATTGATGGCTGCTTGTTGAAAAGTAAAGCTCTCTCCAATATACTGCACACTGATGTTTATCGATATAAAAAGATGTTTCCGACATGAGAATAGTGTTATTACACAATCTTGAGTACTGTCCTTCCTTTTAAAGAAACAAATTAAAACTGGCATTCCCTTATCCAAAAGAGGACATTTGAGCAAATGTGTTTCGATATGGTTTTGTAATCCTGATGTTCGGAACTTGTTGCAGTTCTCTTGTACACATTTGGATTTATTACTGTTTCTGTAGTTGGTGAACTATAGAGAGTAAGTCAGGGAATTTTGGCTCTCTACTTTCACAACATGGAATTTGAGTTGTGGTTGTTGCACATTGCGTCATTAAGAAAACACAATGCTTGTGTTGTGTTGAATGACATGGAGACTGCTTTCCCAAAATCTTCTTAAAAGCTTCGAACTCCTCCTGTGGGATGTCCCCACTTTCTAACCTACTTAGAAGTTGGAACTTTCCGACTTATTAGTTAATCTCAGATTCAGAAGCATCGTGTAGAGGACGGGGAAGGCCGTGGGGAGTCGGGGAAGTGAGGGGGTTTCTGCAAAAACAGTGTGATGGTAGAGGACCTGCATCAGTGCATGTCAAATAAAATCTGTCTTTATCAGTGCTTTTTGGGTTTGACTTTTAGTCTAACCTGCTGTTGTTTGATATTTGAAATTTGTTTGATATATATGAAAATGGTCTTTACTTATGGGTCATTTCTCATTAATTCTATGGAAGCAAATATGGACCAAAAATCAAATTAAAATGCATCAACAAAAATAAGTTTTCATTTTAGTGTTATTGCTTTAAGCAGCCTTGAAGATTAAAATGAAAATGCAGTTTGATTGATTCTTGATTTTAATTATGAGTCTAATGCAGCCATGATCTCATATGGTTTTTGCTCCATATTTGCTTCCATATAATTCCACTTGTGATACTCTGTAAAGGAAACACACATTACAAATACGTAATGTAAAAAAAAATCGAAAACAGTCAAGGAAATCATTGAAAGGTGTGATAAAAGTAAGCTCTCTTTCTAAAATCCCTGCAGAAGTCAGCAGACAAAACACAACAGTGAGATCCAGAACCAAACATCCAATTACAGAGAGATGCTGGGAGTTAGCAGCCGTATTGCTGTCATAATTATATTTACCTCAATACTATACTCATGCACAAGAAACTGAACAAAACTTGACTGTGACCACTGTGGTGAGCACAATGTCAGATTTCTGTATATAAAATTTGAAAACGGAGGTTTGTCAAAATAGGTAGAAAAGGCATTTCAATATGCAGAAATTGTACTAACTGTAGTAACTAGTAACTGGTAATTATGGTCATTCTGATAATTTGACAAGACCTTAGATCAAATCTTTGGCCTTCTGATAGCTTTCTGTATTTCTTATCAGTATTAAAAGAATTCTAAGTTGTTTTTATTTTAATTATGAACACTATGATACATATTTATCATATTCATGTTCATCGTTACGTCATCATCATTACAACCAAAGAAAGACACCCACCATTGTTGAAACTGCTGTTGTTCGCTGTGTGTGTTTGCTCTGTGTTCTCCGTGTTTCTTTCATGTCTGCTCAATGGTTTTGGACTGATTCTTTCTCACCTTCGTCCCAGGAGGTGGCGAGCTCTATATTAAGTGTCATGCTGGGTACGACTCGCAGATGCGGGCGTGATGCTGGACGAGCCGGGATGTTAATGTGGTCTGAACGAAGAACCGAAGTGGAGCCGACAGAGCAACGTTTCAGCCGTCTCCTGACCTCCACCTACAGACGTCTGCACGTGTCTAAAACATTTCCTTTTTCATAATGTAAGCTGGTTTGAGGGTCCTTGTGTAAGTACAACTCATGGTGCACAGCTCTCCACACGCATGCACAAATAATACGACTGTAAGAGCCCCGTAAGAGACGGTAAACTGGTTCAGTCTGCTTCACCATCCACCAAGAAAACTGAGATTTAACTTCTCCAGAAGGGCAACTCAACTCAAGCTGAGTGGTGAGCAGCACACTTGAACCTGACGATACAGCTGGCCCTGAAAACAGTCTGGAATAATCTGGCATTAAAGCCGATTTAACACCAGATATGGAGTCTATTGTCCGGAGCGTGGATGAAACTGTCATTGTGGAGTAAATTTGGCGAAAGTCAGCATGCTGGGAATCTCCAGCTGCACTCTGCTCACATGGATGTGCTTTCCTCATACAGTCACTTGTGACATTTGGTCTTGATACGGCAACCTCGGGACTATGAATCATCTCACAAATCCTTCATAGTTGACCAAATTAGATACACTTCTGGCGTAATTTATTATCTAATCAGTGGGCAGAAAAGTTTAAGCTGATCTGAAACCTCTTTGCTTGATTGAAAGACTGACACCTCTTGTGTGAGTTGCTGAAAGAGCGCGAGCTGATGGCGACGCTAAATGACACTCGCCTCTGACAAGTAGCAAATGGAGAGGATTAGCATAAGCCAATGAGCTACAGAATGAATATATGTTCAAACCTCATTTGAAGTGGCATCTGTGACATTGCCATGCCAATTTAGAGAGAATTCAATCTGCCGGCATCAACTCTCTGAAAGTGTGATTGGACTTGTGAAGAGACCAATTTGTTTCTAAATGTGTGCAGTCAGGCCTCTTTGTGATTATGATAGCATATCTGTATCTATTCTTGAGCTTCAGCTGTATTCTCGACTCCATCAGCACTCGAATTAGCCTTTCTTATCGAGTGTTTGAGGGAAGATTAGAACATAATACAGTCCATCATTTTGAGAGGCAGGGTTAATGTTTGCCGGGATGTTTGAGAGGTTATCAGCTGTCAGTACAAATTGCTGGAAAGTTGATGAAGTCTGTGTTGCATTTGTGACCGGCCGTTAATCCAGTGTACCAGGCTTGTGCATTATGGGATGAATTATTTTTGACGAGGCCCGCCGTCCCCTTTTTTCCTGTCAATTTCATGCGTGTTTGTGCAATCTGTGAATGTTGCTGTCAGTGTCCAGTTTGAGCTCAAGGCTGCAACTTTTCAGACGTCCAGAAAAACGTACAGATGACGATTTCATGCGATTTCATGGAGGCTCAATTGGAAATACGCTGCCGGGATTTGGTCGATTATAAGACAACATATGTGGAGTTCATCAGTAAAATCACTTTTCTGACACGTTCGTTTTTCCAAGTTTTTGGAAAATTCAGATTTTTTCAATATCTCGGGATGTTTGTAAACGGTTGTTTGTTTGCATATGTGCATTTCCTCGGTATACTACAGCATCATTACACGCCCAGCTATCATCGTTTGTGTGGTTATCTGACTGACTTTGTCTATAATCAGCTGAGATGGACTCCAGTTTCTAGTTTTATGCAACCCGAAGTTGATTAAATCGAATACAGATGACAAATGGCAGTATTGTGATGTAGTACTTTGCATGTTCTGCCTGTGGATTCATGGGTTTTCTCTTGCAATGTAATTTTTCCACCCAATGTCCAAAATGTTGGTTGGAGATCAACTGTAGATTCTAAATTTACTTACGTGGGAGTGAATGTCCGTATGTTTTCAGATGCTGGAGTCGATTTCAGCTGTCTAACAAAGGCAGGGTGCACCGATTCATTCACACCTGCGCTCATTACACACACACATACTCACTGAGAGAACATGCAAACCCTACCATGCAAGCTCCTCACAGAATCCAGGGATGTTCTCACAACAACATCAACAGTAGTAAAACACATTCCTGTGCAGACTGTACTCTATACGACATCGTTAGATAAAATAATAAAAAATTGACACAAAAAATCTCCAAACTATGGAAATACATTTAAGAGACAAAAACAATAAAAGTCAAACAAAATATCTGATCTCAAATCCTCCATCTACGTCTTGCAGGTTGCCGTACCTGACAGAGAAACAATCCTCCGAGTCAAATGTTGCAGGGAAATGTAAAACAAACCCCGCGTGTGTGTCTCGTGGTTTGATTATTGTGATGAATGATTATCATCTGTCTTGCTCTCACAGGGCAGCAGAGGATAGGAATGACCAGTTTTTAGACTATTATCTCTCATCTGTTTGTGCAAATGGCACTTTAATGCTTCAGAGATGTGTCTGAATAAAATTAGAATAACTGGATGTGAAGGAGGAGGTTCACTCTGGTGGGGCCTGCTTTTAAAACAAATTGTGTGTGTGTGTGTGTGTGTGTGTGTGTGTGTGTGTGTGTGTGTGTGCAGGAGAGCCTGTGTATACCCTGTCATATGATAAATGTTCTCTCTCTTATAATCTATGTGCTTCAAAATATGATGTATGTGAGGATGAACTTTGAATTATAACCTAAAGAGTGACTCATTAATCTTCTGACTTTGCTGGAGAGCCGACCAGAGGAATCCATTTCACGTGTTTATGTTTTATGAATAATGCAATATTTCAACTGGCCAGTTGGATCTGGGTAATGACGTTCAGACGTATGGAAGTCAACGTGCGAGCAAACAGCTCTGTTTACCGGGATGAAAAGGACCTGGGTGTGTGTTAGCATTCACAGGGAAGGTCAGCGGATCCTGCTGGCGTTTCGCTGCATGTGATACATGATCCCTGTCCTCTGGAGCCATGGATCAACCAGGGAGCTCGCTCTTTTTTTATCTGGTTCAATCTCATTTGGATTCATTACTGTTATATTTTTAGCCTTTTGTGGTTACTTCCCCTGACTTACAACTCAAAAAAAGATAAAAATAATTAAAAAAAAAACACCTTCAACCTTTAAAATAACAAAATGCATGAGTCTGCATGTTGCAGCGGCGGTTCAGTGGTTCGCTTCTGGCTTTGAGGCAATTCTTCAGGGTCTTACTGTCTGGAATGTGCATGTTCTCCCTGTGCGTGGATGGCTAATTTGTTATTTAATGGTGTGTACACAAAGCTCAGCTTTAAAAACTTGAGTTTTTCAATTTTAATTACTTTCAAGTTTTAATTCAAGTTCATCCTTGTCAAACTGCAGTTTTTCCTTTTTCTCCACTTTAGTAATTTTCATATTTTATCTTTCAATGGGTGTTTTTATTCAAATATGCTTGTATGTGTGACTTTATTTTTAATTATTATTTTATGCAAGAGTTTCCTTTTCTTGTCCTTCTTTCTGTTTTCTTATTGCTGTGAATCACTTTGAAACATGCCCACCTGTATGAAAAATACTTTCTTCATGAAGACTAAAAATCTGAAAAACAAATTTTCCAGGATATTTTTTTATTATTTTTTTAATTATAATAAATCAAAAACATCCAATACTCCATCTGACGTCTGCATTATGACAGACATGACTCTGACTTGGCTGTTTCCATTTTATTATACATCTCTATTCTCATTTTTAACAAAAAGGTGCCCTGTTCCATTTTTTTTTTTTTTTTTTTTACAGTAATTTATGCATCTTCTGGATCAATTATTGTTTTCCACTGGGATGCACAATCGTCCCTGCTGCTGTTCCAAATAGTCATTTAGGCCCCGAGTCCCCGGTGGTCTCCTCAGCCGGAGCGACAAAATCAGTTTTACCAGGAAATGTAAAAACCTCCCAACTTATCAGGTGAGCCCAGACACAACGTAAGAGGTGATTTACTGGAAACGGGCTGCATGTCACCGCGGCTTTCTTTGTTTCCCCGAGGTCTGATTTGAACTTAAATTGCTTCAGTGACGACTTTGGCTCGACTTCCCATTACGCCGCTCCTCCTCCTGCTCCGGCGTTGAGGAGACACACGTGCGCCGTGTGCTTTAAGACGTTCTCAAATGGAGATGCCCTCATTCTTTACCATTTCTACGGCAGCGCGGGCCATCTGTCGGAATGCAGCGGAGTGCTTGAAAATCTCATTTTCCAGCTCATCAAACGACTCAAAGGTCATAATCTCAATGATGATTAGATCCTCTAATTTTTTTGAAATTTCATTAAAATGAATGTTGAAACATTTTTTGCAGCTTTATTCATTATTCAGAGATCAACCAAATTTATCAATATTTGCATTTTTTGTCATTTCAGACAGGTCTTCACATTTAAACACATGACGGGAGTCTGAATATTGTTTTGGCATAAAATCTTAATTTATTCTGACCAGTGATTTTAAAGATCCTCACTCGCGATTGTATTTCAAGGTACAATGTGGCAATTTTACAATAAAATTATGAATAATCAATAAACAGATAAATAAAAGGCTGTCAGATCTTGATGGGAAGCACTATTCTCATTATAATATCGAGGCCAGTAATTACACAACAGTGCCACAGTACATCATACATGACAGACACATTAACTTTGTTTTGGCACCAAAGGCCCAGTCTCATTGAACCAAGGTTTGTTCATTTTATCTGAAAATAATCAGAGTCACATTCCGTGTCCCAAGAGCCAGTTTCTGTGTCCAGGGATCATTTTGCTGGGCCTCCCACAATCACCTGCCACCCAATCCACCCTCCGCCCGTCTCTACTGTTCCCTCACCGGGTGGCGAATCCACCAGAGTTTGGGCCCGGCTCTTGGGCGGGGCCCCACAGACAACATCAAAGTCCTCAATTTATTTTGATTGAGCTGCTCTTAGTCTGGTCCGTCTCTCAGCTGGCCCGGGACGCCTCGGGATCCTCCTAGAGGAGCCGCAGGAAGAGTCTGGGGGCAGGAAGTCTGGGCGTCGCTGCTTAGACTGCTGGACCCACGACCAGGTCCCAGATAAGAAGATGGATGGATGGACAATCAGAGTGCAAATCAAAGTACATGGTGCTGGGGGTTGTACTTAGCATCCTGATCAATAATCTGTATATTTTGTGTGCAAGCTCAACAAAACCAATAGGATTGGTGTGTACTGTTCAGTTCAAGAGACAAGTCAGTTGTTGATATGTTCACTGCTCTGAGTATGTGTGGTTGAAAAGTTACCTGGGATTGGTTTGATGCAGTGAGATCTTACATAAAAGTGTGAGCTCCAAGGAATTGGAGTATCTGTTTTTCTATCGTGAGAGTCATTGAAAACCCTTCAACATTTATTCTCTTGCTTTTTATTTAACTGTTTGTTACCACAAATATGTGTCAATGACATGACAGCGAGCGGAAGAAAAATAGTGATTTATTTATGACTTTGAATGCTAAATTGTTGGTGCTAGACATGCAGTTTAAGTATCCCCAGAAACTGCTGAACTACTGGAGTTTTTACAGTCATTTTAATGTTTAAAGACTATCCTCCAATGAGAGCTGACCGTTGCTTCAATGTCCATCCTGTAATGGCAGCAGCGTCACGTCTCCTGACGATGAAACGTGTTCTGAACAAATGAAACATTCCGATGAACTCAAATCATCTTCCCAGTCAGATTGGAGCTTGCATTGTGGTTGCCTTATATTTTACACCTCAAAGAATAAGTCGGACCCCTGAAGTGTGGTGTGTTTCATAGCGTTCAGGTCTCACACACCCAGAAAAAGAAGACCACACACACACTCACACACAGACTAGCGGTGAACGATTCAGCTGGTCGACCCATCACAATCATCTGAAACAAGATAGAGAAGGATATAGCAGGCGGGAAAGTGTACATTAACAAACTTGTAACTGCCGGCAGAGAGCCTCTCCGCCTTCCTGTGAGCAGCCAGGCAGCCATAACCAGATGCATCAAGCACACATTACATCCCTGTAGCCGGTGTATTTACTCTGCCATCCAGCCAGAAAGATTAGTTTAGCTGGAGAGTTGATTTATGGACGACAGAAAGTAATCCCTTCTTGTCCCGTGTGCTGTAGTCGTGCCCCCTCCTTTGCCACAGCGGCGAGCTTACACAGTCTGAAAGCCCTTGATACCATGTTCGCCCTAAGGTGTAATGTTTGATAATATAACTACTGCTTCTGTCACCCAGACCCCCATCCACACCCACAGCAGAGCCCGCACCCCCCACAAATATATTACAGCCCCACAATGCTTTGAGATTTATGAGAGAGTAGTGGCACAGCAGAGAGAGAGAGAGAGAGAGAATATGCATTGATTGAAAGCCCAAGATAGTCCCATCCAATCCCACCCCAAAGAACATCAGTTATTTTGCATCCTGACACAGCGATTGATAACTCGTAAATGTGTGCGGGGATGACAAATGCAGATGGAAACTGACTCTGACAAAAATGATAACGGCATCGGTCTCGAGGGGTTGACGGAGGTGGAGGTGGGATGCTTCTTAAAATATTTAATAATTGATACGCAGGCAGCGAGATGTTGTTTGACCCTGGAGGAGTGTGAATGTCATCAGAAAATTGCAGAGACTTTGAAGTGAAACACATTAATGATGTGTATGTGTGTGTGTGTGTGTGTGTGTGTGTGTGTGTGTGTGTGCAGGCTATAGGTTATGGCTTTCAATGGCCACTGTAAACTGCATCTGCATTAGCATTATTGTTTGTTTCAAAACCATGATTTTTTGTTGTGTTGTCTGGATTTAATATAAACAGAGAAACAAAAAACCCATTTGTATGCATGAGAAAACCCCTCATAATAAGTAAAGATATTTTTCTCTTGATCCCATAAGATTTATTCCGATTTCTTCACAATGTACCACAGTTCACTTTACACACACGGACCTGAACCCCATATATAAGATAGTTCTGGCTGAAAACCATCGTGAATCTTGTATCTGAAGATAAACTGAAACAAATAATCCACATGCTTATTGTTTCTGTATTTAAAGCATGAGATCCAGCCCATAACAGGCGACGCTCCCACAGCAGTGGCTGAGAATCGCTCCAGTCTGCAGCTATTTGATGCTTAATGGCACAAAAACACTTGTTCTGCGGTTAATCTGACTGCGGATCGAGAGCAGCGTCGACGGCAGCGATAGCCGATCTGGTTCTGTTGTCCTGGAAGCGTATTGATTAAACAAGTATTAGAAGACCCCGAGGTGTCCGTTAACGCTGCTGACAGCCTGCTGTGATTGTGTCGTCGTCCGCACTTTGGAATTACGCTTCACCTCCGAATGGATTAAAAAAAGAAGAAAAAAAAAACATTGCTTTTCTATTTCGTCCTCATGTACAGAGGAAAATGCCGAAGTCGATGAAATAATAACACATTTGTTTCACAAGAAGAATTCTGTCAATAGTGTCTTGGTATTTACTTTTATGAAACTGAGTTGAAATTTGTTGCATTTTGTTCTTTATTTTTAGTTGAGTTAACATCCGTGTGGTGTTAGTTATACATCATTCACGTTTCTGTCAGGACTCGGTCAGTTAAAGATCAACGAGTAAACAGGAGTTGAGGCGAAACAGTTAACTCTCCTACTGACTGGCATCAGTTACACGTTTCTACCAATTCAAAGAGCAAAGACCTCAGAGCGAGGACGTCCGGCTTGAGGAATATCGTCAAATGTGCTGGAAAATTTAAACACAACTTTTTGATTTAAACAAGGAGTGGATGAAATATCAGTCTCTCTTCTTGTAGTTCAGACTCACAAAAAACTCAGGGCGTTGCAGTCACGGTACACACACACACACACACACACACACACACACACACACACACACACAGTTGTCCTCACAGCGATGCAGTCTCCCATTAGAGTCCATATAATGCCACAACATTGTGATGTGCTTTGGATTAAAGCAGCATCTAAATGCCTCACATTAAAACATCTAAATTCCCCTCCATATGGTAATTTGCGGACCCCTGCGGTGGACACAGTGGGACGCTGAACAGTCTCAGCCCCATCACCCCTCGTACCTTCTAAACAACCCTGAATGTCTCTCTCCTGTCTCGATCGGCATTAAGACAAATCAGTCTCGGATGTGCAGTACGTGAAGCATTTCAATCCTCTTACACGAGTCTGATGTCTGAAAAGGAACAGACAGTTAAGAAGTTCCAATTAACAAAGTGCAGCAGATTAAGGATCATTTTGTTGGAGAAGGCCATTATGCAGCCTCGGGGAGGAATCGCTGGTAAATTATATCACAGGTCCATTTCATGGCTTTATTAGTACAAGAGAAGAAGGGATGTTTCATAAAAGTATAACTGGAAATGGACAGAGAGCAGTTAGAGGAGACATTATCACACCTCTGAATGATAAACCTCCCAGACGGGAGAGCGCCGTGGAAATGACGACTCCGTTGCGTCAAACCAACTGGGCCTTTGTCTGGAAACGAAGCTGTGCTTCACAAAACTTTCTCGCGCTCGGCTCAGAGGACAGACTGGTGAACAACTCTTCCGCATACGCTCCAACCCGTCACGGGCGAGCACGGGGACTGACGGGGAATTCACGGTGTCGAGCGGTTCCCTACAAACGCCACCGCTTCAGCAGATGAACTTCTCCAAGAAAGCGACGCTAAAATTCTGATTAAAGTTGGACTGATGTTCCTCAGAAGTTAGTTCAAGCTCCCCTCTTTTTAAAAAAAAAAAAAAACGTCTGACAACGCCTACCTCCAGCGAGAGGGGCGAGGAGAGCGCGGAGGCAGAGGAGAGGGAGACGACAGGAGCCCAATGTGAAGAGACATTAAAACATTTCAAATGAAAGGTGCGTCAGAAGAGCCTGTCAGTGCATTACCGCCAAGATTAAAGGGGTCTCGGTGTCTTCTGTCGGGTTCAAGGGAGACTGCACGAGGATTTGGCTCAGAGTCTTAAATACCTCTGTCGACTGAGATTCAAACAAACACTTCCACAATAATTACATGTTGACTTTTCTTCATTTCTGGAGGAGAAGGTAAAACAGTTTAAAATGAGACTCCTACATTGTCAGAATAAGCACTCGGTGGTGTTTATTCAAGCCGGCGGAATTCTTAACTCTATTATTCACTGATTAGGGCGCGCGGTGCGGGAAATAATCAAATAATGCCCGCACATTTAAAAGCCTTTTGGAGTTCAAGGGGAATAAGTCATTTAGTTCAGGTATTAGTTTGGAAATGAACGTGCCATTGGTTGTCATCAGGAAATAGGCAGCCATGCCAAAAGTGTTTCTTGAAGGTATTCTGACGCGTTGTGCGCACGCTGCAGTTCTTCAGCTTTTTAATGGCTTAACTCCAATGTTCTAAAACTTACTTATATGGAAGTGCACCTGAAGAGGCTGTCACGCCGCCGCGTCTTTCAACACCAGGCTCTGAAGCTAAAACCCCTCATCTGGCCGTGACCTCGGCGATCAATACGCCGAAGCGTCATTATCGCGGCACTCAAGAGTTTCGTGCTTAAAAAATTCAAAGCCGGAGAGTTTGAGAGGAAAGCCCGCTCGCCCGGCGCTCTCCAGACCGGCCGGCGGCTCGGCTGGAAGCCGCTGGATTGCCGGCGTCCTTAATAGCAGCAGCTGTCAGCGCGGACAGGGTGGCTGAACTCTAGATGTGGCTGTCAGACGTCCAAGCAGCTGTGACCGCCGCTGCTGAATGCAAACATGAGTGGCCATTTGTATGAACCTGGCAGGCTGAGAGGTGACTGTCAAAACCTCGTTTGAGCAGAGAGAGAGAGAGAGAGAGAGAGAGAGAGAGAGAGAGGGGTGCGCACAGGCGGTACCTTGTCTCGCCGCGGCAGAGAAACTCTGATGGTGTTTCAAAGTATTTTGACAGTCTCCTCGCCTTTTAAACAGCGGCTTGACACAACAGTGTAAACTCGGGGTCCACTCGCAAGCTCGGTGCACAACCTTCAACTCGCCTGAGTGAAACTTCACCTGCCGGCAGGAAGCAGCGTGAGGCCTCAGAGCAGGGCAACCGGCACATGCCTGCTCCTGAGGGTGATTCTCCGTGATTCAGGAAGATCGACGCACTCTTATGTATTAGATCCAGTACTTCACACTTCATGAACTTGGGTAAGAAAGACAGCAAGTTAGTAAATAACAACATTATCAATACCTTCAGGAGGTAAATAAATGAACCTGACCAAGAAAAGCTACTTAAGAGATTTTCTGTAAATGGATGTGGCACAACATTATTGAGCTGCATTCATTTTGAGAAAGTGTCAATTGGAGTCTCGTTCAACTCCAACGAAGTGCCAAAAGAGTCCAAACAAAACTCACAGAAGCTACTAGGAGTTAGCAGTAGCTTGTTGTGTTTCTATGGACTTTATGTGTTTTCAACGTCTCTGATATAAAACAATATTGAAATGAACGACTATTAATTGAGAGTTTTTAGGAACATGACTTTTCTATTAATTACTAATTATTTTTACTCTGTATTACAACAATTCTCAGGTTGTGAATTCAAGACAGCCAAAAACAAACAAAAAAAAAAAACATTTTGTAAGCTGCATAAGAGAAATAGTAACAATAGATATATTTCCATGTAAAGACATGCTGAAGTTGTGAGCTAATCTATAGCTTGACAAAAGAAACTATAAATAATACTGGATCAAATGTTATATCAGTAGGCAGAAACAATAAAACCAGTATCTTTCAGCTGACTTTGATGACAGTTTCTTAAGCTGGTTCATCAGAAAATCTTGGCGATGCCTCCGGAGTTCACCTCCCTGTCTTTCTTTCTTTCTTTTTTTTTCTTGGTAATTTGAATCCTCTTGCACATGAACTAAAATGTGTCTCCTTTTAATCTGTGCAGGGCTGTTTGGTGTGGCATTAACAGTTCATTCACAGTCCACACCAGTTCAAAAGCATCAATTATTACTCAATCACCTCTACAGATGGCTCATTTCTGCCTGGAATGTAAAGAAGTGGGGAGCGGCTGATGCATTCAGGGTTTGACTTTCCTCCGCAGCTATAAAGTACAAAAAAAAAAAACAAAAAACAAAAAACACACTCCTGTTGTTTGGGAATAAAAAAGCAGAGTGTGGATAAAAAAACCCCTAAACAATTCAGGGAAGACGTTCGTTTTCAAAGCTCCAATAAATAAAGACAACAGGAATATTCTACATGTCAGGGTTTGGAAAGGCCTCCAAAAAACAAATAGACATATCTGTAGCACCGTAATGAAACATGGCAGCATATTATAACCCGGAGTGATGCTAAGCTACTTAATGTAAATTCTGCCCCGGAGAGGAAGGAGTGTGCTCTCTTTAGGTGACCGGCGCGAGGACACACACACATCACAACGCAGACAAAAAAAGAAGGTGAGAATTATCTGGAAAAAACTGTGAAGACGGAAATAGAAACAGCTGAAAATTGATTTCAAGTTCTGTCAGCGACGGCTGAACAAAACACACACACACACACACACTGAACAACATCCCTCACCAAAGCGCCTTGAGAAAACAAAACTGTGCCATTAAAAAAATATAATAGGATTATCGTTTCTGTTTGTTTGTCACGGTGGATCAAGAAAATTACAGTTAAGAGAAGAGCTTAGAGCCACATTGTTATCGCCACTTCAGAAAAGCGAAACGCGGGCCATTTGCATATTCATTCAGCTGCTTTTTTGAAATTCACCTTTTTAATTAGCCGGCGTGTAACAATCACTTAATATCTGCAAACACCTTGACACGGAGAGCCGCCGCAAACGGCGTCCTCGGCCCGCCGAGCACTTAACACGGGATCATCAAACAGCAGGGGGGAGGCGGCGGCGGCCTGATGTGTGTCGAAGCCACGTCTGAGTGGGAGGAAGAGGGGGAGGGGGAGGAGGGAGATGAAGGCTAGCAGTCACAACTCCAGGTTGTGGGAGCTGCACTTGTTTGTTTGTTTTGCTGTTAGTGTGAGAGAACAAAAAACAAACAAGGGAGCGAGACAAAAGCTTCAGGACAGGAAGCTGATTTGGATCATGGGAGTGTCTTGTCTTTGTTTTTTTTTTTGTTTTGTTTAACTTTGTTTACCTTGCAGCAGGCGGGGGCTTCAGGGGTTTGACAGGAGGACCTCCTGAGGCGTCCTCGGCTGCCATGCCGCTGGACCCTCCCCTCACACTTTCCCCCTCTCTCCTGTCATAATTATCCTGAAGAAGAGGATCACAGTGTGTGTGTGTGTGTGTAGCATCCACTGGAGGCAAGAGAAGATGTTTCTAATTATGTGAAGTTGGCAGGAAGAATTTGCTTTTATTCCGCCACCTTGATTTCAAGTGAAAAGTCAATTATTTCCTCTCCAGCAGAAGCTCCGGGAGCCTGCAGGGGACAACAAAGAGAACGTCTACATGTGTGTGCGTGAGTGACGCTGGAGAGCTGACACGCCGGATCGTCTGCTGCATAATGGAATATGAATCTGCAGTTTTTGAGGTTTATTCATTCAAAAACCTGCAAAAATAATCCAGCAAATCTCTCTAAAAAAGAGAGCTGAATAAATTGATTTTTTTCCCCGCTTTTCTGAAAGTTGTTTTGAAATTACTTTTTTAAATAATTTTATTATTTATTCTATACAAGATATGCAAAAGTCAACTAAAATAAAAATAGAAATGCATTTATCTTATCTCAACTTTTTTTCCTCAATTTTTGTGCTTCTGTCTTCAGCTCCTTTGTCACCTGATTTAAAGCAACGAGGATTGTCAATCAAAATAAACATTTTGCTTAATATCTATCTAAAATATTGTCCTTTTATGCAGATCATGAATTCATAGTTACTGCAAATAAAGATAATTTATCACAGTTCTTTATGATATGGATTATTAAATATCTGTATGGTAGATGGATGGAAACATACGTCTTGTCATAAAAAAAAAAAGTTAAAATAAAAAAGAAGCCTTTGCTTCAGCCTGTACCTGAAGGAGGGTTGACGGCAGCTCGCCTTCATCTCAAAGGCTTATTGAGTTAACAGTGATCTGTAAAGTGTAAAATTTCAGTGACTCTTTGACTTTGCAGTAGAAATCCTTTTAATATTCTACCTACATATTCTTTAACTGTAATTACAAAGTCATTAGCGCTGTTTGCTTTCGTTTTACCGTCACTTACACATGTAGCTGCTGACCTCCGGCAGAGAACTTGATCTCTATTCATTGCTTTGATTATGTAAGACGAAGATTTTATGAAGCCCATGAAAAGGCATAGAGATGGTGGCGGCATCAAGCTGAACAGAAACCTTAAGATATTGTATGTAATGATAGAAAAAAGTACAAAGAGAATGGAGAAATTTCGAGAAAATATGTCAGCTATAGGTTTAGAAGACACAGACAGCGGAGGGCAAGCAAGGTTATTTCTTTTAGACTAATCAGAAATCTGCAGACGAATGAGGAGGATACAGTTACACAGCAGAGCCGTCATAAATTAAACAGCATCGGGCCGCTCAGAGAGTCGTTTAAAGAAGAGGTGGAGACCCCCGGCTCCGGAGGGCCGCAGCCCTTTGCTCCCGGCTTTCAGCGCGTCTCTGCTTCGTAACACCGGATTGTAATGAAGGCGCATTATCAGAGGCTCCGGATGACACATCCCGGCTCTTTACAGCAGAAAACACACCGCAAACACAGCCGAGTGTGTGCCCTCGTGACGGGAAGCGCCCACCTCTGGTACGGAGAGCGCCGCGGCGACACCGGTTTGGCCCCGGGTCATTTCATTTTGCATCTGGGAGACTCTTTCAGCTCCTCTCAGTAATATGCACAGCTGTGACATGCAGTGTGTGCTAACACGATAATCATGATCGTACATCAGCGGAGCAGCTCCACATTAGCACACGGATATATTTACCTGCTGCAGGCCGCAGTGTCCTTCACAATATTACATCCTGTAAAAGTCGGCGGCTTCTCGGGCTCCACGCATCAGTCTTCCTGTCAGCCTGTGTCCTCACTCACGGTGGGCGCCGCTCGTCAACAAAATCCAACACAAATGAACACAACAGCTACACGACACTCTGAAACTCTGGGAATAAAGCAGATTTCATTTTTTTTTCTATGTGGCCACTACCAGCTTTACAATTTAAATTATTCATACTAAAATATTGTAAAACATTAGTGCCCATACTTTAGTGACTGTTCAGCCGGAATCCTTTACTCCAACCTTTACTCTGTTACTCTATTAAGTCGATAACTCTGTGATGAGGCTTGTAATGAGAGTTACTTCTTCACCAATCCCTGTGGATCACCAACAAGCTATCGAGTGTCTGCAGACACGACTAATTCTTATAAGGACTCACGTTCATGTGAACCACTGAAAAACTACAATCACAAAACAGCTGATTTAATCATAACCTACATCATATGCTGCAATCTGTCTATAAATGAATAATAAATACATTAATTATTCTTTGCATTGATGCATTGTTGATGGATAACTAGAAAACATCCTCTGCTTGCCTTGACTTTTGCTATAACCATTACGATTCAGTCACATAATTACATGACATGTAACTGAACGCTTTCATGATCATTTCTGTTTTTTAACCAGTTTTCAACATTTACACATCAGTGTCACATCAGTGGAGCAGCTCGAGCGTCCGCCGCTCTCAGACCAGCATTAAGTCCATCTGAATTAACAAAGCGCTCCACTACGTGAGGATTGGGTTGCAGTTACGGTGTGTGTGGAAGCGGCAGCTGTCAGTCACTCCTCTCTGATGTGTGTTCCTGGTGTGTCGTGCAGCTTCGCAGCTGTTTTGCGTTTAAAGCGATGATCGGGCCGTGACAGATGTGCGGCTAATGAATGAAGCGGCTTCTCCTCGTGTCGTCCTCGGTTTGAACGGACGTGACGCCGGACTCTTAACACAGTACATCTAAATAAAGACGGATACATTCAGCTAAACATGAATAAAACGAGAAACTGTTCACTATTCAAAAGATGCTCCACATTTCTGACTCACTCTGCTAATTATTGTATTCTTATCATGTTGTAATTGTTGTTTTTCTGACCGTTTTGGCCACAAGCCTCATTTCAGACTCTACTCATCTGTAATTAGTTACATTTCAGTTTCAGACTTTCTTTTTCATTACGCCTTTGGTTAACCAGGTGAGTTTCATTCAAATCAAATATAGATTCCTGGCTTCTTTGGAACAATACCACAAGAAGGACTTCAAAAATGTCAGGTTGAGGGAGTCAGACTGTCACTAACAACAAACTGGACTTCTTTATATTAAGTTTATTAAATCTACATCTATGATTATGTTTTTCTTGTTAAATTCATTCAGTGATACAGTCATCATGGTGACTAAAATGTGGATAAAATGCAGTTTTATTCCTTGTTAAACTTAAAAAGAGATCACATTTTTTTTAAATTCAAGCCAAAATTGAGTGTCATACGGACGCCCAGGTTCTCATGTCTGACTTAAAGATGAAGAGAAAATTAAGCGTGACCATGTGAAACACATCCAGACATCAAGGACGCTGGGGACACTGTAGGTCTTTTCCATTTTCCAGATTAATTTTCCCACCTATGAATTGACAAATAAATCCAGTCGAGGCCACAAAACCAACAGCAAACTGTCTGAAGATCAGAGGCTGTGTTGTCCAAAAGAAAAGATAAATGACGGACTGAGATCCAAAAAATGTAGCAACAAGATTTAAACATGTCACCTTGCAAAATACTATTTCAGATAAAGTTCAATGGATTCACAGGAGGGGTGATATTAGATTAAACCCATTCAGACAGAAACTACACACACAAAAAAAAAATCCACTTTATATTTCCTAAAACCCTGAAGCGAGTGAGACATTGTCCTCCCACTACTTTGTGCCTTTAAATAATTCAAATAAAAAATGCTTTTGAGGTCCCCCTCCATTTCCATCACTCACCCAGATGGCAGCTCGGCTCCTCTGACTGGCAGTTCGACTCAGATGACACGACAGATGTTATTTCATTTCCCTGTTTCTTGTTTTTCCCTGTTTAGACAGAGGATAATAATTGGATCTTATTGAACGGTGCTCTCGCAGTTTCCTCTCCGTTTCAGCTTGAATTAATCGCAGCGGGATTCGATCCTGGTTCGTTTTTTTTTTTCTGCTGTGAACTGACTCATTTTAATAAGCTTTACGTGTGAGTTATTCACAATTAAGCGTCTCGACATCATTAATGCTGCACCTGATCCGTCTGGGAGCGATCTCATATAGCCCGCACTCAATTTTAAAAATGATTTTCACTGTGGAAAACTTTTCCCGACTGGGTTGTCATGGTGTAAATCCACCGAAATGCAACCTTTTTGTATTTATTGGGGACTTCCCTGCAGCCGTGGCGGAGCGCAGCTGGCTCACTCTATCAGAACCTGTTTTATTCTTGGGGTCGGCGGCGCTGCACTTTCTGACAGATTTGATGTGTTTGCATGTCTCGGTGTGATGTGTGTGTACATAAATAACACAACTCTGAATATCTGTGTGCAGTAAGGAGGGTTGGAGCAGGAGGAGGAGGGGGAGGAGGCGGCGGCTGGGTGGGCATGCGGATGTTCCTTCTGCGGCGCTGTCTTGTTGCCGCATTTCTTGCTGACAGGTCTGATCAGAAAGTGATGACAGCCTATGATTGTCAAAACGTCTGGCGCTGAGTGGCAGATCGGCTTTGGCTCTGCCTTATTTCCCACTTCCCTTCCCCCTGGTTTTGTCACATCTCTCTCCCGGCAGCAGAGGTTGGCTTAACTCAGAGTGAAGGTAAGAAGAGAGGCGCGCAGGCAGCATGAGGAACTCAATCTCGGCGTGTTGTGTTAAGGCCATTGTAGATGTCATGCGTTAATACTCCCACGGCTGCAGAGAAGCAAGCCGGATAGTGACAGTGTGGGAGTTAAAACCAGGAGTTGGAGAACCGAGTTTGGCGAGAGTCTTGACAAACAAAGCCGAGCTGCGCCTCGCATTGTGTGCCGGACAGGTGTGACAAGTGCAATATGTGTAGTTTTCACCAGAAGAAAGACCAAAGACTTGGAATGGTGCGCCAACAGAGGGTTTCACAACAACGCCACTCCTTTAAATAGAGGCCAGGGTGGTTTTAAAACGAGCCGATTGCCTCCAGGAAATCCGTTTCTCTTCCATTCCGCATGGCACAACGCCGCTTTCTGAATTAGTCCATTTTATACCTGAGCCTATTTCTGGATGAAAGTATGAAATTAATGTTTACATTCTTCAAAGAGTCTCTTGCCAAAGGTGAAGCGATAACAATTTCTCAGTATTTTCTCTCATTGCTGGACAACGCTGCCTGAAGTTCTTCAAACGGAGCTCTAATTGTACGGAGATGACCGCAGTCCCTCAAATATTCTCAAAATGATTCTTTTCCTTCATGCAGTGACTGGGTTTCAGGGGAATATCTGGTTGCAGATGAGTCACTACTTGGAAACTTTGATCACACTCAATTGCTAAAATATATATATTGTGGAATTTGCATTTTTCTGTTTTTTGGGATTATTTAGCAACGCAGCAGGTTGAAAGTTACTGTGACACAACCTGAGGACACATACTGCTTACATCCATTGATCAGAATCACTCAGTCAACTAAGTGTCTATCACCTGTCCTAGTTTGCTTGCTGATACTTTAAGTTTAACCAGGAACTTGGAAATGTAAATAGTGCAAATATTAAACCCTCTAATGAAATGGGAATTCTGATCTGAACTAATTCGAGGACTCAGTGTTGGGATTTTGACGGTGGCTGAGTGGGACCAGCTGAACTTCATCAGATCACACTGTCTCTCAGCTTGTAATCAACTAAAACTGAGAAAATCTACCGAGAAAATTCCACCGTTATCTGGAACGCAGCAATGATTTTGTCTGAATAATAACATCTCGATGTTATCAACTGATTTATCCATCTTCCGGTTTCAGTGTCTGATCCTGGATGACAGTGGTGCAGTATCTCCTCATGCACAGGCAGAACATGCAAACTCCCCTAAACGACTGCAGAGCCTCCAACTGATCCAAGATGACCTTGAAACAGTAAAACCTCCTGAAACCACTGAGCTGTTGAACCAAACTCCACACGTCTCAACCTGAAACTGTGTGAACTGAAGCCTCAGTCTAACAGCTGGCTTTAAAACATCATCACTAGCTGAATGTGCTGTCTGGTCAGAGATGGTCAATCCACTTTCTGTGACTGGATTTGAACCTGCTATTAAAGTCCCTTCCTGGGTTTTTGCGCACTTTGTGATCAGAAAATGACAAAGTTTTGGAAATGTGGCGTTATTCTGCTTTTTTTGCCCTTGAGAATTAAAGCATGCTATTGGAACGTACACGCTGAAGTTTCTCTTGCGTTGACATCGGTTGGCCTCTCGTTGGATTAATCGGGATAGAAGCAGCAGCCCTCCGCAGGAAAACAGCTGTTTGGGTGTTTGTCTCATCAAACCAACTCATCATACTAATACAGTTTAGCACAAAGTCCACACTTGTCACCGTCTCGCAGCGTCTCCGCCACCCTCCTGTCAGTTTCCCGTCACTCACACTCCCACTGTGATCATGACTGTTGGATAACTGTTAATTAAAGAGATGCCAAACCCGCGCTAATGATAGTGACTTAATTTGAGGCTAGGAAAATAAAACACTGACACACTGCGCAGTGCCTTTAAGGTAGTAAGAGGAGAGAAGGGAATCTGGCCTGACTTTGAGGGAAGTTGGTCGGGGATCCAGGACGCGGTTTTACCCTCAGTGGAAATGATAGGCAAGGCAGGAGTGACAGGCCAACATCCATCCGCCTCCTCAACTTGTCTATTTTATATGTATCTTCATATTCATGAGCTATTGGACCATGCGCTGTTGGTGACGCATTTAGCTATATTGGAAAAACTGAATCTCCCCCCCTCCCCACCTCCGGCAAGTGACAGAGAAAGATTGCAGCGCCCAAGTGACAAAGGACTGGCAGGGCCTGCTACTAAATCACCGTATTGACGTGGGCAATGAGAGCAGAATCTCATCTGTGGACTTGCTAAAATGACTCCACCCTTCACTTTGGGCATTAAGTGGATTGTTGGTTCTTCTATTAACACGTCCCCGAATGACGGGCAAGTCTTCGGGCGGCCGAGAGGGACAAAGACGACGCCATAATTTATGATGACTTCCCCCCGGCTGAAAGACTCTTTCAAACTTTTTCGCTTCGCGTCTCCACAGAGGGGATCGTTTTGGCTGGAGAGCAGGGAGCGTATATCAGCTGGGATGGCAGTTCACCTTTAAGTCAGCCATTCTTTTTAAAAACACAGCAAAATTAAGAGTTCAAAATGATCGGTGTCCACCAAGAATGAGAGCCAGCTTCACTCCGGCAATGCAGACGAGTGATGTGCTTCTAGAAAATACACCCTTGGAAGAGGGAAAGTCAATAAGCGCAGCTCTTTGGAGATATTTCATTCATATGCGAGAAGTTGAGAGAACAAAAGGATGATCACTGAAAATAGCAGCGGCTTTAAAACTTCACTATGAAAGAGAAAAAAAAATGTCTTTAAAGAGAGAACAAATACAGTCTGTGCAGTGACATGTATTTACGACAAAAATGAAGACGCAAAGCAAGAAAAACAATCAGCAGCAAAAGGTTGAACACAGCTGCAGGATGAAAAATGCATTGCAAATATTTCAGAATAATCTGAATAGTAAGCTTCAGTGCAAAAAAACACTGTTGCAACATCTGCAGACTGTATATCCAGACTGATGAGACATTTCAATCTAGCTGGCACCATCGATCCAAACAAACTCCTGTTGCTGTGAGATCACAGTTTTTATCTAAAATCATTGTTAGACCACAGGACATGATAAAGGGAAGTTGTTTATAAAAATATCCTGCAGTGATTAATCTTAAAATCCCAACCACGCCTGTATAAAATTAGTGTTTATTTCTCCCCCAAACTGATGGCAGTGCTGTAACGGAGCACATGCACAAAACTCTCTTTCACTGTGTGTGCACCACATGCTAAAACCACAGAAAATATCAAATGCAAACAAAGCGCTGGGAGGGTTTTTGGTGGTCTGAGCAGCCCGGCGTCATGTCGTCCGTGACACCATAGCCCACTGCAGCCCTGCAGAACTTGATCATTACTGACACATGCCCCACTGTGTCTCTAACTTGAACGCCGTCCAACTCAGAGTGAGTCATTAAAATGCCAGAAGGCACAGGTGAAAAGAAAAACACTATTGTGTCCCTACAAAAAAAAGAAAAAGAAAAAAAAAACTGCACAAAGCCTCATAAACCCATGACTTTATCCTGATGCTGAAGCACTTCAATACAAGAAACATTCCATCATGTTAATACCTCCTTTTTTTTTTATTTGTAATACAAATTGTTTGGATTCCCTGTGTCACTGCACTGGAGGATACATTTTCTTTTCTTTTTATTTGCATGCAGGACAAGCACAATCATCTTATCCATTCTGTCTTATTTATCCTGAATAAATATGGCTTTGCAGCACATAATCATTACTTAAAAAGGATTCCTGCACTTCTCTTATTGATTTGCGGCTTCCCTCCATGTCTCTCTCTCTCTCTCCCCCCCCCAGGCTGCTGCACTTCCTTCCTCAGTTCTTCTCGGAGCCTCTGACAGTAGCGCGGCACATATAGACACTGCTGCCTTTGCATAATGCGGATGCGCCTTCTGTAGGTCGAATGAAGCTCCTTCGACATGTGTCAGAAGCTCGCCGTGTAGGCCTGGACTAATGATGGCACGACGGCCGGCCCACTGCCCCTCAGCATATGCCCACTCCTCTCACAAACGTGTGTGTCTCTCTCAGTGTGTGTGTGTGTGTGTGTGTGCACACAGGGGGTGGCAGGGTTCGTCATGCTGATTAAAAGCAACCCCCCCCCCACCCCCTCCCAACTCGCAAAGCCCCTCAGAAAAAGACAGCAGGGAACATGAACCACTGTCAGGTTGGCCCAGATGAGGACACAGGATCCGTGTCACCTGAATTTACCGGCCTAATATGACAGCCAAGTTGTGATCCCTTGTCTGGGACGTGTCACGTTTGCAGAGTTTGGGCTTATTCTCATGCAAATGATGTCAGGTTTGGACGGAATGTGAATGAGACTCGTCACACTGTCCAAGGGTCTAAACCCGACCGCGTGACAGTGGCTCCCCGCACAGCTCAAGATGAAATAAATACGACATTTGACATTCAAACCTGGCAACCAAGCCCAGGAATAGTTCAAAATAATGAGGAATTTGCGAGAGGAACCACAGCAGCGCGGGTGTAACCTATTTACTTTTTTCTGACGTCTTAAATAGCACATATTGAAGCTTCGACGGAACGCGCAGGGTTCCTTATTTAATACACAAACACACAGATGCACACTCTTCGGCGGCAAGGTTTCACTCTGGAAATATTAAGACAGATTTACCCTTCACAGGAGCAGACTCTGAATCAGATAATTACATCACATCAAAAGCACTCAAATAACTACAAACATCCATGATGAAGAAGGAGGAGGAGGAGGAGGAATCTGACTTTTTCTGCTCAGGAAGAAATTGTGCAAACTGGTCATATTTGTATAAAAAAAAAGGTTAAAACTCAAAGATAAAAGGTCCAGTGTGTCTGAAGTGCTTTCTTTACAGCACTTCTTCAATTAAATACAATAAAATCGAGAAATTTCCAAGAAGCCTCAGAAAATGACACGTTTATATATAAATGTCTTACTATTTCAAGACACTTTGACACAACAATGGCGGCGCGGCGCTTCACACCTGTGGGCCCCGCCGCCGCAGCAGAAGGCCTTTGATAGATCCTAAAAGACTCTCCATCCATTCAGAACGGTGGCAGCCGTCATTATTCTCAAAAGGATCCACTTTGTCACTTCTCCATTCTTCAAGAGGCTCTCGCTCGGCCTGATGAATTATGTCGTCTGTATCTTCCAAAACAAGGCTCGTTGCTGACAGGTACACAACACTTTACACGACGCTTCTGACTGCCTGCAGATCTCAGCGGGGACAAACGTGTCAACGAGAAATCGGATTCAACCCTCTGTCCATGACGAGGCGTCTCGGGTGATTTTAAACCTTCACTTTCCCTTCAAATCCGGCGGCTGAGGCCGATTTCTTTTCCCCGACAAAAAAAAAAAAAAAAAATTTAAGGTGCTATATTGTTTTTTTGCTGTCAGATCGGCGGCGGAACGAAGAAATGAGTCTGACACCTCCAACGTATTTATTTGCTGCGTGAGGAGTATGCGAGTTTACTTCTGATTGACGGCGGATGACGGCAGCAACCTCTGAGGAGGGGTCATCGGAGGAGGTCAGGTCACTCTGGGGTCTGGCAGCGAGAGCACGAACAAACAAACAACTACTCGGAAGACAAGGGAGGATTTAAAGTAGTAATCTAAAAAAGAGGAGTGAGATTTTACTGTTTATTCACATTTATATAATGTTTTATTAACAAAAACAAAAAATATTTTTTTCTATTGATAGTTAGAAGTAGTCGTAGTAGTAGTTACTCAACTCAACCACGTGTGCGTGTGTGTGAGAGTGAGGACCTTCCTCCAGCAGCTTCAGGGAACGCCACCTTGTGTCCTGCTCTGCAGCAGAGAGAGATTTTAACCCGAGACCTTTAGTCGTGTGGAGTCGAGCGAGAGAAACACGAGAGAAAGCGAGCGCGTTGCCGCGCGTGATCAACGCGAGGCCGTCTGAGAAGCGGCGGGAAAGGGGGCCGGCAGAGGACGGGGTTAATTCGGCGGATCCTCACCGTCGGCGCCAGCAGACAGGATATGCGTGTCACCGGGATTCACACATCGCCTGCGCCTCGGCGTGCGTCTCGCTGACACGTCGTGCTTCATGGATGTGCAGATGTTCCTTCTCGGCACCAGAAGCGCTCGTCCCAGCTCCCAGTGTTCCAGTTTGATTATTATAAATGGATAACAGGCGGCATCGCGACGCCTCTTGTCATAAACAGCCTTTTGTTTAACATCAGATGTGTGTTGCTGTCTTGTGAGGCTCCGCTCGCCTGATAATGGCGCTGACATGGAGCCAATTTATTTTATGTTGTTTTTTTTTTTCTTTCTTAAAGCAAACAACAGTCATGAGAGAACAAACGAAACACTGAATGCCTGACAGAGTCATACATGGAGCTTTTGTAACTGACAAGACGAGGACGGCTCGTTCCAGAGACCGTACACACAACCCAGGAATTACTGTACTGACTAAATGATCCTGACAATCTTGGGACTATAAAAAAAGCTTCAGATTGGGTTTATGGATGACATAGTTTGCTGTATGTTTTGTATCCAACAATAAAAGACCAAATCAGTAGTGTTCAGAGTATTTAAATCCATCCATTTATCTTCGACGCTGCTTTGTCACAGCAGATCCCAGCTGTGATCCAGCCGGATCCACTCCGGACAGGTCACCGCTCCGTCGCAGGACCAACACAAAGAGACAGACACACACACTCACGCTAATGGACAATTTAGCATCACCAATTAATTTCACAGTCGGAGCCTGGACTGGAACCAAGTCCAGTCACTGTGAAGCCGGAATGGTTTTAACATCACACCATCATGTGGCCCAAGAGCTCACCTTCTACAAGCTGGTATAATCTCAATGAGGTTAATTAAAAAGGCTCAATGGTCATTCAACACGTAAATTCAATTAGTAGATAATAAACTGCCAAATTATAATGTGTAAAATAAGTTTTATTTAGTTTTCTAATGAAAAACACCAATGTTTTCATTTCATGTAGCAAAATGAACACAAAAAAGGAAAAAAAACCTGTGTTTTGATGGTTTTTTTCCTGACATTATTCGCTGCTGGGGGAACTTAAAGACAATTGTTGTAAATTTCATCACGCGTTTCCGCTGAATCCGTCACCCTGGTTTCACACATCATCTAACTTTCTGTGCGTACACTCCAGCCCAGTGCGCTCTCACGTGTGACTTTTATTGTACGCGACTCGTCTCCGGCATTCCTCACCGCCGCTTTTTATGTTTCCCTGCCACAGAGAACACGCTGCAAGGCACCGAATCTCCATTGTTTCTCGGGAGAAATGCCTCGGGCTACTGTTCAAGAGCTGCGTGGGGTGGGAGCATGTCGACTTAAATACCTTCAGTGGAGACATGTCACGGCCTCTTTTATCAGGTGTCTCACTCACTGAACTATAAAGCTTAGCTCTGCGTTAAACCATTAAGTCAAATCCTGACTTTTTATAACAATGTTTTATATTACTTTCTTTTCCAGGAAGGGGATTATGTCTTCATTTGAAGTTACCCATGCACATTTTGTGACCTGGGGACTCATAAAAGAACAGGAAGTGGTATTTATTTAATAAAAAAAATGCATCACACCAGGATGGTGACATGTAAGAAAATGTAAAAATGTGCCATGTTCAAAAGAAACAAGGCTGAGTTTGATATAGTGAAAGTGATTTAATTTTTTTTTTTTTAACATGAATAAGTTGTATTGCAAAGTGACAGGTATTGCCATGCTGACAAAGAAACTAATTACATCAGTAAACTTCGCTTTCTTCTTCTAGATCACTCGGATTTGTCCGCTTGTTTGGTGAAAACATCACAGATGATGCTTGGCTTCGCGGAGCTACAGTGAGATAATAATTAGCTCACTGTCGAGACTGTAAATGGGAGATTTAAGTATTCTCAACTTATGAAAAAATGTAATGAAGATGCTCCAAATGCATGCTAAGTTGAAGTTAACAGGCTCTTTTATTTGTTCGTGACACATATCTGGACAAATACAATGAGTATTACCTTTGTTTTGTGTGACTTGATAAATACTCTGTATGGATAACAACAGTTTCATTTTCAATGGAAAGATGATTTTGTTATGTCCAACATGTCCGAGTCTGTTCAGTCCAGCAAAAGGAGTTTTCAACACAAGGTGACGTATCGAGTCAAAGAAGCAGCTTCAGGAAAGGTTAACGGTTATTGTCTGAAGCGCTTGAGGACAACACAGTGACGGTAACCTATGTAATGAGAAGTAATCAGAATTTCCTCAATCTAGACCACGGTCACTAACACCACACCAAAAAAAAAAACACCCTAAAACACTGAGGCCAACATGCTGCCATATTCAAAACTGAACTTAGACCCTTTCACACTGGGCTGCGAACTGTTGCGGACGGTGAAACTGTCTGATACGCGGCTTTAAGAAACGCGTTGCGAAATGATGCAAAATCAATTCGCCACAGTCCGAAGCTTCCCAAGACTGTCCGAAATGTTTCAAAATAATTAAACATGTTTAGTTATTTTTTTTATTTTGCGGACTGGCTGGTACTGAGATATATGTGAACAGGCCGAGAATGCGTAGTCAACCTGAAATCACACGACTGTATGTAGCGGTAGGAAAATTAATCGTGCCACATTGGACAACTGTGGATGGATGTGTAGTACTAAACATAGTACGTGGTCATGCGGGACAATCCGCATGGAATTTCATTGTAAAACACCTGTTTTATGAAATCAATCCGCCCAATGAATGCGACGATGTGAGATGTAAACGAGATCAGATTGAACAGTGAACTGTCTCTACGTACTGTACGACGCGCCTCCGACAACTCTGCGACGTCTATCCGCGGTTTTACATGACGATACGCACAGTCCACAGCGATCCGCAGACCTTGGTGGACTCAATATGTCAGTGTGAAAAGGGGTATTGATGTCCTCAAATCTGCCCTCAGTTTGCCTCAACCGAAAAGGGATGGATCCTCCATTACTTCCACTCTGCGACGCCAAAAAAATAAAAAGAAAGAAAGAAAGAAGAAGAAGCAGTTCAGATTGCAGAGCCTGAAGGCAACTGGGAGGAGGATTTAGCATCGCAGTGTTTCCTCTTGGACCAAAGAAAATGTGATGTTTAGGTGAATTATTTGGAGTTGTGGAAAGATTTGAGACAGAATGATTCCAGACACTTCAGTGTTTAGTGTGGTCACAATTAAGAATATTTGGGAAAACTGAACATAATAAAATAAATAAAAAGCTATAAGTGAAAAGCAAATGGCGCCACAGCAGCGTGTTAAGCTTAGGTTTGTGTTTGTAATGTGATGAGAGGTGCTCGCAACTTGAGGATTTTAGTGTTCAAAGCATTTTATGTTAAAACCTAAACACGAAATCTGAGTAAGGTCATTTCAAAGACAGACCTGATTGTTTATCACTTCATCAGGTAATTGAGAAAGTGATAAATCTTCTGAAATTAATTCCTGTGTGTCATTTGTATATCGTCCATGTTTATAGACAGTGCTTGTGCTAGCTAACGTGATGCTAATGGTGAAGCTAACTCTCAGCGGAGGGACTTGAAGGTTCTTTGGAGCTGTGTTTTTGGCCCGCGGCCCTCCTCAGTTTTGATTCAGCGGCGCAGCAGTGGACTCAGCTTCCCTCTTTATCCCTAACAAAGCGAGGACAAAGCCCGGACTGAAAAGAGCCGCTATTGCTCTCACCCAAGGGACTCGAAGCATCGTTTGCCACCTGAGGACATGAACCTGCAGCCACGTCAGTCACACATATTGATCCAGCTGAGTGACTGACAGCGGTCGACCCTTAAAAACCTGTTGCAGAGTGAGTAACATATTGGCCAGAGCTGGAGGAGCTGTGGGTCGCAGCAGGATAGCTGCTGCTCCCTCAGAGGCACCTGGAAACCGTCCAGGGTTTGTTCTGCCGCAACCCCCCTTTGAGAAAGAAAAAAAAAAAAATGAGGATTTCATGTGGCTGCCTCTAAGAAGGTGGCTTTATAACAGTGAAGCCTGTCTGGAAAATAGCAGCTGAGTGAATGCTGGTTTGTACCCAGTGTTACTTCCCGAAAGTTTTGAGTTCTGCAGACGTGACCCCATTTCAGCCGTCAATCCTGGAAGGACAGTTTGGTTGAATCATCCAGAGGAAGTCTGGGCAGCTGTTTGTCTGCTTCAGGGAAGCTGAAGCGCTGTCAGAACCCGGGCTGCCTCATATGAATGGATCTAGGATTTTTGCCACATTATGGATACTTTTAGGGGAAGTTTAACGTAAACTGAAGTCCAACAGCACAACGCTGGCCACTGTCAAACCAGACACTTTCACAGTTGACTCATTTGTCAGTCAATGACCCAGAAAAAAAAAAGCTGAAATCAATCCTGTCTCTGTCTGAATGTTGAAACAAAGCTGCCCTGTGGACACAAAGAATACTGGAAGCATAACTAGATGGTTATGTGCAGACTTTTATATATTTCAGCTTCACAAAATGTGATGAGGTGAATAACAGGAGCTGTTTTTTCATCAAAACATTGATCAGTGTTTATGCTGCTTCATGGGGGTTTGAGGTGACCACAAGAGGACAAAAATGTAGACAACTGCAATCACATTAGCCAATTTAGCAACATTGATTAACCTTAAACAAGTTTTTGAGTTGTGAGAACAAAGAGAGAACACCCAAACTTTGTATTGTGAGGCCATGGAAGTCGGGTTGTTGTCACTGTGAGGCAAGATCGTGACCCCCCCCCCCAAAAAAAAAACAAACAAACAAAGCAAAACAACATCCTGTATGAATACGCTCGGATTATTAAAAAAAAAAAAAAGTAAGTCATTGATTCTAGTCAGGAAGTGACGTCACAGTTAAATCACACACAGACCACGATTTAATCGAGGACATGGATTTTATTTTACAACTGAAGATAAAAGAATGCCATTCTGAATAACTGGGTTGATGTCAAAACCTGGAAACTTGTCATTGGAGAATGAATTTTTTTTTTCGTTTTGTTTTTTTTAAATGTTATGTACAGTGCCAGGCATCCGAGCAGATGCCAGAAAGTTCAGTCATTTTTATGTAAACCACACCGAGGGACCTACTCTTTACTGGAAAGAAGAAAAAAAAAAAGAAAGAAAAGAAAGAAAAGGACTCTGCAGTCCAACATTATTCTGTAGCTTTATACATCCCCAACCCAACCACATTTGTCTAGAAAATAACATTGTAAAAATGCACACAGTACAAATAATGTTGAACTGTAAAGAGCAAGATATGCTGACGTACATGTATACATACTTGCTGATTATTCATACAATAAGTTTTAAACTTCATTAACTTTACAACTGTAGCTCCACAATAACAAAATTGGTAGCCTACTAAAGCAAATACTGTACATATTGAAACAACCAGGAAATAATACTTTTAGAGAAACAAAGATTCTAAAGTCTTTATAGAAATTTGTGGGATTTATAGACGAACAGAAACGCGCTCCCGTAATGTCGATCAAGGGAATTAAAACTCAAAGGGGTCACATGTTGCTCATTTTACTCATACATTTCTTCATTAGTTTACACTTACTTAAAGTGCTGCGATTTCCTTAGCATTTTAGAATACCATCTTTTTCTTATAGACTTTGATATAAACAGCTGTATCCGAAATTTAAATTTGACAAAACAGGGATATCAGTTTGGTCATGTTTGAAATTTCCGTAGACATTATATATTCACTGCTTTACATAAAAACATGCACAAACTGTCTCATAAATAATATGCAAGTTGTGTTGAAATATATTCATCTTAAAAAAAAAAAAAATTACTCAAAAGCAGTGATCGAAGTAAGAGCATGGTCCAGTTTTTAAACAACAGACTATTCCTAAAGGCTCAGTTAAGATGCAGTGCATTAGAAAAGCAACAATCAGTCAATGACTATATAGTGCCATGGCTGCTGCACCAATTTGGTACAGTTTTCACCGAAATATTAAACCATAGCAATGTGGACGAGAATTAACTGAGTAATTTAAGTTTGTGGTATTAAAGCTCCCACGTTTGCATGTGTCATAACGATGCTCATTTACGGTTGTGGCACTATGTGTTATGACAGATTGTAGCTTAGAGTTATAGTGCAACAGTAATCTGTCATGCTATCAAGGTTATCCGACTTCATTGTTTATCGAACTTTTCTAGCTCTTTCACAAACATGAGATGGTCCTCCGGCGACTTTCCGTGTGTTTTGCAAAGGTGCAATTTGATTGCGTGTTTGCTCACGAATGTCCGATTGCACATTTTGCACTGATAAACTGAGCCAGTGTCTTCTTCAGTAAGTCCAGAGGAAGTAAAAGTCTTGTCCTCTATTCTGCCAAATGCCTGCTGCTCTAGTAAGTCTATGGACAGTTTTGAGAGGTCCTTTAGGGTAAACCCAAGGTGGGACTCCAAGTGGTGTATGTAGGATGTGGGAGTCCTGAACTGGGAGGCGCAGTCACTGCACAAAAACAGAGGTTGGCCAGAGTCAATATTTTTCAGGAACTTTGTGCCTCCTGTCCGCTTTAGCTGGTATTTTACATTGGCCAGCCAATGTGAGATAGTGGTCATCGACAGACCTGTGAATTTACAGATGTGGACCCGTTCTTGGGGTCCCAAGTCATTAATTACAAACTTTCCATCGGGAGTCTCTCTAAGACTGGAAGCAAACTGAGCCTGGAGAATCAGGAGGTGCTGGGGGTTCCAGTTCGACTGACGGCCTTTCCGTCTTTGGATAGGAGACAGCTCCTCCATTCCATCCTCCAGAGTACAGCCATCGAGGTCCGACTTCTCAGAGATTGAAGACGGGGTCGTAGACTTTGGTGTCAAACGGCCTGTCAGGTTTTTCACCATGTCCGATATATCCATCAAAGCATTCTCCCTCAACGGTGGAGAGGATGACTGAGAGAAAGTTTTGAAAACTGGCTTGGTGTTGTTCATGTTGGTGTTTGGTGTGGCTGGAGAACTCTTCGCCGTACCTCCATCTTTGTTTTTGGATTTTGTCAAGTCCATAGGCTGATCATCCTCTTCACTGTGGTACTGATTTGTGGGGTCTGCTTGCTTCACCTGAGCAGAGTTGCTGATCTTGTAAAGCATTGAAAAGGGGTCTACGAAAGACGTGGACACTTTTGAAGCTTTCCCTAAGTGGTTGTTCATGATCGACTGCAAAGCACTGAGAGGATTGACGAGAGGTTGCTCAGGTGAGTGATCTGTGATGATGCTCAGGTTACTGCAGCCGTTGCTCACAGTCTTTTTTGGTGAATCAACTTCACTCTTTATCTGGATATCTATTTTGCCCTCTGGCTGCCCTCCTTCATTGTCTCTCATCTCAGCCTGATCCTCGACTGTGCTTTTCACTACTTTTGAGAGGGTTTCTGGATTGGGTGAAACAGCTTTGTCTTTAGGATTTGGCAGCGGAGACTTTGCAGATCTACACTTGTTCTCAATGGGCTTTTCCTCTTTTTCATTCTTGACTGAATTTTTTCCAGTCACTTTTTCAACAAGCTCCTCCATAGCTAACACATTACTTCTCTGACTTGGAGGTGGAGAAGGACTGTTGGGCGAATGGATTAAAGAGCCTAAATCAGTTGACATTGCCTTCAAATTGGTGCTACTGAATAAAGGTTGGACCTGCGGACTCGTGGCCAACGTAGGCTTTAATGATCCGTGGAGCTGGTAGGCAGCATGAATGCTGGGATATCCACCCCAGGTTGGCGTTCCTGTTTGAGCCTTGCTGATCGCACTTGAAACTGTGTTCTCTAAAGACTTCAGGATGTCCAGCCCACCTTTAGGTGCCTCTTCTAAATCCTCTTCTGTAAGATACTGGTAAGATCTGGCTTTTCCAGGCTTATCAACTTTTTCGGGGGAGTCCTCTTTCTCTTCTTTAATTTTTTTCTCAGTTTCACTGACCTCCATTTTCTCCTCCTCTGCTTCTTCATCTTTCTTTTCTTCATTTTTCTCCTCGGGGCTGGAGGGCGGCAGTGGAGAGTCAGGCTGAGACTTTCCATTGGGTGCTGGGAGGCGGGTGGTAGTGGGAGGCAAAGGGATTGACTGAATTTTCTCTTCAATTACAGGATCAAACACCAACTGTTTGCCTTTTTTGGAAGCTGAATTTGTGACCTTAAGAAAGTGTCCTGTGACCATCATGTGAGCCGTCAGTTGCTGCAAGGTATCATGTGAACTGCCACACTCCATGCATTTGAGAATTTGTGCCTTTCGTGCCTCAAACTGCCAAGTATAACTGGCACCGTTTTGGTAACCGTATCGATTGTTCGGTGTGACATAGGGATTGGCCACTTTTTGGTCTTTGAGAGATTCTCCCAAGACTATGCCAGATGAGACAGACTCTGGGGAGCTCGGAGACATCAAGTCTTGAAATGCTCTTTTTTTGGTTGGGGGTACCAGCTTTGAGGTAAGGGCTGGCATGGGTTCTTTTAGAGGCACTTTCTGATAGTGTTTTGTTTTGATCATGTGAACGCTGAGATCTTGCAAGGACTCAAAAGAGTGTCCGCAATACATGCATTTTAGAACTTTCTGGGCATCCTCTTTACCTTCCATCTCCAGCAAAGAACGTTTGCGTGGTTTGGACCACTTTTTGCTTCGATCGTCTTCTGTATCTTTGTTGTCGTCACGGTAGTGGCCTGTCTCATTCATATGTACAGTGAGGCCAACCAAAGTGTCATAGGCTGCACTGCAGTCCTTACACCTAAACTTGCTGGCTCCAGTAAACACTGGGCCATAGAGCTTATTGTTTTGCCTGTAAAGCTGCACGGTACTAAAAAGACTGGGCTCAGGAAGGAGTTGGTATGGGGTATGCTGCAGGGTTTTAGCCAGAGCTGCCTGATGCCAGTCATAGGCTAATCCTCCCGTGCTGCCAGAACTTACATTGTTGCCACTGTTGCTGTTGCTCGACACTGTTCTTGTAGTGGTATTGCTGGTGGTAACGTTAGTAGTGGCTGAGGTGTTGGTACTGCTACATCTGTTCTTCCCATGGACGCTGCCTGGGCTGTGACTGTTCAGAAACCCATTGCTGCCTTTGTGATTAGCTCCGCTGCTGTTGCTAGCTGCAAAATGTTTCCCGTGTTTACTTTTCAGCATGTCCAGAGCAATGCTTGACCAGGATGCATCGGAGATCAGGTTTGCATAGACGGCTTTCATTTTCTCCAGGCTGTCCTGCAGAGACAACCCGTTGACTGACTCGGTACTTTCCCCCACTTTGTCCTCTACCCTTTCCTGATCACTGAGTGAGGAGGTGGTCTTGAGGTCGACCAGCTGATCACTGGTGGTGCTGAGTGGGGAAGCGTACCCGGCGTCTGGGTTAGTGCCATTGCTGAGTGGAGAGTTTTGGCAGCTGTAATGATCTCTTGCGTCTTCGTCGTCATTGAAAAGGTAATCGGCATCTTGACCATCAAGGGAAAGGCCGTCGTCCTGCAGATGTTCTTCCTCATCAGTCTTGCCCACCATAAATTCATCTTCAGGTCCATAGGCTGCAAACAGAAAGAAAAAGAAGTGTCGTTAGATATTAATTTTGATACAGTTGTCACGCAAGAATGTGCTTGCATCATATGGAGGTGGTTAGTCCAATAATCCAGAGAAGTTTTTGTCCTCTGCTCAGACTATTGACTAAAGGATTCAAACAATAAAGTGGCAAACATCCACATCCTGACAGTGACAGATGTCCTCCTCAATGCATTGCCTAATGGAGTTATTGAACACTATAACTTAGTGAGGGTAAAGAGCAGAGATGCAGTTTTTAAAAAAGCAAATCCTCTGGTGTATACTGAACCTGGTGTATACCTGGTGTACACTGAACCTGTATATGTATGTGTATGCTGGTTGCGGCATATTTTTGAGTAAATCCTAATTCTTTGAGCACAAACTAAAATGCCTCTACACCTTAAATTCAGACACTCTTTCTACAATACCTAATTGTCTGTTTTGCTCATTTACAGCAGCCAGAGTTCTGTTCCTGACTTTGATTTGCTTGATTTTTCCAACATGCCACACATACTATGGGTTCACGAGTAAGAGATAGTAGAGGAAAATGCCAGCTGCATCGGGCCTGCCAAGCCATGGTTGGCTGGAGTCAACTTGGCATCGGCTGTGGAAGTCCTCACAGCGTGATGCTAGGAAACGGCCAGTGGACATGACAAGCCGTGTTGTTACCGCCTGTGCTCCCTGAGTACTCGCGGCATCGAGTGTGCCATTTTAAAAGAACACAGAGAAATTTAAAGTATAAATGGAAAATGGCTGCCTTTCTTATTTGCCGTGTAACTTTTCTCAAATTTTTATAAAACAAAGACTTGGTTGTTTAAAAGAAAAGTACCAAAGAACAAAAAAATTCTATAGGGTAGATTCAGAAAGACGATTACACCGGAGGCGAGGAGAGGAAAATAAGAGGGTTAAATACGCCAAGGCAGCTTCTCCAATCCATCCCTCATAAGATGCTTGTCTGAGGTGCCAGAATCAGTCTCCAGTGAGGAGGCAGATGTGCTGTCAGCTTCAAACAGCATGTAGCTCTCGATCCCATAATCGGAATGGACATAATACCTGATGTTTGTGAGGTGCCGGTTACTGCTGCCTGGGAAAAGCTCGAAGTCCTACAGCTGCCTCATGCGTGTGTGTGTGTGTGAGAGAAATCCACACGATCAACATGCGTCCTTCCTGTTCTTAATTAAACTATTTCTGTGCCAGGTTTGCTCTTAATTACACCCAGGCCATCCTGAAAACCTTTAATGAGTCTGTCTCCACGTGCGGGGGGATTTTAACCTTTCGCCAAGCAGCTGTACAGCCTTCTTTCAACCTGTCTCATCCTCCCCATCACAGACTGCAGCCCCCTGTATTGAAATAAATGCAAAACTGAACCTATTCAAAGTCAATGTGGTGAGAGTGGTTCGAGACAAAACAGGCTCGCTGACAAAGTGAGAGAAACCTGACAGCAGTACAAACACACATTCACCCAGGGAAAGCAGAGCAACACTAAATTCTACTCTTTCCCTGCCATCCTCCGTATGTTGCCTTGACAGGCATCAGTGTTAGGAGTGTGTCAGTGTCAGCCCGAGGTGTCAGTGTCCACACAAACAAGCCTGAGAAGAGGTGGGAGGGGAAAGCAACAACAACAAACACAAGTCAGCCATTTTTTTTTCCTTCCCCCTCCTTCTGCTCGAGCCTCCTCCTTCACCATCTGTGTCAGAAAAGCTGCGGGTGCCACCGCCGGCTAATAAGGCAATCAGAGATGGAAAAGATGCTGACACGGCGGCTTTCGAGCGTCACTCAGAACAAAAGAGAAAGAAGGAGAGGGGAGGAAGGGTGGAGAGGGATAGGGAGGGGATTAAAACGGGGGTGCAGGGGAGGGGGGGGGGGGCGAAGTGTCTGTTGTGGTTGTCAGTCAAAAACGTAAGCCCACTTTGTGCTGTCAGGGAGGATAGAGGAAAAGAGGGGAAGTTTTGAAAAGAGAAGAGAGAAAAAAAAAAGATGTGTTAAGGCAAGTGAACAAGAGGTGTGTGCGTGCACGAGTCCGTGGATATGTTTGTGTATGTGCTTGCAGATCTGATAGGAAAAAAAATAAAAAATTACAAGGAAACAAGTTGAACAGCAGAGTGTGAGACATGAGCAGAGAGAAATCAGTTACTTTGCTGCTAAGTATGCACAAATTTGTGTGTGTGTGTGCGTGGAAGGATGTGAGCTAGGTGGGGCTGATTGGCTGCGTGTGTGTCTGGAGTTTCACAGTGTGTCAGGTGCAAGCAGGGATGCAATGTGGCTAGTGGGGGGAAAGCGAAGCCATCTGCGTCTGGAGAGGAGCCTGTCACTATTGTTGTGCCCAAAGTCCAGGATTTCCTGCTGCAGACAGGTGACACCACAGTAGGACATCCCCCAGCCTCATATGCACACTCGTGCACGCACACAGGCACGCACGCACGCACACAAGCTCTCCTTTTACCCAAAGGCATGATGTGTGAGGTCCACATGCACAAAAGCACTCACAGCACCTTGATTTCATGCACACTAGACACAAACACAAGCAAATATGCCTCAAAAGCTTAAAGCACAAGCCTGTCACTGGAGAGTTAAACACGTTCAAAACTTTCTTTTTGCTACAGAATAGTCTCATAGTCATCACAAGATTCTCAAACCTAATTTGAACTACGCTTAATTTAGTCTCAACCAATTAGAAAAGTGCCAGATATGAGAACTGGGCCTTCAGTATGTCCGTTTGGTCCTCGTCCAGCAGGCCTGAACTCTATTTTTGCTAAATCTGATGACAAAATGAATGGTAGAATGAAGAGGGATTCAGATTTATCTGGTCAGGAATTCGAAATTGCACCGACAAATGCAAAGTGTTGATATAGTATAATTCTAAAATTACCTGAAAATTCTTACATTTGCCTGTCTCCAATAGAGTGTTGTCACAGAATCTGATCCCTTCAGTAATGTCACTCTGCTCAACATGGATAGCTGTTAAAGTAATCCATAACACGATTCGTTTTCTTCAAATTAGACGCAGATTACGTTGCCTGGAGTGTTGGCGAATTCTAGAAGACCCCAGTTTCAAGCAGCTGGAGTCACAGCCAATCAAACTGAGCCAGTCTCTCTCAAACAGGTTGATTGTAACTAAGAAGGACCACTCAACAAGCCATGAGGGACTGCTGTGTTTGTGGTTTTCTCTCCAAACCCCTTCAACATCCTGCATCCTCACTATAGGACTGGGAAAACGTGTGTGTGTGTATGGGCAGTGCAATTTTCTGGGAGTTTTGTCTGAGCTGTGGGGCGATCTGTCCGAGGAACTGCTTCTGCTACCTATTTTTCAGAAACCCAAAGTTGTGTTTTGCTGCTGGTTTTCTTTTAAAGGGATAACTAATTAATCGCCTCGATCAATTTTTTTATTCTTCTGAAAATGTTTGCTCTTTGAGAGAAACATCTCGCCGGCCGGGTCAGACGTCTTGATAGCTTTTGAGAAATAAAACGAGGCGGGTTCGGATATTTGGAAGCAACATGGACGATCAACATTCCTCCATTTCCTCCCCTCTTTTGCACACACACACACACACACACACACACTTTCTCCCCTCTAAACCTTCTTCATTTATACATGTTGTCTGAGAGAAGAGGGCAATCCCGCCTCTCATTTGCAGTGCTAATGTCCAATTCCGCCAGCTTTCACCCTGCTGATTTACCCTGCGTGTCGAGGCGCTGCCTCGGCAGCGGGGCGGCCGGCGCCGCTCCCTCACGGCGTTTAGCGGCCCTTCAAAATGGGAGCTCCGGCATGGCAGTCTTATTTCTCTCCCCCGTTTCGCTTTGTCACCGGTCCCTTCATTCCCTGCCACTCACCTCTGATGGCTTTGGACAGGCCTGATCAGTGTGTGTCATTGACCTGTACGGTGTGCATGAGTGTGTGTGTGTTTCAGCGGAGAGAAGGCTGTAAATAAAATGACATTATTATTTCCTCTGTCCTATCATGTAGAAAAGCCAATTATGGTAATGCTTAGTATGTCAGGCAATCTCTGTCTCTCTCTCTCTCTCTCTCTCTCTCTCTTTCTCCCGTCTCTCCCCCCATCCTGCTCATTCCTGCTCTTTTTTTCGTCTTCCCAGTCTGGGAAAGTCTGTGGTTTCATGGGAGATGACGCGCTTCGGACTGCTCTGCGGACGACACCAGACAAAAGAATACAAAATTCAAACTGGCAACCAAATAATTAAAAACAATGTTAATTAGGTAAAACCTTCATATAAATAACCTCTTTAGAGATCTGCTAAACCGCCCTCTCTTGCCTGTAGGCTTTCTATTTTACGACAATTTTCAGACATTCGGTGTAGCTTGATGTGATTAAAGCTACACTACAGGGTGAAATCCAAGGGCATGTTTTACATTGCTGCCAGCCTGCAATACATTACAGTGCCACGGTGCCATTAATGCCATGCATTACCCGTCATTTAACCCTCGCCGTCCTGGACCAGACATTTAAACAGCCTCAACTAACAGCACCCCCTTCAGTTCCTCCCTCCTATAATCCATGAAGAATGGTCCACCATATGGCACAATAGCTCCAGGGCGGCGGAATAAAAGCTGGTGTGTGTCAAACAAATGCACCTCCTCAGCCTCTACGGCTCTTACGGTTTGGAAGAACAGAACAGGCAGGATGGTCGAGTCGATCACAGCACTCCTCTACGTCTGCCACAAACTAGACATTTATTCAACAACTCATTTCATCCAAAATGTAGACAACAGCGTTTCAGGATACTTGGCCTGTCAGTTTTTCTGACCATCATGTTTTTTTTTTTTCCTTCAATAATCTCCTATGATATCATGGATCATCAGAGCTGGTTAACCATCTGTTAAAGGACTTTCTGAGCAGAATATTTTACTGGTCTGCTTCTATTTTAGAGATATTGTTACTGCTGCACTCAAGACAATGAGAAGGACGCACTATATCTGGCCCTTCGATATGTCCATTGTTAACAGAGCGGTCTTTGTAGACTACCAAATACACACTACTGCATGTTCCAAACGATGTTGTCAGGCTAAGATATGCTGAAAGCCTTTTTAATTGAGTCGTCCAAATCAGACGTAGTTAAGTGGTGAGTGTCATTTTGCCCGCTCTCACAGTAATAAGAGTCGTCCATGACTGACGCAGATGATACTTTGGAGATTTGGTTCACTTGTACTCATTGGCAAGTCAAATTCATGGAGATAAACTGAAAGGATTCAGCAGATTTGGAGAACTTCATTTCCGCCAGTTGCCCCGTTTGGTCAATTCTCCCCGGAGCTGCCTTGAACATCCCACGAGAGTGTCGACTAAAAAGCCTCGGATTGACTGAGTTCTGTTCTTCTTCGACAAAACTAAAGCCAGTGAATCATCAGCAAAAAACCCATTTCAGCTTTTTATCGTGCTACTTTTCAGCCAACACATCTCCACCTGCACACACACGCACACACACGACAGCCCAACAATCGAACACAGCTCTGGTGCCACTAAGGCATTTTCAACCATCTGGTTTGTTTTCGGGCAAAGTACTGATAAAGCATTACTAATGCTAATTAAAGAAGATATGAGTGAGATTTACTCGCCCCATGCCAGGCAGTGATTCAGTGTAGGCTGCATCAGACAGATGTCATTCGGTAAATAGATTCTTTAAAGAGAAAATATTGTCATTTTCTTTACCGTCTTTATCTCCTTTTGTTATGGACAACTCAGAACTTGGCCGAGGTAGAAATGATTAATATTAATCATCTGGTGTACCCTGTGAATGATTCAACATGCAGGTCAATTAAGTTCTTCTATTTCTGTCTGTTCATGAGTGGCCGCTGCGTGACAGAGATTCTGAGTCCGAAATGCATTAATCAGAAAACTAACACGCTAACAAAACAGCCCGGCTCCGTCCTCGCTTCGTAGATGCCGTCTTTTGAATTCACCTGCATCACCCCTGACAGTGGAGCTTCCCCCGACTAAACAACAGCTGCTCCCATCGCCTAGCAACAACCGGTTGATGGATGACCCCAAAGATGGATAATTACCATAAATCACTATGGTTGTGTGGAGAACAGAGGCAGAAAATCATTGCAAGGGGGGGAAAAAAATACAGGATGAAACACAGTTTAAAACTCCTGAGTGGAGTGTTTGGATTAACTTTATCTCCTCCCAAAACTTGCCAAACGATGCCGCTGATGGAGCTTCGTCCAAATCAAAAGTGGAACTGGATTTGGGTTTTCTTTTCTTTTCGTTTGGACAACGATCGTCCTGAATATGGGAAGTATGATGAACACTTAAAGAGTGACTCACGAGACAAAACCTGTCCTGAAGGAGCGCTGACAAACAAGCCGGGCCGAGGAAGGAAGAAAGGAAACAGCGGACGACGAATGATGGCAACTCTGACGAGTCCAGAGCAACAAAGAAGACACGGCACGGAGGAGACGGGGAGGAAGCCTGCACGGACGCGTGTGTTTAAGCATTGTGTGGACGCGGTGGCTGGAGGCAGACAGCGACGGGAAGAGAAAAAGAAAGAAAAAACAAAAATGTATATATGAAGAAACTCAGAGGGCACAGGGCCAAAACAGGGTCGCCACCTAACCAGTCGGGTCTGGCCCAGTCCGGCTGCACAATAAGCCATCAATCAACCGTCTGCGTGCTGTCAGCCCCCCCCCCCCCCCCCCCAATTCACTTTGTACACCGCTGAGGAACAAAACATCGAGAAAAAACACACACAAGCACACACACATCCATGAATCTGATCCGTTACTCTCTGCAGGAAATAAGCACCCTAATGGCCAAATAACTCCAGAAAAGTGGCACGGCAAAATTCATCCACTTGTCTTCACAAAGCATGATTCTTTTTTTTTTTTCTTCTTCTTTTTTTTTTGAAGATAGCTGAGAAAATACTTCAAGAGCTGGCAGGGTGTAGTTGACAAGCTAACCACAATAAAGCCACGCAGCCTGAAACATACCAGTCATTTAACAATAACAATAAAGGCCAGATGATTTGAGTGATGTGAAAAAACACGTCTGATAGGATGAAATATAAAAATAGAATCGATGCCTTTGAGAACAGATTGTGCAATAAAAGTATCAAATGCGAGTTTATCTCCCAAAAGCATTTTTAGAGGGAATAAACAGATAGTGTCTTCTGTGTCTGGATGTCAGTGAATGCAGCGCGGGTGTACAGCACTGGTCTGTCTACACAAGAGGCGTTCAGGTACAGTGTGAAGTGTAGGTCATCTGCTTTCAAATCGTTCGCACTAAATCTATTCACATCAAACAAATGACAAGACTTCATGAAGAAAAATACTCTGAAGGCAGTGATTTAAACCTCCAAATGACTAAAATATGAGTAAAATGAGAAACAGAAATCCTAGGCTGTGGTTAAAGGAGGTTTCTGTCCTTCAAGACTTCAAAGTGATGAATCAATCAAATCAATTATACAAAGTGATTTAAAACTTCCCAAAATCACACATCTTTTACCATTTCTTAATAAATTAAGTATCTTATTAGTCTGTATGATTAACTTTACATTACTGTACTGCAAACAGCATGAAGTGTACTAAACATGACTTCCTACACTTATTGTCATTTCATTAAAACATACTGTCAATTGTTTTCTGTGCACAGTACTTCATGTCAATGAGTCTCAATAACTAGCAAAACAAGTTTTACTTGTTTTCCAGTATGTCTTTTAATTGCCAGTTTGGAAGAAATCTTGAAGAGATGCAGAAGTTAGCAAACACCGTCAAAAGCCTGTTAAAAACTAAACTAACAATAAATATTGAAATACAGCCAAAGTCACTACTGAGCCCAGAAAACGGTGTGTAAATTTTGCATTGTACTTTTTTGTTTTTTGGTATTTTCAATCTCTGTTTTTATTGGATGGCAATCCTGGTAGCCTGGTGGTTTGTTTTGTGAAAATACAAACAAGCTACTACTATCCCATAACTGTTGAGCAAACAGTCGGATTTTGTGAGGCTGACTTAACATGCAGCATTAAGCTTGCATTTATTAGGTGCTTTCTTTAGAATCCCTGCAATCAAATCCTCTATTTTATGCAACTGAACTGGAAAAACTGTTTGTCGTCTCAATTTTGGGGTGGCTCTCATTTACAATGACGAACGTACATAAAGTTTTAACGCCCCGCGATCGAACACGCCAATTTCCCGTCTTCACAATAGATGCTTAATACCTGTCCACAAAGTTACCCACGTAAACACATTTAGCACCTCATAAACTCCCGTTACACCTGGCCACACACACACAATATTATATTAACCGGCAGCAAGACAAGACACAAAAACCACATGTATCACAAGCCAAAGCACGATAATATAGAGAGCTGGACCTCAGAGAGCCCACTTACATCCTGTACCCAGCACACACACACACACACACACACACACACACACACACACACACACACACAGACAAAGAAATTAGAACTTTAAAAACCATAAAGTCACTTCAGGGAAATTAATTAGAAGTGCAAACCCTCAGGGCAGGAGGCTGCTCGGGACAAGCAAACGTCCCCAAACATTTTAGTGCTTTTAACTGCATGTGTCACTGGGGAAATTCCGGCAATTGTGCACCATCAAAACCGTTATCCTTTATGCATCGCCACGTTTTCTTTTTCATTCTGCCCGCTCAAGTGACGAGTTAGCACTGAAGTCTGGCGCTCCATTAAACAAAGTTCCAGTGTTTCATTTCAACACTGGTTTAGGATTTAAGCATGATGAATAGCACAGGGGCGTAACACACACACACACACACACACACACACACACACACACACACACACACACACACACACACAAATGCATGCACGCACACACACACTCAAAAATAACAAAAGAAAAGGCTGAACCGCACAGCAGTTTGAAGTGTGGATGTGTGCTTGTGTGGACTTTTTTTTTTTTCTCTTCTTCCCTCCTGATGACCATGGCAATAAAGTGACAAAAGAAGAAATGATAGGAGGGAGGAGGGATTAGGGCTGGAAAAAGGGTCCCTGGAGAAAGTCAGTAAATTATGTATTGGGCTCTCAAAGTAGACTAGTATCAGTAGCCATCTCACCCTAATTGTGTCTGTGAGAGTATGCATGCTTGTGCGTGTGTGTGTGCATGTGTGTGTGTGTGAGATCACGGTTATGAACAGCTTCACAGTCGGAGCGAGAGAGGCAGGAAGAGAGGAAGCCATCCTTCAACAGAGCACAATATCAGACTGTGGACAGACAACCAGCGGCTGGAAGGTTCTGGAAACAAGAGAAAAGCCTGCCTCCCTCACATTTCAGCTCCGAACACCGCCTCCCAAAGTGCCCTCCATCTAACACTAACACACACTTGCTCCCTCTCTCTCTCACACACACACACACACAAATGGCACCATAACTCTATATCCGCAATCAATCTCCGCTATGAAGACACATCCATCTTCAGTAATGTTAATGGGAGGGTTTTGGGGGTTGGAGGGGGTGGAGGACAGGGGTAAAACAGAGGGTATGTGACTGCAGAGCTTACCTCAGAGCCGTGTGAGGTAATATGGCCTCTGCGCGCGCGCGCGCGCGCGCGTGCGTGTGTGTGCGTGCGCGTAATCGAGACAGGGTAAATGAATAAAAAGTGAGAAAAGAGCTGTGTGCATTTGTGCGTGCATGTTAGCGTTATTTGTCTGCGTGTCGGGGGGGGGGTCAGGTGTGTGCGTCAGGACGTGTGGGAGAGTGACTGATGGCTGTCAGCTTGCATCTGGCAGAGAAAATAAATTAGGCTTATGAAGACAAATGAACGGGGGCTATGGAAAGACTAAAAAGGGGGTGGAAAGGAGGAAGGGAGGGTGGGTGGGTGGAGGGGGGGGGATCAGGACAGGGAGAGGGAAGGAATGAAGAGGAGGGAGACATAATGAAGGAGAAAAAAAGGGTTACTGTGTGCATGTGGTGGCACGGATATAAAAGGAAGGAGATGAAGTGGTGTTGCCAACTAGGAGAGTTCCTTTCGGCAGCCAATGGCCGTTCATTAAGAAGGACGGGTCCGCTGCTGGCAACAGGAGGAGCTTGGCTGTGGCTTCTCTGGCTTCAAGGGAAACATATATGTGGGTGTTTGAGTGTGGGTATGACTGTTTGCAGGTCTGCTGCCAGCGCGTTAAAATCTAGCACAGTTTTTGTTTTTCTTGCCTTGTGTTTAAAAAAAAAAAAAAAAAATTCTTCAAACACAAGCAAACAAAATGCTGTAAAAAAAAAAAACAAAACAAAAAAAAATACCAACGAGCAGCAGCAGCAGCAGCCGGGACGTATCGTGTGATCGGCGGGTTTGTATCTGAGCTGGAAGAGGCTCTCGGTGTGTGTTTCCTCCGCCTGCGTGTCGGCGTGTATCCATGTGTGTTCTATCGCTGTAGATTTGTCAGTGTCTATCCCATGACACACTCCCTTCGTTGTGAGTGGAGGAGAGCTCTCGGGGGGCTTTGTCACGCGGCGGTCTGTTCTTTTCCTGAGGCCTGGCGCCCCTCGTTTGATAAATGACACATGTCATTCTGTCAGCCCCTGCCATCCGGGCTGGGAGGCCCCTAGCTGATGTATGGCCGCCCAGGCTAAAGGAAATCAGAGTGTTTTGGCAGCACCCTGAGAACACGGCCTCTTCGAACCCGCTATGTGTCTACTGCGAGTGTGTGTTTGTGCCTGTCTGTCTGCGATACTGAGAGCATGTTTAATTGTGTGTGTATGTGCCTATTAGGCAGTGTCTGTGTCTCCCCAAAGTAGGTGTGTGTGCGTGTGTGTGTGTTCCTGCTCTCAACCTGTCAGACGGACGGGCAGAGGGAGACAAATCATCGTCATGGCCGCCCCAGCTGTTCCCCAAATTTGGTGTGATGAGGAGAGCGAGCGGGGGGAGAAAGAAAATCCTGCCATTTGAGTTTTAAACGGCTGATGCTTCCCAGAAACAGGAGTGAGTGAGTGAGAGGACAAGTGGAGCACGCATAAACACGCGAAAACACACACAAACCCCATCAGAACCCCAGACGGCTGCAGAGGGGAAGAAGTGGCGGACGGCGGCGGAGCGGCTGCAAAAAACGTACGCATTCAAACACGATTCGGGCATAAACAAACACGGGAGCGCAAAAAACTTCGGCCGTCGCCGCGCTGAAAGGCTGACGGGTCTCACAGCCATGTTTACACAACTGCTGCTCAGGAAAGTCTGCAAAACCCAAGAATCTCCCTCCAGTTTTACAAACATACACAACTTATTTCACCTTTTCTCTCGTTTTTAACCACCTTTGCTCCAAATCTTGCTGCATTTTGTCCCTCAAACTTCCAGAAACGCTGGTTATTGATTCACGTCCTCGTCCTAATCTTCATAAGCAGCCAGCGCCCAGACGCTGTGGAGGACAGTCCCACCTGGAGGTTGTGAACTCTGGATGACCCCGTTTGATTGGGTGCGGGCTGCTCTCCCTCCTCCTCCTCCTCTTCCTCCTCCCTCTCCCACGGAAAAGAAGCGGGAGGAGGAGGAGGAGGAGGGAAAAAAAAAACAGCGTCATTAAGCTGTGAGTGATGAGTGGCAGCCATGGGTGACATCCTCCCCTCTCTCTCTCTCTCTCTCTCTCTCTCCCCTCCACTATCCAACTGCTTTCTCTCTGTTTTTTTCTTCTTCACTGCCTTGATACTTTTCTCTCTCTCCCTCCCTCTCTGTATTCACCTCTCTCTCCATCCCTCAACCCCTCAAGTCATTTCTCTTTCACTCCTCTGTTGCTTTGCCTCTTCTTTTTCCACTCCCTCCCTCCCTCGGCCCCCCCCTCCCTCTTTTCTCCCTGCTTCTTTTTGTCTGCTGTCAGTCTCTTTTTCTCCTCTTTTTCACCCCTTTCTGCCCCTCCTGCCATTGCTTCTTTTCTGCCCCCCCTGCCTCCCTCCTTCTGTCTTTCTCCCCTACACACACACACACACACACACACACACACACTCTCTATACAGTGAATTGCTGGGTCCTTTCTCGCTCTCTGGCCCCGGTCTTGTCGACACTCAGCTCCTCCATACATAATAGATCTCCAAATATCCAGAGGAGGGGCGCACATTCTCAGGATTGTGCCATCAGCACCGTTTCCACAGTGGGTCTACTGTCTGCCACAGCAAGACCAGACGGTTTACTCACAACACAAATCCCAACTCGTCTACCGTAAACAAACAAAGGTTGTTAGAAATGTATTGATTTTATCAGTTAATGCTCATGAATGTCACGCTCAACCTTCCTGAAGCTGCAGCGCCACACGACTCGTTGACTTCTCGTTATTCTTCCAAACATCAGCGGTTTGATGAGAATCAACCAAATGAACCAGCGTCTTCTCACATGGAAGGACGAGCAAAGAAAGAGCTTTTTTGACTATATGACTCTTTACAGTGAAACATCAATACTGTATTCTCCTCTAAGACCTAATGGCAGCTCCATTACCGACATATCGTTTACATTAAAGCAGCTTAGACCTATAAAATAACAGACTGAAAAAAGAAATAAGCTCCATAGTGTACTGAATAAAGAAAGTGTTTTTCACAGATATATAATTTTCTCTTTAAAGAGTCGGTAGCATAATTAAAAAAAAAAAAATTCTCAGGAGGGTTTCTTAATCGCCACCTAGCCTGCTAACTTCCTGCACTAGAGGAGGGGTCTAACAGGGTGACGGGGTAATTGTCTGAACTGGATAAACGTGATGTTAATCAGCGCGAGCTCCTCTGCTGCTTGATCTTGTTTAGTTTGACAAAGTTTAATTAAACATCCCCGACATGCACAATGCCCTCCACTGAAGAAAGCATCTTTATTCCCTCGGCTGACAAATAATACGCCGCAACGTTTAATTAACATTATTCCTACAGCACCTGCATCGTGGTCACTTCGCAGACAACCTCTGGAGATGATGGGTGATTAAGCCTGGTGACGGACCGAGCTCAGAAAATGATGCCACAGCAGCGGTTCCTCCCTCTGAGGGGATGCGAAGTTTGTTCTCAAATAAAGCGGCGAGCAGTCCACACAACAGCTGCTTCTTATAACCAGGACTAAGTCGTCAACATCAAGCAGTCCACACTGCACATAACTCTTTTTTTTTTATTCTATTCACAGTTATAAAACATGTAGGTGAACTAATCTGACCCTTCTTCAGGATGGATTCTTGCTGTTGTGTTTTGGTCAGTGGACGGTATGAAGTCAGATGGGACGTCTGCGATTTTTCTTATTCAACTGCTCGACATTAATAAACTAAATTGAATTATCCGGAAAATACTAGGTTGATTTATCAAAATAATAAACAGCGGCCAACCGGAATTTCTCAAACAGAAAGAAAATTAGCGGAAAGCTTTGCCGTATTAGACATTGTCGATAAACAAGAAATATGAGCACTTTTGGTAAACAGAGTACTTTTGAGCTGACGGTTGTCCAGTCAGATGGAAAAGAATTGCTACAGAGTAATCACTCGGGGCTTCCAGTCCGGCTTGTATGGCGCTGCTTTCTCAGTGCTCTTTGTCTATTTTCTGAAATCTGTCAGCAGTTATTGTGAAACCAGAGGACTTGAAGAATGAGGAGGGCTCCGACTCGGTGGCACGGCGGGGGAAGGAGTGAAGTGACAGACTTAGAAGACTGAGAGGACAACAGATTAGTGGAGCAAAAAAAGAAAAAAAAAAAAAAAAAAAAAGAGTGTGTCACATTTACCTAGAAATGAGATACAGACAGAGTGAAACTGGGAATGCGGCCATTGGTGGACTTTAAAGTTTGGGGCCAGACAAACTTCAAACACTAATCATTCAGCGAGATGACAAATGTATCGAACAGACCTTCACAAGGGTGAAGCAGCGAGTGCAACCTGAGGCAGGAGGTACGGCGTGAGGCAAATAGATGAATTAATAGACAGGATCAGGGAGGCGTTCAAGGACAGAGGTTTAGAGGGTGTGGCCCTGACCAGCAGCAATACAGAAAAAAAAAACACTTTACACCTCGAATCATACTCTAAATATCCAAGTATTCATGAGATAATTTGAGGCTTGTTAAATTTTAGAGAATAATTCAAATAGGTTGAAGTTATCATGAATTGGATTTTTGATTTCAACTACATGAAACAGAGTTAGATAAAGATACAGCAGGTACTCTATTCAGCTTATTTCTGTGCTGCATCTGCTGTGGTTTGCAGAAACTTCTGCCTTTGCAGGTTTTGGCACTCGAGTAATATTTGAAAAGTATCAAAAATAATTTTTCATTTTAAATGTCTCATTTGTCAGAATATTTAATTTTTCTGGTGGTGATTTTGAGTGTTATGTCAAACTCCAAAAATATGAAATGTCTCATTAAACATTAAATATCATTTTAGCAAAAAACAACCTGGCTGATGTGCACTCTTAGGAGTTTTAAAAATATATCTAAAAAAAGACAATCCCTGAAATTTCAAGCAGCTAATGCCAATACTTCGAAAGTGATGACAAATACCATTTGCATATTGAGCTGTATTTTGCTGGCCGGGAGCCTATTTAAAGACATATGGCAAAAAGTTGAAAGAAATTTTCTTCATTTTTTTTTTTTTTAACTACATGTCGGTTGAGCATTTTTGTTTAAAAAAAAACAACAAAAAAACAGAAAATCAGCTTAAAATGATCAATAAAGAAATAAGTATGACATATAATCATTGACTTTATCAAAACTTCTTTTGTGAGCATTTCCTTGTCAAGTGCAATAAGTAAGTTCTCTATTTATATTAAAACATGAATAATGTACTTCATTGTTCTCTGTTGATTCACTGAGATAAAGGTCACCTGGGAGGTCATCCCATACGGTCTCCTAAAACTGCAGCCAATAAGCAGCAAACACTCAAATTTGGCTAAATTATTATCAGGCATGACACAACTAGTGTCGTTATATGGTTGAACCACCCACCACTAGTCTGAGCGTAGTAGTATTAAATTATATCATATCATGTTTTTTGCTCTCCAACCGTATTTCCATCAAAGTCAAATGTTGCATGAGACTCACTACACGACCATTATTCACTGCCAGCCGGTTCTCTGGACAGTCGGCTGGACTTAGCGACGGTCCTGTCACGGCACGCCTTTCGTGACGGAGAGAGGCGAGAGGCAGATGGACCGGAGATCGACATTTGGGTCGCCATACGAGCGGAGACAGGTGATCGGAAACAGATGCTCAGGTGGACTTCCAGCCAGCGACTTAAGACAGACGGCCGGTCGGTCGGTTCGGCGCGAGCGGGGCGGGAGTGACGAAGAGAGGCGAGGCGGCGCGGGAGGCCTCCCGCTGTTCTCCCGGAGACAGACGACTTAAAGGGACAGAGCGGAGCTTATACCCCCCGCGTGACTGTCGCCGTCTGAGACGGTGCCGCGGCTCTGGACAGATTTGGGAGGAATTTGAGGGGTAACATGTGGTGTTGTTGAATTGACGAGGATTCCTCGTCACTATATCCCCTTTCAAGTGCCCGTCAAGCGCCGCGCCGAGGCCGACGGCTGCTAAGTGATTACTTTTTTTTTTTTTTGACCCCGAGCAAACTGTGGTCAATGGCGTCTTTTGAAACCAAAGACAAAACTGAATAGCTTCACACAAACAAAATATGCTTTGATTCTCTTCCTGCCCGACATCTTTTGTGGGTAAACTATCTGCTTGATGGGAAACGGCAAAAAGGCTCTTGGAAAATATGTGACAGTCATGTGCTTCGACCTCAAAGAACACGGCACAAGACTTCACTGCCCTGCGACCTTTTGGGTTTTTAACCACTCAAAAGAGGGACTGTGGGATAATACTGAAATAAGACTACAGGAAAAAAAGAAGAAGAAAAAAAAAAAAGAAGAAGAAGGGGGACTCGTGAAATATGAGTGCAAGGCCAGTGGGCCCGAAAGAGAGGAGCATTACGCTTTCCTTTTCAGATGTTGAGTTCATGTTCCTGTAACCAGTTCACTGACTCCTGAGCATCCGGTGAGAGAGCGATAGATGAGGGTGAGAGACAGGGAGGAAGATGAAAGAAAATATGAGCAGGGTAGAGGAGAATTGAGTCCGTAAGATAGAGATTGATGACAGATAGGAAGATGAGAAAAGGCTTACAGGGAAGAGGAAGAGAGAGAGAGAGAGAGAGAGAGAGAGAGAGAGAGGCCAGTAATCCTAAAAAACGGAGTAGCAATAGAGAGACAGAGGGAGTGGGCTGTGATGAAGACGAAGAGGTGAGGGGAGGAAGGGGAGACGGTGGTGGCACTACACCAGTCTGCGGTGTGACCTTCCCCGGCGTCCGCGCTCAAGGACACGGTGTCGTCTGTTAACTGTATCCACTCCCAGATGGCTTATCTGCAGTAAAGTAGTGTTCGAAAAGATGATATTCATTGCCTCCCCACCCACCTTATCACTTAAATAAACACTCCTCAGAGGATGGAGACGTCCACCCCCTGACTTTTGTCCACTCGCGCCAACTGCTGGTTGGTTATTCCGAAACCAGCTGTAATGGCTGCGTGATAAAAACAAAAACCTGTCTCTCTGACAGAATACAGCCTCTTAACACCGAGTCGGTGTTCATCGCTAAGGGGCCCAGCCAGGGCCAACACACAGAGAGACACAAGCAACAACCACACACGCTCACATTCACACCTCGGGGCAATTCAGGGTCAGCAATTCCCCTCACATGCATGTTTCTGGACCGTGGGAGGAAGCTGGAGTATCCGGACTGAGTCCAGAGTGCTAATCACTTCACCACCGTGCGGCCCAAGAGTCGGTGTTCGTTTCAAATCGTTCTCAGGTCGTCGATGAGCTTATGCTTGTGTTAGCATCTTTCTGTTAGCTGCTAGCTAATGATATGAAAATAACAATATTCCAACGTTAACCCAGTTTGAGTTATCTGATCATCAGTAAAAAAACCCACTTTACTTCTGGTTATATATGTGAAATGCTAAAACGGTGATATATTCGGCATCTTTAGTGACTGTTTAGACACTTGAGCATCAAGATGCATTTGCAGTCTTGCTTTAAAGACAAAATGCAAATATTACTGCAAGATATCGAGACGTGATTGAGTTCAATATTGAGGATGACTTACATGATTCATAATAAATACACTTTATTTAGGAGGTCATTTCTTTGTGCTTTGATGCTGGCTCCTTTAAATAACAGTGCTCTTTCTCTCGTCTCTGATTTACAGGAGCTGTGACTGACATATCAGCGGCATTTCAGAAGTGAATCAGTCTGTAGAGTTTGTTACTTCTGCCTATCTTGACCGTATATGAAATAATTAGGGCTGTCCATTTGTAATTTTGAATCAGTCAATCGGGTAATATTTGGGAATTTTCTTTTCTTTCATTTTTCATATGCAGGCATAATAGAAAATGATCACAGTTCAGTCAGACTTTCGCAGTTTGTATTTTGGACTTGTTTTTATTGATAAATACAATATCCCTTTATACCGAGTGCCTTGAAATTTCCAAAAGTCACACAACAAACTGCAGCTACATCCTGACTCAGCATAGCTTAAAGCCCCTGAGGTTTTTATACATCGAGAGTCGTGTCTCAGAGTATTGCTACATTAACTTGATTGGAACATTTATTACTCTGAGACAATCTGAAAAGCTGCATATTGTCATCCGCATATCTATACTTTGTTCAAAAGGTTAAAATCTAAAGTATGTGGTGTCTGGCAGAACAAGCATTTGTGCTGATGTGCATCTTGCGATGTGGCAGAGGCACATATAATCAGCAGCTAATAACACGCTGGGAGTCGCTGCCCCAGCGTAAATCAATGCACAAAATAATTGCTAATACACTGGTTATCGATCAGCGTGCCCGCCGTGCACTCGTTTTCTGGGGCGACCGCGGCTGAACGTTACGGCAGTGACAAGGGTAAAGCGCTATTTCTCAAAAAGGCACACAGACAGACAGCTGGGCAGGAAAAAAAAAAAAAAAAATGACTACAGGGCCTCTGCAGTAATTCTTAATTGACACCTGTCAGAGAGATGGCAGCAGTCACAGCTGCTGCAGGAGAGCATCTACCCAAGTCTTGTTCATCTGTCACTTTTAATACCTTTCCTTCACAGCCCCTCTTTCTCTCCCTCTGTTATCTTCCTCCCCTCGCCCACACCTGTTCTCCACCCAGCCTGCTTCGGCCCAGATGCTCAGAGCCGGTTAACAGAGGCGGCGCCGGGCATCCCGCGCCGACTCGCTCACCTCCACCCAGGTGTAGGTAACAAAGGTAATGGGTAATAAACATGACGCCGGTTCATCTTCAAGTTTTACTGAGAGTAAAGTCAGTATATTTACCGCAACATGTTTCCTCAAGTTTGAACGGAATAACTGTAAGACACTGTTAACCCACCTCTGAATGCCGATCGCGCGAGGACAAAAACATACTGACACGCCGATGTATGTCTGAGTCATCTGTGTGCACGCTACAAGACTGTGGTGCAAAAAAAGGAAGGGGGAAAAAAAAATGGGGGAAAAACAATGAAGCAGCCAGAAAGCCCTGCATGTGCGTCGTACAGAGGAGCGAGACAGCCGGCCCCCTGAGTACACACTGACCTCTGAGTGTACTCCAGACCTCCCATCGTCTCGTCTTAAATCACCACTTGTCACTTCTCTCCATCCTTCCTGCATCATTGTTTTGCTTCTTCCACTTTCAGCGTAATTCTGTTGCTTTCTTAAAATGAAAGAGTTATTGCAGACACTGACAAAGTTGAAGATCTGCCTGGAAAAACAAATGCAGCTGGTCCACTTTGGGGGTCTGACAACCTGCGGCTCTCTGCTGCTTTTCTCCAGAGAGTCAGAAGATTACAGGATATGCACATTGATGCAAAGTTTTATGCAGACGTTTAATAACAGCAACACTGCGTTCACCACATTCACCCGACTACAATACAAAACAAGCTGTGTTATGGCCAACATAACCAGTATCACCACTATATGCAGAACTTCAGTATGAAATTTTATATTTTCAAAGTTCAAAAACATCCTGGATCATAAGTACACATCTGCGGTGTGCAAAAAGCCAAATTGAAAACATGTTGGAGATTTAGTGAGTTGTGTTATTCTAATCATGCAAGCATCAATAATGTAGTAATCACCAATAATGTAATAAGTTGCCAACAGAGTAATAAGATTTGTTATTGTAAAACAGTATTTTGGCGCTAGTGCAAAAGGAGCAAAAGTACACAGCAAAGAAAGAGCACAGCACTTTTATCAGGAGCTGTCTTAGCAAAATGTGATAAAATATCGCTAACTGGAGTAAATTTTCTTTTTTATTTTATCTTTGTTGAGTTTGCATTTTTAAGATATCTGTACGAGTAAACATGGTCAACATGGAACAACTGCAGTCACTCATGTCATCATAACTAGTTACCTAGTTAGTACCTAGTTAGGGCTGCATTTCATTTAAGCCCATTTCAGCCAGTTTTCTTACCAACATAAGTACATTTATTATTATCTTATAACATTGTATTACATTGAGAATAGCCACAATTATTACACAATTGTCCATAGCAGCACTAACCGAACACTGATAAATGTCTACATCCTCCAGAACAGGACCGTGATGTTGGACAGCATCAGTGCCACAAAAGTCAGAAGAGATGCAGCACGATCATCTGGACCGAGGGAACACTGTCAAAAATGTAATAAGTGGCCTGGGTTCCATTAAACAAATAGGAATACAGGATTTTTACCGTTCAGACTGAAACGTTAACCTGCTTTGAGACAGACACGCCACCGACACATCTGAAAGAGCGGACCACGTTTACTTTGAGGATCACCGTCTCCTCTTTCACTCCCTTCACTTTTCAGTCAACTGGCTCTTTCTTTGTTGCAGTCAGCAGGAAATCTTTTCCTCCATGTGCATGCTGCACAGCAATTAGCAACTGGTGCCCCGAAACCCTCGGGGACGGCCGTGCGAATGATTTCATCCTTGTTATTATTCCTGCTATTATTTTACATCCCCACTGTACATTGTGGCTTTTGTTTTGCAGCTGTTTTGAATTGCCGCCAAGAAATCTTTGTGAATCAAAAACAGGCGCACTGAAAAAAAAAAAAAAAAAAAATCAGAGACAATAAATAAGTGCAGGAAGTATTTAGGGGGAAGGATGCTAGTGAGTTTTATTCCTGTAAAACGACCTTGTTTTCTTTTATTTCCTCGTCGAGGCCTCTTGTGTCGCGCCTGAGCGAAAATCCAGGTTTTCCTGCTTCCTCTGAACCTCATTAAGCTCGGGGATAGTTTTACCTCGCGCCTGCGAGCTCCGAATGCCTTTACATCTCCACTCGGCTGCCGAGTCTAATTCCCACATATTTTCAATTCGACCCTCTCTTTTCCATAAGAGCAGTCATCGATCTTCATTTGTCACTTAACCTCCACGAAGATGAGGACGGAGAGCGGAGTTGTGCGAAGTGTGCGCATTAGCGTGTGTCTTTGATTTCCTCAAGGCCTGCTGGCTCCGACGCCACATGCAAATGAAACGGCGGGTGTAGCCGAGTGTGGGATATAGCAAATACATCCAGCGGCTCCTTCAGTCAATGTCACCTGTTAATGACACTTTTACACGCGCCGCATTATCGCAGGATCACAGTAATTCACGAAGAAACGCGCAAACACACACACACACACACACACAAGCATGCAGAAAGTTGTGGTTTGACGCACCAACATAAACACACAAACACGCTCTGTTTTTCCCTCATCTGCAGACTTTTCACTTCAAATAATATCTTTTTTTTTTTTTTTTTTTTAACTCGCAGCACCTGACAAATGTCATTAAATCCTTTATCAGAAGCATCCCGATAAAACTAACGCAGGGTTCTAATAGCAGTCGTTCGGCGCTCGCTGCTCATTTGACAGGTGACGTGAGCCAAATTCCTGCAGAGGAACACAATGCCATGGAACAACAACAAAATGTATTAACGCGGCTCGGCTCAGAACTTTGTTCCTGTTCTGTCAAACAAGCCAAAAAGCAGTTAGCACAAAGATCAGAGGGAAAGTATGAACACAATCGTTCATATTTAGAGGAAGACGAACTCAGGAGAGCATTGAAAACACAGCTGCTGAGGCCGGGTCCCTGCAACAACTATTCCATTGTGTCCGGCACATTTCTGAGCCGTCACATGACACTCGCAAAGCAACCTGTGTGTTGTGGAGTTTACGCCGGAGCGAGCGAGGCGGGGGCGCGGCGGGGCGAGCTTGATTTCATCAAGGCAGCTTGCAGACTTGACGTCTTGCTGAATTTGTCAGCGGTAATCGGCGGACCCGTCACTGATCTGTCAGCTACCTGGATAATTAGGGAGCGCAGTTAATGATGCCATCGGGAAGCGGCGAGGCCCCGCCCACCCCAGTCATAATTAAGAGACTTCTTTTTGAGGTAGTGATGGTGGCAGTAAAGGGCGATCCGCTGGAAGGTGGGGGGGGGGGGGGGGGGGGGGGGGGGGGAGGCAGTGTCAGTGAAGACGCTGGCGAGGCGAGGAGACGTCCTGTTTAATCTGCGTGGGGCTCATTGTGCTTCAGTCTGGACAAACGCTGCAGAGCTCTTTAATTAAACATGTGTTGAGCTGAGCTACAAACAAGTCATTAAAACGTGGAGCTGAAGGAGGTTTCTAGGAGACACTGAACGACACCTATTAAAGAAACGACCAGGAACACGCGGCGTGCAACTGCAACGTGATTACTGGGCTAAAGCTGGAAGGAAACGCGCGGTCAATGCTAGACGGTTAGCTTCCACTCTTTAAGAAGGGACGAGAGAAAGGAAACCTAATTACTGTTTACAGGTATGAAAAACCACATTTTCCACTCAGGCACGTTTCCTGTCCCTTCATGAACTAATTCTGTCACTGCAGGAACTGACTGTTCTGCTCATTTGCAGAACTGGAGAGAGAACAGAAACCCGAGTATCAACACGACACGCCCTCGTCCTCCTCCTCCTCCTCCCTGAGGATTGGTCACTCGCAGTTTGCTCTTCGTCACGGGGTCACTGTCAGCCTCAAACTCAACGCCGGTTCGCTAATAAATACGACAGGTTTTTTTTTTTTTTTTTTTTTTTCCAATTTTTTTATTTCCCTTCCTAAGCCAGACCTTTTTAACTCCTGTGGAATAAATTTAACACGGTGTCACGCAGTAATCACGCTGACGTGTTGAATGATTAGTTGACAGATTCATTACTTAGAGTGACAGTGTTTGATTTAAGATATCGCGGTTGGCAAAGTAAAAGCAAGAGCAGACGTGCGGCGACGCCATTAATTCTCCAGCGGCAATCAAAACAGTGACCTCCCCATCAGGGCGAAGATTGAGTTATGGCTGCTTTGGACGTGTCACATACAGCAACACGATTCTGCGTATTAAGATAATTACCGGTTCCCCGGCTGTAATAAGTGATGTAGGTTGGACATTTAAACATGAAATGAATGCTGATGTAAACAGATTAGAACAAAAAAAAGAAAGAAATTACTGATTTTCATCCTATATATCACTCAAATTATGGCTGCAACGAGAACTGATGGTTCTACTGCTCGGTTCTGTTCAACCTCCTGGTCAAAAAAGCCACAGACGCTGCATGTGCTAAAAAAGCAGCTCAGCCTCACGAGCCAGACCCAATCAATGTCAAACTCCCGGCTCCGCAAACAACTTAATCTATTATCACAATTGTTGGCAATATGTAAATCGTCTAATTGATTAATCAGCTCATTATTTCACAACTAACTTTGATTGCACGTAATCAAAAAGCCAAAGCCGGGCACGGTGGCATTATACACGCACTGCTCTGCTGCTGTGTCGTAGCTTAGCATGGAGAGTTAAACTGCCTGTTAGGATACGAGTAACTCTTTCGATGCCTTTTAATGTGTCTCAGCATTTCAACTGACGGTTTCCCGTACTAATTGTTGTTGCTGCATTGTTTGCCTTTCATTAATTACTGGAGAAATACATCAACAGCATTGCACTTCAGTGAGAGGAAGGAGACGAGAAATAAAAAAAAAAAACTGAAAATGACGACAAATGACTGCAGCAAAAGTCTCTGCTGCTCAAATTGCACTGCACTGAAGTCAACTGCCAAAACTAACAGATGCAGTAATGCGGTTCCAAATGAAAGAACACTGATGTATTGTCACTGGTCATAAACTAGATAGGGTACAGCGCCATTACAGGGTCTAAAATCATCACTGTGACTGATGAAACAGAGCCCATTTCAAATGGCATACAAAGAGCTATTGAACCCCCCCGCCCCCAACCCCTTCCTCTTCTCTCTCAGGAGCATATGCAACATTTTGCTTTACTGCAACTCCAAAGTGACAAATCTGGGTTGTGGAAAATATCTGCTAATGCATTGTAAAAATAGCCTGCGTTCATAGGTGTGTTTCACTTGAGGAAGCAGTGGTTTTCTTTCTCTCTCTCTCTCTCTCTCTCTCTCTCGCACACATCAGGAGGAGCGTTAAAGTTTTGGAATTGACCATATGTCAAGAGCTGGAAATAATGTAGAGACAAAGCCTGCCAAGCCTGGATTGACCATTTCTGCCTGTGATGCATGTGTCTGTCAGAAAAACAGACAAATCAATATTCAAAAGCTGAGCGAGAATGGGGCCACTTCAGAGCTCAGCCAAACGGCCAGAGGAGGCTGGAAAACAGGGAAAAGGACAAGAGAGAGAGGGAGGAAAAATATCACATGCTCTTTTATGAAGTTTTTTTTTTTAAAACCACAATTTGTGGCAGACGTATAAACCCACTATTCATTTTCAGTGTGAAGGCTTGTTCTTCAAACACATTTCTCTCCATCCATCACTAAAGCCTCACGTCAATTAGAAATTACAGCCCCACCGAGTTCAAAGTCTTTCCGTCACAACCTTGATTAAGTCTGCTTAACCTCACATTTCCACCGCCTGCTTAACATTCTACAGCTGTTTTATTCGGCTTTGGTCATTACTGCATGAACTTCAAAGGCCTCCTCTTCTCCCGTCATTTGGAAATGCGTGTCAATCACACACATCTCCCAGGGACATCAAATGGATTCGGGCAAAACACGCGATTCCCTCGCACAGCGGTTCACGTCTGGTCGGCTTAGAGGAAACACGCAGGCCGGACCGTTGGACAGGGGAAGGGACGGCGCCGGCGTGAAGGTCTGCGCCGCGAAACTGTGTGTGTTATCTTTAGGTTGCAAGGTTCAGGAGCCGCATCGTGTCCCGTTCGTGTTGCCAAAGCGTTCATGAGCAAGACACTGAACCCCAAACTGCTCCTGGTGGAGGCTGATCGCCTTGGTGTGTGAACGGATGAAGTCCATCAAAAAACTTCCTTACTTTTAATATGTTTACATTGAAAAGTGAGGGGAAAAAAAACAAACCCACAAAGTGACTTTTAGCATAATTTACTGAGAGATGTTTGACAGAACTCATAAATAATCAATATTCTCTGCTAAAAAAAGATCTTTCCTGCACATTCTTGTGTACTAAATTGATTTCTCAATGATCACTCCCTGTGATTCCTGCACTTTAACACTGTACTTATTCTCTCAGAGTCACACCTCTTCCTGTACACAGGGACGAACAGAGGTCAGGTCAGCAGACCTACCATCACAGACGTGACCTCCCCAGTTTGCCCTGCAGTGTTTTAGGACTATTCCTGCATGAAATGCCCCCTCTGTGATCTCCTCCCTCCCTCCCTCCCTCCTCCATCCCCCTCCCCTGTTCCCTCCCCCTTGGGTATTAATCGCAAAGTATTTATCCTGGTTGAGAACTTTTCTTTCAATTTGTCTCTTCTGTGCTCCTCTGCGGGGGCTAAAAAGTTCTCCTTTGACGAGGGGAGGGCGCATGCGTGTCTCCGTGGTGAATGATTTACTGATGTTTATCAGGAATGAATAGATCAAAGGCAGTCGCATGACAGGCGATCAATCAAGCATCAAATCAAGGATGGCAATCCCAGAGCGGAACACAAGCTGAAAATACGCTACTTTTTCTTTCTTCTCTCCAGTTCCGACACCAAACACATCAAACGGCAGAGAGACGAGCTTTGTTTGGAGCACTTGGATATAGCTGGCATGCCTGGTCTGAGATCAGCTTTTTAAAAGCAATGAAAGTGAAGTGTGCAGGGCAGGGAAAGTTCAAGGAATCGATGCGTAAAAAGGGGCACTGCTGATTCCAGACCGATGTGGTGTGAAAGATAACTTCAGCGTGGATTTGGATACACTCAGCGAGAGGCTCCTTCCAGGCCCGTCAGCTTGTAAACACGCCTGGCTGTGTGTGGTGCTCAGTCGGTGGGGTGGAGGGTGGGGGGGACAAAGTGTGCGTGTTTTCGCCCGTGTTCGGCGATGCGGGTGGGAGCGCTGGACTGCGGAGCTCGGCTCTTACCTGCTGACCGCCGCGGCGCTTGCTGCTTTCTCCTCGGCATGCTGCTGCGAGACTTTCCGCTTGACTTTTCATGCAGAGATCAGAATCGCGAACGAGCTCGGAGAGGAAACCGGTGCAAGGAGAGAGGAAATCAAAGCCAGCAGCCGGGTGTTTTTTTTTCCCTTCTCTCCCCCTCTTCACTTCTTCTGTGGGATGGTTTTGGTTTTAAAGTGTAGATCCCTCGCAGGGTGGAGAAGTCTGTTCTTGATCGGCGCAAGAGGAGCTTCAGTCTTTACGCATTATTTATCACCGCACAGTCCCGCAAAAAAAAAAAAAAAAAAAAAAAAAAAAAAGGTCGCGATCAGCGCTGATTTAGAGCAAGAAGAAGGAGGAAAAAAAGCAGGTTCCTGTGTTAACTTCTGCCGATCAGAAAAAGTCATCGCAGGCTGGTGTGGTAGAAAGAAACTGTCGGGATCTCAGTCTATCGTTCACGGACACGGAAAAGCCGCTGAGCCCGTCCCTGCGTTTCCATTAAAAAAAAAAAAAATGTTTACACCCCTCAGCGGACTATTTCATACCTCTGATCACAGCAAAAAAAACACAAAAGTGGCGTAAACGGAGCTCCTCTCGTGGCGTTTTTAACTCACTCGACCGGGTGGGGGGAAAGACGAGTCCAAACTGCGGCGCGGTGCGGCGCGGCGCTTCGCTCCGGAGCCTCCGGTCCAGGTGCCAGCTCCGGTCTCCGGCGCTCCGCTACACTCTTCAGGAGGAAAGAGAGGAAAGAGTGACACGTTAGGCGGGCTGAGTGTGTGTCAATCAGTCAGGAGTAACCACCGGCAGCGTTCAGCACGCATCCCTTCCTCCAGAAAACACCCCCTCGGATAATGAAACACTCACGCTATGCGCTTACCGTCCGATTGTCAACATGGACACTTGACGAATTTTTTTTTTCTCTTTCCTCTCCCCCTCACAAACTCATCACAAAAGACATCGAGCAGGCCCTCCCGCTGAGCCCGGATCCCTCTGCCGGTTGTTTTTTTTCCCCACTCGTTTTTGTTTTGTTTTAGTGCTGATAATTGTTTATTTGCAAAAGCGCAAGGAGCGTCCCCGGATATTCTCCGCAGTGAAATGTGCGCACATTGGTGATGCGCGGTGCGTTCAGACAGCTCCCACTGATAGACAGACACATCCAGCTGCCTTTCCGGCCTCTCCTTTACTCCACCCCTCCACAAGCGTCACCCTGACAGTCAGAGCCCACCTGTCAATCCGCGGCTCTAATTGTTCACTGGGACGGCTTTCATTTCGACGCCTCCTCCGTCCCTGCGCGCGCCAAGGTGCGTCCTGATAGGATGGAGAAGGTTGGGGGGGGGGCGATTTGTAACCTTGCATTCAGACAATAGAAGGAGAGGTGCCTCAAGAAGTTGATGGTTGGAAAGATTTTTTTTTTCTAAGAGGATAAAAACATATTGAATGTAGGAATTATTTCTGCAGAATCTCGCTGTTATGCCGAGCTGCGTATTTAATGGGGATTAACGTCAATCTTTACACGCAAGGCGACTACAATAAATATATTTTAACTATAAAAGCACAAATACTAGGCTGATCATGCACAAGTAGCATATTCCTATCAAGTACAGCACAATAAGGCCTGGTCGCCTTTTGAGAAAATATCTATAAAACATCAATCCAAGTTCTCACAAAGAGGGAAACTTATTTTTGCACCATGCCAGCAAAATTTTAAGCATCTTAAGTTTTCATCTGAGCTTAAGCTGTAATCAGATGATGCTGATTTATTTATACGGTGTTTAATGTGCAGTGCAGATTTCTCTCTGTCTCAAAGTTTGCAAGGGAAAAAAAAGTGGATATTTCTCGGTGACCTCTTTAGTGGGACAAAGGAGGCTGCAGATCGATTCGTTGCACCTTTTTTAGTGAGGCTTCTGCTGAAGGGGAGGGGCTCTGAATCCACAAGAGGCTCCATTAATAGCCTACACTCCATCCTAACTATTATCCACCATAAAGTGTTTATAAAGAGCGCACAACTGGGCTAATGTTATCTCAAACGAGACACCGTGATATATCCCTTTACTACAAGGCGGGATGGAGAAGACGAGATGGGGAAAAAGTCTTAAATTTGTTTATGTTTTATTTATTTATTTATTTTTTTCCCTCCCTGAGGTGCAGTGATAATCACAGCAGAGCTCGGATGGCATGAACGCTGGCACAGTTCACACTGTGTGCTCTTCTGTTCACAGCAAGTCATCGGACTTATTATTTACAACACTTTGGACCGGATTATAGAGGAAACTGGATTAAAAAAAGAAGAAGAAGAAGAAGAGAAACTCCCTGAGCGTGGTAAGTGTATTTCTCTCACAGTGGACAGGTAATGAGCATTACGCAGGGCAGAGGAGCCGGTCTGAAGTTTTTTTTTTTTTTTTTTTCTTTTTCTGCTTCCTCGACGGTCCGTAGCCTCTTCTGGGAATCGCCGCCGGAGCGCAGAGCCGGTAATGTGCGCAGGGGAGCTGTCGCAGGTCGCTTATTATGTGGCGAAAAGGAACAGCAAGTACCGCCCCAACATCTGTCCGTCGCTGTCTGTCAGCGCGGCCGGCCCGCTGATTGATGGAACGCTCTGACGTCACTGATATTTCCATCCGAAAGCGCGCAGACAGACAGGAGAGCCGCGCGCGCGTCAGCTCGGCTCGGGGCGCACGAGACTGCTGCAGACGCATGGCTGCACGGGCTGGATTAGTCACTGCTGTTGGCTTCTTCTTTTAAATGCACGATGCAATATTTAAACATTTGTTTGAAAATCCAGGTATTATTTTTGCTTTTGCAGTGTTTTTTCATTGAAATCGCATTTGATTTCTTCAGCTGGAGTCACCTTAAAGAAATATGAATCACAAGGTTAAGATATATTGACAAGATGCAGAAGTTCTAAGTAATTCTATAGTCGTGCGGAAAATACTCACTCTCAAATGATTTTATAACTAAGTTTCCACTAAGAATGCAAAAGTTCTTAAATAACAGAGAAAAATTAATTTAAACAAAGTAAACACATGAGGTATTGCTGAATTATATTTCAGGATTTCAAATGGTTGAAAAATGCACCGTTTCGGTGAGAGGAAGACAGAGGAAACTGGTGGTCCACGAGCCACATGCAGCCCCTCATCTGCCTTCTTATTGATCTGTGAGATTTCCAAAAATTGAAATTAAAATGATTGATCAGCCACATTTAAACCCATCATTTACAATTATTAATCACATAAGTGTATTTTAAGGTTCAATATTGATTCAAAAACCTTTACTCAGTTTTTCAGCTTCACACTTTATTTTCAATTTTCTAAAACTCTCACTTATCATTAACGTTTTAGTTACAATTTGACCTCCTGGGAGAGAGCATGTACTTTATGTTGGTCCCGTTTTGATCCTCGTGGTTGATCCCTTACCTAAAGGTTACATGCTTTTTGCAGCAATAGTGTGAGGGTCACAGTAAAGGAGCTTCAGTAGATCTTATATTCCTGGGCCAGCAGGGGGGGTGTAGAGGGCATGATGGGATTCCAGAGGCAAGGGTTGAATCATCTCTGCACTGTGTGATCAGTACGCCTGGTATTCAGCCTGTTTTCTTACAGATGCCTTTTGCTTATACATTTTTTTTTGTCTTCAAAGTACAGCTTAAAACCTTATGGTACTCTGCCTCCTTTCTGTGTAGATGTATAAATGCTGATTTAAAATGACCTTTTAATTCTAAAAAGACATTCTGACACCTCACCCTGACCTTTGACCTAACATGTAAAGAGTGTTCAGTGTACTAGAGCCTTCCAAACAGCGGGCCGCTCGTACGACCCGGAGATCACGATCCAAATTGCTTGCTACAGTAGTTTCCCCGTCCTTGATCCAACCAGCCGTGTCCACGAGCAGGAACGACAAAAGCCGAACACGCAAACGGCTGTTTCCCCCGCCACCCCCGACTTGTATACACGACACCCTTCTTCTTCTTCTTCTTCTTCTTCCACATAACTGTGGGTGCAGTGACAGCAGGATGACATGCCATCCTGTTTCTTTCTCTTCTGCTCCCCTCGGAGGGGGCGAGAACATCCATGTAGTCGTCATGTGCATCTACATACATTACACTCCACTCCCTTTTGTCTCCCTCTTGTTTCCTTCCAGGCCTGACACCGCCGTCTAAAGAGAAGCTGTTTGTAAAGATCTAGCGAAGCCGCGTTGCAAAGGACTCCTGCAGGCTGTCAGATCAGGTGAGGGACTCCGCACGGAGAAGTTTGTAATCTTTAAAATATCACGACCAAGTGATAGAATTATTTCCCCGTGTAAACATTGTTGTTTTTAATAACACCCTGTGCTTCCCTAAAGAATTAAAAAAAAAAAAAAAATTGTGAGAATGATGCGCCTCACTGACATGTAATTTGAAGCACACACAAGGTGATGAATGGCTTCATGCGCTTTGTGTTGTATGAGAAACATTATGATAATATTGTGTGTGTGTGTTTTTTTTTAAAGTGGCACACTGTTTCCCACATTTTACCTCAATTTTTAATTTAATTCCCAATATCAAGATTTTTCCTTTGGATACAAGTTAAATTTCTTTTTTTTTTTTCTCCTACAACTATTGTGAAAAAAAAAAAAAGTTCAGCCTTGAGGTATGTGTGTTACTAGGTGGTAAAACACACGACACGCAAAGTATGCAGCTTTAAAAAAACAAACCTCTGTCTACTTTTTCCATTTCTTCCTCTCTATCGTCTCATCATCTGTAATAGTATTTAAGCTCTCCTCCTCCCCTCGTTATGATCATCATCATGATCACCGTCATCAGAGAGCCTTCCTCAGTCCTCTAAGAGCACCGGATAGACAGTCAAATGATTCAACTCAATACATCTTTTTCTTTAAAAAAAATATTTGTGAATTTGAGGAAAAATCATTGAAATCAATGTATTTTTCCTGGACACATCTAAGTTTTATATCTTCTTGAAAGTGAATCTCATTGTTTCTTTTATTTTCTTTAAAAATGCAAAAGAAAAAAAAGGGAAAAGTATGAAGTCGAGGCATTTCTTCATGTTAAGAGGTTTTTTTTTGTGACGATGGCAAAGTTTATAGACGCTGTTAAAGTAAAACAAACCCCAAATTTAACACCTTCTTCTTAGTTTTCATGAATAATTCATGTTGTGCTGCATACTTTGGCCTGTGGCGAACCACCCGAGCATTTCACCCTCTGGTGTCAAACAGTTCGGCTCCTCCGCAGCACATTCCTGCTGTCAGGCGTTCGACGTGCAGTTTAACGTCCGCTGGACCCGCAAACTTCCCCTCAGTGGGCCTGAAACAGTGTGTAATCTTTTCTCTTGGTGTCACTCAAATAAGTGAGCACTGGAAATGATGAAAGCTTACAGCTTATGATAATGCCTCTCCGAATAATCTTGAGTAATCTTCAATCAATGATGGGCCCTATCAGATTCCAGACACTCATTGACAGTCGGAATATAAGAATATATAATAAAAAATTAATAAAGAGCAAGGCTCTAACTTTGACATGAGCTATATCTCCACATCTATCAGATAAGACTGCATAATTAAAATGCCAAGTGTGAGTATGAAGAGAGAGAGAGAGATAGAGAGGAGAGTGAAGGGTTTTGATATTTTATAGAGATTTACTTTTCCATGACTTGTTTAATGTGTAGACTTAAAAAAAAAAAAAAAAAAAAAAGAAGAAGCCCGATGTGTTGCTGTAGTTTTGACAATGCAATTAAAGGTTTGTAATCCCTACCCGGGCTTCTTTTTATTTATTTTTTTTTTATTTTTGTCAGTTTGGACGAAGGATGTGATGAAATGTGCAGCGGCGGTGACAGATGCAAGTTTATTAAAGGATTAGAGTCTCCCGGGGACGCAGAGGTGTTACTTTTACAGCTCAGAAATGAAACGGGGAGGAAGCAACTTCAGCTTGTTTACACGAACGACGGAGCGATCGTTCAGCCGAGTATATACAAAGCATCAGAGAGAGCTACAGTGAAGAACACCTCTCGCTCCCGAACACGGACTGCGTAGCGTGCCGTCGCAGGCCGAAACTTCATCCAGACGAACACAAGAGATGCAAGAGATTTCCTGCTTACTGGAACAACCGTGCAGAAAAAAACCCAACTGGGCTGAAGAAAGTGACATATTTCACGTTTCAAAATACCAGCCCCTGTGACACGCACACTCCTTCCCTCTCCTCCTCCCTTGCCTTTTGTTTTCTTTGACACGTGCACTCCAATTAGCATTTTCCAGCCATTAAAAGGGGGGAAAGAGAAGCAGCCAAATGTTTGTCTCTCCAAGCTCTTTCTTTTTTTTTTTTTTTCCAAGAGTTTCTTTTATTTTTTTTGGCGTTGATGGAAAAAGGAATAGAAAGAAACAATCAGAACGTGGAATATCATCCCCGATGTTAACATTATCGTCTACACATAACAGTTAGCAGTGGCTTTGTGTGGGGAAAGTGATGTGACAACGCCACCGATTGTGTTTATGGGAGCAGTTGTCAGTTCCACATTTGGAGCAATTAAAAAGGAGTGCTTAGGGAGAAAACACGAGAAATTAGGATTATTCTAGCCCTCAGCGGCAGCTTGGAAACCTGTTTAACATTTCCGCTGCTCCGAGGAATCCGACTCCAAGAAAACAAGTCCATGAGCTCGCAGCGACCTTTCTGAGATGAAAAAAAAAAACAAAAAAAAAAGCACTGCAGTCTGCAGTAAGGCCACGGCGAGAAGTCGCGTCTTTTTGTCATCGCCCCTCTGGTGTGTCAAATTAGAGCTTCCTAATCTTCGGCTTTACTCTCAAATTTAAATCGGCGAATCTCAAATTGCACAGATCCCTCGCTGCGGGCTCTGGCTGCGAAAATCTGTCACTGCCGCCAGCGCGCCGTACATTAAGGGAGGAAATGCTCTTAAAAAGGTGCTTTTCTGACATTAACATGACTTGTGTGCATAGCGCCGGTCGATCTGTGCAGTTTGAGGCATATATTTATGAATAGGAACCTTTAATTAGGGCTTGTGTTTCCTCCCTAGTCACATTGAGGGATGGTCCTCGCCGACATTCATTAATGATAATCACCAAGAGCGATGGCATAGCTACAGGCCAAGTCTCCGGGGACCCGACACTTGAAAAGAAGCATTAAATTACACAGAGGGACTCTTTAATTGCAAAAAGGAAAATATATAGCCATCATTGTTAAATATGATTTTTTTTGTAAGCCTTTACTGGTTCACGGATTTGTCTAAGGGTTTCTTATCCTCGCGCTCCTTTAAATGAATCTCGGGCCACATTTCCGCGATAGTATGCCACAGAGTCTCTGCAAAATAAAGCGTTTGAAAAACAAACCGAAAAAAAAAAAAGAACTCTGAACGGTTTCCTTTTTACATGTAGCTTTCCATCCCAGTGTTTTGCTGTATATTCAAACTTACTGAAAAGCAGATTGATCTTATATATTGTATGTAAAAAGGTCCTCAGCCTGTCATAAACCAAAAAACAAGCCTGCGTGTATGCGACCGGAAAATCTACGTGTTTGTTTGTTTTACATTGCTTGACTGAAGCAGTTTTGTCCTCATGAGGCTGTAAACCAAGAATAAAAAACACTTTCTATTTTGCACACGGTATAAATTCATATATTGTTCTTAAAATGATGTAAATGGAAAATAATGTCATGCATGAACACACAGACATATGCATGCACACATTGGTGCACATGCATACAGACATTAGTAGCACTCACACACACACACACACACACACACACACACTAACACACACCCTAACTCCTGACCTAATTGCTCAGTCTCACTCAACTAATTAATCACAGCTGACTTAACATGGTGACAAGGTTAGGTAGGTGACATTCTCCCCCCCCAAAATCCCGTCTTTTGCTTTCCTTTCCTCCTGTTTTTGCTCCGGTGTGCTGTTGCTGCTGCCTCATCCACCGTCGTCTGAAGCTGCTCCCTCCTTTCATTCCTTCACTTTAATTATTCCTCCTCATCTTCTTTCATTTGTCTGTTCGATTCCTCTTAATCTCCCCCTTTTTTTTTCCCCCTCCGTCTTTCCCTTCGGATCAGATCAGACTGGAACGGAGAGCATAACTTGGCCCACATCTATTTTTACCTGTTATGGGGGGGGGGGGGGGGGGGGGGGGGGGGGGGGGGTTTGATGGTGGCTGGGTGGAGGCTCCACAGAGGTGAGTGGGCATGCTGGGAAAGGAAGGGGAGGGGGTTAGGGGCGGGGTCACAATGCCCCATTAATCAAAAAGAATGACACTCATGTCGTGCCTGACAGCCATCCTGCCACCCATACGTCTGTTCCCCTCCTCCTCCTCCATCCCACTCAAACGGGACAACTTTAGTGACGGGGAGGGTGAAGACGACGACGACGACGGAGGAGAGAACGAGAGGGGGTGAGGAGGAGGAGGAGGAGGGGGAGGAGGGGGTGGAGCAGTGGGGGTGAGCGAACTTTATTAATCAAGCATCTCAGATTAATTGTTATGAAGTGTCACCCATAAATTCTCCATTTGGATTTAATAATCTTGGAGGTAGACTTAACAATCTCTGTCGTGATTTGAGTTTTATTGAAGAGGCTGCAGAGAGAGGGAGACACACACACACACACACACACACACACACACACAGAGGGAGAGAGAGATACAGTGACACAAATAGCTTCTCAGCGGACAGTCCTTCTCCGTATGACAGTTATGAAATACAATTATCAGCAAGATCTGCTTAAGAATTCATCAACTGCACCCCTGCCTTCCAAGGAGAGAAAAGGGAAAAAAAAAAAAAAAAAAATCCAACATACAAAGCAAGTCTTAACTGATAAGACTTCTCTTTTCCTCGCAGCCCTTAAACCATCATTTCAATTTCTCCATCTCAGACGTGTTAAGTCACTCTAAAGGTGCGGCGAGCGCGTCGCTTTGAATGCGCCCGGTGCGTTATATTAAAGCATAAATCATGAGGTAATCAGGGAATATGATAAATGACACAGCCGCATGCAAATCGCCCCCCGATCGTGAGTAGTTTGTTTGAAATGTGGCGCCCGTTGGTTTGCATTGGGGGTCAATAATAGCAGTTAATCTCTGGGTGCGGTGGAAGCGTACTGTCACCGGATTGCGCGGCAGCCGTGTCAGCCTCTCAAAAGTAACAGAATCATAAAACGCAAATGATTTCAATCAGCTGTCGTCTAATTGCAGCTGTATCTTTTGAAACGGAGGAAGAACGGCCACTATGTAGGTTGACAGTGTGCATAAAATTAGCATAGTTTTGCATATCGCGGTGCCGTTAATGTTAGTTTTATTGGAGGCCCGGGTCTTCCTGCTTTTTTTTCTTTTTTTCCCAGCATGTTGGCATTGTCTTAAAGAAACATGGCCACAGCACAGAAGAGTCCAGAGGATGGTTGTGGAAATGGTTCCACTCAACAGTCATTAGCAGACAACGTGGAGCTAATTTTGACATCAAATACCAGAATCTGGTCTTGCTTCCAACTCCAAACGCTATTTTGTCAGATCTGGGAAGAAGCTCCTTCCGAAGAGAAGTGGTGACAAAAGACAGATCTGAGGAACACAAAACGACTCTGCCTTTGTTCAGAGCGATAATGGAGAGTTTAATGTGACAATTTATTTTTTGTTTTTGCAAAATGCGGGAGAAGCTTGTTAAACATGTGCCTTTAACTACATGTTCCACTTCGCCAGATATCATCCTGATCAATGGGGCCGCGGCTCCGTGAGGAATGGCGATAGCCGGATCCCCCGGTAAATGTTTTAGCTATCAACGCCGCTTCATCCTCCGTCAGCCGGCGCCGCCGCCGATCCCTCACTGCCACCGCTTCCTGGTTAAACCCGGGCCCGTCTTCCCCCGTCAGTAATTGCGGTTGTCAGCCGGTGATGTGTGACTTGTGAACGATTCCCTCACTTCCAGCTCATCTGTTTTACTCAGTCGAGAGCTCTAATTCAATGAGATGGAGCAGAAATTTTCAAGTAATCCTGTGACACACGAGCCCCGCGAGAGGCCAGACCACAGACCGTGTGTTTACACACACTGTGATAATGTGATTAAGGGCAAAGTAAGGCAACACAAATTAGTGCAACTACCGTGGTTAACTCTTTAACCAGGTTATATTATATGAACGAAGAACCTAATCAGAGTCCAGTAAACTCTGTTAGGAGACCTTGACTGCAAGTCAGTCTTTCTAGTTTGATGCTAAATCTTCAAGATGTACTGCTGTTTTGGGAAAATAAATAAAGTTGGTTCTTCTGATTACGTCTTACAGTCTGTTGGATGATTTTTTTTGGGGGGAAAAGTTGTCGTTTTTTTTGTAAAAATCTGCCATTTAGAACAATTCAAGCTTGAGATAAGTTGGGGCCGACTTACCTAAAGCTATGTATGAGAATAAAAATCTCTCATCAAGTCTACAATTACAGATTAAGTATGTTAAACTTCATATGCCGTCTTTCACAAGAGGAGATGCCACAAAATAAATCATAAAAGAAAAAAAACTTTCTCAAACACCCTTTGATTCAGTCCAGTATTTAAAGATAAATACACCAACAACATGTTTCCATACATCTAGAAAGCTCAAAAATATGAAATGTAAAGTAACACTGTGCCATTACTGGTTTGGTTGAGTGGTAGTTCAAGTTTTTTTTTTTTTTAATACGTTTTCTTATAATACTCAAAACTGTATGGTCAATATTCAGGGGTGATAAAAGCCCCTTGACAGAATGTTTTATATTTAGACACATCCTATTTCTTCTTACGTTTAAAACTTTTAATGTATTTCCACTTGTGCTTTACGAAGACAAGAAATGAGCAGATTTGCATCCCGAGGCCTCATAGATAAGAAACAAAATGAGACTTTTTAAGAGTGTTGCTGTCTTGTCTGTTGAGTGGAATGACTTGCTGGGTTAGAGTCACGTCTGCAATCAGTTTGGTTTAGAAAATTGTTCACATTGACCCACCTGGACATTCATCTCTTAATGATCTATTAACTAGTTATAACCGATAGCTATTATAAAGTGTTACCTGTATTTCATAGCGCTCCAGTTTGGATTCCTCACCTGCAAACGATAAAGTCAGATTTGCCCTCTTTATTAAATAATGATAAATAAAATGAAGCTCCAGCTCTGTATCTGCCCCGCTCTGTTCATTGCGTCTGCCCCAGTGGTCAAGGACACCCCTATCAGTGGGCGTCAGGTAGGCCCCATCCATCAGGGAGCCATGTGTAATGGAATCAACCGGTGACAATGATCATCAGCACTGCAAACAATGGCCCATAAACATCCCCTGACAAGCGGTCAGACTCGAGAGGGGGGGGCGAGCGAGGGGGGCTGGGCGGCGGCGGCGGCGGCGGGGGGGGGGGATTGAGGGATCGTACGTGCATCCACACGTGTGAGCGTGAGTCAGTCAGACAGAGGGAAAGAGAGAGCGAGAGACTGCAGCACGAGGTGAGACAATACAGTAAGAGGGAGATATGATCCCCCCGGGGGGGGCGAGCGTGTCGAGGCCAACGTGCCGAGTCCGTAACCAAATGTCCCCGAAGGGTCAGAGTTCGGACATGGCTCAGCTAATTTTAAGCCTCCGCTTCCTTTTTTTCCCCCTTCTACCTTCTTTCTTTATTCTGGGGAGACTGGCATGATTTGCATTCTGCAGATTTTTAGCCTCTTTATCAGGCAAGTGACCATCGGGCAATTCCTGCAGTTTACTGCAAGTGACAGGTTCATGCTCAAACACACACACATACTGTGTAATCTCTCACACACATCCAGCACGAAATCATCCAATGTTTCACAGTAAAACTGCAAATGTTAATAATTCAAAAGCCGATTCAAATTTTGTTCAAATCAACCTGTCTTTCCCATCAACAGAGAGACCAACAAACTGCATTTCAGAAAGCGGCCTGATTTGTTCGCAGCATCTGATCATGGAGTAAAACCATCAACCTCTGACTTGGGAAAAACTAAAAATTTCCCGTTCTTTCCGAAACAGCAAAGCGTGGCCAATCATTTGCTTGCCTTTCCCTCTGTGTCGGCGACGAACAAAACCCAATTAGAGAAGTTGAGGATTTCAAAGAAAGCAGAAAGTGGAGGATTTTTTTTTTCTTCCCTCCTTTTTCCTCTTCATCTTAAGTTTCCATCGCGAGAAGTAGTTGTTGCTTTTGTCAGGCGGGGTGTTTCGTCACTCCACTTTTTTTTGTCAGCTGGTTTCCCCTCTCTGCAACACACACATACACACACGCGCGCACACGCACATGCACGCGCAGCAGTTTAATTAGCCGCCATTTGTCTCGGCTTTCCCTCTTTTCCTCTGTTTATCCGAACGTCAGGAATGACACTGGCCAATTAACGCAATGAAACAGTTGAGCCCCCTGTAACACTTGGAACAGTACGAACCAAGAGGGATATTTGCTCGGAGCTCAAGGACTGATGTGTTGCAGCCGTGCGTGAGCGTGCGAGGTGTGAGGAGGCGGAGGAGGAGGAGGAGGAGGAGGAAGGAGGGGGGGGCTCAAACAAAAAGAAATGTGAATGACTAAGCTCAGCGGGTGTTTAGCAAAGATATTTCCCCTTGTTTTATTTTTCCCTGTTATTAGGTCAATATTATTTGTGTAATTTTTATTTCGGGCTCATCAAACAAAAGATGGCTTTGTTATTGGCACAAAAAAACATGTGTGATAGCGAGACGGAGGCGAATCATTATTTTATGTGTTGTCGTTAGTGGCAGGCTAAATTGACCCTGAGATTGGCTCCGTCTTCAAAAAAAAAAAAGAAAAAAAAGCCCCGCCGAAACCCAGGGCAACAGCTGGATAATGGGCGCCGCAGTGATTTACTAATTGTCTCCGGGACTCAAATTAATAATTGGCAAAAGCTTTAGCTGAAGTGCACATCTAAGTACTCTTTGTCGTTCACTTGTATCTTCGGAAAAAAAAAAAAAAAAAAAAGGCACAAAAGGCGGCAGAGACGATATCATTAACAGGCTTTCCAAATTGAAACAGTCATCGAGAGCGTCTTTAAATGCCTCCCGAAGCTTTTGGTTGAGTGCAAATGACATCTCGCTCATTTTGCTGGTGGCTACATGACTGATGTGTTGAATAAGACAGTCCGTTTTGACGCTTTTGAAGGATCCGGGTTTGAAGTATATGATTCTGAAGTGCCAGCATATGCTTAGCGAGATAAGTAATTTGACACACAGACATCACAGGCTGCAAATCTTTCGTCTGGCTGCCTTGAGTGTCCACGTCGGGCGCTTTTTCAAGAACACTTTACAACTGTCACAACTGACTGTCAGCGCGCAAATGACGCACGCAAACGAGCTCATTTTGAACACAGATTAGGACAGCTGTCATATCAAGAAAGAAAGAAAAAAAAAAAGTATAAATCCAGACTAAAAATACCATTAATTTGATCTCGGGCGTTTTTGAAAAATTAATATGCTATTTAGAAAGCAAAAGATCCCTCTTTCTTAGCATCAGTTTGTTCATTAAAGTAATTAAATTAACTGCTCGTCCTCCAGAGTGAGGGGGGAATTAAAGCAGGAGTTATTGAAAGCAGCAACAAAGACAGTGGCGGAACAGAAGACCTGCCTCTGACTGAGACACCAAACACTGAGCGAATACACACAAATAAAGACACGGCATACTGTATATATCCTTACTTGCACACACACACACACACACACCAGTATATACAAAGCCACACACAAGCACGCACAGCTGCAGGGGGGTCAGAGCTGCAAACGAAGTCGCTGACATTGTGGCACTTCTTTGGCAGCGTTGTGCAGGTGTCGTCCGCACACCGGCTTCTGAATAAATGGATCTGAAATGATTTACCGAGGGTATCTGCCACCTGAGCACACAAGCGCGCACTCACACACACACAAACACACACAGCGCACAACACAAGCTTCTTCCCTCCCTCCTCCCTCCCTTGTTGTTCGTATGGAGACGAAAAGACACCAACACACCGAGGTCTGGCACAGAGCTGCATCCTATTGTACTGCCTGCAATCACATCTTGTGAGACACACACACCAACACACGCACACAGCACATAAACAGCTTATATTCCCATTTTGTCGCTGGATTCATCCCCCTTTTTCTTTCAGACGTGATGTAAACGTACAACACTGAGAATAGCGGGCTTCCTGACCTCTGCTCGGCGGCAACATCATCAGCTGAAGTATCCACGGCTGCATGCTAACAGGAGGAGACGTGCCTGCAGCAGCGGCAGCAGCGGCAGCAGCAGCAGCATGCAGGACAACTGGCTCAGGGCAAGAGCACATCTGGATCACCGCAGCTGTTGTCACCTACAAGCCACTCGTAATCAACCTGGAGAGCAGCGCACCTCTTTGTTCTGTGATAAACACTCAAGAGTGTGCACAATAAATAAACAATGTAACCACACCGCGAGTCTGTGTAGAGAGGAGAGGAGATGTTAATGCTACAAAGCCATGAGCACAAACTGACAGCGATGAAGGTGATGCCGTTGCTGAAGAGCTGCTGTCGCAGTGCGATGTCCCGATGGAGAATAAACACTGTGTGGCTTCTGAACGATGGACAAAAAAAAACAAAGTCGTATTTTTGTTTTTATGGAAAGAAAATGAAAACTTTACTCTCCAACACAATGATTTGTAAAAAGCTTTTCTATTATAAACCACAGAAACATACTCTGAGGGGTGTTATATTCAATAAATGAATCAGGGAAAAGTTCTGTGTCCAACTCCTTGCTTGTGTGAATGTGACTGAAATGTGAGTCAAAAATGGTTCATGAAAGTAAGAAACTTTACTAGATGTTCTCCAGCTTTTCCTTTGAACATTCCAAACTGCAATCAATACTTCATAGTTTATGTGTCATGCAAACAATACAGAAATACCTGGAATTATGGCGACACCAGGTAAGAAAATGTAGCTTTCAGTGATTTAAATTACCACGATTGATTTCAACCAGTTAAAAGATGATTGTCCAGGAACACGTCCAGCAACTCTAAGGTCTGTTTCCACCTCATCAAGATCAGGGAGAACATGAAAACTAATCACATACAGCTCCTGCAGGCTCAAGCCTTGTTATGAGTCCTGTGGTGCAATGCCTAATAACAAATCTATTGAAATACATTATCAATACAGTCTAAATGGGAATTTATAAATGACGGAAATAATTGTCTTTTTAATCTTCAATCCCACTAATTTCAGCTTGAAAATTGTAATTTTTCTATCTTTTTCTGTCTTACAAAACCATAAACTGAGTGAAGAAGGGACTTTTCAAGCTGGATCCTCAGGTTTGGAAAAGTCTGGTCAATGATTTCACATTTCATTCAGCCATTTTCAGACCTCAAACGTTTCAGATGAATTAAGAAAGTGACTGACAGATGAGTCAAATATTAAACACATCCTGTTTAAATATTAGATTACCATCCAGTTAACTCTGTTGAGCTGGTTTTTTAAAACTTCCTTCTCTTGATACATGACTTCATGAACTATTTGCTCCTGGTCTGAGAATTTAAACTGGAATGAAGGATTTTTTATGCTTCGAACCAGTTATGGTCGACTTCAATAAATGAAGCTTTTAGTGTCATTTGTTTTTGCTGATTACAGTATCTCTATGAGTAATTCACATTAGGAAGTGTAAACGGAAAAAAAAAAAAAAAACAAAAAACAGCAGTCCTTTCATTTACGCCACAAAACATCAAATATCTGACAGTTAATGAACAAAAAAAACACAAGACCGGATAAATTTCTCATGTTAGCAGCCACTCAGTGTTTGGATAAATTAATCCCAGAAATGTGGCATCACAGCTAAAATAACTGTCTGTATTGTGCCTAACATGACAACTGTTGTTTGAGATGACTGAAGCGATGCGAAAATCCACCAAGTGCCATTAAAAAGTGCGCCGAGCAGCAGCGGGCCGAGGGACCGACACACGGCGAAGGAGGCAGAACGCGGGGTTAACAGTCCGACTGTCGGACTCTGATGGGAGACGTGTCCCCGGCAGATGGGCAAAAAGAGAGAAGAGAGAAAAACAACAAAGTCAAGAGGTTAAAAATGGAGGCATCAGAGAGATACATCATCATCCCACCTCTCTGACACTCTGTAGGGCTTGACCTTACCAGGCTGCCGGGTTGTCAGGGGGGGCCTAATCAAGTAGTAGTCAGGGCTGCCAGACCTGCCCTGGTCTGAGAGCGCGCACGGCCCCGGCTTCATCAGTCCAGGTGATACATGTGCATAAAGAGTGGCCGCTTCACCTTTCCTCCATGTTCGCTTTGTGCGCGGTGGAGATATAGGTCAAACAGTAAAGTGAAGCATGAGCGATCTCTGCTGCTCTGGACTAACACACAAACTGAGAATCAAAGCTTTAAAGCCTTTCTTTATATTTCTGGCACCATTTTTTTTTTGTTTTTGTTTTTTTTTTTACATTTTAGAAGAATTATAGTGTCTTGTATCCTCTGTTGGAGACATATACAGTCAGTAGGAAGCTTACAAACTGTTTCTTAACTCATATATTAATACAGCTTTAGATGGAAGATGCTGTCGTAAATTTCACAACCCCCATTGAGAAAAAAACAGCAGGCTTCAAGAAAAACAATCAAATTAGCTTTTACCACAACCGTGTAAACAATATCTGTGAAGCTTTTCCGAGCGTGCGTCTCCTGAACTGAACGATCTCAATGATGACAATGTATTTCACATGGAAACACACAAGCACCACAAGAGATATTTAATTCCACTGTTATCCACAAAATCCAATTTAAAGGTGGCGACTGAGAGCATGAATATCATTAGGGGCGCATTAAAAAGTATTATTGACCTTTCTGTGGTTGTGGGAGTGGACGTCAAACCCAACTTTTTAAAGTCTCTCTCATGTAGAGTGTTATTAACATATGCCGCTCTTAATAAATTATTTCTGTCACATTATAAAAAAAAGAGAAAAAAAAAATTAAGCACAACTCCACAATTTTATGAGCCTGTAAAGGTGAAGGCCATGCATATTAAGTTTTTCATGCACCGTGAACTTTGGAGGTATGCTACAATAGGTTACATAATTAATTTCTGCAGGGAACCCTGAGCCATATATTCTCAACGCTTTCCCCGGTTCTCAAAGGGTGAGAGCCGGGATGTTGTAAAGCTAAGATAAGCACCGCCATCAGCTCTTACTGAGGTCTGCAATCCAACATTACTCACCTCGGAGCTGAAAATTACAAACAGCTGGAGTTTGGGAACTTATCAATTCAAGATATGTTAATCCAAGATCAGATAATGTACGCATTTTTGGTACGACGTGCTAAACTAGGAAATGACGAGGGTCTCAGAGTTTAAAAGCGGGAGTGATTGGAACATCATGTGTTCCAGACTGAGGCTTCACCAGCATGAAATGTCCTGAATAAAAGAACTTAAAACAGCATTTTTCTAAAGGTATTCTCTGCTTTTTCAATTGCATGTCTCCTAAAAAAGATTGCTGCTTTTTTCTGTTTAACTGATAGCTCTGAGATCTGTATTTTGGTCATTTTGTGTGTGTGTGTGTGTGTGTGTGTGTGTGTGTGTGTGTGTGTGTGTGTGTGTGTGTGTGTGTTTGTAGGGAGGTCTTTCTCACCTTATTAGCTCCTTTATGCACAAGGTGGTCAAGGTGAGTCACAATTCTTTCAAATTGAAGCAATACGTTTTTTCCACATATGTCAATGATTGTCAAATGTCCTTTTTTTCTCCAGAAGAGCAAAAACGACTCACTGCACCATCTTGTGGTCCAAAGTGGTATCACAAGAGCGACTGGGCTGCGGATAGCTGGCTAGCTTGTTAACTTTAGTAGATTAATATTAATGGAGTAGATTAGTGTTACATCAAAATAATCATTTTTTTGGCTCTTGAATAAAAATGTTAACACCAAGTTAAAAGCTAAGCAAAGGTAAAACATTAACACAATTTCAAAGAACACATTTTGATGTAAGGCGAATACTTCAACAACTATTAGCAAATTTTGAACGACTAAACGCAATCACTAAACTCGTGCAAACTTCATCACCCACATATGGAAAACACTTTCAGGAAAAACTACAGAATAATTTCTATGAAGGCCAGAACTGTTGTTTGATCCATGCTCTCATTAAATGATCCCTGGATACATTTAGATCAACTGATGAATAAGCAGATAAAACAGCAGATATAGTAAAGAAAGAGTACAGTAGTATAGAGTAAAATAAATCAAAATGAAGCTATTAATGTAATCCTAACATACAATTGGTGCTTATACTGTCTCTTATCAAAACCCCAGCAGTCCAGCTGAAGCCTGGAAACAGTTTTCATGTTGTTATTTTCACTGCTGTCACCAACAAGAACCTTCACAGCAGAAACCATGGTACAGTTAATAAACTCCACTCTCAGCCACCATCAGCATTCAGACGTGGCGCACGCGACCGCACGGTGAATCCCGCTGAACGAGCGGAGCGGGCGGATGTTTGCTCTGAGCTCTTGTCACATTGTGGTTGTGGTTGTGCTGAACGTAATCATCTGGTTTACTGATGGGGTAAATTTCAACCTGCATGACATCCCCCTGCGAGAATAAGAATGTGAAATCATTTTGCTCCATTTCGTGTGATAATTGCTTTCTGGGGCATTTTTTTTTCCACATTAACATCACCTGCTTTCCGTGTGTTTTTCTCGCTGAGACTTTCAGCGGAGGAACTTCAGGCTGAAGACTCGGTCGGGTTGTTTAACAAGCTCTGAAATCAGTTAAGAACTAATAACAAGGTGAAATCTGGTGTGTAGATCTTTGTGAAGTCATTTGAACGTATATACATTGCAACATGTTTCTAAAATGTCCGCCCTGAACGTAAGCATCCAGTTGAGTTTGGCGAAAAAGTGGATATATCAACAGCGCCAAGACTTCGGTTCCTAAGCAGAGACGCCCTGCTGTGATTTTCATTTGTCTCTCAGTGTGCAGGAGTTGTTAATTTGATAAGCTCAGCCTCATCCTCAGTCACCTCCTCTCACACCCCTCTATTGTTGAACAGAAGCAACCGGTGTAAAGCTGAAGTCTGTCTTATCTGCGTGGTCGCGAATCTCTCTTTTAAATTTCACTTCCAGATGTGTGACGGCCCACATCACACATCCGCTTGACGTGCGGAGGCGAAAAGTCACTTTTTTTTTATGTATCTGGTTTTTGTGATTTTTGGTTTTAACATACAGGTTGTTCGATTGAAAAAGTTGACTTTTAACTCATAAAGAAGGCTGTTTGAAAAGTGTGTTTTATGACTAAGGCCAACAATGTTTAATGGAAGATTACTGTTTGTTTACATGACAATGACGCTCGAAGCCCCTGGAAATAAAAAAAGTTTTAGAAAACAATGCCAAGGTGGAACTTTTCGAAGTCCAGGGTATATGCAGGTGAATGTCCACATTTTTATCTGTCATCACTGTGTACACCTCTCTCTGTCAACAAAATGAAGTCCAGTAAAGATACTTTCCTTTAAACTCTGTACACTGTAAAATAAACTCACCATCTTCAAATCTAACCCTATAACCTTGTTGTATGCAAGATGTACCCTGCTTTTTATTTGCTTTATTATTTCTCTCTAAAGCCTCATGCTCCAGTCGAGGACCGTGAATAAATAGAAAATAGTGAAGCGGCGACATGAGGCCAGGACCGATGTGGACTGATAAATCTACAGTCAAAGACAACATGATAAAGAAAAAAAAAAGGTACTAAAAGATTTCGATGCTGATTTTGAAGAATTTTTTTGAATTTCATACAAAACAACATGCCTGATTTGAATTCCTCGGAATACGGCAAACACAGATGCTTTGCTGTTAGTTTAACTATTAGCAGTCAGTGAACATGACTGACGTATTCTGCATGAATTAGGATGATTGAACACTGAACATCATCCAAGAGCTCGAGACAGCTTGTCAGTTCTAGTGGAGTCCAGTCTCATTTAGTACACTTTTGGTAAAACCAAATGAGCATGAAAGATATCTTTTTCTTACAAGATGGCAACAGGAGTGCTTTTTTTTTTTTTTTTTCATTTTTAACTTTAGTGAGAAACGTATCTATTTTAAATTACTCTTCGAGACTTAAATAGTGACACACTTTTGAAAGAATATTTGGTGAATTTTGACCATTTTTTCCAATACTCATGGTGTCTGTGTCATGGAGTTTAATGGTGTATTTTTCTACTGCCTTTAAATGCATTAGCAGACACGAATACAGTTTATTTTTATTAAGTATTTCAATGGAGGTAAAGTCCGCATTAGTTAGCTGTTTGCAGGCTGGCGGGTTTACATTTGTTAGAATAATGCTAAAATTATCAGAGAGTACAATAGATGTTGACGAGACTTTTGTTTCTTCCTTATATTCATTACCGGGTGTACTCCTGTATTCACACCAGATGTTCAGATATGTGTTCTCTTTCCTCAGCCTTGAACATGATTGTGACTTTTTCCAGTTTCTCCTAGGCATAAATAAATTATCCTTACACGATGTTCTGCAGGTATGCAGTTATGTAAACTCATTCATGACAGTCTTTTCCTGAGCTAAGCTATGCTTCATGGAGAGGCCTGGAGAGCCGGTATTAGCTGGTGTCGTCCTCCTCCTGCTGTTTGAGTTGTGAAGTTTAACCAGAGTCAGAAATGCTACATGCCTCCACTACTCCGACTATTATCGGCTCTGCAGCACAGAGGAGCCCGAAAACAGGTACAGCTGTGCGGTGAAATCGGCCCCGACAGCTGAATGATGTCAGTAGAAGAAGCCGGCGTCTCTCTGTACTTGACCCCTTCCCGAGTACGGCGAGCCGACACCAATATTGCTCGCCGTTGCCACTCAACTCATGACAGCTGAATGGACACGGAGGGAAAGTTTGGTTCTGTTTCTTCGCTATTCCTTATCTGCCTCTTACGACAGGAAAAAAAAAAAAGAAAAAAAAAAAAAACAAGCAAATCCCATGCACTTGCGGGAGAAGAACGACACGCAACAATAGCATCCACCAATAGCGCTGTCAAACAACGCCATCTCTCTCGGATGTTAAAAGCTTTAAGAGCTGAGGCCTCTGTGACATCCATAGCCTCTAGATGTCAAAGATGGTTGAAGACTTGAGAGCAGGCCTCTGTTTTAAAAATACTGTGTGTGGGTGTGTGAGTGCGCACGTCTCGGAGCAGCAAAAGTGACATTTGAGGGGCACTTTACAGAAGCCAGCGGTTGCTAGGGATCTTCTGTATCACCTAAAGAGCCTTTGTCAGTCATTGGAAAGCTGTCACCTTTCGGGGGGCCGATACGGTAGGGGGAGCCGGCTGACAGGTAGGAATTAATGAGAGGTGTATGACAGGAGACCTCAGTGCTCTTGTGTATGTGTGTGCGTGCGTGTGTGTGTGTGTCGGAAAGTGCGTCCACATGTGTGTGAGTGAGGCCCTTTGTCTCAAGAGGATGAACCACCTTCTTTGTCATCCTGATAGGGGAAAAGGGAGGGAAAATGATTCGGGCTGAAGACGAAAAGATTGGAGAGATTGCTCCAGTTCTTTGGCCACGCAAACCTTTAAATTGGCTACTTCCTGTTTGGTGTTCCCCCATCTGATTGCAGGACTTGTTGGTATAATGAGAGCACGGGGCGGCTGAGCAGCCCCGCTTAAACAGGCAGTCCCTCACCTTCATGCAGACGTGTGATTCTCATAATAAACACCTGTGCACACGTTCAGAAGGACACCGGAGCGCAGGACGCATGTTTTTCACCCCCGTTCACCCCCGGCTCCCCCCGGCAACACGAGACCGCGGGAGCAAATCCTCACAGAACAATTGAAGAAGCTCTTCAAACATGGTGCCAAATTACATTCTCTTTTACTAACATGTGTGTCTGTCTGCCGGTTTGTGTGAGCGCTCGTGTGTGTGTGTGTGTGTGTGTGTGTGTGTGTGTGTGTGTGTGTGTGTGGGTTGATGTAATAATCTGTGTTCCCTTCCACATTACACAGTTCTCCATCGCAGTAAATGAGTTCTGTCAATGTTTCTGCATCTCAATTACACAACAGGAATAATAGGCAGCAGCGTGGCGGAGAAAGAGGAGGAGGAGGAGGAGGAGGAGGAGTGCAGGCCAGCTCATCTCCAGAGCTGAAAGATCAAATGCCTCGTCGATGACACTCCGACTTCTTTTTGCTTGGTGAAATGCGGCAAACGGCCATCTTCATCCATAAATCATTTGAATTTTCCAAATCACAGAGTAAGAAGGGGAAATGACTGTGCGTCGCCTCTCTGTGATGAAGTGAGGATTGACAGATGCACCGTGATAAATCACAGCGCATTTGCCCGGCGAATGTTTTTGCTTGTGCGTTCACATGTGAGGGTGCACAAAGAAGATATCTATTTATCTTAAATGGAAATCAACACATCATGCAAATTACTGTATTTCCTCGGAGGTCAAATAACCCTCTTAAGCCAGAAGAGAGGCGCAGGAATGATAAGTTCCAGATGCCAGAGGAAAAATGGATTTATCAGCTGAGTGGACGCAAATACACAAGGTTTTATATCAAACTGTGTTCATGTGGTCTTGCATGTGGCAACTGTTAATATTTGAATTTTATTCAAACTGGCCATGTAAACACAGTGTAACACAATGAATTTAGATATCAAACCTGACTTCATTCTTTCATTGCTGAGAGAATCACTAACTAATCACTACTAACTTAGCTAATATCACTAGAAATATGTTAAGAAAAGAGAAACTTTGGGCTGCACCGATTAAAAACTGTTGATTAAAAGACTAGAAACATCAGATAATGTGTATTTCCCCCAACATTCTAGAAATATAGCAACATTTAAGACATGAAAGGAAAACACTATGCTCAATATCTGGTGTTTCAGAGTTATTAAGCTGGTATCAGAAAATAGAAGAAACATTCAGCCATATTTTTGAAGAAAAAAAAAGTTAAATGTGTTTGAAAGGTCCTGAAAACAAACTACAATCATCATCAAATGACATACCTGGCCATAGTACTGTAGACATGGCTCTTAAATAATGTCAGTGACTTGATTTGGGTTGAGATTCATCACCAATTTAATGTAATTTCAATGTTTTCATATTATTAGTATCGTCTGTTGACGTGATCCCCTTGTCTGAGGGGTCAATACAGCGAATAATTCCAACCTGTACCACAGAAGAGGCCAACAGTGATTCCAATCCTGATCAATCACAATCAATTCAAGACGTAATCTAAAGCACCATTACTGTTAAACTATGTGTAAATCTGAACCACACTTTCTTAAAATTCACTCTGTTTTTGTACAGTTGTCTGATGCTCTTACTCTACTTGATCTCCAGCCTGATTCTGACAGAAGAAAGTCACTCTTAGAAATGAACCGAAAACATAACCACAGGTGCCGAACGCTTCAATTTTGTACCAGTTCATGATTTTCATGCACATTTAAAAAATATTTCCCCAATTATTCATCCAGTTTTCTTGCAAATTTAATAAAACAAATCCACTTATTCATTTGAACTGTTGGTGACTCCAGTGAAAAGTGTTTGTTCCCTTTACAGACATTGAGAAAATCAACATTTTGTAAACCGACTCTTCTGCCGGGAATACGAAGACCAGGCCCGAGAGACGAGCCCAAGGACAGAGGAAAGTGAACAAAAGCGAAGGGTGTTTAGCTGTGTGTGTGTGTGTGTGAGTGTGTGCAGGCGCGTGTGTGTTTCATGTGAGCCCGTAAATCCTGATAGGAAGATGCTGATTTAAATAACTGACTCTCTAAGGATCTGACATAAAACTGCAAAAAGAAGAAAGAGATGGAGGAAAAAGTGAGGAGGGGGAAAAAAAAAAAGGAAAAAAAAAAAAAAAAAGAAACAGCCTTCACCGAGTGAGTTTATCAGCTTGGCACCTGCTACTGGAACATTCTTGATGAACCAAAGGTTGTCTTCATTAAGCGCATTAATATTCATGACGCATGGTAATTTTGACACAGAAAAGGTCTTGGTAACCTTTTCGCGTGTGAAGAAATTTTTTTACTTCTCGGGGAAATTACAGTCCGGCAATGACTTAATTAATGCTCGCTTTCTTGGCCACGGTTTGAGGGCCTGTCAGTTTGGCGCGGCGCTGGCTGTCAGGCACGCCGAGGGCTCGGCGAGAGAAGGATTGAAGGAGAGGAGAAGACAGGAGAAGCGAAGAGGAGAGGAGAGGAGGAAAAAGAGCAGACAGATGAAGTCAACATCCTGCCCACAGAACACGGTAATGGTTTGGCCTTCAAATCTTTCCTTTTTTTTTTTCACCCTCTCTTTAGTCCTCATTTCATTCTGCCCTTTTACCCTTTTTCCTGACTTGTGGATGTCTTGAAGCGTGACATCCAAGCATCGAATCAATGAGTGATAATTCCTACATGTGCGGCCGAGATTAAACGCTGGGAATACAGTGCTGTTTCCATTTGTAAATGAGATTAATCTATCACTCTTGATTTTTTTTTTCTTTAATTAAAACCAGCCGTGCAAGACTCGTGTGCCTCATTGCTGTTATGACTGACATCGCTTGGAGATCTATTGAATCAAACCTCTGTATAACTGTCTAATGGCTGATAATTTTACAGCTATATTCACACACATTTTTCTCTCTTCCTCCTCCTCCTCCTCCTCCTCCTCCTCCTCCGCCAAACACACATCACAAAACTACACAAACTAGTTTCCAATATAGTGAATCATTGCATGTCCGGCTCTAACATCGGGCAGTAAAAAATGTGAACATAAGGTAGCATTTCCTTTATCATGTCCCATAAAAATAGCAATTTGCCCAAGCCCTTGTAGCACAATATGGAAGGCGGTGTGTTTGGCTGATAATGTTGAGATGACAGATCGTTCCATACAGGGAGGTTTCTCTGCTGTCTGCCTGCCCCGTGCAATAAATCGCACAGGGAGGCCAAAAGAGGGGAGGGGAGGGGGTGGGGGGGGGGGTCTGAGAGAGAGAGAGAGAGAGAGAGAGAGAGAGAGAGAGAGATGGGGGAAGTACTTGGAAATCAAAGGGTGGGGGGGGGCAACAATGGGAGGGGATGAGCTGAGGTCAGGTGTGTTGTAGTGGGTAAACCCACCGGAAATGTTACAGTTAAAAACACAAAGAGATAGTATTATGATTAAAAAAACAAACTATAAACAAAGACTTTCCAGTCTGACCAGCAGATCGAAATTCTGAATAAATATCAACGTGAAGAAGTTTCACTTTTAGCGGAGCCGTATGTGCAGGATCGGTTCACCAGACACCTTACCAACAGATATACCGCCTCTGTGTTCGTACGTCACGCATCGCTTAATATATTAATCTATTTCAAACAAACGCCTTGGGCTCCTGTGTGCATTTTGTGGATGTGACAGTTTGTTGAATATGTAAATGCGGTTGAGTCAGATACCGGGGCTGATAAAGTAGCTCTGCCAATGTGTGCGCGAGTTCCACTCTTTTTGCTCAAGAGAGTGTGTGTGTGTGTGTGTGTGTGTGTGTGTGTGTGTGTGTGTGTGTGTGTGTGTGTGTGTGTGTGTGTGTGTGTGTGCGTGTCATCTGCCCTGCACTGTAGCTTTGATCATGCTCACTCGGCTCATTGCTCAGTGAGAAAACCTGCTTTACAGGAGTGTGTGTGTGTGTGTGTGTGTGTGTGTGTGTGTGTGTGCGTGTGTTTGTGTAAACAGTCGTGTCCTCCCCACAAAGTTGAGTTTTATTGTATGTATACTGGAGACTGAGAGAACGCTGCTGTGGTCTGCACTAAATCCACTTCAGAAACAAAATGATGCTCCCAGCGTCTGCACACGACAACAACCATGTAATCTCTAACACAAACAAAACAATGAGTATCACATTAAAACATACTTATTTTGAGTGAAATAACATAAAAAAGGTGAATTACAATCAGAAAATAGACACAAAAACCAAATTATAAATCAGTCGCGTACAAACGGAATTGATTTGAAGCCGCAGTAACAATCTTACCGGTAACATTTGAGCAAACATTCAGCAGCACCTTCTCAAGGCCTCCACAGTCTGGAAAGACTCCGAGCGTCAGCGTTTGACTTACTGGACTGTGATGACAAATAACACAGAAGGACGAGTGCGGTATCGGCCTTTTTCGAATGTGATGCTCAAGCCCTCATCTGTCCGGCGCACTGTCTTCCTCGCTCCTCATCTCTCTTTCCCTCTTACTCTCTGCCTTGTATCTGTCTGCCATTAGGCAGATAGTTGCCGCTCTCATCTGTATCGTGTCTCCGACCGTCCCCACAGGAGCACCACACAGTTGCTTGCTTAAGGATTCAGGAGCCACAGCCCCGTCCCACTCACCGATCCCATGGATCAAACTGACACTTGGTCAGCATCAGCACATTATGAACTATGGCCACCTGCCACCGCAGACACATTGTTCCCTCTGTAGTAATGTGAAGAATATAGAGGGGACTGGTGAACTCGGCCTGCTGACAGCTTATTCTCTCTCTTATCTCCTCGGCGGAGCGCGCACGTGAAAAGTGGACGGCGGGACTGCATTAGGATGTGAGGACGTGAATCATCCTATAGGCATGGGTTACCTTTCCTGTTTCTGCTGCCTTTACCATAAAATCAGATGTTAAAACTGGGGCGTAGGTCAATCCTGTGTCTCCTTTTCTGGAAAGCTGAGGTCAGTTCTTATTTCTTTACATGAACATTTACAGTCATTGCTTCACTTCTGCAATGAAAAAGACACAAAATGAATAAAACTCAGTCATATAGTCACTGCTTCTTCTCTAATCAGCCTTTATAAAACAACCATCTGTATGAAACCTGCTTTAATCACTGAACGCATACATGTTTATTCCCTTGCTTGTCCACTTAGGTTCAGCGTGGAGGGGAATCAAACCGTCGACACCTGTTTTAGAAGATGACCCACTGGACTCACTGTGCTGAAGTGCTGTGGTTGTTGAAGCTGAATAGATCATATTTTACTCAGCATGACTGCGGACTGAAGCTAAACTGCTGTTGTGGATAAAGGAATCTGATTCTGAGCGTTTAGTCCTGACGTATCGGTACATTTAATCTGATGCAGAACTGTTAACCGATTTAAATGCGGACTCGGGTTTGCATGCGGCTGCCCACAGTCGTCCTATCAGCCGAACACAACGGAGCCGAGCAGGACCCGCAGCAGCAGACAGTCGTCCCGCTGCATCCTCCGACCACTGTGAACACACTTCCTTTGGATTTTCATCATAATGATGCAATCTCCAGTGAATTAGATTTAAAAAAATGACCTCATTTCTAAAGATGAATTGGACCAACACAGATACAATCAATTTCTTTTATTTCCTATCTTTCAAAAGGCGCACACACAGTCGGAGAGCAAGACAAATGTATTCTCGCCTCTGCTGGAAAAAAAAAAAAAGAAAAAAAGAAAAAGAAAGGAAAAAAAAAGGGGTTTGTGTGAACTGGACTCTCCGCTGCTCCCTGTTAGGGCGTCTCACTCCTCTTTAGACTCCAGATCCCATTGACACCCTTCATGTATGACCAGGTGGCACCCATCCACTGAATAATGAAATAGGTGATTAAAGTGACTGATGTCCGGCCATCTATTCTCTCAGGTCTCCTCTTTAATGCCGCCATTAGGCTCTTGTGTCCAAACTTAGCTCATCAAATGGCCTCATTTATGGTGAACTGGCAGTCTGCAGTATATTGAGCTCAGTCTGAGGAGCACTTCACATCATCCTCACTTGAATTTATACTTACGAATTAATCTGACAGTGTCACTGACAGCATGCGGTCAGACAGAGGAAAATGTTTTTTTTTTTTCTCTCTTCCAATGCACCTTTCAAATTGGACACGTAACAAATGTAATTATCCTCTCAGTCACTCAAACTGTAGCACTCTTAGTGCAGATTATTGTCTCTTCTTACTATTAAATCCAGCTCGATTAAACAAGCCTAAAATATATGTTGCTGCCTTGGTCGTTTTGCAGGTACTAGAAATACACGTTAGCAGCCGGAAACATGCTGTGTGCAGCAAGAACGCAGGCGATTCTCCAGCTATCGCAGAGATTTAAACTTATCGATTCACGCCGGAAACAAACCGTTGTAGTGATCACATGTGCACGGTGCACGTGCAGCAACGTCTTCAGAGAAACAGCTCAGCAAAGTAAAAAAAAAGGACCAAAAAAACCAAGATACAAGCAAAAAATTGTACTTAACTGCTGATCGCCTCTGAAATGATCTTAAACTGGTGATTTATTACAATATAGACAACTAAATTGATGTCTTTTCACTAATTGTTTGTAGGTTTCAAGTTCATACAGCAAATTTTCAACAATAACGGATAAAAAAAATGTTGACATACAAAGGTACGGCAGGTTTGATTTAGAAACATTCCTACTCTGAGAAAACAACAGTAACCACTGCGCAACCGAACCTCCCTGAACCGATTTATCTAAACATAATTTTTTACATCACTGTCAGCTGGAATTGGTTCCAACACTCTGAGATCTTGAGTTGGATAAAGCAGTATGAAGGATGGATGAACAGTTCGATAGCAGTGGGCTCGAAGTTGGAGCAGGGAGCCTGCGAGCAGGAAGGCTGGGGTCTGAATCCCACTGAGGGTTGTGTCAGGAAAGGCATTTGGCACGAAACTTGTGCCAAGTCAAACATGCAGATCACCATCTGCCGTGGCGACCCAGGAACGGAACAGCCGGAAGACGACCGTAGTTTGATAGTAGTCACGATGTAATGCGATCCAGTCGCACTGTCCTGAAATCCAGCAGCCCACTCATCTATTCAGAACATCGCAACACGAACTTCCATTCAAAGCCTCAACCTAAAATTATATTCATACATATATCTGTAGGTTACCTGACTTTCCTTTACTGTTCTTGACCCTCAAAGTCAGGAATCCTTGATATATTTAATTATTAAAAGTGTACTGGTGACAGCATACAAGATGATTTCAAGATTGAACTCGTTTCAGCTAAAACGCCAAGAAGAGTGTGGCAATTACTAATTTCTGAACAGAATTCCCTTCATTGTGTACAAGAATTTTTCTGAAGTCGAGGCGCCGGCATTAAACTTGAAAACCAATCTTCAGCACATGTCAAGAGATGTCAAGATGTCTCACTTTCAGTTCCAGTTCGCCTGTGATCTGCATTCTTAAAAGTTTCCAGAGAGCAGCTTTTAGAGGAGAATCTGAAATCTGGCATTTGCCGGCATCAGAAAGTGAAGGTTGCCGAAGCTAAAGGTTAATGTTGCGCCTATTAGGAAGCATTCGCTACAGAATTTCAAAAATAAAAGCGTTACAAAGAAGAAAAACACAAACTAAGGCCAAGGTTAACAAAGAACACAGGCGATGTTCTTGATTTTTGCTCTTGAGATTATCAAAATGATAATTGCCACTTCTTTTTTTTTTTTTTTTTCTGCACATACTCCTACCTGCATGTGTACTTCTTGGCCTTTCAAATTCTCCGGTGGAAAATTAAGTACAACTTGAGGAGCAGCACATAATCAACAAGTAGGTCTTTGATTTATTTGAAAGCAAAATATTAAAGCTGGAATTGCTGGAGAAAAATATAAAAAAAAAAGTCCAAAGTTGAAGGATAGAGGAAGAATTTGCCTGGAGTCACCAAGTTACAACAATAATGTATTTGCCTACCAAACCTCGTGTGCCCCCTCGCTGCATCGCGGCATTACTGTCACCTGGCATGTCAGACCCGTCTGCCAAATGCGGTCTTTAAGTGGACGAGGGACCCAAACGTGTCACTAACATTCGGGCATTACAGACAGCTAAATGCGCTAATGGGTTAGCTAATGCAGGGGTATTCACCAGTGGGTTGACCACACACACACACACACACACACACACACGGAAAAAAACAGCATATGCATGAAGAGACGGCTCACTCTCACTCATTCTGTCATTCAGTCATTGCGCAGGTACAAGATTATTCACTCAGACATTAAGCACACAGAGAGGGAGAGGAGTTACAGGCGCCCACACAGGGCATGTCCGCTCAGCCGTGCTGTCAGTCACAAGTAGCGCCACACACTCCCAGAGTTTAGCTCTCTCAAAGTGGGCCGGATCATGAAATCATGTGTTTATCTTCATGGAGCGGATTGTTGTTTGGGTTATCAGCAGGGGGCAATATTAAAAAAAAAACAAAACAAAAAAAAAAACAAAACTTCAGCTAAACCCTGTATTTTTATACGTGTAGGTAAGTTTACTCATGACCATGAGTTGGATGAATACAAGGATTAATGAGTAGAGTAAAATTAAATTAAATGAATATTAAAACCCTTCACCTGTATTTTTCATAATCAGCAATTCTTATGGTAGAGGAAATTCTTGTTAAATAAACACGCATCGGCTTACTGAAATTACTACTGTGTACCTTAAACAGAATGACAACACGACAAAACCTCGGTCTGTACACCAATACCCATTTCCCACTGGCCAAAAAAACCCGTTTAAACACGTTAACAATTGGCTCCTCATGGCAGTGGGAAAAGGTTTAATCGGCATTTCGACCCGGGTCATTCGACCCTGCAATCGACCCGGGATTTTAGCGGGTCAGCTTTCTTCCAGCTTTTAGTGGGAGGGACACATCTGACAACTTACATTATGACGTCGACGCAGCGTGGCTAAGTTAGCGCGCTAGTTGTTGTTTCTGGACGCAGCGTGAGATTTCCTTCGTCAAGATGACCCAGCGTTGGCAAGATAGCGAGACCAGAGAGCTTCCCCTGATCCGTGGGGAAGAGGAGATTTGTCTACAGGTAACGGGGAGTGTGTTCCGCTGCATTTCGTTGTGCTCCGTCGTGTTGATGTCATCAATGTGGGACAACATCAGCGCGGGAAAACGCAGCGGCGCAGCTTGCCAGCAGGTGGCTAGACCCGGGTCTGCACGCAGTGGGAAAGGAGTCTAATAAGGCGATTGTTAGCGGGTCGAAAACACGGGTCGACCTGCAGGAAAGGGGTACAACTGTACCAGGGCCCAGTTTAAATGTTTTCAAGTGGAAATGTTTTGCTCCATTTTGGCAACGGTGCTCAGAGCCACTGAAAACTTTTTTTTAAAACCGCTCCCAAAGTGGAACTTTCTGAGAACACTTCGACCCCATATCCATGTAAATGGGGGAAAACAGCTTTTCTGAAACTTCTTTTTCTCTCTCTCTTTCTTTCATAATAATCATTCTCAGTTAACCTTTTGAATTCCTTTATTTGTTCTTATTTGGTATTTAATGTTTCCTTTTCCCATTTCCTCTTATGACTGTATCAACCTTCCTGTGAAACACTTTGACTTGTTAATGAGAAGCGCTGTTCGAATAAAGTCCGATTGCTCGGTTGATAAATAAATATATTGCACTTGAGCGTCACATTGTGACTTCTCTAATGGAGTCCCTGGTCCTGCTTGGCGTTCGCGTCCCCTCATGCTGCTGCTGCTCTAAATACGGCACGCTCCCGGTCAGCTCGCCTGGTTAAGTGGAGATGAAGAGAACTTCCCTGTCGGGTCTTGTAGATCAAAACTTGACATCCATGTATTTGAAACAAGGTTCCACCTCCAGCATCACTCAGTGGGACACTGCACACTCTTGTAGAGAGACGGTAACACTGATGCAAGGCTTTGAAAGCAGCAATTAGCACTCCTGGTGGTCCACGCCGTTGTGTGTGTGTGTGTGTGCTTTTTTTTTTTTTTTTTTTTTTACCTTACCCATTCTCTTCTTTAACTTTCCCCTGGGAATAACTGTTAAGGGATACAATTAATTTTTTGACACAAAAATGAAAGTGTTAATTCACCTGTGATAATTAGAGCTATTCTTACCGCATGTTGATGAATGTAAAAATGCAGTGTTTATTTATTAATTAATTTCCGCCCCGCCGTCAGAATGAGAGCTCTCATAATTGTGTGATCTCGACTTAAGAAGGAAGTCTCAAAGGAAATAGATTATAGACCTGCCCGGCAGTAATGAAACATTGTCAAAAAATGTTCAGAAAAGTTACAGCATCTTCACTTTGATGTTCCCTTTTTAAAATGTGTCTGGAGAGTGTTTGATGGTACGGCGCGCATTGAAGCATCATGGATTTTATTAATTCTGTCGAGCATGTCGTTGAGATGCGGGATAAACAGCATTAACATTGACTTAGTTATCACATTTAGAATATAAAATATTAAAATATATTATTCTAAAGAAAGTCATACTAACATCCCCACTAAGGAATCAACAGAAAAAAATGTTTATTTATAGGCAGACTGCTATTTTATTCCAGCAAAAACAGATATATTCGGGACATATAGGGGTGATTAGATAGTAGCACACATTTTCCACTAACAAATACAACATTTTCTCCATAAATGACTGAGCAGGAACAAGTTAAAGCAACATAATGAACCCAGTTAGAGCTCCTGCTTCAATGGGATCAGAACAGCTGAGCAGCTGTTTTTCTGTTTTCATCACAAAAATATCCAGACTGTACCTTCGGAGACATGCAGCCAATAAATACACATTCAACATACACAGCCCATCTGAAACACACAGGTCACAGTTCAGCTTGTTTTTTGCCTGGATGTAGTCAGACTCTTCTCACCTTCATCTACAGGACGACAAAGTTTTTGGTTTGATCACACTTTTCCACTTCAATTCATTTATCGATAAAGTGACTTACTGATTTATACCAGTTAACATGCTGAACCTTCTGTAATGTTGTTTAAGTGTTGCTTCTTTACAATTAAAACTGAGTTTTATGAGTTGAAAACTGTGAATACAGCGTACCAGTCGTGAGTGGGATTAATAAAGTATCCAAATCTCTGCTCTTCTACTCTATCCTTTTTGGGGATGTTTTGTCATACAAATTCTACATTTTGTTATTAAACGGCCTATCTTCACTAGCTAATAACTGGTCTTCTCCTCATTGTTAATAAAATATAGGTTTCTTATCGTTTTTAGTAACATTTGACAGACTGTCCAACTTTTTTGTACTCTGGGCGACAGACGAAAAAAACTCCTGTTGCATGAGCTGCAGATGCCACACATACTGTACTTGCATGCAGGCGCACACACACGAACACACACTGAGCTCCTCGGTTTCCCGTGATGACACGGCCCAGCTACTGTCTAATGGCATCGCGGCCCGGCTGTGCCGCCCCGCCATCGCGCCGCAGGTCAGGGCGCTTATCCTATACGACGAGAGCGCGGAGGAAATCCATACAATCACCGAACGCTACGCCGCGGCGAACGCACGCCACGCTGCGCCGGTGGATAAAACACATAAATCTTATGAACTTATCGGGCCGCATCGCCGCCGCCGCCGCTTGATGCATGGTCATATCCACACCGGGGGGGGAGAGAACACGCTTGAAATCTGAAGAACCGCACTTCTTTTCTAATTCAGAGAAGAGAGAAAAAAAAAATAAAGATTGCACATAATCTGGAGCAACAATGGCTGCCCGAAATACCTCGGCGGTAACCTATCACCCTCGACAAAGAGCGGTCTTAAAGCATTCCGGGCGCAGTCAGTCAAGACAATCAGTGTCCGGCCGGGCCCGTCCCGCTCCATCTTGCCTGGCAGACACATAAAGGCAGCCATCTTAAATCACGTCTCGCGGCGCACATCTAATGACTACTGAGCCCCTGCATATTTCAACATTAATTCATTAGAGGCGGGGATTGGGGGGAGGAGGAGGAGGGAGGAGGAAGGTGGTGGTGGTGGTGGTGGTGGGGGGGGGGGGGGGAAATCAGCGGCAGCAGCAGGGAGAATCCTCGGCGCACTCTGATTAAGGCCGTTATGTTTTATAGAAGCCATTTTTCAATGCCTCCTCTGACAGCACTTGAGGTTATTAAATTGCGGGCTTCAAGGAAAGAGTGAGAGAGAGAGGGAAGGAGAGAGCGGGAGGGAAGAGGAAGAGAGCGAGAGGAAAGAGAAGATCATGCGAGGGAGAGAAAAGGGGGGAAAGACAGATGGATGCTGGAAAGAGAGGGAGAGAAAGAGCGATTAACAATGGCGGGGAGACAGGTTGCCAGGTCTCCTTTGGCGGCTGATAAAGTGAACTTCTGGTGATTTGTTTGTGTGTTACCTGTGGTTTCTGGGGTTATCTATATCTCATAGGGACGAGATTACTGAGTGTGTGTTGTACTGTACATAGAACGCAGCTATTTCCTCTCTGTCAGGTGTGATACAGGGATTGAGTGAAGATAAGCGACGGAGGACGCCACTGCGTCCACCGGGTGACCTTGAAACCCGAGTCCAGCACACATATAAGCTGTACATATAGAATCATCTGCTTTTGGTCAGAACAATATATTTTTTATTGCCATTGATAAGTGTTCTATATATTTCACAAATAATGTTGCTGTAGTCAAATACGGAGATTGCAGGTTAACGCTGTAGCAGAGGGTCGCACGGCGGTGCAGTGGTTAGAATTACATTTGCAGTTCGAGTCCCAGGATTGTTTTATTTGTGGATTTTTGAAGCAGCTGCTGTTCACTAAAGGAAGAGAAGATCCAGACCATCAGGCCTCTTGAAACTTTCCCATGATCCTCTTGCTTGGGTGATCACTTCATAGTTCTTGTTACTATAACTGTGAGGGACAGGTCTTGTAAATAGCATAGATGTTTCTTCATGTGATCGGTAAACTCCAGGTTTACCTGTCTACTATTCAACTGCTCCTTTCTGCAGGGGTTACTACAGCAGGTCTTGGCAAATTACACCGAAGACTTGAGTTCATTCTTACAGCAGATGCTCTTCGTGCTGCAGCTGGGATTCGAACACAGGTGCACAAAGACAGATCAAACCAAGTGTAACAGTATAACAGACAGAATTACGTACAACACATTTTGTGAAGTGAACTGAAAGACTACAGTGGTATTTAATGGAAGTAGTTACTGGAAAGGTGGAATATTACTTCTTGTCAGCAAACAGCAACTTGTTGTCTCGCACAAAGACGAAACACAATGAAGCAGCGGAGTCCGCTTCCCAGATCAGACGGAGTTTCTCTCTGAGCCCTTCCCTCCTCATGCCCTCTCTCTGCTCACATTAATAAGCGGTTTCCCATCAGCCAGTATCTCCTTCACTTTTTCCAAATGGCTGCTCAGTGCCGGAGTTGTCAAGAAATTGAGTCATCACGTCTGACAGCTGTTGCTTTTTCTCTCCCACGCTCGCTCACATGGAGGGCATGTTCCAGTGTGTTTGATAAGCCGGGCGATCAATATTAAAACAAGATGCAGCGTATGTCCCGTCCACATCCCAATAAACAAATTGGCCTTTGTTGATGTTAAAATCATAATAGATTGCTCACATACATGCAGAGACTCAGCGGGGAATCACATCAGCGCTACGCACAAAATCATAAAACAAAGCTGATCAAACCGATGGGAACGACAACACTGAGTCCTGTTATTTTGGCACATCGTGATCTGATATCTCCTCCACTGGCTGGACGCACAGAGTCCACACAGTCATTTACAAATCATCATCAAAGTGCTACGCCGTCGACGTTTGGCAGACTAACTGCAAAGGCTGCTGCTTCTGTAAACCCACCAGCAAGCAGAATTATACATGAGAAAAAAAAAAAAATCATTCTGGTGTCAGAAAAAAGCATAAAATGAGTGTTTGACCCTGTGCTGACATGCCCACAAACCGCAGGTACAGTATGTTAATCTCAGTCTCCACTGATCTGAAACACAACATGGAGCACTTTAGAGCTGTGTGGCTGAGAAAGATGTCATATGAGCAGCGACAAAGACTCACGAAATCACGAAACACACACACGTCACTGCTTACAGTCCTGCATGCTCATCCATGCCATCAGTGACAGTTAAACAATGTGTCTGTTTGGGGCCCGGCAGCAAGGATATAAATGGTTTCATTCCCAAAACACGACGGCTGTGAATTGTGAAGGGAGCAAACGGTCCACTGTGATCTTTAAAAAGGGAGGTGCGCTCAGTCTCCGGCGTTTGATTATACAGCTGAAATCACGCTCGCGAATTCTCTCACTTTGGATGCTGTTTGATGTGCCACAAAAAAAAAAAAAAAAAAAAAAAAAAAAAAAGATGAAGCACCAGAAGGGCTCAGGATGACAGCTGTCACTTGTAGTCCAAAGAAACTGAAGGTTGGAGCATGTTGTGAAAAGCAAAATATACTGTCAGTGTAGCCATCTGCATTAGGCTGGTTTTTTTTCCCCCCCTGATGTCATGAAAGTGAGAAATAGTGGAAATAGTCATAACATTACATGAAATATGAAAAAAGAAAATATTTTTTTCTGTTTTATATATATATATATATATATATATATATATAGAGAGAGAGAGAGAGAGAGAGAGAGAGAGAGAGAGAGAGAGAGAGAGAGAGAGAGAGAGAGAGAGAAAGAGAGGGATGTCAAAACTCTTTTTCCTTTTAATTTGTGAGCAGATCCAACACAGCACAGAGACCTAAGCTGAGATATCAGTGATGCTAACTTGTTGTTAGCTAACTAGCATTAGCTTCAGAGTGATGCTCTAAGGGATAAAAAAAAAAAAGCATAACACAAAAGATATAGCAGAGGGTTTTCTTTAGGACATTTCATTGTATTTCGTATCGGACGTCTTAAAATTGGCTTTATGTTGACTAATAATTTTGTGGTAATTTCCAATAGTAACATTGTTTTTTTTTTTAAGATAAGGACATTTTCTTCACATATACCTTGCATTGCAACAAAGAAAATCTTTAGCTTAAAATAAAAATAACCACGGCGCTATTTTAGCCGACTCAAGATGAATTTGGGCTGCATGTGGCCCCCTGAACTACAGTGATTTACTGTAGACTCATACAGTACTGAAAATGTCAAATTATTAGTCACCACAAGGAAAAAAAAATACAAAAGTGTTGGGTGAGAGTGATTGCATCTATGAAATGAAAAATCTATTGAGAGTTTTCACAAGCAAACAGTGTTAAAGACAGAAATCACAGTTGGAGAAGTTGGTGTTGAAAACTGATTTTCTATTGAAAACAGAAAAAAATAATACTGTGTGGTTCAACAGCTTTGGGATTTTATTAAAAACTTTGAATGCTATGTCTAAAAGGATGAATTATAAACCGAATCAATACATCCATCATCAGAAAAAAGGAAAAAAAAAAAGATGATAGAGACAGTTCCTGTCTAATAACACACTAAAAGATTTAAAACTGATCAAAAATATGGGCTGGGAGAAGTGAGGATGTTCAGAAAAAGCCTGAATGAGACCACCTAATGAGACTGAATGTTTGTACAGCTGAGAGGCAGGCAGGATAGAGAGAGCAGAAGAGAGGGGGAAATAAAAGGCAGCACAGAGTGTCAGGGAAAGAAAGAGGCTCTTACAGGCTAAATGACGCCTGATTCCCTGGATATTTGGGCTCCCCCTGGGGAACATACAGTTGCTGCTTGGCACTGACAATTTGAGAGGCTTGTGAGGGAAACAAAAAAAAAAAGAAAAAAAAGAAGACATTGAAAAACGCAGATGAACACACAGGCTTTTCTCTATGGTGCGAACTGACTGACATTCAGTCTGAGAAAACTACCTTTCAGGCATAATCCCATAACATCGCAGCTTGTAGTAAACAGCAAGTCTGAAATATAATAAAGCCCCATGTAATCTGTGTGGAATGGGAAAAAAAGTTTCAGAACATTGCGTGTTATCAGTTTAACCCGACGGCCCACGCTCGCCAATCCAAATACGACAGAACAGGCAAGAACAGTTGGACAAGGCCGATTTGAACACATGTGAGCTTTTAATAAACGACAATGCCAGATTCTGAATGGAGATGGCCAAAATTCACAAAGAACAGGAATTCCAATATCTATCTACAGTCTCCTCGGCCTGCCAGAGTGTGTGTTTGGAAATGTGCCCGTCACAATCCTGTTGGAATTGTAATCCGGCGTAGGAAAACAAATAAACAGAAAAACCAATATGTACTTCCTACTGTGCAGATTTTTACCTCCGATTAGAGAGCACCGAATCCACAGATGGAACACAACGCTGGAGATTTTATGTGCAATGGCACAAAAATCTTCAAGTGATGTATTTCCAAGACACATTGGTGGCGATGAGGATCAAAAGAAAAGAGCCAAAGCGGGTGACACAGCCACGCAGCATAATAAAAATTCATTGGATCTACTCCACAGGCCAAAATGGATGGTGGCAGCTAGGTCATATTGCATCTGTGCAGATGGGGTCAGGGGTCATGTAAAGTTGTATGAGAAGACAGTGTGCTTTCATGCATCATGTAGCAGATAAAGATTTTTGGGGCTGAGGGAGAGTGAGAGTGAGAGAGAGAGAGAGAGAGAGGCAGGAAAGGGGGTGGAGGGTGTGGGGGCTCGCTCCCTGGAAACAAGACGCATGCAGGATGCTTCTCGGGACCCTCCGTCTGACTGCTTCTGCACGATATATAAATATATTTCAAATCAACGTTAACCTGAAACACTGAAAGGAAGGAGGATACACTGAAATATAAATGCCCCAATAAAATAGCCATCGTATTGAAGGCATCATAGGTTCTTGGCTCCGTGACCGCAGATACCTGCAGGAAAATATAGAATGCAAAGACGACAGGGAAAAGAGAGAGGTTTACTGACATCCAAAAATTTCTCCAAAGAGAAAAAGGAATCAGGCTTGATGAAATGAATGAGATAAACTTAAAACTAAAACAAATACATAAAAAAGACCCAGGATATACTCAGTCATTATTATTTTAGCAATAAGTGAATGATAGCCTCCCTATTTGAATATTTTGACGGTGTAATCTTACAATAATACTGACATATAATAGATAATAATGCAACAGTATTGATTTAATAGGGTGTCAGAGCATAAATTAGTCAACTGTTTCTCTCTTCCACACAACGGTTGCAACAGCCTCTCGTTTCATTTTGGACAAATTAGAATTTTCTCCTTTGGAAAGACTAATATCCATGGCATCTCATAAATGAATCAAATCGACTTTTAGTCACGCGCTTGATCTTTTCACGAGGCACCATAAGCAGGTTCATATTTGACCTTTTGAATGAACGAGCCTGAAAACTGCTGGATGGATCACCGCAAATTTTGACACGATCGATTGCCTTAAATAAAAATTCCAGTGACTTTTGGCAGATAAAAAAAAATAAAAAAAAATAGAAATAAATAAATAAATAAGTTAAATACAGAAATAAAAAAAGTAAATATTTCAATACAATGAGAATAAACATTTTCATGTGTAGCTAATAGATTATCGGCTTCAATGTGTTGCCAGTCTACATTACTGTCTAAACACATCAATATATTAGCAGTGGTGCTAACGCTGATTTAAAAGCGGAGAGGAAAATACAGAATAAAGTCACGCAAGACAAAGTAAAAATAGTTCACAAGCAGTTTAACTGCCAGGGATAATATTCAGTATATTTATCAAAATACCTGCTTTGCGGAACATTAACAGTTAAAACGTAACAGCGTTGTGGAACATTTATTCCAGCTTTGGAAAGACACATTGAGATGCATCATCTCAGCTCTTCTTCTCAGAGTCAGGACGATTGTGTGTTTGCGGCGTGCAGACGTGTGCGTTCGGGTGTGGGAGGGACGGACGGACGGAGACGGGGTTGGGGGGGGAAGAGAACACAGGCATCTGAAGCTGTGAAGCCATTCATTTGACTTCCTCACTTTTTATTCAAATAGCCCTGACCTATTTGTTGTTTGACGCCAGCCCTCATTTCCCATGATCCACCAACAAGCCCAGAGCGATTATTCCTGCACAAACGGCGCGGACTTGACATGGGCCCAAAAGCGCTCATATACCTCTCTGGCCCGAGGCCACGGTTTGTCATAACACGGGGAATTATGTATTACGCCTGCGCCTGGTGATGACATCACAACAGCAGGATGAAATATACGCTCTGATATGGCCAGCTGATTGTGGAGGGCTGCGAGGGCTTTCATTAAAAACAGCATATCGCTCATAAAAAGATTAGAGCCGGACAGCTGTTTCCTGATAGCATGAGGCTTCTGTAGTGGCTTCATCATAAGCAGGCACACCTGAAAAATATAAAACGCTGCCCGCGTCTTTGTGTGCGCCGCGGCGTTCGGCTCTTGCAAAGGCAGGAATCAACAGCAGAGCAATGCGGAGCTTTATCTGTAGCTCTAAAGATGGAATACTGTCTTATTTGACAAATAATCGATCAATTAAATTAACCTTTTAGCACCAACTAATATAAATAGATCCTAAGTTTGAGCAGCACATAAAGTGAACCATCAGCCATCATGTTAAATGTATGTTAAACACCGAAATGTTTAGTGTTTCAATCTTGTGATTTCCGATCAGCAACCATTCAAACTGTGTTTAATGTCATTGCTGTAATTAATACAAGTCTCTTGGCTTTCAATAGCTTTTTCTGACCACGTGCACGTGTGCGGTTTACTCCTCCATGCCTGCAGCACCGTGACGTCGAGCAACAAGAAGTGGATTTTCGACACCAAACGGCTGCCTTTGCAATAGAAACGGTAAAACGAGATTAGGGGATAAACCCAAAGCATCGCCATTGTTTTCTCCACCATTCACGGCATTGTTCCCCGGGAGTCCGTCCCTCAGGATCAGAGTGTTTCGAAGCATCCAGGAGAGAGAAAACAGTGGAAATGATGTATTGGTTAAACCAACACCAACACGATCATTCCTTTAGCCCTCACACTTGCCAGAGTTAACTCCAAGTAACTTTGTTCTTTTCCCTTTTTTAGATGAAGTTCACGCTGAAAGGGAAGCCCTTTTTGATTCAGCTTTACCTATCACACTTATCCTGCTTGAAAAGGGGGGAATTCAAGAAAGCGTTCATGCTTCACAGGAGCTCTCGGCGCGGCACATCCTCGCACAATGCGACTGCTTCCAGAGAAGTGTCAGCCGAATTCAAATCAGGATACAGTTTTTTTTTCTTTTTTTTTATTGCAGTCTCAAAACATTTTGATCACACCTCATGAATACGAGATGTTTTCCGGTCAGATGAGTAAAAAAAAAAACACACCGGTTCTACCGGACCGCTCCACGGGCTTCTCTTGTTGCCACAGCTCAATTATGTGCAACCCCCACAGTGCGCCATACATAATGAAACAAATATGTTACGTGGTAGACAAACAAGAGGGAAACAGCGAGCGCTGATTGTTTAAGAATAAGGGAGGTGTACAGGTGCCATTTCTAATTTGGTGGGAGAAGCCGTAGGAGGACGGCCTTGAAGAGCACAAAGCAGCTGGAATCAGCCTCATAAACTCGCACAACATCAAAGGCTTTTCAGTTTGTTTCATCAAAGGTGTCTTCGGCGCTTGGCTCTCACTGTCTGCGAGCGCACAGTGAGTGTGTCACTCCCGGTATGAGTTTCAGGAAATCTTGGCATGAAAGGAAAAATTTACTCTCGCATCCAAGAAATGTGATATTCCTCCAGCACAACATTGTTTACATAAGGAAATGAAAAATGAAAGAAGGCAGTCACAGACTCATCCGCGCTCCTGTGTTTTAGTGTGTTTTTCTTTTTCTGGGTAAAGAGAGAGAGAGAAAAAAATCTTTGCTTCCCTCTCAGAGGGTGTAGTGAAATATGACATTTAAACTCTAACGTGAGCAGGCAGTTCGCTCTCTGACAGGTGTGTTAGACATGAATATAAATCAATTTCACATGTGTTTTCTTTCCACAGGTCTTAGTATAATAGGCTGCACTAACAAAAAAACATACATAGTTCAATATCGGAAAATGACTGTATGCCTTTCTCTGTTAACTCTATGATGGACAAGCAACCTTTACAAGGCAGAGCCTGCATCCTGCTCCGACAACCTGCAGAACGAGCCTGGATGGAGAGAATGCAGGGGATGGGTTGATTTAATCATTATTAAAAACCATTTTTGTCATTAAAACACCTGCCTGATCATGCAGAGTGCTACTTGAGAACATTAAAACATGGTAAAAATATTCAGTGTAAATCTGCTCTAACGTGAGACGTTAATATTGGACAAGTCAAGCGAAAAGCAAAAACCTTTCCACTGGATACTGGAAGTTTTTAAGATGTGAGTGACTAATGCCACCACTTTACTGTAACTCTTTCGGTTCCTACACAGAAATGGGGCATTTGTTGAATCTCCTGGTTTGTAAAATGTGTGGCTCACTCTTAGTTGAAGCACATCGAAAAAACTGTTAACTGGATTATAAAAAGTGATCCTTTAATAAAATGACTGACAACCTCACACAATAAAACATGCTGAAAAATACTTATGATCAAGATATAAACACCAGCTTCACCTTCCATGACCTTTGTTTGAACATATTGCTGTACTGGTGGAGCTCTTGCTCCCATTTCATCCAAGAAACCATGTTCAACACGTGTTGCCACTGATTCCTGAAGACGTGCCGAGAAGAAGTGGCCACAAAGGACTGTGGTCCTCATTTCAGCCTCATTGTCAAAATCCGTGTTTCACTCGAGTCCACTTGAGTAGAGAACACGGTCTTTAACACGACAGCTTCTCACCTGCTGGTGGGGTAAACTAAATCTTAAACATTTTCTCTAGAGAACCAAACCAACAGCAGTATATATTAAGTCAGTGGTTTCTCATCTTTCTCATGTTCAGATCCTATCCCACCAGACTGACAACAATGTCATAAAGGGCTATAAAAATATAATACCTGTCCACATTTTTGCTATTTTAGTTTAGTTTAAAACCAACTTTCATTACAGAAACTATTATTTGCTAGCTAATGTTACCGCTCATGTAATGTACTCATACATAAATAAGGCACAACTGCATTTTCTGTGCAGTTAGCGGATCAAAAATAGACATTACTGGATGTAATACATTAAAATAAAATGGTCCAAATGATCATGCCACTGAAAAATGTTATATCATTAACCATTATTAAAATGCTTAATGCTTTATTCTGTAAACTAACTTTGACAATGTCCAAGTCAGAAAACTCTTGGATGAAAAAGTGTGACAATAAAACAGAAATGTGACATACTGCTGATTGATTAACCGAAGGAATGTGATCATGCAAACAAATAAAGTAAATTGAACTGAATCTTCTTTTGATCATTAACTAATAAACATTTAAAAAAATTGCCTCCTCAAGTATTCTGACAATTAACTGGAATACAGTTCAAGTCTGTGCAAAACAGTTCAAAGATGTTTGAGAACTCAAAATAAATATCTCTTTCATGAAGTCGATCAAGCTTTATCTGATAATCACTGCTTTTATCTGCACTGGGTCTTTGTGCTGAAATCATGTGTCCATGAGGGTGCACATGAATCAAAAAGCTTCAATCCCATTTTTGTTTGGTCGTCTAAAAACCAACAATAACTTCCAAAACGTATCAACAGCTAAATTAAACTCTGTAACCTTTCGGTCAAAGGTGATCCTGACAGTGCTCGCACAGATCCCTCCGTGAATGACAGTTTGTGCATCAAATAACCATAATTACACAGATAAACGGAGGCCGACAAAGGAAGAGGAGAATAAATTACCAGCTCAGATAGAGGGAATCTAACCCAAAATTGAGAACAATGATAAGGCGCACAAGTCGGAAGACAGAGATGTGGCCATTACAGCTGTGCCCGTCACCGAGGGTAGCACGTGTCGGAAAGAGAAAAGAAAGTCCCCCTTGGGAAGACAATGGCTTCGGACAGGCTCACAATAGCTTCATTAGAGAGTTCACATTATCAGGTCAGGGGAGATAAAGGGGAAATATCAGAGCGGACACATTCAAACGATGCCCACCGGAAAAAAAAAAAAAAAAAACCTGCCAACTGGGCGAGCACCAGTCTCCGCTGTGACGTGGGCTGTTGTGTGTGTGTGTGTGTATGTGTGTGTGTAATTTGATGTGTCTGAGGTTGGCAGTCATGGGGAAATGGTCAAATAAGCAGAGTGTGAGGAGAAAAGCAGGCAGATTAATGGTTACTCTACGGCGTTGTTACATTCCATTGTAACGCCGTCCTCCTCCATTGTCCTCTCATCAGCTTCCTTTCACAGCCCTGATCGAAGGTTACAGGTTGTAAACAGCGCGGCAGACAGTCGTCCCGCTTGTAATGAGGACTTAAGTTTCGGCAACAAAACCAATTTCTGACCGAAGAAAACTTCTGGTTTTGCCATTTAAAGGAATTTCCCATCTGTGATGGGCTCAACTGTCATTTGTCACGTGCAATTCATGAACACGAAGATGAAAAAGAAAAAGGTACCTTGATACATACGAGGTCTTTGCAATGGGCGATAATCTCACACACACACACACACACACATACAGGAAGTCATGCGCACACGCACTGCTCATCATTAGCACTGAACCTGGACGCTTTCTGAGGCCGCCTTTATGTGCGCTGGACAGACTATTGATCGCACGGATCAATCACTGGCTGCTGGTGACGAGGCTTTTAAGAGCCCACATCACACTTGTTCACCAGCATCAGGGGAGCTGTCATACCACACTTACAATCAATTACAAAAATTAGCCCTTTAACCCACATGTGGTGTTCTGTGACAGACAGCGCAAAGGAAAACAGGCCGACTCCTACGGAGAGGAACAAGGTACAAACCCAAAGTGCAAGTAGAAATTATGAATTAACTGAAATTATAGACACTGCAGTTGGTTTTTTGGTGACATAAACTGTATATGTTGTGCATGTTGATATTACGATGTCGATTAATATCTTTCCACAAGTTTTCCAGTGAGAAGTTTCAAGTCTGACAGAGTTCAGACAGTCTTGTTTGGAAACGGGACCATTCCCACTTCCCAGTTCCACCTGATCGCACCATTATGTGACCCTATTACGTTCCTGCTAAACTGCATTACCACTGAATGACGTTTCAGACTGGAAATGCCCGTTCGACTCGCCAGGTACTGAAGGTGACACAGCTAAGCAGATCAAACACTCCAACTGTGAGTTCACTGCAGCGGAGAGATACGAGTGGATGTGTCCCCTGAAGTCTGCCCAAGAATATCCCCAATTCCCCCGCTCACGTACGCATGCTCCCGCACTCTGACTTCTTCTGTCTTTTTCCAGGTTTCAGCTCTTTCCATACACTGTATATAGAAATGTGAATATATGCTTGTGTCGCACACACTAAAACACACACATAACTCATTCCCCCCCGGAGCAGGAAAAAAAAAAAAGCCTCCAAGGTTGTATCGCCTCCACGGACGACAACAAAAAGCATTCTAATTTCAGCCAAGTTCACGTTCATCCCCGTGACTGTAATAAATCTCGCTTGGTGACGAAAATAGACACTAATTTAAAGCAGAAATTGACACAAAAGCTGAAAAATAATGAGAAAGGATGCTAACTTGAGGAGATCATATTCGGGTCCTGTTGACACGACGATGTTTCAAATGAAAATGTATCGTTTCTGCATTCAGAAAAGTTTTCTTTTTTCACTGGAAACATCGTGTTAATGGGGTTTTATTCAGTGTTTAGTTTTACAATCCAAAACTGAATCACTTCCCCGCTCAAGAAAAAAAAAACCTATGAGAATTTGCGAGTAACATGTGGTGAGAGATGGTGAGAGCGATTCAGGTTGGATGATTTTCAACGGCGCGCGAGCTGCCGGTGATTTTCACAGTCTGTGTCCTCTAATACAGGTACAAGCATCCAAATGAAGTTCAGCGCACGACTTCTCGGATCTGTGACCTGTGTGAGCCATCGGGTCAGGTTGCACATTAAAGCGCAGCTACACCTCCGCCCGAGATCACACTCCAAATCTGGGCTCGTGTCTTCACAGTTGTAAATTTCCTTTGTTTGTAGCCGCGGCGCTGTTCAAGTGTGTCCTAACCGGACGTTATGTGTAACGGATGGCAAAGTTTTAGTGTGATGACAATACATAAATGGAGTACGACACTCCCTTCTCCCAAATTTTGGAGGCACTTATCTCATGTAAATTAGTTATTAAGAGAAACGGTGTTAACAGCAGTCCACACTGATTAGATCCACTATTTTTGTGGGGTCCTCAAACTGATGCAAGCTGCCCCTCATGTTAATCATCACAACAGATCAAGAGACGGAAGAGCTGAAACTTTTCTGGTCTGAAGTCAAGTTTTTAAGCCAACATTGTTTTTACTTAGTTGATTTTCAGTAAGTTTGGCCTTTGAGGCGTCACCTTAACCGGAAGGCTTTCCACTTTACATAACATCACTTCACCAAAATGCACAACTATTTCCCTCACATCGACATCCACGCGAACTTTGAAACCACTTCTGTGCCCACCCGGCAGGAGAAAGACGCACAGGTGTTCACGTGTTGACGGAGACATTACACCGATGGCACGCCGCTTAAGAGCCTTGAGTGAAACAAGCTACAAGTTCGTCTTAAGTGAAACCCTTGAATGATTCAATCAGTGGAGTTTATCATTCAGACAGCCTAATGCAGCAAGGCTTTTGCCATTTACTGTATTTGTCATCGGCGATATTCATCTGGTTATAAATGGAGCTGTCACGATAATGCTATGAAGGATCACGCTAACCCCCATTTACCAATCTCTTCGTCAAATCCCTGAGGGTGGAGCTTTGATTACTCCCGCAATTAGCGATGTCAGCCTCCTGTATGAATTAAGTATTCAGGTTTGTGTTTTCAAACCAATTAGCCTACTCTCTTGCTATGACTTGTTGATTAATTATAGATATTTAGTTAGGAAAGGAGACATTAATTATTAATCAAAATTGAATTATGTGGCATAATTAACCACAAAACTTTTTCTATTTTTTTTCCCCCCCCTCCTCGTCTCGGTATGTTTTCATTTATAGAAAAGTCAGACGGTTTGTGACACGTGACAGAGCAAGGGAAGAATACGTGACCTTGGCTCACGTGAAAAAAAGGCGCTGAAAGCGTTAACAAGGCGCTAATAGCTTTAGCGGGAGTGTTTGCTCCACTGTCAGCAAGTTGCTGTAAGTGCTCAACGTTAACACACACACTCTTTCAAATCCAAAATCAATGGGCTCTTAGAAAACCTGTTGTACTGATGCACTGGACGACTCTATTCATCACTTGTTTATGGCTACATGCTATGAAGTGAGGTAATGGCATTTATGGATATTTACAGGTGACATGTTGAGTCCTTAAATATTATTTATTGTGTCTGCCACTCCGCTGCTGTTGTAGCCAACGTCCTTGCAGAGATGATATAACAGATATCTGGTCATATTGAAGAAAAGGGCTGATTTACAGCGGGTCGTCGGGGTTACTGATGTGCCTTACCAGTAAATGTACCGACGGCTTTTGCAGCGACAAACAGGCCGGTGTTACTTCACCATGTAATTAGCATTGACTGACAGTCTATTAAATCCGAGGTTTGTGACTGAAATGTCATAAAATATTGATGTTGATTGCCGCCCGTTTGTTGCCGGGCAGATTCACAGTTGGGTCTTTGTCGCTTCCAGTTCTACCGAACGCGACCGGCTCATGACCGCGGTGTTCTGGGAAGAAAACCTGGCCAAGACTGTGCAAATATTTGTCATCATCGAGGTTGTATGGGAATTATAAGGCGGCCAGCTTGTAGAACAAGTGTGAAACAACGCTTATAACACTCCGTCTGCATCTGCGATAAAATAAGCTGCACTGGTAACTGCACTTTTAGCAGATTCCAACTTTGTGATTGATGTCGCTGCTGTACTTCCACACCATCAGCATAATGTTGCACGGGGAACATAAGGGAGAGAGACTGTGGCATTAGTTGCAGTTTTGCTCAATTTCTGTGTGTATTGATGCATTTCATAGCACATTTCAGTAACCAAAGAGACTGTGATGAGATAAGGAGATTACCGCACTTATCATAATCACCATTGAACGGCTCTGAATTTGCATGAACATACAGTTTATTGCTCTGGGATAAGGCTTACAATAGCAGCGGCACATTTGCTCATAACCACAGGTAAATCTGAATGACAGCTGTAAAATGTAGCAGCTAATGGAATGCTAAATTCACTCACGACGCCTCGGGAAATGCAGATTCAACCGAGCTCCTTCACCTAATAAATTAAACGGATATCTGATGAAGCTCCGAGCATATGCACAAAGACAAAACAGCACGCGCACCAAAAAGCGCCTACCTGCAGCCTGACCGCGACGCGACAAAGTGATGCCAATCGACACTGGGAAATTATATTTATGCGTACAGAAAGTAGCATTTTATTTCCATCGGGAGTCTCAATGCATTCAAATTAAACTGATTTTTTTTTTTCTTCAGACCACAGTAAACAGCATATACAGAATTGTATGCTTATGATCAAATTCACACCTATTTGCGCAAGGTTAAAAATAAAATTAACTTAGAATTTAAACCTCTCCTAACTATGCAGCAAGAAAAAAGCCGAATTAATAAACCTAAGTAGCTTTACACCACCGCAAACCTTTGCAAGGAGACATATTGTATTTCTCCACTCATATCTTCCCCTTTTTCATGCATAAAAAGGCTACAAATCAGCCGCGCTCCCATAAAGCACAATAATTCCTGAAAAGACCAAGTTTTGTCTTTGAAACTGTCTGAGATAGATATACCCCCTCTGTAATGAAAATGTTCGGTCAAGCCAATTAAAGCCGAGCCATTTTGTCTTTGTGTCTTCTCTTCCTCTGCAATTAATTAAACGCGGCCATAAAAGGAATATTCCTGTGGTCTGAATAGCTGCGGCAGACCTTCGCTGGCCATGCACTAAGGTTGAATTACTATGTTGTCAATGGGGCTATTATGTGAGAATTAGGTCTGAGCTTGTTCTCCTTTACAAAATGCTATTGTACCATACGATTATGAATGCTGCATTAAAATGACCGACTCCAGTCGTTGGATGTGGGCGCTATTGAAGTCTAGTCAGATGTTTTACCGTTTTATTAATCAAATCAAGCTGCGTGTCTGGACAAAGATTCACCGTTTTTTTTTTTTTTTTTTTTTTACCCCCGCTCCGTTCACCTTTTGTTTCTCAGGCTGTTAACAGACCGAATAGCTCCGGCAGACGGTGCAGTCTCATCAGTTTGTCATCGGTGGGGGTTTTAGAAACTTTCGTTCAGTCTTTTATAAAATGGCGGTCTTGAAATTTCAGAGGGGAAAGGTAAAGACATAGACCAACATATTGTCACAATAGCTCATCTTTCGCCTAAAATCTGTGCAAAAAATACCTTGAGTTGCTCCGACAATGTATAAGCAGGGTGTGTTTAACATTATTTATCCAATAAAAACAAAAAGTTAATGTATCTAACAGTATTGAACAGTATTCGTGTTAATTCGTGTTTCTCTGAAATCATGTTTTGCTGAAAATTCAAGCCATTTTATGAAGGTGGATCTTAGTAAATGGCTCAATGTGCTTCAGATGAATGAGACAATAGCGACCTGGTCTACATATTGATGTCTTATATGCTTCAAATCATTTCACACACCCAGAAAGGTAGCATAACAACTCAAGTTTGAAATTATAGTGCATCTGATGTGAAAATAAAGAAGCGAGGGACATGAAGCTTTTTATTTTAGGTGCGTACCAGAGCGTTCTGAAGCTATTAGGTCCTCCACATTGCTCCATACAGCACTGCAGACATTAACTTATCACCTTTTCATTGTATAATAAGCATCAGGTGCCCGGCATGGACGGCAGCACGGACCTCCAAGTATCACCACAGGGCTACTTATTATTATTAACATCATTTGTCTGGATCTCTTGCTGGTCCAACAGACACTGTGAGGCTGACATGTTAATAAATGACCCTAGGTACCTCTTTGGCATAGGCCTGTTCCTCACCTGCCCCCTCAGCCTCATCAGCAATACAAGGTGCACACGTGCATAGACACACAAGCGCTCAATCCCCAACAGGGACAGGAGGTGGTGATTTGTTTTCCTGAAGGTCCCCACTCTGTCTATTGTTGTTTGCACTGAAGGGGACAAATTCAATTCATTCTTATGACAAGAACGCTGTGATACACAAGAATAAAGAGAGGGAAGGGGGTAAAAAGCAGATAGGAGGTGCAGAGGGAGGAAGATGTGACTGTCCAGGAGGGAACAAACAAATGAGGAAGAGCACAAAAAACTTCCTGAATACAAACATAAGACGCAACAACGGCGGCGTTCAAGGATGCTGCTGTACAGAATGGTTATGATGATGATCAATCCAAACAATCAATGCCACTGTACGCAAAAACGACAGAGTACACTAGATTTTTCAGATTGAACTCTTTTGAAGTAGCTGAATTCAAAATAAAACGATCAGGCCTTTAGGAGAATTCATGAGAAATGTGCAGGGAACGCATCTGAATTATTAACATGAAGCAAACATTATGCGCAGCCCCTTTTAAACTCTACCTGTGAAAAACACTTCTGAATCTCTCCGTGATGCCTCCCCCGAACTGTCACATTAATAATCCCATGCTCATATTCAAATGTTCTGTCGAGAGCTAAAGAAAGATTGAGTGCCTTTGCCATTGTGAGGTTAAGATTGAAGACATGTCCCATTGACATTGTTAAAAGTTTATGAAAATATATGAATCCTCAAATGTCATTGGCTGGTGGAGCTCCTAACTCCTGCAGAGTTCCAGGAAAAAATCACTCTTTTAATCAAAATGATTGAATACACAGAGCCGGATTCAGGGGTGTGAATAAAACAGGTAGTGGAAGGTGTGTGTGTGTGTGCTTCTCGTGGTGGTGGGTGGAGGCGTGGTGGGGGTCGGGTGATAGATCTGACTACAGCCGTACAATATAGATGTTGCTCATGGGTTCTACGTGCACGAAAGGACCAGCGCTTCGAACGGCTGAAAGGCAGACCTCCCTTGAATAAAGACATATTGTGTCATTTCTGCATGTTTTTTAACATCAGATCCTTTCAACATGTTTATCTTGAAGGTTTTTAAACGACCCAACTAAATGAAAAAAAAAAAAAAAAAAGAGGATACATTATCAAATGTTATTCACTCACAGAAGTGATTTCAGTTCACTTAAAATAAATGTAATAACAATGCTAGTTTGAAACTCTAAAGGCAGTTAAGAAAGTACTGATGTTAGTAAAGATACACACACACACACACACACACACAAACTTACACTGTCCAAACTAGACTCAGCTGACTGGTCCATTAAGAACAAAAGCAAATAAAACTAATTGTCACTGACAGCAACATGTAAACAAGTATGAAGTAATAAACCCCGCTTAAGAACAAGTCAGTAGAACTAAACCACAACAAACACAAAGCCAGTCAAATGTCAAATAGCAACCAACTATTTAAATGGAAGGTTTTTACTGTGCTGGAATTTTATAAGACGGAATGGACTGCTTGACTCACAATAGTTTGGTTTAGAAAATAATCGCACGCCACTGAAGTGACTGGTTGGAGCAATAATTGACGGGTTCCAGTAAATGCATCTGTTTGTTATAGATACGATCATGTGGCTCGTGGATTTGTCTGGTTTTTATCCACAAAAAAAGTATTTGGCCCAATAATCCTTTCCTGGTAGTGCGGTCGCTCGTTTCTGCACGTTGTGTCGCTCAGTTAACAGAAACAGTGGTGTGCTTGATTTTTGTTTTTTGCAATCTTTGAAGTTGAACGTAAATATTGCAGACATATTTCAACACAAGAAGCTGCAGCTACGAACATAATGGTCCTTCTCTCAGTGCTTTGACTTAACAACAGCAAATTTGCTCATTTTCAAAAACACCAGACGTTGCACTTGTTGGCTCTTTATACAAAATGTCGTCTCTGGCGGCGTCCTGGAGAGTGTGTGAAAGTTGAAGTCACCAGGTGGGGGTGTCGGTGCCGGCAGTCTGCGGGGAGCTGCTGATACGGAGCTCCACTGCGGGACAGGGAGAGTGATTGAGTGCCGCGGGCCTACAGCAGTTGTCCCGTCTGCTCTCTTGCCACTCCATTCCATCATAGGCACATTTGGCCTTAAGGGAGTCTCCGGAGAAAACAGGTGCTGACCTCGTGCACCTGTGCTACCCTGGATGCTGGGAGGGGGAGGGGGGGGGGGGGGGGGTCTCCTGAACCATCTCTGTCCTCTACCTGTTTGTTCGTTCAATCTCAAACGATAACAGCGAGCAAGGACAAAACGGCTGAAAGGCGACGGCGCTTTTCGAAGCGCGCCCGTCCGCTGCACATTCAAATGGCAACGGCATCATTTTTTTTTTTTTTTTTTTTGTCTCAAAAAGCTCCATTGTGGCTGAGGATTAATCTGATGTTTCATCACATCGCTTTTTAAAGCTTTCATTATAGTGTGGGTGTCGTTGATGAGTTGCGAACTGGAAATTATCCAGAGTCGGAGCGTCACTATGGAGTGTCAGTCTGTTATGGCCTGTCACTCACTGCAGACAGATAAATTACTTTGCTGTCAATCTGCCCTTCAAATTAAACAAATTGTTAGAGTAATCAATTGCGAGCAGCGAGATGGAAAAAAAAAAAAGAAGTCCTTATTTCATCACGATGGTGCAAAAACATCACATGGCAGATGCATTTTTTTTTTTTTTTTTTGCACTCAACTCCTTCACAACTATCCTCATTTGCATGCAATGCTCTTCAACCATCCCAATTAGAGGGACAAAGAAGGGAGTAATTGCAGATTAAAAACTAGAATGCTATATGTAATCGCATGGATCAAAACACAATTAAAACTTCATCTCAACCTGTTTTAGCTCGCTGACGAGCCCAGCCGCCCCTCCTCCCTCATCTTAATACTTTAAATCATATAAGGGAGGGTCGTTTGCCGACGGACAGATGAAAACACCTCTTGCGCCCAACAGTAAATTAATCGCGCCAATTATTCACCACCGAGAGACGTTTAATGCAAGCCTTTGGAGAAACGAAAGCCGGGCACTCAAATCCTCTCATTTGTAATTGGCTGTCGACTTCAATAATTGATTGGAACAAATGTGAAATGGATGAGAGGGTCTAAGTGTTCTCCATCACACGCTTTCTGGTTCAGCAAGTTCACGGACGACTGCTCAAAAAGGAGTCCCACCGCACTGGTTTAGCTGATTTTTATATCATCTGATTGCTATGCATGTAAGTGGAGGTAACAGTGGCAAGCCCTTTACATCATGGAGGCATTCAAAGGGACAGTCTGTCCCCGTGTACACAAGTAGCGCTGTAGGCCTTCATGTCAAGTGTCAACAATACAGAAACAATAAAACAGTCTATTACTGCACCACTAGACTCTGTTTTCATTTTCGCCAGCTTTTTGTGAGCGGCTCTCCAGCTCCCCTCCCCTCCTTTAATCCAGCATGACTGACTGGGAGCTCCTCGGAACACAGGCGCAACGAAATCCCTTTATATTTTAGCAAATTACTCACTTTGTTTCTTTATCGCTTCTGGTAAGGAGAGGAAAAATAATTAGCAGGAGTAACCTTGCTGAGGTCCCCCGTGATCAATAGCTCCGTGATGCTATTGTTTCCCATCTGATCAAACTTTGACCTCAGAGTTGTACGTGCATAAATCCCTTTCACAGGATTACAGACCTGCGCTGCTCGCATGTGTGGTTAAGGAACCTTGAAGAAACCCTAACTCGGGTTAAACTCTTACTGCTGGATCTATTGTTGTGTGTGTGTGTGTCTGCGTGTGTGTGCTTGTTTTTTTTTTTTTTTGTTCCCCTTGTGTGTCAAGATGTCTTTACGACCACAGAAGATGAAGTCATGAAATGAAATCCAACATGCCCAGTGGGGCCCTGAGGCAGAAAAATGAATCAATGACGCTAAGCAAGATCGCTTAAGGGGGCATGTGGGATGCTGTTCTCCTTTCTGTGTCTCGCTGAAGAAAAACAAAAGCACATTGCGACGATGTGGGGGGGGGGGGGAATGCAAGCCTGTGCTCTACATGCAATTCTGTCGCTGCATTATGTATCGTGAATGTGCAGAATGTGGATAATGATGAGCTGTTGGTGTCAATCCGGGATTGCGTGACGTTGAAATTTTGCAAAAGGGAAATATCTTCCCATTCATCCACCATCTACACCGGTTAATCCAGCCAGGGGTCACGGCGCGCTGAAGGCGATCACAGCTGATTGGGCGCGTGCCGCAGAGGGCAAAAATGTTCAGTCGCTCCAGAGTCACCAATTAGAAATCGATATGCATGTTTTCAGAATGTGAGGGAAATCTGGAAGAACCACAGAAAATCAATACAGAAAGGCCCTCATTTGTTTGAGTTCTAAATTTTCAGCTTAAAAAAAATAGAAGAAAAAAGCTGTAAAAATCAGTAATAATATCAGCTAACGATCACTCGACCTTTACCCTGTGACCTTCTCTGAGAGCCCGTTTGTGAAACGTTGTCGCTCACTCCTCTTTGATCCAGTGACTCTCTCCCTCATGTCTCCTTTGTCCTCTCTCTCTCGTCCGCACCGCTCCTCGCACCAGGACAAGATCCTGTCGCAATAATGCATGATGGAAAAAGAGAAAGCAGGTGCAGAAATGATCCCCTCTCATGCTGAATAATTGCACCGACACCCCTCCACCTCCCGCCCCCTCCACTTGCTTAGCAAATCCTCCTCGCAAGCCTTCCGCCGCCGCTTGCTGTGGCGGGTCCCATCCACCTGCCAAGGGCTAAACACTAGTCCATCCATCACCGCACCACTTGACAAATACATTCCATAATAGAAGTTTATTTTTTATGGGAGGCTGAATCAGAGGCCTTCCCATGCATACAAAAATGTGTCAAAGTTATTTATGGGACCTGCTGAGAAGCACAATATGTCATATCAAACTCCTATTTTCCCTTTCCTACCACCGCAACGCCTGTCAATATCGCCGCGGCTATCAATAATGTGGAACACCGGCACAGATAAAGCCCGGCGGAGCGGCGGGTCAGGTGGAGGGACGTCCTCTCCCGCTGTTTAAGGAACACACGCAGAAGACCGCACATATGGCGCGCAAAAGATGGACGCCTTTCCAAACGGAGCTCATTGGCAGGTTTTCTCGGCACACTGCAGATTAATGTCGATTCTGTCTCCACTCTTTAACATGGAGGATATCACTCACTGTCAGACACACGGCTGCTGTGATCATTACGCTGAGAACAGGAAGAAGTGTTTAGCAGGTGGGTCCGCTGTTATGTATGTGTTTAGAATGGCTTGTGTCAGCAAAAAATGAAAAAAAATCACTGCAGCTGGTTCAAAAAGCCGTTGCTCAACTCGCGACGCATACCAATAAAAGTTCTCACACCACTGAATCTTCACCACTTTAAGCTCAAACTCCATTTCGGGGCGACTCGGGCTTCAGCGTCTGAACTAAACACTGATGAAGCACAGGGGAATCAAACAACCAAGCTTGGGACTGGAAGACGACCCGCTCTACCGATCCTGTCAACATATAGAGCTTGAGACAGTTTTGAATATTTCAGACGCCCTCATAAAAAAAGATTAGAGTCTCAAACCAGGAACTCTCAGTGGCGACACAATCTCAGCTCGTCATCAAATTCCATCAACAATTTCAGATCCTGGAAACCTTTGTCAATACATGCATCATTATTAAAAAAAAAAACATCTCTGAAGACTCGATTTAAACTGATCGGTTCCATTCACCGTGCTTTATACATCCGCTTATGTTATCTTGTATACTTGATTTCCTTTTTAACCTTAATCTCAGCTTGGCCATTTATTTTTTTGTATTTATCAAATTACTGTTTTCACTTTATATGTTGAGTTAATTCTCATTCTGCTTGTGATTTCATGACGGCAAAGAACATTGCATTTTTCTGCAAAAAGAGCTATATAAAACATATGAACAGAATAATAAATTACGCATTACAAGAAAGCAAAAAGCCTGAGATTGTTACATTTGCAGTGGTGTTGGGGTTTTGACATAATGAGAAGACCAAAGTTCAATTGCAGATCTGGGGCTTTTAAAGTGTACTTATGTTCTTCCTCTGCAACCCAAAGATATTCTGCTGTGTGAAAAATTGATAACTCTTCGCTAAAAGAATGAGAGGCCTTCAAATCTCCTGAAGACTAAGAGTCGGTGAATGCTGGCCTGCTATAGGGGGAAAAATGTAAAAATTGTGTATATTTCATCTGAATGATGAGTAAATTAAACATGGCTTTATTTTTCATTCAAGCCAGAGAAATCTGCATAGTCCTACATAATTAACCACATGTGAAGTATATCATAAGCAAAGTGCTTGAGCGTACCAGCAGTAACTACTTCGACAAAGCAAAAACAAAAAGCTGGGCACATGTCAAAAGTTGCTGCTCAGAGTCCTGCTGAGCCGTGCGCCCGGAGAACACAATGGAATTCGATGCATTGACAGCCTCATCTGTCTCAAGGTGTCCAAGTAAATTCATTCACTAATGCACGCTCCAGTTCCACTCCCAAATCCGAGTTGAGCAACAAATAATTGAAATCGAACGCTGTGTACAAGTTCACCTTGGACGCTTTATGTTAACAGCGAGGTCCAATAGTGTCACTATGTTAATGATCCTACTAGATCACTAATAAACAGCTTTGCTGAGCTTGGTACAACGGAGAGAGAGCCTGGAGGGGGAAGTAGGGACGGACACTGACTCCACATGTTTCATATTTGGTGAAAATATGTTTAACATAATACATTTATAATAAATCATTTTATACAATGTCAAAAGAATATATTAAACATGAAAAACTAAATATTTGCTGCTTGCTAAAAACAATGGATTGCATTAGACTTATTGATGACAAGCAGTCCTATGAGTTAAAAAAAAGACATCTGTGTTTTACAGACTCATTCATATTGAACATGGTGTCACATTAGGAAGGCACACATTTGTGGGATGAGCAGCAGAGTTCAGCGTATGGATTGTGCCCATGTAAAATTAGCTGCATTATCTTTTCCAGTTCCAAACAGCTTCCCTTGATGTTGCTATTGTTTGGAATTTTTGGATTTTTGATTGCTGTTGACTGATTCTGTCAACGATCCTGATCTCAGCCACAGTGAACAGTTCTGGGATCAGCTTGAACTAATGTTCCTAATAGATTACCACAAGCAAATATTGGGCAAAGAATGGATCACAATCCCAAAGCAGTGCAACCACTCTAATGGCTAGCATGAGGAGGTGGTAAATGAAAATCTCTCTTTACATTAGTTTTGAGCGTTTTGAAGTGAGAACGGAAATACTGCGAGTGCGCATGTGCACTACAGTCGCAGTAAGTACAGTAGTTCTTCCCATACACAAGAAGGATTCAATCATGACAGAGCATGCACAGTGTGTTCTTCACTCTTGAATTTAACAGCGCTTCTCCAATAAAGTGCATATTTACGGCACGATCGTCGAAGACTGCTTCGTTTTCAGCATTTCTGCCGTTTCCGTGGAAACCAACATTATTTTCTAAACGTCGCTGTCAAAACACATCTTTCCAAAACAAACAAAAAAAAAGAGATATGTTTTCTCTTGAAACACTGCGTCACGCTGCTGTTTGCAAGATCTGATAATTTTGAGACGGCAAATTTTCAAGTTAAAGTTTCAGTTCAGTGAAAACGCTTTGAAAAGGATCTCATATAAATGGGGCCTCCGATTTAATGCAATAAGCTTTATTACAACAAGAGACATAATATACGAAATTCTAAATACTTTCTAGTTTAAAATGGGTGCGTGTCATATTTAAGTATAAAGAAAATTAACAAAATTCGCAAAGCATTGTCCAATAAGTATGAGCTGAATTGTGTCAACATGGCCTTCGTCATTCTATTTCAAAGACTCGACACTGGAGTAAAACATGAACTATTATCACATCTTTACTTGGCACCCTTGGCGTCTTTTCTTGTACGTTTCATTGAAAAAAATTGCAACAAATGAAACTCCTTGTCCCACCGAGTCATCTATATGTGGCAAGTCAGTGAAATGTATTTACACTTCACAACAACCTCAGCAAGCTGCAAAAGAATGTGTAGATTCCTGATGAGCATGACTGTATTTGGACATCATAACAGCTCCTACCTTTTTGTCATATTTACAGAAAAGTCTGGGGTTGTTCTGTTCAATTAAAAAAAAAAAAAAAAAAGCTTATTATCTGTAAAACTGTTTCCTTTTACCTCTGAAGGTCTCTGTAGTGACACTTGCCCCTCGGAGACCTTTGCAGAATGGGGAACGTAACCCCGATGATCCCTTTTATACAAGCCCACTAATAAAGAACGACTGAGAAAGGACAGCAGAGAATAAAAAGATCCTCCTCGGTTGAGTAGGAAAGAAGAAAAGACTCTGAATTAACCGACTGAATGATTGAAAGCCCAAACTTAATGCGAAACCTTTCTTAAAAATCAACCTCCCTACCTTTGACAATCGGCTGCGAATCGTCTGGCAGATCGCCGGGTTTGATTTTTTTCGCTCTTCCGGTGGAAAGTTGCAGAGCGAGCTGCTGGGAATCGTCTGGTTTTTCCGCACAGGGCCTGAGGCCTGTCAGTCATCCTGACAGACATGTCCTTTCAGAGTAAGAAAATGTACCAAATAAGGTCCCCAGATAAAAGCTGACAAACCAATCAAAAACAGACAGAAATTAGAGTCTCCAACTTGAGAACTGCCACTCACTTTGATTGGCAAGCTTCGCAGGTGACTCCTTGCCAAGCAACAGAAGGAATGCGTGCTTTAGATCAAAATTCCTGAGACAGAAAATGCAATTAGTTTTCTCTTTTGATTCCTCGAAATCGCTCATGTTCTGCAACGCCTGAGATTCAGCGGCGGACATGCTGTATGCAGCTCAGGAAGCTCACCGCGGTCACTAGTCGAGAATTTGTAAGTAATGTGCACATTCACCTTTATTAATGCAGCTATTAAGAGTCTGCTTCTGCTCTTCCGGAAAGTATTTTACACATGAGGGAGCTCAGTTGTTACCCTCATGGACAGTAAGTCACCATGATCCACTGAAGCCGCTGTAAAAATGCCGAACTGGTAGTCAAAGGAATAACATTTGTTTCTAAGATAAAGGCTAAAACTCAACCTTAATCTCCTCACCTGAAGTTCATTTCACACACCTCACAGACATGCGGATGAGCGCTGGCCTATGCAGAGCCATCCTCTCTGAGTAATATCATTTGAGAGGCTTACTCGGTGTATTAATTAGGTTTTTTGGGAGATTTCAAATGTGGACTCGAACACCAGCGCCGTGGAATAAAATATAAAGGATAACAAGCATGCGTTTGTATGAATACTGAACGGAAATGTTAAGGAGGCGGTCCAACTGGATTCAAAGTCTCAAATATATCAAATTATATTTTTTATCCTTTCAAATAACATATTTTCTATTTAAAAAGAAAAGATCCAATCAAATGTGTGTCTTAGTACTTCACACTTGATTGAAGTTTTCTTGTTAGCAAACCACCAGTAAACCAGTCTATATTTTACACATGGAATTTATTTAAAATAAAAAAAAACTTTTTTTTGGAAGGACAACTTTAAAGAAAGTGAAAATTTCTCATCATCACCACACTGTGTTGCAGTCTGAAGTGGTTGGGAGTGACGAACTGAGTGATCCATAGATGAAATTCTTCCATCAATGACTTTATCGCCCTTGTCTCTATTTTGGTTGCGTGAGTGCCGATGCGTGTTTACCTGACCACAGTCTGCACCGTCCTAATCTGGTCTGTCACAGATTGATCCACGGTTGGCGTTTTGACTAATAAAGTTTATAACTCTGTTATGAGTGAAATGGACTTTCTGCTCCATACTTTAACATTTCATCTTGGTTTCACTTAAAGAAAAAAAAAAAAAAGCTGTTTTCTGTATACACATGCTTTCATTTGGCCCTCGTGCCATAGGGACCCGTAAGTGATCTGCCCCGATGTAAGGACGCTGAGGAGTTAAATGAAGCAAGCGAAATGGGGTGAACCGAAGGGCCATACTGTTAATCATACAAGACGGCTGCTAATGACAAACTCCACAACATCAAATGGCCAAACTTTTTCAGCCCCCCTGATGAAGTTCCCTGGCAGGGGGGCCCGGCTTTCTCCCCCGAAGCCTCGTGTTCGCGGAGCGGCTCATATAATGATCCACAAATCCCCCCACAGTGATCGTGACAGACCGCAGCCTTCACTTAGCTTTTATGTGTTAATCCTTAAAACATGCTTGAAAGAAACAAAACATCTGATGATGATGGGGCCGAGTCAACTTTTCCACTGATTATCCAAGCGAGCGTGTGTATGTGTCTGTGTGTGTGTGTGTGTGTGTGTGTGTGTGTGTGTGTGTGTGTGTGTGTGCACGGAGGGGTGAAGCCGGATGGTCCGTAACAGCTTGACATGCGTTGGGTTGCAGAGAGGCCGGCGTCACAGCAAGAAAATGAAGTCATGCTGAAGGAAGAGAAGTGTACGTCAAGCTCATTTTGCTCTCTGTCTACTGCTGTCTGGGCCTATGTAGAGCGCAGTGACACTCAAACAGCTTTAAATGAGCGCTGATGCTCCGGCTGTTGATGTGTTATGCCATTTGCCGTTTGCCTCATTCATAACTTATGATATTACTCATGGTAATGGTGCAGGCCCTTTTTGCCAAACATAATGAAACGTGATCAGTAAAAGGAATCTCAGAGTTAGCTGTCATTTCTGTCGGAGCGAATAAACATGACTAAGTTGCGGCAAATCAAATGTTTGAATTCCTTGATCTCGCTGGTGAATGTAACTTTTTATGAGGCAGATTTCAAACAGCTAAGTGGATTCCAGCTTTAAAACATTAATCAATAAACTTCAATTAGCGTCATCTGTACGGTTTAGTATGTGTTATTTTCCACAGGGCTGGCTTTTGGGCACCGTCTTAATATAGAGGTTAGTTTCACTCCGGATGTTTGGCATAAATCTTTTCTTCTATTGAGAAGTTTTTTTTTTTTTTTTTTTTGTCCACTACAGGAGGACCAAGTTTATATCGCAATCATCAATCCATCTTCTGTACTGCATTGTCCAACGTGCCACACTGACATCCACACCTCTGCTCACGTTATTCCCCATTTACATGACATTTCAAGAGAAATGGAAAAGTTTCACGTTTTTCACGTTTACACAACATTTTGGAAACGATGTTAGCAGGCCAGGCCACGACTTTCTACAATAAAACTGCCAACTCGCAGGAGAATAGCGACGTGCCCGTCTATTCACACAAGTACAGAACTATTTCCTACAGACGGCATGTGCAGCAGCAGAGTTTCAGAAAAGCTGAGTTTTCCCCCGTTCACACACAGTTTTCAAAAAGTTCTGTTTTCCCCTGTTTTGAAAGGAGACTGTGCATTTTCAAAAAGTTCCACCTTGGAAGGTGTTTTCAAAAAGCAGCATTTTCATTGGCTCCAAACACTGCTATCTGAAAACAAACAAAAAAAAAAGCATTCACACACTGCTGGTATAAACTCTACACAGAAAGGCCCTCAAGCCTGGAGTTGAACCGTGGAACCTGGCTGTGCTAACCACTACTCCACTACACCATCATGTAGAAATCAGTAGAAGGAACCAGGACGGGATGAAAACTCCACCTTGCAGCGCACTTCTCTTCAGCGCTGCGTTTCTTGCCTTTTCCAAAATGAAAGACACCACGTCCCACACTGGCAGCGAAGGCTTGGCAGGAAACATAAATCCCGTGGCAGAACTATCCAATATGGCCTCAGATCTGATAAGACTGGACTGAATATTTCCTTGAAGTGACCAGTATTTCACTGGCAGCTCCTTCAATCTGGTGAGTTTTTTTTTTTTTTCCCTCAGTAAATACATCTTACGAAATGCCACATCCTGTCCCCTGCTTTTAACTACAAATGCCAGCATCAATATTTAAAATAAAAGATTATAAATCAGTCTGCGTCTCTAAGCTGCGAGTGGAGAAATGTAAGGCCGGCTGAGGTTGTGCGTCGTGTTCCCCCTCTGACAGTGTTTCTCTTCGGCAGTGAGTTGCAGCCTCTTCCAGGTGCGCCGCAAAAAGCTATTTTGTCCCGAAGCATTAAGTTGTATTTCATAGCTCGTACAGCATTACAATTACTTTTGATGTTGACCTCATTGCGGCTGTTTATGTTTACAAGCCTTTTCACGAACGCGGTTTTACAGCACGCTTTATTTACTGCTGCGACAGCGGGTTTAATGTATGTTGTCTCATAAAAAACACACAATAAAAGTAGCAGCACATTTACTATTACTCTCTGGTGGCTGTTCAGTCTTGTCACAGAGGGACAAGCCCACACAACAAACCCTGTTTAGGGCGATGTATGTTTTGGAATCGCATACTGATGCCCGTAATTTGTTTTCTCGCTTCACCTAATTGATACACTTGTGGTGCGCTTTGTATATTTTTATGCGCCTGAAAATTAAAATAAATCTGTGCCTGCGCAACTAAAATATTTTATCGCGAAAATAATATTTCCCCATCAGTGGGAAAAAAAAGACCGCAACGCTTCATTTTCTGGGATGTTTCTGATATTTTTCATTTATACTCGCTTTTATATGGACGCTTTGATAGATATTTGCCGGATCATAGCCGTGCAAAATAGCGCATTTCAATCAAACCAGGGGTGTTTTATCAGCCAACTAATGCTGACAAAATCCCTAAAAAAAAAAAAAAGACAATTGTCATCACTATTTTATCTGCCTCAAAAATAATAAAAAAAGAAAAAGTCAGCCATCAGCACTATAGGGAGGCCGAGCAGAGTGAAAATCCCTCTTCCTTTGCTAATCAAAATTTTCATTTCCTATCATTGGGGAGTTCTCCAAGCAGGATAGCCTGTGCTTTTATCCCAGGTGGAGGTTTAATTTGAAGTGAGGCATGGAAATTAAAAAGCCAGCGTACGTCTACCTGTCAATCAATCGTTTGTTCGCGTGAGAAGCTCTTCCGCTCAGGCGCTGACAAGAGTGAGCCTGTTTGATCTGGGCTTTTCAAACGGAACGCACGGAGCCTGGATGGCCATCAGAAATCATTTGCTTCTCTCCAGGACATTCGAGTGCTATCTTGACAGGACACAATCACACACGGGGTTAATGTAGTATCTATCTTGTTAATCTTTTTACTATTACAGCTCATTTTGATTTTCTTTTTGATTCTTCCATTCAATCAGAAGTTGTTAAAACTTCCACTTTTCACTTCAATGAGGGGAGTTTAATACTGCTGCTGTCACCAGACTCCAGCATGTGACAGAAAGGGACTGCGGGAGTGACAAAATCCACTGGAAATGCACTGGATCAACACTTTTCAAATTACATTAGAGTCTTCTAGACTTTACTACAGCTGTGACACTTTAAAATGTTTGACTAATAAACTCTGGTCTCATCGTACGGATATACTCTGAACGTCCGATATGTATTCAAAAGACAAGTAGAGGTTCATGTTTTGATGTTGTAGGTGTATTCAATTATTGTGTTATTTCCTCTTTCATTCAGGGCAAAATGTAAATTTAAATGATGAGTAATTAAAGTGCATTTGGTTTGCATTTTGACCCAGTTTCATCAGACGGCACAGTAACTCAATCTCATTTATGCTGCATTCACAAAGCAGGACTATAAGCAGCACTATAAACTGGCCGTCTGCATCATGTCAGACTCATGTCGTCTAAATTATCACCTCCTCCTTTACTGGACGGCTAAGCTCACATAATAGATCCATAATAGAAGCCGCATCCATGATGATGATTTCCAATGATCACGGTTTATCTGATATAATCATCTTTTAGAAATTGGAATTCAAATGATTTGATGAAGATAAACGCTGAAAAAAAAAAGAGATCATCTGTCAAATATTTAAAATGTTAAACAGCGTCTAAGAGTCATGCTGAGGTAAAGTCTAATAAAAGGAGACGTCCTCTGAGATTTCAGCACACGACTGACTCAGAAGTGGAATGGCTGCAATCGTCATGCACATAAAACATGCATAAAAGAGTATTTAGGAGTCAGCCTACGTCAGGATCATAAAGAGGGGATGCATTTTGAAATATTCCTCAGGTCAAGTGAGAGCGCTGCATCTATAACTGAGAAGAAGATAAAAGATCTTTAAAAAAAGGGGGGGGGGGGAGGCATGAACAAAAAATGTCGCATTAAAAATCTAAGGATGGTAAAACTTCATATCGACAACGCCGATATTAAGATTTAATTTCAAGTCAGGAAGCGGGTTTTGTTTGAAACTAATTATTCTGTCATGCCCCTAAGTCTCTTCAGGCTAAATCAATGAATATTCACTCCTGTTTGTGTTGATGACAGACAAGAGGGGACGGCTTCTCCCCTCATTTCAGGATGTCACTATTTACAATTATCTTCAAATAAATTCCCAAAAAATGTACACCTTTAACTGTGTGACGCATTGTGGAATCTGAGACCTTCCCTGTTCTTTGTGTCTATAAAGGTCATGTGGTGCTGCTTCATTATATACTCCACAGTGGCCACACCTCTGAACGGGCAACCAGATGACAGTCCGTTTTGAAATCACAACAACATTATTCCCTTTAACTCAATCTAATTGCTCGGACGGACATTTAAATGAGATTTAAATGAACGCAGACAGCTTAACGAGGACACTAATCACACGATGAGGGTTTTTTTTAAGTCCTATCCATCCATGTTAGATATCTCTTGTATGGGAACCGCGGTGCCTAAGTGCATTGTGGGAAGCTGACAGTACCCTCTGGTACCAGCTGCGATCTACACCGCAACGCCCCGGGCAACAAAAATGTTAATTGGGCTTCTAATGTGCAATTTTGTTGGCCACAATCTGTAAATATCACTTAACATCAGCGGGATAAACCAAGCAGGGTGACACTCACAACCTCTTTGACCCAGTTGTCCTTTACACACTAATGTGACTGGTTGCTTTGTGTGATAGTAATAATAAAAAAAATCAAATAGGTAAAGCCACACAGAGGATTGAAAAAAAAAAAAAAAAAATCAGGAGCTTAAACTGATTTTACCAAGAAAAAAAAAAAACGAACCATGGAAGCAGTGTTGTGACATTATAAGGGCTCAACTTTACCCTCAATAGCCATTATTTATTAGTTTAGAATGGTAAAATATTCTCACATGAAAGTGGCCCTCTTATAATTGTCCAAAGTTAAGCCTAATAGAGGTTTGCAATATATGCAGACAGACATGCATTATTTTGACAGTAATGCACTAAAATGGCCTATCAACAGCAACAACTGTTCGTCTCCGCCAGACAACCTATGCAGCTTATTGCTGTACATTAAGACCTGAAAACACTTTCCGCAACCCCATTAATACATCTCATTGCATAAAATTTCCATTTGATTTGTATTCAGAATTTTAGATGACCAGCAGAGCACCGGAAAAACCCTCATTATTTCATATTCAATCAATCACTCATCGGCGAGCGCCTGTGTTATGCCAGTTTTGGCGGTGTGTGGTTTCATCTTGATTATGGAGATTGGCATTAAAATCAGAAGAACAATACGGGCTCCTCGCGCATGGCCGTTCCTGAGCATGTCACGTTTTCATTACTATTGACAAGCTGCATTATAATGTACTTATGTGTCTTCCTCGCCTCTATCGGGTTTGAGTCAAACGCTCCAGGCACTGTAAGTCCTCCAGAATGTCACCTTATTATGAGTGCTTGGTGCTCTTCCACATTTAAATATACGTACATGTACTGTATATATTATTTCTGGTATCAAATGATCTGACAGAATTAACTCCGGAGCAGAGTTTGGATGGATGCGACAGCGTCTGGGTCCCTCCTTGCAAAGGACCAGCAGTAAGTTTTATTTTCTAAATAATGTCAAATCAAGATATACTTTATGCAGCTCTCAACATTTGCAACAGGCCAAAAAGTGTCACAGGCCAGAGGAGTCCGGCGAGGCCCTTATTCCAGCAGAAAATGTCCTGGCCCTGCTCTCCGGAGATGACATTTGGTGGCTGACGGAGCACCTCCAGCTCAGACAGCCATGAAAACCGCGTCCCGTGAATCCCAAGGTGCATTTTTATAGTTTATTTTCTGGTGCTGAAATTTGTGAGGAATTCAGCGACTGAAAGCGCTGTGTTTCTGCTCCGCCAACACATGATGCTGTTTGGATTTACAGCTCAGGTCTGATTCACACCTCCGACCGACTGCATTTCTGCAGCAACAGCTGCTCGGGCTCACCGGTAGAGCGGGATTCAAAAGCCATACGTGAGGCCGAACGCTGAAAAACAACCCTCTTCCACTTCACAAATAACATGAGAACTTGACGAGTCTTGACAATCTGACGGGCTATTTTCTAATAGTGAAAGAGATAATGTAAAATATCCAAAACAGTCAAATAATGGGTGAAACGGCTCAAGCTAAAATGGCACACTACAGCTGAAAGAGCTGTGGCCGGTATATCACTGAAAAATGGCTAAATGTCCACAGTAGTAATTTTTATATTTCATGAAGCAAGGGGGACAAAAACTTCACAATTGATAAGTTTATTAATTGTTATTTTCTGATGCAAAGTGGACAAATGCATCTCTTGAGATTATATAGGTTCCAGACTCCTGGCCAGACGTGCACCTAGAAGGTCAGGTGCACGGTGACTTGAAATGGATACAGTAATGTCAGAGGACAGAAGAGTCTTAATAAGGATCAACTTTAATGGTAATCTTTAGATTGTTATTGCTGACAATTCCAAATTGCCTATAGGTGCATTATTTTAATTGTTAAATACATTTTTTTATAAAGACAAAAAGGAATATTTGGTAGATTATGAATACAAATTCTTTTTGATTAATCTTGTACTACTGGAAATTTCATTATGCTTCATGTAAATGGTGTCAGATTTGTAAGGAACATGCATTTGTAGGATGAGCAAGAGAAGACTTGCCAAGTGATTTTTTGTCAGTATCAATGTGTAATCTGTACTAATGCCATCAATAGAAGAGGCGAGAATTCACAATAACAAGCCAACTGCACTGAAGGTATTCAAAGAAAAAAGCAAAAACTAAGTAAAAGGATATTATAAACATCACGTTATGTCAGAATTCGAAGCAGTTGTACATTTTAGCCATTAGTCCATCCTCTATGGTTGTAGCTGTCAGCTTGGTATTGCTGACCACCAATACAATCAATTGATTATGTGCGTTTGTGCAGTTTTGCACAGTGCAGTGACACAAGACTCAAACTTTCTTCATATGTTTCGTGGGTTCCTATTAAGGGCATTAATCTCAGTCGCACAGCAGCAGATCTCCAGTGGCCAACATGCAAACTCCACCAAAAGAAAGACAGGAATTGAACCCAGGACTTCTGGCTGTGAAGACGACCCGCTACTTCACCATGTCACCCCCCATTTAAAGATTCAGTAGAAGGAGTTGGGGGGGGAATGCAATTTGAGCTCTTAAAAGACGAGCGTGTTATCGCTGTTCACAGTTGGATTCCGCAAACAGCTGGATTTGCACGGGGACATCAATTCGAATGGAGTGACTGATGAACAAGAAATAACGTGCGACAATCAAAGTTATTGTAGCAAACAAACGCCGTCGCCGGAGACAACATTTACATCAAGGCGACAGCAGTGCTACTGTCACACCGCAGGAATCTCGGGGTGGTGGTGGTAGTGGGGGGGGTCGGTGGGGGATGGGCTGTCTTAGTGGCCACAAACTTTTTCAATTTCACTGTCAATTTCCTGGGTAATTACTGGTGCTTTTGATGGACTTTTTATGACACTGGCTCCCCTCCTGCGAGACGCCGTACGTGCTCAGCTGCCGAGAGGAAAGGGGGGGGGGGCGGGGGGGCGGCAGCTCCCACTTTTGACACCAATTCCCACCTCCCATAAGTGGACCTTGTCATCGGCGGTGACCCCTGTGGCGTCCGCTCAACAGAATGAGTCTGGCCGGCAATGCCAGCTGTACTTTATCTGCACCACTAGGCTGAAGATGGGTCGACTGGGTTCACCTCATCGTGTGTGTGTGTGTGTGTGTGTGTGTGTGTGTGTGTGTGTGTGTGTGTGTGTGTGTGTGTGTGCGGGTGCAAGGGCTAAGTTTGGGAGCATACAGTGCGGTTTTATGTGAACCAAACAGTCATGCCGGTCAGTAAAAGTGTCCGGCGATGATATCTATGATGTAGAAATAACGGATAAAAAGGAGCACTTAAACAACTATTTCCTCTTAATCTTTCCAGATCAGCAGGCCTGACAAATCAGCCAACAAGAAAAGGGAGCAGTGTTTCGGGGGGCTTATTGGCCGGTGCTGTGCGGATGGCACTCCGTCTGAAGAGATCAGAACACCGAGCACATCTCCGGCGAGATCGACGGGCCGACAAACAGATGAGCCCACGGGCCGAGGGTCACAGATCATTAAAAGCCATCTATCAGAGGCTTTCAAGGCCTCTAATTCCCCCCAAATCGAATATTTCCATGTAAATATGTCAAAACAGGAATGAAATTAGCGTGGTAGTTTATTGACTGTGATAAAATCTGAAAAGCACCACTGCACATAATTACATACTTGTCAGAGCCATAAAAATTAGCTTTATTATCAATGGAATGGTTTTGTACAACTTCATTTAGGTCCGATATCTTCCAGATGGGGCTGCTCTCTGCACTCCAGCAGTTTTTATGCAGTCACCCCCCCCCCCCCCCCCCCCCCAAACACACCCCCACCCTCCCACACACACACACCCCATCGTCTTTTTCATCCCTTTATTCCCATGCTGAGTGGATGAAAAAAAAAAAAGAGGAAGTATAAGAGGAGCTGATGTCTGAGGCAGAGTTGAGGATCCTATCAGCTGTGTTTGATGCCACAAGTTTTTGATCTCATTAATGATACGAGCCCCCATTATGAACCTAACTGCACAAAAAAAAAAAAAAAAAAAAACGAAGAAAAAAGGCGATGTTAAAGATGCTGAGGGTAAGAGGGCAGCTATTTCATTCCAATTGAGAGTTGATGGCTTTAAGCAACGTATTTTCTCTTCTCGCTTTTTTTTTTTTCCTAACCACAGCAGCTCTGTTGGTCGGTTCGCTTCCCTCGTCTCTCCACCGCCGCCTCGGCGAGGTTTCTCTGGCGTGTCTGCCGGCTGCACTCACAGTTTTACCTCTATCTTTTATTTAGCTTTTCATTAGTATTTGTTGCCATTGTTCCATCTTTTCCTAACTCCATTATCATATCAATTATCATCTCAGTCACACATCCTGATTCGCACTCGTATCAAATTTGCATCAAGTCGATAATGCATCCCGGCGACTAAATTATTTAGGTAACAACTTGAACTAGAAGGCGGTGATTCATATTTAAAACAGATACCTATCCTTAATGGCAGCTCCTGTTTAATCCTTTAGTGGTTCTGACTTGCCGCGGTTTCGTCTCTCGCTTGACATGCACATTTCTGTGTGTGGCCCTCCAGCCTGGCACACACACTTTAAACTTGGCGACAGTCTGCACAGCGACGCAGCAACGCTTTCAGGAAATATCTGGAGAAACGGGTGAAGGTTGTTTATTGGAGATGATTTGTTGTCACAGATAAATGTTTTCTATTTCTCTTTATTGTAACTTTAGTCAAACATCTCCATCAGTGGTTTAGCATCAGTTGTGCTGAAGTTTCTAATAGCTTTGTAAAAATAGTATTAGCCTTAAAAAAAGCCTTGTGGGTTTTTTTGCCCCGCCCCTTCACACTCTATTTCATTAGTATTAGTTTTTCATTTTAATGTCTTTCAATTGTGTAAAAGTGAAAGTAGGTGACAAACTACTTGCATTTAAAGAGTCTAAAATTTCAACTTCAAGTCAGAGTGAACGGTATTTTGCACTTTATTTGTGAACATGTATGAACAGGGCTGTTGAACTCTAAACTTTATTTATCAACCCTATAATGAATGAAACATATTTAAAAGATGGATGGATGCGAAGACTCAAATGAGCTTTAAAGTGTTGAAGACAATCTGATAAATAAGTGAAGCCAAACAAACTTTTCGGGCTGTTGAAGTGGTCAACACCGTTAGAACACCTGACTTCGGAGCCTTTTCAGTGTTGTTTTCTCCAGGTAAAATATACATTTGACGTTATTTGACGATTCTAAAATCGGCTTTATGTGTTATTGAAGAAGTGAATCAGTCTGTTCGCCCTGCGATGGGCTGGTAACCCGTCCAGCAACTGCAACTTGGTGATAAAATGGCCTCCTGCATGCATGCGCTGCCTTCCAAAGCTACCAGGAACACATTTAGCATCTGTTGTCTCATATGTGATCTGGTTTTCAAGCTTTAGTAACACTGTGGCCTTTGAAAAACAAAACAGCCATATTATTCTGGACACTTCCACGGAATAAATGATGAACCCAGAGGTTACTGGTTTTGCTTTAATTTTAATTATTAAGATACTATTTTTTATTTCTCTAGAGGGTATGAATTACATAACTTTACAAGACACACCCATGTTATTTTGGCTTGTTTTATTGAAAAAAAGAAAAGGAAAAAAAAAAAAAAAAAAAGGTGTTGGCCGCATATTGAAGACCATAAAATTCAGAGACGCCGGGTGGCCCGACTGGTAGTATAAATGTTTAGGAGATCGCCCTCGTGGAGAACCCCTTTGAGAAATAGTGCCGCCGCACAGAGAATTTGTTTGATGGAGGGATCTAATTATCTCGGACAAAAAGATACAAACAACAGCAACACAGAAATAGTGATTATAAAACGGTAATGCGCCTCCCAGGTTGCCTATCCTGGGCATTCAAAAAGCTGCTCAATAGCTTAACCTCTTCCTAATGAATGCATTAATGATGCTGCTGTTCTTGAGAGTGACTTTCTCGCTTGTTTGTGGGCACAGGAGCCTTTTAAAATGAACTCTCCTTTCTAATATACTTTTTGTTTTAATGTCTCCCCGGTGTGCTGTGATAACTTCTTTAGAACCTCTCAAATTGCTGCAGGTAAATGTAGCAGAACTTCCAAACAAAGTGTGACATTACGGAGGTCAGGAAGGCTTCAGGCTGATCAGGGCTGTCACAGCTTTATGCCCTGTCGACGGGGAAAAAAAAAAAAAACCTCCCAAAAAAACAAGGTTTAGAATATATTGAGTCCAATAACTGAAATATAACTGTAATGTATTGCGTTACAATAAAATGGATCAGATGGAAGCCAAATATATGGAAACGGTTATAATAAACATGTTGCTTTGGAGGAATGAAGGAGGACTGGTAGCATTTGTAAAATTATGACAATGCAAAACAGGGTTTTGTTTTGTTTTGTTTTCAAAGCTTTGAGAAAATATGACTTAGTCCCCATCTGCTCACCAGATTGACGGATTTAAACTGAAATCTCAACAAAAATCTGCACTTGAGAACATCTCCTCTGCACATTAACCTGATGCCTTTGTTCAGTATCAAACAAAAACCCAGCGAGTGCAGTGAGTAACATAGTAGTTGTTTTCAAAGCTGTATAAGCATAAACTTCTCATTTTTAGAAAATTATTTCGAGCTTGAAATGGAAAACCTGCAAATTTTCTTTTTCAGTGGTCTGTATTTTTAAAGAAGCTGCTTTAATGAGCAGTTAAACCTGAGTGACGGCTGAGTTTAAAACAGAAATCGCCTTTTCCAATCCCAACTGATGCTCCAATGCTGTAGCAGAGCCAGAGTGGGGGCAAGGGGGCGGTCGCCCCAGGGCCCACAAGGTCATAGGGCCCTGGTTCATGTGATGTGTACACATCGGGCGGCTGTGGATCAGTGCGGAGAGCAGTCGTCTGATAATCGGGAGGTTGTTAATTCGATTCCTGTCTTCCCCCTGTTTGCATGTCGAAGTGTCCTTGGGCAAGACACTGAACCCTGAATTGCCCCCGGTGGATGGACTGAGCGCCTTGCATGGCAGCCGCCTCCACTGGTGTGTGAATGTGTGTGTGAATGGATGAATGTGATAATGCAGTGTAAAGCGCTTTGGTCTCTTCTAATGCAGATGAAAAAGCGCTATGTAAGTGTAGTCCATTTACCATATATTCACTCGTAAATAAATTATTATGTATATGCATATGATTGTGGGCTCAAATTTGCCAATTCTTACCATAGATTGACGTGACGTCATCCATAGAGTTCCCAACCGCCATTCTGAAGACTTTACCGAGTCCAGCAGGACGTCTCCACATTGAATATTTGAAACGGATGTAAATGTGATTGGTCCCGCCCGTCACGTGACCGCATCACGTGGACAAAGGAGGCGCTGTGATAGGGCGATTTATGCAAAACTTTAACTCGTAATATAAAATCAACAGATGATTTATGTGAAAATCAGAGTCTGGTGAAGCCAACACGGTTATAGAAACTAGTGATAGAGACCAAAATACGTCCTGAAACCGCGCTTTATATGTTTATTTGCACTCTGAAAATCGGCATTTTTGAATGGGTTCCAATGTAACCTGGGCTCTTTTTGAAACCAGCATCATCGCCCTTTGCTGGAATCTCTCCGGAATTACAGCTTTTTTGCACTTCCGCATTATCTTCATGTTTTATGAGCGGAGGTTGGCGCCTGATTCTTACATTACGACTGTCCATGAATGCATCAGAGCTGTAAGCCAGCGCTGATTGGCTGTGCGGCATTAACAAGTTTTTTTCTTTAGCACTTGATCTGAACTCTTTGGAGGGAAGTTAAACAGTATGCTAAACACTGTGCTAGCCGCTAGCGGTACTACCCAAAACCTAACATCAGAGCCATTGGTGAGTCAGTGAAACCTCAAAAATATTATTTATCAGAATGCTGTGGTCTTAAACACCTGCCTATTTGAATGTGCCTTGTGTTGCTCTCAACTACAAGAGACCGCAGAGTCTATTTTTTTCTAATATACGTGAATTCCAAAAGATATAGATAGCTGTGTCTATATCTATCTGAATAGATTGTGTAATTTTAGACCAGCTGTGTTCATTTTATATTTCAGCTGTATCAAAGATGGTACAGATTTAACCAGTGAGTTTTTATCTGAGTTTTCAGCACCATGGACAGCGGACGCTCTGAGATTGACACCTGTCAGGCTGCATTTGTGTGTGTGTGTGTGTGTGTGTGTGTGTGTGTGTGTGTGTGTGTGTGTGCATGCGTGAGTATGTGTATTTGTTCTTCAGAACAAGTTTGTGATCTGGTTTGTGACTTTATTCTGCTTTCTGAAGCATATAGGTTTGCTTGGTTCATTAAAAGTGAGCATTAGTGTGTTGTTTGATGGTAGCATGAGGGATTGTTTGAATGGTAAAATTACTATCATAAGGGCCCATCGAGAATGCTCCGCCCCCTCTGTACCGAGACCCATGCTCCGCCTCTGCTCCAATGTAATCCTGTTTGGTTCATCCCACAAATGCATGTTCCTTACAAAATGTGGTTATTGGCATAAAGATAGACACCAAATGAAGAGATAAGTCAACGCTACAGAGTAACTAATGAAGGAGCAATGACTCCCAAAGGAAAATGAGTTGTAGTACTCAGTATTTGTTGCTTTTCCTGCTTGCTTCATATTAAATAGATGGAAAAGCTTCCGTATGAAGACACACTTATAACACTGGTCAGCTTGTGTTGATGGCAGGAATATTATTTACAATTAACATCATTTCAAAGTCCTGATGAATGACCAAAGAGCCGATGAAGCCAAGATTTACATTCCCACCGAGACAGTTAATTATAAGAAATGTAGAACCTAAAAAAAAAAAAAAGGTTTAGAAACAAACAGGCTCGGTGATATATTTGACGTGCACGTTGGGGATATCAGCGCTTAGCTAACCTGCTAATAAACCGTCATCGTTCCTGGAGACAATAATAACAACAACATCCTGCCAATCTCTAATTTATGCCACAATTCTACAAGACTGGAGTGACGACAAAGTATCAAAGTCATCTCAGAAATCATTAGGTGAGGCAGCTCCGGTGGTCATTATTGTCTAGTTTAATCGGAAGCAGCGGGGCGCCAGCGTGCCTTTGCAGTCATTTGTCACGGCGTAGGAGGATTTACTATCATTTGATTTGACTAATGTTCCTGTTTGAAAGGTTTCTTCCTCTTGTTTGTCCTTTCCAGCAGTGACAGAGAGCTGAAGCAAACATCTATCCGCAGTCACCCTCTCTTCCAGATGACCATTTCCCCAGATCCTTCGTCTCTCACTTGTCTAATTACCATAGAAGTATTTTTTTTTTTTTTTCCAAACACCCCCTCCATCTTTCCCGAAGGAGACCACATGCAACTATAATTGCCTCCCTCATTAGTTATGTTTTCACAAGACGGGATAGGGGGCAATTAATTTTATCACTTAATTTTGTCACCGATATTTCTTACTGCCTCGGTACTGATGTGTCCACCACGGCCGGGCCCATTTTTCAGGAAAATTAATTGACAAAGCAGTAAAATTTATCAACATATCACCAGATTAGGCGACAAATTGATGCAATGAGGGAATCAATTGTGCCTCTGTCATCGGGGCGCAACAGCACAACCCAGAGCAGGGCCGGACGAGCTCGACCACTGTGAGACTGACTTCTGTGGCAGGTGCGGTGATTTATGCTTTTATTTAGACAGGGGGCATAAATCAGAATGAGTTACAAGTATGGCGCTGCCTCCCCTTGAGAGCCGCGCAATCTCCTGCACAAAGCACATGCAATACACACACAAAGTTCATGTAGACACACACAAGGGGATGAACAAAAGATATAATCAAAGACATCCACAAAAAAAAAAAAAAAAAAAAAAAAAAGAAAATCAATAAAAGAAAGAAGGCGAGGAATACCAAGTGGATCAACTGAAGGTAAAATGAAAACCAGAGAAGAAAGATGTGTTTTCAGCCCGCTGCTCTTCTTTCCTTAGAAATATTTGCATTTCTGGCATCAGATTCCTTCTGCTATAAACAGTGATTTCAATTTATGACCCCATGTTTTAAAATGAAAATAAAGTCATATATACAAGAGATGCAAAGAGTCACCTTCAATTTGATTAGTTCCGCTTACTGTGGGAAGATAAGCCCCTCTTTTCAGAGGATGACCCACATGTGTTTACCCAACACGCCTTATCTCAATGAAGACGCAATTTCAAGTTTTATTTAAGTTGAATGAAATACCCTAAACTCTTGAAAATTCTTCAGCGAAACTCAATTCTGGAATAGTCTAAATCAGAGGTGTCAAATACATTTAGGTTTATGGACCACGTACAGTCTGTTTTCATCTTGAGTGGGCCAGAAATTTAAAATAGTGCCACAATAAACTGTAAATTTAAAACTTCAAAGTTTTTCTTTATTGTGGCGCAGAGTATATACATGATGAAAATTACTACCAAAATTTAAAGGTATAATGGACGGTGTTTTAGCCAATGAACTGCGTGATGCGAGTCTCAACTATTGGTCCTCCAACATGTCGATCACGCTGGAGAAATGCTTGCGTAACACCGTCAAGCGCGCTCGTCCTCGTGATCTGCGCATGCGCATTCAGAGTGTTTTTGTAGCCCGTGAGCTTCGGTTTCAGCCAGTACTTACCGATGGTGAATCTGACATAATGAAACTGTAACTGTTTCGGAAAATAAGCTTTATGAGCGAGGCCGATTGCAGAAAACTGTAAACAGAGCCGTGCACGCCCGGGGAAGATGAGCTCGCGCTCGCTTAATAGGCGTTTCCTCGGGAGGAGCAGTAGAGCTGGTAGGATGGTCTGGCACATGCGCGTTTTTCAAAAAGCAAGTAACAGACGTTTGGCTTCAATTTTTTGAGAAAATCGTCCACTATACCTTTAATACAATCTGAAGCCAATTTTAAAGACACATTCTGGTGCAAAATACACTAAAATGTCCGAGACCTTCTTCTAAATTTGTTTCATTATCCAGATCTTTACAAACCCCACACATACAGCATGGATTTGAAGCTAGTTTGATAGAAATAACTGAACACAGGTTTTAGTGGCTGCTACACTTGAGAAATCAATTAAATTTCCTCGCTGGTTTGGTGATCCTGATTGGTGACTCTTCAAATGGAATATATGCAATATATGGAAATAATCTGAACTGAAGGACTTCTAAAATTATGTTAAAACTGTGATATATAAGTTTAATAAATACCTGTTAAGTCTATGTAGGTCATGATGTTTCTGTTGGGTCTTGGTTTTTTACTGAAGCTTGATTTGTGAATTGCATCATTGCATTATTGAATTTATCATTGGGTTTAAATAGTTTGTGTCTTAATAAAGTATAACTCAGCTATCAACTTAACTCTTAATTTTTGTTAAGCTTGATCCTCTGATCTTTCTTCGGTTCTAACAACTGAAAAATTCCTCAGTTGTTAATTTCCGGCTCTCTGTTTCATAGGATCTATTAATTCCTCAGACAGTCGCCTTTAACTGCCAAAACACATTTTTAGATGGGTGAACTACTTTTGTCCCATTCAGCATCATTTTAGAGCAATACCATGAAGCCACGAGCAGTTTGTGGGAGTTAAATCTCTGCTCTTAATTCAGTGAAGGTATCTTGGTGGAGAGGAGATTTCCCAGCATCACCTGGACTCGCCGAGGTAAACGCCGCACATGAAGCCCGTGGGGATCGTCGGGGTCGCCCAAAGTGCAGCTGAACGAGTTTACTCTATTGATTGTTCTCCAGAAAAATCAGAACACAGCTGAGCGGGAACGCGTTCAGCGCGCGTCTGCCGAACGCTTTCAGGTTGCGACCCCAGCCGGCTGAGGAACGGCGACGCGTTGACCTCGCCTTTCTGGCTTTTCATCTCCCGGGCCGCGGACGGGCCCGTTGGCGTGACAGTCAGTCCATCAAAACCGTTGAGGCCGACCCCAAAGCGACGCCTCAACGTTGCGGAGAGACGGAATTGGACGGCAAAATGGCCACGGCGGCGTCGCCCGCCGTTCCGTCCTCCAGAGAGGCCACACATTTTATCCTCAGCAGAGGAAAGAGCGCGACACCGAAGGGGGGGGGGAGAGAGGGGGAGAAAAAAAAAATGGTATAACACAGCGTCTAGAGGAGCAAGCAGGAGAATTGCTTGGGCGCCGGGACTGTCATGTCTGTATAAACAGGCATTGATTTTTCTGTCCAGCCCTGGCACCTCAGCCATTTATTCTCAGCTTTGTGGCCGGGGCCCAGCGGGGCTGGAGAAATTCTGTTACAGTCCAGTTGGGCCCTTGAGGCCTGTGTGTGAGAATAGATTTCACCTGTAAACGAGGAGAGGGACTGGAGCCACTTAACAAGGGCAGCCGGTGTCACCGGAGGGCAGGACGGGTGAAGTCACACTGGATGGATAATGACACACGCTGAGGAGAGAGAGGCGGAGGAACGGGAGGAAGAGGTGGAGGGATGATTGATACTGGAGCAGGAGGAGGAAGAGAAGAGAAGAAGGAGGTGCGAGCATTGGGTTCAAAGAAAAAAAGAAGGAACCCAGCTTTGAAAATATGTTTTCTATCAGGTTTTATAGTCCGACATAAAAAAACCACAGCGTCAGAGAAACGCGGAAGGTAAATCCAGGTAATTTTGAACATCGTGGCTTTATCGTCCCCACAGGGAAATCAGAAGAAATAAAACATCGAAATTATACACAGACACGTGCACTTAACAAGAACCAAACCCAGAAATAATCCAACGCTATGCCAAATAATACGTTCAAACGTCCATCTTTACCAACAACACAACAGATCAATGGAGAAAGGAATCTGCCGGTCTTTACCTAATTCAGTACAATAAATGCTGCGTTCCCCCGGTGGCAGAGGACGGCAGCTAATGAACACACACATGAACTTTACCCTGAATGTTCCACACACAACTGAGGTCTGTCAAGTCTGTGTAATTATCAATGGAGAGCCAGTTGCCTGCTGTGATCCAGAGCTATTCATGCGTCTGCAGCGGCCATTAATGATCTGCAGCAGGAGGGGTGTGCTGCTGCTGTTCTCGGAGGTTTCATGTGTTCGCCTGATATGTTTGTGTACGTGTTAACGTGGGCATCTTGCAACTGAGCAAAGGGATCTTCCCAGTGAGACAGTTCTTTGTAAAATAAATGCAAAATGAATGAAAATAAATCAATCTGCATCTGCGAATAAGATGAATAAAGACATTTCATGAGAAAGGGAAAAGGGAAAGGGACTGTTCAGTGCATATAAGTCACTGCTCATCACATTTTCTTGCCAAAAGTTATGACCAAATGAAAGATAGGAAAGTAAAAACATGAATTTCCTGACCCTTGCTGACTGCTTTTCCAGTTTCAAAGTGCAGTTTCTTGTTGCAGCTGCAGCTTCGCACCTCGCAGAAACTCAATAATTGCAGAGGTTGTATATTCCACTATTTACTGCCCAATCAGAACCTCTGCAGAAAGCCCCTCGATAGAAGCCGTTTGTTTTCCTCCACTGGCAGCATCTTTTGGAAATTGATTACAAAAACCCCAAAGCATCATAATCCGGTCCCTCACATTCATTAAACCCCTGTTGAACTACGATGAGAGACCCAGTCGGCACACGCACGCCCCGATCCCACCAGATGCTCGGTGAGTCCGCCGTCTGAGAGCGGGGACACCTGCATTTATTATGTGTTCGGCTTTTCTTGCAACATGCAGTGCTTCGGGGAATTAAGGCACAAAGTTTCCGGGCAGCGCAGCACCCTCAGAGACCCACGTAAGAGAAATAAAAAGTACACCTGGCAGTGCTGAAGTTAACTCGGAGTTGGGAAAGTATGAGGTCTACAAAGAAAGAGCAAGTCAATCACTGAGTAGCTTTGAATGTTAATTAAACAGACGCACTATTCTGTTCCAGTGCGTTTGCACGGTGGATAAAGACGAAATGTACTTCTAATATGCAAGACCTGCATTCCTGATGATTCTTTTATGTTCCTGCTGTCGAGGATTTTACTGTACATTCCGTCTGAGAGGGCATCTGTCATGTCTTCTGCCAATACTCCCGGCCTTTGACTCATATTAGCAGGTTGCGATGCAGTTTATTTTCATTTAGGATTAAAGCTTGATAAAGTGCTATTGACAAGACGGCATTGATTTCATTGTCTCTCTCTCCTTTCGCCGTTGTCCGATTGATTAACCTGTTTTGATGGCGGACAGCACTACATACAGTAGGGTGTCTTCTCTGCGCCGAGGTTATCTCGGTACAGCAGCAGAAGTAGGGCAAACAGCGTCTACGGCGCTGAAAAGGAGGAAGCTGCTTGTTGGATCAGACTTCAATAAAGAACATGTACAGAATAAGCATTTTGAAAGTATTTCAATCGATAAAGAAATTATTGTCTAATACATTACTTTTGAGTATTTGCAGTGATTTCTCAGTGCACCTGAGGGAGTTCTTTTCAGTACTCGACACACCAGATGTAATCCCTTGTTATTGTTATTCATTCAGTCCAAAAAAAGTTCAGTTTTGTCCAACATACTGAAAAACAAATAAAACGATGAACTGCATTTACTTATTACAAAATCTGTAATTCGAACAACTTACTTGAATGATACCTTTAACAATAGAATGTGACAATGCATGACGACCAAACCACATGATATTATTATTATTGTCTTCTGTTGGAAATAGTACATTAGCATATTTCCAAGGATCATGTAGTACTGTGATAAAGACAACTTTAATGTGTTTTTTTATATAATAGTAAACATTTCTACGACCCCAGATATTGTGAAAAACTTTTATCATTAAAATATCTATATATAAAACAAAGTAATTATCATATATTTTAATGCAATGATGAACAATATTGTCATAAGAAAGAAGCTTTTGCATTATGTATTTGTTAGGTAACATTTCAATGACGTTTCACAGTGTGTGAGTTTATGAGTGATAAAGTTCCTGATTTAGCATCTGCCATACATATATAACTACACATTGCTTGATTTCACAAATTATTTTCCCAAAACATAATGAAATGGCAAGTTACAAAATACTAACATATTACACTAATACTAATAATTACAACCATGTCAGTAAAAATGACAGACATGAAAAATGTCTTTAGCAAACTCAGTTTCACTGCTGATTAATTTCTAAATTTCAAACCTATGTACTTTGAAAGAAAATTCAATCAACATGGACATCAAATTGTAAAGTATTCATAAAACTAAATGGCACTCCAGAAGAGGCCAAAGTTCTATGGATCAGAAATGCGCCAGACTTGGACAAATACCAGTAAAGAGACAAGGTAACACACTGCTCTATGACATTTTGCTTGTTCTTAACGACTTCAAATGACGGACATTACGACAAACATTACACATAATGACTCTACTTTATCGGATGGTGAGATAAATAGTGTGATTTCAAACGGTTATGGTCTTGTTAATACTGCTCAACCTGTAACAGATGAGCCAAATGTGATCAATGATATTGACCCTGATATAAATTTCTATGATGGAGTGAACACCAATTGTGAATATTACCAGGACTATCAAATCCCCATAGATCAAAGTGATGCCTTATCAATAATCCACTTCAACAGCCGAAGTCTGTACACAAATTTTGAGAAAATAAGAGACTTCCTTTCAAATCTTAAAACTCCTTTTGATGTAATCGCAGTCTCAGAAACTTGGATCAAATGTGACAAACCTGATAATTTTGATATTGAAGGTTATGAAATGTTTAAACAAAATAGATCTCACAAAGGTGGAGGGGGGGTTGCATTGTACGTGAAGAATAACTTTAAGAAAAAAAATGTCAATAATATGACCTTTAGTGTTGATGATGTAATGGAATGTATCACAGTTGAATTATCTTTTGAAAAAAGAAGGAATGTACTGATAAGCTGCATCTACAGAACTCCAGGCTCAGACATTGATATATTTATAGATCTTATTGAAAAATTATATGGGAACTTGAGTCAAAAAAAACTGTTTGTATGTGGAGACTTTAATATTGATTTGTTAAAATCTGACAGACATAAGCCGTCAGAAAGTTTCTTAAACACATTGTACAGTCTTTCTTTATATCCAAAAATATTACGACCTACACGTATAACTCCTCATAGTTCTTCATTAATTGATAATATATTTACCAATGTCTTGGACGAAGTTATACCAAGCGGGATTTTAATAACAGACGTAAGTGACCACCTACCCGTTTTTGTTCTTTACAACTTAAAATCTAAAAAAAGCAATGATGTAGGTAAGTGCGACATAAGACATATAAGAAAAGTAGATGATGATTCAATAAATGCTTTTAAAAGAAGCCTAGCAAGCCAAAACTGGAAATCCCTCTTGGAAATAACTGAAGTGGATGCAGCTTATGATGCTTTTTTAAGTACGTTCAAAAATATATATGATTTGCATTGCCCTATAATTACAACAAAATGTTTAATGAAAAAAAATACAATACCTTGGATGACTAAAGGGTTGGAAAATGCATGCAAAAAAAAGAACATGCTGTATTTACACTTTTTGAAAAGGAAAACTAAAGAGTCTGAGACTAAGTACAAAAGATACAAAAACAAGCTTACAAATATAATGAGGAAATGTAAAAAACAGTACTATAGTGCACTGCTACAAAGAAATAAGCACAATATTAAAGGCCTATGGAATACCATAAATATGGTTATACGAAAAAGATCAAATGTTTCTCCGATACCGGATACTTTTGTAAATAATGGCAAAAAAATCGAAAATATGAAAGACATTGTAAATGAGTTTAACGCGTACTTTATAAATATCGGTCCTAAATTAGCCTCAACAATAAATACTCCATACTTAGATCCCATGTGTTTTGAGGTTCCTTTAAATCAAAACTCTATGCCTCTTGAAGTAACGAATGTAAATGAAATCATTGACGTGGTGAACAAATGTTCAAACAAAAAATCTTTGGACTGTGATGACCTGGACATAACTATAATAAAACAAGTCATTGATATAATTGCGATGCCACTATCTCATATTTTTAACCTGTCTTTTACAACTGGAAGGTTTCCAGATCTAATGAAAGTAGCAAAAGTCATTCCCATTCATAAAAGTGGGGAAAAAGACCAGTTTGCAAATTACAGACCTATATCAATCCTGCCTCAATTTTCTAAAATATTAGAAAAACTATATACATACAGATTAGACGAATTTATTGATGCACATAATATACTAAATGATAGTCAACACGGGTTTCGAAAAAATAGGTCACCGGTACTTGCCCTAATGGAACTTATAAAGGAAATCACTGACAGTATTGACAAGAAACACATTCCTGTTGGAATCTTTATAGACCTGAAGAAAGCGTTCGACACTGTGGATCATGACATACTTCTGAGTAAGATACAAAAATATGGGATTAGAGGTATCGCTTTTAATTGGATAAAATCCTATTTGTCAAATAGAAAACAGTATGTCCAGATGGGACAGCACAGGTCAATGTGTGAAAACATAGTATGTGGCGTTCCACAGGGATCTGTGCTGGGACCAAAATTGTTTCTATTGTACATTAATGATCTGTATTCTGTTTCTGAAAAACTAAAACTTGTTCTATTTGCTGATGATACAACAATATTGTGCTCAGGGGAGAACCTGAAAACATTGATGGAAGAGATCACAATTGAAATGGGTAAGCTGAAAAACTGGTTTGCCTCAAACAAACTGTCCTTAAATATATTAAAGACAAAAATTATGTTCTTTGGAAATCGTAACATAAATCCACAAATCCAAATTCAAATTGACAATGTTTCCATTGAGAGAGTCTATGAGTACACATTTCTCGGTGTAACCCTTGACCATAAAATCTGTTGGAAACAACACATCTCAAAAATCAAGACTAAAGTGGCAAAAATCGTGGCCCTGATGAATAAATCCAAGTATATCCTTGACAAGAAATCCCTGTTCACCATATATTGTGCTCTCATCCTACCCCACTTAACATATTGTGCTGAAGTTTGGGGAAATACATATAAAAGCAACACAGATGTCTTGTATAAACTGCAAAAAAGAGCAATAAGGATCCTTCATTTAGCTGGTTATCGTGATCATACAAATGCATTGTTTCTCCAGTCAAAAATCTTGAAATTCAGCGACCTAATAGAGTTTAAGACTAACTTATTCATCTTTAAAGTTAAAGTAAATATATTCCCAGAACATATCCAGAAAATGTTCTGTACAAGAGAAGGGACGTATAACTTGAGAGGACAGATGGACTTAAAAAAACCTTACTTTAGAACAACTCAAAAAAGCATGTGTATAACCAGGTGTGGTGTGGACCGATGGAATAATTTAGAAAATGATATTAAAACCTGTAAGGAACTGGGGCAATTTAAAAAGACATATAAAAATTATTTTATGCGGAAATATGCAGAAGAATTAAATGGCTAACACCTGAGAAAGACTTACTTAATGAGTACACTGCTGTGCAAATTGTTTGCAGTTTTTTTTTTTGTTGCTATCCTTAAATTGAATGAGCACGCTATTTGTGCAAATTGTTTTGTTTTCTTCTACTTTGGATTGTTGATTGTGCAGGACGGGGGGTGGGACTGTTATAAGTTCTTTGAACTTCCACCTGCTCCCTTTGAGTACCACCATTGTATTTTTGTTTGTTGATGTGATTTTGATTTGTTTTTATTTTATCATGTTACTCAAATAAATTAAAAAAAAAAAAAAAAAAAAAAAAAAAAAAAAAAAAAATCACAGCATGTCTATCATTCGGTTGAGATGTAAGAAACCATTCAAAGAAAGTCAGCAGAGAGCGAACATGCAAATGCTAAACGCTGGTCTGCTAAATGGAAACATGGGGCGAGATGTTACATGCTTTCCCTTCAACTGAAGCCTCGATGCACAACATTTGGTTTTTGGATCTCTGCCGGAATCCAAATTACGTTTATAGAGGTCTGAACAAAGTGTCTCCACATGGTATTTTTCTTTTTCATTCTTTTTTTCCCCCCTCTGAACTGACCCATCAGCACAGTTTCAAGAGTTGAAATAGAAAACTAAAATACAGAAAACCGAAAATTCTGAAAAGCTGCTTTCACTTCTCCAGGACAAATGTTAGCGACAGCTCGCAGAAACAGGCAGCTTTAACATCAGAGGAACCTGTAATTGAGGGGAATTAAAGACAAACCGCGAGTTTTCGACTCTCGTGCAGACACGCACGCACACACACACACACACACACACACACACGCCGCAGAAAGTCAGCTGCTCTGTGAAGTTTCAGCACGGAGTGACAGTAATGATAGTGTGTGAAGGTTAACTCGGAGAAAAACCGGAGCACTCGGGCTGAATGGGAAAGGAGAGAGGCAGGTTTGAAAAGTACTTATTAGTCAAACTGGGTAACAACGGCGCCGCCTGCAAAGTATAATCAAATCACTCTCTATACCTGGTTGCAACGCAGCAGCTGAGGAGCGACCGGCGCCGCAACCTTGACAGGAGGGGTTATTTTTACTGATACTTTGTCAGCCCATTGTCTTGCGCGCTTATTGAAAATGGCACCATCAACAAAAGGAAATAAATACAATGAGGGCTGAATGAGTCTGGGGTGAGGTGAGGCGTTTCGGGGCGGCGGGCGGAGAAGGATACCAACGCCGGCGCTTCTTGTTTTCCCCCCCTCTGCCCTCCAGTTAACCGTCCGATTGTTTGTGGAGAACACGGAGCGCCATGCAATTTTAATGACCCCCCAGCATGGGAGGACTTCCCGATTCGCTTCTCGTCAAGCCCCCGGTTCTTATTTAGCACCCGCGAAAAAAAAAAAAAAAAAAAAAAAAACTCCTACTCGTCTCATCTGTGATCAATATGTGGCGTCTTGGAACGAGGCAACGGGTTTTAATATGATTTTATGAGATCAGATAGCTCCCTTTGATCCCCCGCCGTGATTCGTCTGATCTCCTGTATCCGACAGGCTCCAGTGTTCATATGCATATTACATCGAGGAACACGGAGAGCGGAGGAAAGAATCTGTGAAAGGGAAAAACAACACTGTCCCTCTTCAAGGAAGTGTTTGTTAACCAGAATTAATATAAAAACCTGCAGGTGTTATTGCTGTTGTTGTTGTTGGTGATGTTTTGTTTTAGCTGGCACCGCCGCTTGTGAGAAGTGCACATCAAGCAAATTAACACTTGCAGCTTTGTCCTTAATTGCACATATGAGAAAAGCGGCAGCTCAGGGAATGTTGTATGTAAATAGGCTTTTTCATTTTGTTTTGTTTGCTGCTGGTGTTTTATCAAAAAAAAAAAAAAAGAAAAAGGAAAAAAAAAAGCAGGTTGTTCCCTTATTGAATAATCGTGGGCATTTGGAGCAAAGCAGCACATTAAAACCTCACCAGCGCTCGTATTTCACACAAAAACTTTATAAAGCAAAGATCAATGACTAAGTGTAACATAATTAGCTGCACCGAGTTGACAAATAGCAATGTGAGCACGTGGTGCAGTGAAAGTACAGATCACACCTTCTTGAGTGTCCATCAAAGCAGCGAGCTTCTCTCTGGGTTTTGATAATTTACCCATCAGCCCCCACAAGGATTCAAATTTCTAATAAAAAACCCGTAAAGTGTAATTTGTCCGTATACGAGAACAAACTGCGAGAGTTGAACTATTTCATATGCACGATATCCATTGTTTTCCTGACTTCTATGACTCCCCGAGTCCCACATCTGGCAAAAATATTAGCAACCATCACTAACGGAGATGATGGTGGTCAGTCAGATTGATCACCATCCCCCTGCTTTGATTACTCTGCTGCTCAAACTGCGTGTAAAAAGCAGACAGGAAATCACCGGAAACTGCTCAATCGAGGCACAAACGGACATCTGAAATGAGCGAAAATGAGTTTATTCCTTCAGTCCAGCATTTCTTGCCTTTCAGAACGCTCCGAAGCCGTCCACACAGGGACCATCCTGAGAAAAAATGCAAAACTGGGAATACATGTTCTTCAATATCTTATCCCGAAACAAAACTATCCTTGAAAAAACATGTTCATTCATGTTGCTAAGTTTTCCGCTTCACATAATGATCGCAAAAGTTGAACTTTCCAGGGAAGTCCAACATTCATCATCAACAAAAGATGAGCTTTGTTCTAAAATAAACTGTCCAGGTTTCCCTGCGTGAGGGATCATTTCTCTGTCCGTCCTCCGCTTCACACGCCGGACCCTCAGAAATGGCCTAATTGTCGCCCGTGTCTCAGAGACGGCTGGAGGTAATGAGCAAGCGATAGCATCACCGTCTGCTCGACGGGATGAAAGAAGCACAACAATAAAGAGAGGAGAGGCCGGAGCAGTAAATATCCCTGGGCCACACAGTGCAGATACTAATTGCGTTCCCAAACTCGGGCGCAGTAAATAATGAAATTTTAATTCCTCCTCTCGCCGTGGCATTTTCCTCATTTATGTTCAGACGAATGTTTCAGAGAAGTTCTTTTTCTGTAGCCACCAGGAAGAAAAGAGAGTGTGAGGAGAGGACAGAGAACAGACGGAGGGCTGTTTGTCCACCGCGGTCGCTGCGTGGAGCTGTCTTAGATCGCCTGAGACATTTATGAACACTTCTGTCATAAAAGAACATGCGCTCGCAGATATTACAACTAACTCAACTCCGTGCTGCGACATGAACTCTTCCTCAAACTTTGGTTTTGAGTTTTGTGAAACTCAATGGTTTTCCAGATTTTCTAGGAAATGTGAAGCAAATGTATTAAGTATTACACAATAAATGAAGGAAAAAAGAAAAAAAAAGTACAGTAACCTCTGTCCAATGATGGAAAAAAACATTCTTTTTCCATACAAATTGCTTTGTTTTTAATAAATTTAATGTTTCATATCAGTTACAGCTACTATTTCTGAGGAAAACATTTATCAGCTGAGCGGCAGGGCGCCTGAATACGCAGGCCGTCCTGACTGCCGGAGTTTTGAGAGCTCTTCCTGCTGAAAACAGACGTCAGCTGCAGCCGAAACGCTGCCGTGGGAGCAGTGACAGTACGGTGGACGTGAAAAGTTACAGCTGGACGGTTAAACAATGAGCCGAAGCTATAAAGCTTTACAAAGCTGAGGGGAGCTGGCAGATTAGGACCGCTTTTATGACGGACCATCACTTTTACAGTCACAATTTTTATGAAGCCGTTTATTTAGCGGGAATAAAAATAACTATTTTAGAAAGAGAATGTGAAAAAGAAAAAAGCCAGGTTAAGTTTTCGTATTTACAAAGAAACAATTTAAACACATTTGATTTGGTTTCACGTAAATATTCAGTCAGCGTGTTAATCTGCCTTCACAGTATCACCGACACTGTTCAATCCTCACAAACTAAAATTTCGCCTCCACATTTTCTCCACGACCAAGGTGTTCGACAGAGAACCACAAAAATACCTCCAGAGACGAACTGCATCTTGTACATGAGGATGGAGGTTAAAGGTCGTCTGCAAAGGGTTCAAATAACTCCTCCGCCTTAGACGGACCTTAAAGTTGACTTTATTCTCATAAATGAACGACTTTGTGATTAAAGTTTACCCATCATATGGATTTAGTTTGCCCCGAAGTTAGACTGACAGGCTAACTAGACAGGGCCAGCTGGACACGCAGTTAGCCTTACAGTCAAGACTGAGGGAAGCAAATAGTGGGAAAAGGTGAAATTAATGTACTTTTTATAAAGAACCTGTTACTACAGACGCACGGACAACACAAGCTCCTATGACTGCTGTCATATCACGGGACTCGGACCTTAACGCGCCCGCGGAAGAGCTCCCCTCCTCTCCCTTTCTTTTACCGCTGGCGAAATTTAAAACGAAGAGCCATTCATCTCGATCCACCAGCAAACAAAATCAAATAAATCAACACTTTGCCCAAATATAAAAATATTTGTGTTGTGGGCAGATAATTAATGACCACAGCTGCTCTAATTAAAAGCCATCTGAGTTCCATTAATCTTGGTTGTTGAGGCCCATCGTTTCTCAAAGCGGACAGCCACGCCTTTCCTGTGCAATGCCCGTTGTCCTTGGACTCATTTTTCAGGTGATTTGGAAGACCATTGTTGCTTTATTAGCATTGTGAAGAAACATGAAAGCACAATTAATTATGCATTCCAAGATGGGCACAAAGAAAATGATTTCCCTCCGTCGTGGCGAACTGTGTGCAAAGTGAGCAGAATGAGTCCGGCGACTTCTTAAAATGACAACCTGTGCCTAAAACGATGCCTTTTCATGTCAGAAGTGCAGTAAGTGTATGTAAAAATGCTAAATATTAGGATTGCTTTGGTTAGACATTAAAGGTCTGAGTAAAACAATCTAAATAATAATCAATCTATAAGCAACTTTTGTAAAATCATTTCTTTCAGCTAATTCAAGGCCAAAGAAACTCAAAAGAAAGTCGGATCTGTTGACACATTCATTGTTTTGCTTTGTTATGAACTGTATAATAATCTCCTTCACTTGCAGATTAGTTGGCAACATGGTCACAGTATCGTTGATGCAACTGCAACTGGCAAAGCGCACGAAAAGTGAAGCTTCTGCCTGTTTTCCACGCCGAGTCTTTGGCAGAGAAACGGAGGGAAGGAGAGCATATGGTGCAAGACTGCCATAAACCGCTTTCATGAAAATGTCTTGGATGTTTATTGAATTTAACAGTACCTAAGGCTCTAACGACTCATCTAATTTCACCAAAGCCCCGCTTGTAAATCTCTCTCTGAGCAAAATGACAAACACAGCACGGTTATGGCTGCCATCAACCGGAGCGGCGTTTACGCTGATTGGATGACGTTTGGTCGTGTTTTCTCCTGCTTATTTTTTTTTGTATTCTTTATTTTTATGCATTTAAATTTAAAGTATAACTTACAGAATATTTGCTCAGCTTCTGTTTTTTTCGAAAATCTCTTAACATGAAAGGTAATTTGGATATTGGTCTGCAGCTGAAAAAAAAAAAAAACAGCTGGGAACTAAGCCATCATTTGGAGAGATATTAATCATTTCCACAATACAGCATCCAATAGAGTCAAAGACACTATTGATAAAGAGAGTTCAGAGGACATTAAGGGGACTTAAAGTCTCTTTCGTGAAGCCAAGTACAGCAGCGAGGTTCTGTAGGTTAACAGAATCAAAATTTTGAAGAGTAGATGAAGGAATACCTGAACTAATGGCAGCAGCCTGATTTACAAATAAGCTTCAGACAATACCTCATAAAATGACAGTTTCATTTATCCACGCACAGTAAGTCCTGTATTGAACACTGTTCCATTTTAAAGGTGTCTGTGCATCTAAAAGATACGATTGTCATCGATTGTTTACAAGAAGAAAGAAAAGCTAAGAATGAATGTTTAGAACCAACAGGACTCAGAACTTCTCAGCAGCAGCCCGCTTTATGATTCATCATACGATCAGGGCAAAAGAATGCAGGTGAAATGAAAGATCAAAGCATAATGTAATGTAATATACTGATAAATTACAACAGATTAAACCCTGTAGGCCAACACTGGAACATCTTGGCACATGAAACATAGTGAAGCTGTTAAAAATACAGTATCTTATATAAATCACAATGGAGAAATATCTGCTTTTTTCAGGATTCTGGAGTATTGGTTGAAAAAAAAAAACACATTTGGATGTTGTTTGGGACTCTGGTATGTACAACAGTTGTAGCTCTAATTACACATTTACAGAACGAACAGAACAGAATCAGACAAGAAAATAAACTTGAAGTAAAAAGGGGGAAATAAAGCTTCCATTTGTGTTCTCTCCAGAAGATAAATCAGATCATCATAAAACAATTTACTCTGAAGATATACTATTAAATGTCAGCGGTAATGTAAACATTTCTTTCTCTTGAGTTTTTTTTTTTCTTTCTGTAATGTGCTGCAGTGATTCTGAGAAAACAGTCTGGAACATGCAAAGCTCGTTTTACCTACCACAAGCTGTTCTAAAAAAAAACACACCCCACATTAGCCATGTTATTGTTGTTTGAAACCCCCTTTTTTTCCAGCATTCTTAATTATTCATTTGCTCATATGCTTTGTGCAGTACATAAAATTGTTGACGGTAATCACAGGGGCAATGGCCATTAAGCCCTAATGTGGCTAATGTTTGCCTAATCAAAGTTTTATGGGCAGCAATAACTTTGAAATAACATTTTTTAATTATCCTTTAATTTGAAACATGATATTGGTGCAATCTCTCATTGCTAGAAAGACCAAAACAATAAGCATCCCCGGGGGAACCGTTATAGTTTAACACATTAAAGGTAAGAAGGCAGGGCAAAACACAAGACCTGTTTTTTTTTTCTTCCTCCCTCTTTTCCCTGAACATAGTTTGGCACTTGCAAGAAAATTTGTCTGCAGCTCAATTACCATCAGTAATTGAAAAAAACAAAAAAAGATTGATTCATCACGCTGATGGACTTTTTTTTTAAGGTCTTGCACCGTATTTTAATTTAGTGTAATCTCTTAGTGTTGAATTTCATCACGCTGTGACATTTAGAAACACCAAAGAAAAGAAGTGGCGGTGACAAGACGCTTTATTGCTCCGTACAGGAAACGTAGATCACTTTCGTCTCTCACTGGCACGTGTTCTATCATCGGTTAAAACGTCCCTAAATTGACAGGTGAAAAGCTCAGGAATGAATTTAGCATTTATTAACCGAGAGGAGATAATATGTGGCTGGAATATGGAAAAACAGCACTTTTAACTCGTGCGACATGATGAATTTCAGGAAAGTCCACATCTTGTTATTGTTCCTTCTACCCCTCAAATTACCTTCTCTGCACACTTTCTTGGAGGAGCGTACTGTATTTACCCCCTTTCAGTGTCCCCACCACCCAGGCTCAGACGTTTGAGCGAGTTTATTAGTTCAAAAGGATTATTATTCTAATGTGAAAATGGAACTAATGGTGTGCCAGATGCTTTTTGCACAATTATCTGAGAAAACAAGTCTCAAGACAAGTCATGTGTTATTATTTGGTCATTTCTCAGAGACCCTTCAAAATTGCCCAATTATGTTCTATTAAGGCAAGGCCAACCCTGTCAATCACGCCGGTAGCGTTCCCCCCCCCCCCCCCCCCCCCCGCCTTCGAAGACGGCCCACTCAACATTTAATGGCTCTCAGAAGTTTGTAAGGCAGCAAGAAGATAATGTTGCCCGCACTAATAAAGTTTGTCCGGCTCTATAAAGTCCAAAATATCTGCTCTAGTACTCGCCTGTAGTGTGATTGTTTTGTTGTGAAAAGAAAAATGTGGTTTGTTTAAAAAGGTAACACTCAACAGAAACTTGGAAATGTCAAAAAAATAAAAAATAAAAAAAACATCACAAACTGCACACTGAACTAAAAACAGAGTGACTAACATTTAGTCCAACATCCACCAGTGAGATTCACTGATTTGTTGATTTACGGTCTCATGGTGGCGCGTTCCTCGATGGAGCGTTGCTGGTGTGTGAGAACGCTGCATAGACGAGCTTACTCCTCTGATATCAAGGGAAGGTGGGATCTCAGTTCGAGGACCACTCGACAGAGCTCTGAAAAGAAAACCTCCTTTTCCAGTATAATCCTAATATTTATGAACAATTTTCCACTTGTTCGTGATCCGGAGGAATTTCCAAGTAATAACTGAAGGGGAGTTATTTATTTTTTCCCAACTAGCTTTGTGAAGAAGAATATTTTAATTTCTTATTGTACTGGGAAATTATGTCCTTCATATTGTAATTGAAAGTGTTGAGTTAAAATGCTGACCATCATTTTCTTTAAGCTGACCATCATAGGAGAAGGTGGAACTTTTCAAAAATACCGACTTCATGTATCTTCACGTATGTGTGCGATTTCATTACAAAAACAACCAACAGCATCAACTCCTGGCTTGGTATCCTAACTACATTATTTCCATTCAAATAGATATCATTTTTAAAACTCAATATACAGCATGTTTTGTTACTTCGATTGCCTTTTAACTTTATTAGTATAACAGCTTTCATACAATAAATGCAACTCAAGTTGCTTTACAACAAATTCCATGCACCCAGTGCTTCACAGTGGATATACAGCCTGTTTAAAAAGAGACAGAAAAAAAAAATAGTGGCAAGTGTTTAGCTTAGTTTTGCATCATGGGAAATAGTTGACATAGTAAAATCATATCCATTGTGTAGTTGGTATGAGCTTTTTTTTTGTTTTTAATAAGAGACAGAATTAGAAGGACATCTATAAACTATCTGGACCTTGACTCTGTGGGTCTTTATAATGATCTCTTGTGGATGTTCTGCCCCTCCCACCAAAACATGTGCTAGAGAAACGTTTCTGGCTATTATCAAAGTAATTCCACTCAGCTCCACAGCTCTTCCTTTATATCAGGGCCAACTGAAGGCTGGTGACTGATAGTTTGGACAATAGAGGGAAAATGATCCTGGAATGTTTCACGGTTGATTAAAGAACAAGATATTCCGATTTTGTTTAGATAAACATTCTTAAAAAGACACTCATCAAAGAGTTAATAATTCTATTTTTGGAGTGTAACCTCAACAAGACGGCAATTTTTAACGTCTCAGCTCTTCTGGAGATGTCTGGTTCCCAAAAAAAGATCGCCCCTTGCTGTTCCCACTTTGCTCAAACTTGTGCTCGGTCAGCTCCAAACACAAGCACAACCGCCGCTGGGACTTTTTGGCGACCGACTTGTCACATTTGAGCAAAACATCTGTTGTTTCACCGGCTTGGCCAAACCCATTCTGTCGCAGTGAATTAGGGAGACGGGAAACAGTTTCGTCCACTAATCTGACACCACTGTTTTATTGGATTTCGCTGTGCACGCATGCACAGCCTGACGCCGTGTTTTGGGTGAAAGTTGAGGCCTCCGATAGGGATAAATGTGCCGACATGTTTTTTTGTTCAATTTCCATCACTTCTAAAAATACCAGGTGAGAAGAGGGGATATGATAAATAAAGCCTCGGTGACGTGGCCCAGCGCCGCAATCAATCTCCCCTCCCTGCGTCTCCTTCCCTCCGTTCCTCTTTGTTTTCATATCTCACCGTCCCTCCCTTTTCGTCCTACATCTACCTCCTCTCCGTCTAACTCTATCTTGCTTGAGCGCCAGCATATGTCTCCAATCATTTCCTCCCAGCCCCCACCCCTTCGCCTTCCCCTTCCTCCTAGATTTCCTCTCTTCCCCCTCCGTTCCTTCCCCAGTTACTCCTTCATCTCTCCCAGTTTGACTCGAGCCGTGACTGGTGCAGTTATCAATCACAAAAGCTAAGCCTTGTCAGGGACGAGTGAACCCAGAGGCGCCCCTCTTCCCTCACTCCCTCTCTCACTTTTATCTGTCTCGGTCTCCTTCCTTTAACAAATTTGTTCCAGTTAATAAGCCCTCCCAAATGACCCCCTCTTCCTAATTAAGCACAGGCAGCATGTAGGGAAATATGATACTTAATTAATGATGAGATAAACTCTCTCCCAAGGCCCTGTCAGAAAACCATGACACCATGTTTGGCGGTTTGAAATCAAATTAATACGCCAAAACACAGAGAGGAAAAACTGATGGGCGATTCTGCTCTCCTGCCTCCCATCCTTCATCTGACAGGGGGACACTACAAACCTGGATTTGGATTCTGAAAACAATCTCTTCAGTTGTTACCGGCTTGTTCAGGTATATTTTCTCATGACGCTTCAATAAGCAGTCAATCCGTGATAGATTAGTGTGAGTTCAGATGAGTGGAGAGCAGCATTTGTCAGTGGAAATACAGAGACTCGTTTACAAACAGTCTTTTGTTCCCTCAGGAGCTGCTTTGTGTCTTTATTGTTCGACCATGTGGCGCGTCCAGATCTGCTGCAGCAGGGCTTGGGAGGAGATCACAGGGTGCACACTCCCCTCTCTGGAAGACCTACAGTCCCGGCTCACTCTGTGAACGCCTCGCTACACCGTGCCCACGCTACACACACACACACACACACACACACACACACACACACACACACACACACACACACACACACACACACACACACACACACACACACACACACACACACACACACACACACACACACACACACACAATTCAAAGTGTTAGCCATGCAGATGGTGAAGCACCCAGCAGTTCCTGTTAAAGGATCTGTGCATTACTCAAAGTGGAAGCTGGTGTTTTTTCTTATTATTTACTAATTTCTACTTTTTTCTGTTTTATTCTTTTTGCATGCCAGAGGACTGCACCCAAACTCCAGCTTACAATAACAATGAAGTTCTTCTTTTCTCAGGAACTGTGATTCACACTCTAAGTATCTCCTTTCAGCTGCCTGGACAGTGTCATGATCTTTTCTATTTTCTGTTTTCAAAAACCAGAAAGTGATGGAAATAGTGTGTAGAGAGAAGCCACAACAGCTCCTCTGTTTCCTGCTGATTGTTTAAAAATCAGCTCCTTCCTAGGCATACATGGGCACAAAGTTCAGCGCCGCTCTTTAAAGGGACCGCCTCTAGAGGCGCTCTGTCTGACTCGGACCTCATAACTGAACTATACAGCTAATTATTCCAGTGACTTTGTGAAAATGTCAGGTTTTACTGCTCAGATGATAAATAAATGGCCCTAAATGGCCTCTGAGTTTTACTCTGGAGGTAAAGCAGAAGGCGCTTTAATTGCTGGATGAGTGTCAGGAAGTGTATCACTCCAGACTCCAACTGAACTCTGAGCAACGCAAAGTGTTTCAAGTTTGTTCAAGTCGGGTAGCGCGAGTTTTCTTTCCACAGTCCCACATGTGTTTGAGGCTAATTGGTTGTCTCTAAGTTACATATGAGACCTCTGGTCAATATCATATCTGCTGTCTGAAAATAGGTTTATGCTTGATTTTAAAATGTGGAAGAAACTAAGTGAGATCTTATTGAAATGGTTGTAGATGAGTCTGAAGGAGATGTACGTTATTGTGAAACAGTAGCTGTGACACATTAAAAAGCATGACTGGGACGTAATTTGGGTTAATTGATAATGTATGTGTTTAATGGTTACTTAATGTTTACAATCCAACACAGAATAGTTCTGGTCATAATGTAGAGACCCTCTACTGATCGCTGTGTTCAGTATTATACAATATTATTATCGAATATACAGTACATTGACTGTGCTGGGCCAACATTTGTTTTTGAGAAATGAATTACAGCGAGAGGCGGCGCACGTGCTGATAGCAGCTAAGTAGCTTTTTTAGCTTCGCTGTGGTTCCAGTCATCAGTAATCATTTGCTTACTTTGATGAAGTGGCAATTTCCAATGCGACTTTTTTTCCGATAAGGGATGCTGCAATACTTTTGCACGTGAAGCATCGGAAAAAACCAACCTCTGTGTGAAAAGTGGACAAGAAGCAAGTGAACGAACATGATGCATCAAACAGATGAGAGCACAATGGTTCCAAAAAAAACACCTGACAACAAACCTGAATGCACATGATTTTTGTTGGTAGTTATAAGTAAGTCTATGTAATGGTTCATTCACCAAACAAAGATTGATCTCAAGTGAAAGAACTTAGTTTTTTTTTTGCATTTCCGCTTCAGCAAGTATCACACTGAGACAGCAACATTTTTGAAAGAGACGCCCGTTTACAAGGTAATGACTGAAATGCTGAAAGCTAAGTAGTTTTGGTGTTGAAGCGCTGTTGGCTGCTTTTGTGTTTTCCTTCTATACACATTTACAATGTTGAGTACACAGACATTCATATGGACAGATGACAAAGCTGGATTATGGGTGACTGAACTCTCAAACCACCAGGACCTGGGAGAATATTGGCTGGGAGTCACGCCCTGCTGGAGGCCGCCATTGTTGTTATGGTCTAGGTACTTGCTGATGTACAAGAAGAGATATTTATTATTTTAGAACTATAGAACCCCGCAGTCAGTCAATCGCATTGAAGCTTAATTCTACAATGCTAAACATCACGGCACATGGTATGGTTATACCACCAAAACCAAACATAGAGAAACAACCCAACGACACTCAAATGTGCCGCGGTGACGCGGCGGCGGCGGCCAGCCAGTAGCCGCCACGGCTTCACTTGACCACACGACTTCATTTAGCCACACGCAGCACCGCCACGAGCGTTTTAAATAGCAGTACGTTTAATATGCAAACGATTCAAATATTCAAATGAGTTACAACAAAGACGCCTTCAATCACAAGTCGCTCCCTCACCAGTGCCCACAAAGAACGTAACAGACACTAACTGACAATAATTTATTCTCTGTCATCTCATTACCCTTTATATGATTTCTGTGTTTACAACAAACTTCAATTTCTTTAATCATGTCCAACATCTCATTCTTTTATTATGCTTTAACAAGCATTAATTAACGGCTGACACAGGAAATCACATTTAATAATGCATGGAGAATATTTGTCCAGAACATATGGTGTACTTTATTAATATTCAGCTTCAATTGTCACATTCCGTCTGACAGAGCCTTGCAGAATTGGGCCATTTTGATGGGGGAGCAGATAGGAGAAGTGCCGTGAGTGACTTGTTTGCAGTCTCCATCAGATATTTAAAGGCTTGTTTTAAAGCGGGCAGGATGAACACACAACACTCTCAGATACTGAGGTGAGACACTGAGACAAATATGTAATAAATTAATTCAGACTAACTCATATTACACAAAGACATGTTTCCATTATGGTGATTACCAGAACTCTGTAATGATGTTCAAGAACTAAGTCATGGGAGTATATTTAGACACATTCATATTTGATTGACATGTTCATTAGTCAATAATGCTGTCTGTACGTAACATAAGTCTGATAGTAACACACTTCATGTGGATCTCGGGATCATGTACAGGAGACTTGCATGAAGCTTCAGGTCAACACCCTCCTCAAATAATGTCCTCTGTTATGTGTACTCCCATATTATAACAACATAAAAAAGAGTGTGATTTGGAGTATTGCATTTAGTCTGAATCACAAGAACCTGCTGTTTTGAAATATCAGGTATTCTGTAATGTTTGAATGCTTAGAAAAAACCTAAAGTAATTGTGCTGATATATACTTGTTTCTATTGAATGCAGAGTTAAGTAGTGCAGGATCCTTGATGCTGCTTTACAGGAAGAGACAAAGAAAGATATTGATTAGTAATATACATAGACTTTAAAGGAGTTGAACGCACAAAGCCGTGTAGAACTAGTGGTGTGACAAAACACACATCCATGTCACACAGTCATCCAGGTCAGAGTATTATCAATTTTTTTGACAAAAACAACAGTGCTAATTCTTTGTGCATTTAGTTAAAACTGAGAAATGGAGAAGCCATGAGCCTCTGAAAATGTTGACAAGTGACCTTACTGGAGCCCTGGCGATGTACATATAAATGTCTCAGCAGCGTAAATCCTCGTGATACATTACAGAGAGGCCTAAGTTTCTTCTTTTTCGCTTTACGCACACGAAGTAGTCCTCGCTGCAGCACCGCAAACCAGTTTGCCTCTTCTGCTCCTTGAAAGCAGTCAGCAAAAAGCATCATTTTCACACTGTGTCACTTTGTTGACACGGTAATTATTAAAGCGGCAGTCAGTTGTAAACTATTTTTACCAAGTTGGGCACTGTGATTGTCTTGCCACTTGAGCTTCTCACAGCGGAAATGTGTCTCGACAATGACAACTACATTTTAGCTCTTGTTCCCCCTGATCTTCAAATCAAATTTACACTCAGTACTTTGATATGTGCAGAGTGAGCATTTACATCCCTGCGGACCGGGAGAAAAATAAATAAACCAAAACTATCACATCCGCAAACAACTAACAACAAATCTGACATATTTACCATAACAGCCGTTCTGAACTTTGGTCTAAATGAAACACATCCATAAAATAAGTGTTTGTTCTGCACCGTCCTTTGAAGTTGGATTTGTTTTTGCTCTTTAATGATTTCTTTCTTCTGATGATGATGGAAGCCGTGCTGACACCTTCTTTTGCTTCATCAAGTTCCGCTGCACAATTACATGAATTTACTTTCAATAAATTACCATCTTTGCATACATCAGTCAAATCATCCAGCTGAGGCATTCGCAAACAATATGCATTATTAATTTCATTGTCAGTGTTTATTTGGTTAACTTGTAACCGACTTGGACAGCCCATTGCCTTGATGATGCATTTAAAAGCATCAGGGTCGGCTTTTTAAAAGGAAATCAGGGGGATGACATGCTTCCACACACCACTTCGCTCCCCGCTGAGGCCACAGAGGGAAAAAGACCGAACTCCAGTGAAAGACCAATCAAAAACTCAAAAGAAGCATCCGCGAGCTGCAGCAGTCAAAACAACAGAATCAGGGAGATCATCCACATCACAGCGATTCTCAGTGAGTGGTTGTTAGCGCTGATTGACTATATTTCAATTTAACAAGTTTCGACTGTCTACAACAGTTAATTGAATGAATATATTGAATTCATAAAGGAGAGAGGGGAAAAAAAAAACAAAAACAAAAGCAAAGAAGTTGAGTTGGGAATTATCTCTCATTAGAAGAGTGAGGAGTTCAGTGATTCTGAGCCTGTCAGTCATCGCTCCGTCGCTGGGGAGCTGGAGGTAAATCAGAACAGGTTCAGACTTCAGCGCTGCAGTCAGAGAACGCCGTGGAGGAAGATGAAGAAAGTCAGTGAGAAGCTGGGACAGAGAGTGCAGCAAAGAGAGACGTGTTTTTGAAACAGACGTGTCTGCTAATGCCGGGAAAAACACGGTGAGTGAAGACAAATCAGAGCCGCGGAGCTTCTTCTCAAAGTGCCATGTTGCAGCCATCCATTTAGCCCCGGGGGCACCTGGAGGGCGCTGCAGTGGCAGCTCTCATCCGCCATCATGCTATCATCCCCGATGACAGCTCTTAGGTACACTCGCAGCGAAATTCCAAACTCCTGCACCAGCTCGCATGGGGGGTGGGGGGAAGAAAAGAAAAAAACAAGAGCAGAGCTGCGTCTTGCAAACATTCTGAGTGATTGTTCAGGACAGCAGTCACTGAATTAGACAAATGTGAGCGAAGAGGGAAGAACATGAGATCTTTAATGAGTGTTACGTCAGCAGGAGGAATCACGAAAACATGACAAACTTTAAGACCAAACTAAACCTTTTGTAATCATTACCCTTCATGCTTTATCTAATTTTTTGTAATTATGACCATGCATGCAGACTTGCACCTTTCTACCTCCTTTCACCTCATGTTAAACTACATCTACGTTTCTTTGGCACCTCTGTGAGCAACTGACTGTGTTTGGCAAAGTCCTCTTACTTCCAAATGATCTACAGCAATTTAGTGACAGTTGCGTAAAACTTGATTAAAGAGTTGTGCTCTACATTGAAAAAAGTACTGTTCACTCCCAGAGTGTCGACCCTAATAGCTGCTTTTACTTGTAAATATTTTTAAAAAACACATACAACTATTGACAGTGGTAACTAGATTTTTAAACATATGCCAGTACGAGTTTTAAGTCATATTTTTCCCATTTAGTGACAATTTTAAGTTATAAATCTGCAAATAAGTTTTATTTTTTTCAGTTGAACAATTTCCAAAAGATTTTATTAACAGTACATTTCAATTAAATACAAACTTTGGCTCACGAACTTTAAAAAACAAGCTCGCTACTTCTGAAATGCCTGTAAACAAAGTGTTTTAAAATTAAGATTAGTTGATTTAAGAATTCATGATGTGGAAGTCACTCATAATTATCCATTAGTGCAAAATTTCAAACAGAGGCAAATTTCACTTTCAGAGAAAGTTTTCCCAGTTATCAATACCAATAACTAACACTCTCTCAACGCTTTGTCACGGGCCAAGTCAGTTTCTGTTTGATTGCTGGATTTGCTGATATTTGTAACATTAGAATATTTTGTAGCGGCTGTTGAGATCAGTCAGAACATCAGATTATTTACAACTATTTCAATAAGTGACAATATGAGACTGTAACAATAAGATCAGCTCGATAAATGTATTCAGTTTTACCCTCAACTTATTACTATCAAAAAAATCAACTCCGATCAAAAAAATATCATGCAGGTTAAAGGTGTATTTTATGATTTTTTGAAGTGCAGCATTTCCCCTCCAGCTCTCCAGCGGCCCCTAGTGGAAATCTGACCTGTGCTCTGAAAAGCACTGCTTCAGATGATCACTGAAAAAAAAAAACAAAAAACAAAACAAACAAACAAAACAAATGTCTCTTCATGGATAAAGAGCAATAGCTTTTGAAAACTTAATAATCAAAACAGATGCCAATTAATGTCCTTTGAGTCCTTTTCATTAGTTTATAAACCTTTAAGCGTCTGAAACATGATCCGAGGTTTATGACGGTAATATTCTGAGGCACAACAAATGCAATAAATCCCGGTTAGGTCATTCTGAGAGGGAACGGCTTCGCCGCTTCTTCCCACTTCCATGTTTTATGTCATGGCATCAGAGCCTGATTCCAGAGTGGATGAGCGCCTGGCGCCGACGGAGAGGGCTGGGACTCTGGGATTCCTGCTTTATCTGCCAGACCTAATGATGGCATCCACCTGCTGTTTTATGGCCACAGCTGGAACAGTGCAGCTCCCATTTGGCCTGAGTGCACAATCTCTCTTCCCTCTCCTCCTCTTTCTCCCCACGCTTTGCCTTCTTGCTCCGCTCTCGACAGTCTCACATTTTTATCTCACCAACTTACTCTCACACACACACACACACACATACACACACACACTTTCATCCACCTCCCTGTTCAACACTCTTCTTCCTCTCTCCCCTCTTTTCTTTGTGGCTCATTGCCCTGATGTTCTTTTTATGGTCAACAGCCATGAGCTCCTCATCTGAGCCAGCCTGGCCTCATGTGTTTCAAGAGGGGATGAGTGGATGTGGGGGTGAAGGCCCACGAGGTGCCCGAACAGCCAAATATCAGAACAATATGTCACACAGCTGCCTGATGACCTCGACCATTCAACCTTGCAGGGCTCTGACTGCGCGTCTCCGTCCTGAGGGGAGCCGCAGCGCCGGGCCAATACATCTCTCTCACACTAAATATCTCCACTATATTATCACACCATTCACATGTCGGACCTGAAGCAGACTGAAATATTCTGCAGAGTCAAATTATCTCTCCTGCAGATTGAGTTTTGTTTTGTTTTCCTTTTTTCTGCAAGTGATGGAAGAAGAATACAGCACAACATTGCTTTCAATTAGGGATGTCCCCTTAGAATAAATTAGTATTTTAGACTCGCTAAATAGTGAAAAGGGGCTGTAGTAGCACAGTGGGTTCAAAATACAGGCCAGGCCTTTCAGTGTCAAGTTTACATGTTTTCCACTGAGTTTGCATTGGTTTCACAGATCAGCCATGTCGAGTTTATTGGTGACCCCTGAATTGTCCAGGTGCAGGAAATTAAATCAGTTAACAGTCAAAACTTAGCTCTGTTTATGCCACTAACATCCTGAAATTAACATCTTCCAAAGAGTTAACCTCAAGCAGAGGCGATTACACGAAAACTGTTTGAAATCATTAAGTAATAAATCATATCAACTCTGGTCTTTTCAAAGCTCACTGTTTTCCATTTTTTTCTGTTCCGGTCCGCTGAAGACTTTCCACTTGTGCATTTTGTTATCTCAACATGGAAATATTAGCTCCCAAATTTGTAGTGCGGTATTTTGTTATTATTATCCTCCCCTCAAGTGTCACTTAACAGATTATCTGGAGAAGATTTCATCGTTTGTTTTCAAGAACGCCACTGGTCCAAAGTGACGCCGAGTTTCCAGCTCTCGGGTAACTTTAATCATATAAACACTGACATGAAAAGACGACACAAGTTACACATGTTTATTTATAGATGTAAGAAGGAAATGATTGACAGAACCTGATGACATCTGCATGTTTCTGCTCGCGGAGTCTCAAATTGACTGTTATTGTATGTTACATAAGCAGTCAGGGGATCAAAGGAAGCAGACGCGAGTACAGGAGGCAGAAACATGTGGTTCTAAATATGCACTGCCAAGCAGTGACTTACCAAAACAACACGGCTCTGAATGATGGAGCATCTCTTCCTGGAGGAACCGCTGCCTGCATTTTGACTGATAACCTAATTTCCAAGCTCAGCGTTTCAAAGTCTTTTTTGGACACATCCGCCGTACTTTGCTATTCCCTCCAGACAAACCCGCCGAGGATTCTTTCAACATCCACCTACGGCAGGAAGACAAGGGCTGTGCTTAAAGATCACTGAACAGAGAGAAGAAAAAAATCTCAACAATCTTTCAGTCAAATATCCAAACAACAAGCTTCACCTTGCCTCCCTCTTAAAAAAAAAAAACCCGTCATGATCACCATCTCCAGCTCAATCAAGAAATCCTCAACTGGCCAAATTTTAGACAGGCGATCTCCAAGGAACCTCACAGCAGGTGTTTGCAGACAACGTCTGACTGACTTGACTGAGGAAGATTGGAGTTTGGACTAAAAATAGGAGAAACAAATCATTTTCTGGGAGACAAGCTGAAATTACTCAACAGCAGAAGGGGAAAAAATCATGATCGCAGCTCAGGCCCGTCAACAACCCGAGACGTCCTCAGAGAGAGGCGCCGGCTTGACAACATGTCAATATCACTTTGAGTGCTTCTCAGCCAACACAGCTCTTTGGGAAATCTCATTTACTTCAACAGCTTTACACACAATAAAGACAGTGAACATTTGACGAATGCTGGGAAACGAAAGAAAAAAAAAAAGCAGAGCAGTTGATCTTTGAGACCGCAGGAAGACAATTTAAAAAAAAGAAAAAAAAAAGAAAAAGAAAAAGAAAGAAAGGTAAGACAACACTTCTTTGTTGATCACTGTCAATGCGTTTACTGGACCAGACGGTGTTGTCTAACTTTCGGCAGCTAACGCCCATCTGTCTGAGATCTTACGCTGGGAGGAAAGGAATCGCTCTCCTCGAGTTTAGCCCCCGGTTCGACTTGCCTCTTAAATCTGTCACTCAGGCGCCTCTCAGAAGCTGACAGGATGATTGAATACAAACCCATATTAACAGTGACAACTTCAGCCGCAGTTAAGCAGACCTGAGCAAACAGAGCCCGGCGGTAGGCAGACGCTCGGCAGTCACTCTCACACGCCGAAGCCTGAAATTCAACAAAGACGCAGCTCGAGTTTATTTGTACTAATGTCTTAGATAACAGCAGATCCACACTGGAACACGCCGGTGTTTGTATATGACGGACAGTGCGGTGAATAATGGATCTCCTTTCATTAGGAAGCGCTGGCACAATGGTGAATATGCATACTCGAGCATGTCTCGCAATTTCCATATTTAGCTCCACACCCTAAGGTGGATCTCTCAGTCTCTGGGGGCGACAGCCACTCTTGAGTGTGATTTGTCCCAGGGGCTGCTGCACACGCTGAATAAACATGAGCCTAATCCTCCTTACGCTACACTTGTAAGAGGTCAGAGTTCGTATTTACGAGAACAGCAAATCCACTTATAATCAAAACCTGCTTTGAGAATAGACCCTTCCTACAAGCACCGGCTCCCGTTCTGCACGTGGCCGAAATCCAACCTACCTACAGAGACGCTGCTTTTAATTAGCAATCAAAAGCACCTCCGCCATTCATACTCGAGCTGTTTATGTACACATTCCAGAGAACGGAGGCATCGAATTCCCTGTGAAAATCACACAGTGGTACTGTGGGGTGCAACTGCATATGTGTTTGTAGTGAGCATGCTGCAGATTTAAATACCAGTAATTGGACCATTTTTCACTTTCATCTTTGAGTCTTCTTGTCAAATCGTATATCAAATATTTTTTTGTCAGAGCAAATTGTCCTTCAGGGTTTTCTCACATGCTATGTTGTGAAACTAACTTTTATTCTTTTTTTTTTTTTATTATCAGTTGCCATGATTCACAACACAGGGAGAAATGAATTGGCCGGACTTTAGGAAGCAATATGCGACGTAAAGAGTGTTTTCTGAAAAGCAAACCAACGGGAAACTGTTTACTGATTACAGCGTTAACTGGAGAGCTGCAGCGGCTTCTGATTCACTTTGTGTTGTGGTTTCATTAAGTGGAGCTGACTGAAAATATTACAGAAATTTTAGACAAGGGAGGAGTTTCATCTCAGTGAGATGATGACCTGTCCGCTCGCACACTGCAGGCAAGCCTGGCAGTTGTTTTTTAGTCTTCTCCATGGAAAAGCCTAGCATACTTTTAATGTCTCTCTTGCAGAATACTGCATATAGGACTAAAGAATTTTCAATGACTTCATTTTGTCTTTTGTAGCAAGACTGGCCAGATGCTGCAGTAGAAATTTTAAAAGGACAAGAGCAAATGATCAGGTATTAGACAAAAAACTTGTGGAAATGACATTATGTGAATAGTTTCATAATAAGCTGCTTGTTTATTAATGTTTGTAATGTTTAATACACTCACAGTTACACCAGTAACTCCTGGAGCGACAAAGTGGGCTGTTTCGTTTAAAACTCAACCGACTCTGTAATAAATCAGAAAGTACTGCATGTAAAATGACTAAATGATCATCTGCAGTCTCTGCTCTGATATTTCTTTACTCCTATCAACAATATGGTCTAGCACTAAGAAGTGTTACAACTCAAATGTCAACTGCGAGCATAAAATGATATCAATCTAAGTTAAAATCATTGAATTTACTAGTTTAAGCCACTGGTGAAACGTGATCCCTGCAGGGGAACGAGTAGATATCAACGTTGTGCTTTCTACAGATGCACCATCACCAGCGCTGTGAATCAGGGGTTGTATTCTATGTGGAAAATCTTTTGCAATATCACAATATAATGAATAGTCTGTTAAAATGCTGAATCCATGCGACCCCAAAACCTTCAAGGCTCCTCCTGATAGAAAGACTGAGCTGGATTATACATTTTAGCCTGCTGGTGGTGTTAATTTAACAATCTTGAGAAAGTATTGAAGAAAAAAGTTTTAAAAATATGAAAAATCTGACGAATGTTCACTAAGTACTGAGTCCTACGTATCAATCTGTCCACATACTGTCTGCCACCATTTTAACAATCTTTAAGTTTACAGAATACAGTCCTGAGGCCACAGGTTACGTCAGCCATCCATCCCCATTTGTAAAAGTTACTCAACTGTTATTTTCCTGCTTTTAGGAAATGATTTTCAGCTATGATATCATTTACCACAAAACAATTATCTCCGGAGAGAAACCAGGCACTTTAGATGGAAATGACGAACAAGCAAAGCCTCACTGTGACCGACACCCTTCAATATAAAGAGATCTTTCTGCCTCAGCAGCATCTTTCTAACTAATGCTGATCGATCCAACATGAATGTGAACAATCCTGAACACAAGCTTCCAAACTGAAACAGATGGATTACAGCAGTATGCGTTTTTTCTCCTTTGGTCAGGGTTTAGGAAGAAACTTCATCATTGACAGTTGAAAACGTGCAGCAGGAAGGACATGAGGCCAGTTATCTGACATTGACTGTAAAGGTTTCCATTCATCCTCCACCAGCCTCAATCCATTTACTGTCCATGCAGCCAGTTCACTGTCAGATAACCATCCATTTTTTGCCACTGTTTCATGGCAATAAAGAAGGACTCTCTCAATTTTTTTTCCTTTACAATAAATATTAATTTACAAAGACAAATAACATCGAGCCCATTTGGTTCTTTATAGGAATAAATAATTCCACCGGATGTCCACAAATGCTAATTTATAAGAGCTGCGTGTGACATTTAACCGATGGGCAGACGCTGACAGGCTTCCAATGCTGCACACACTCTGTGCTCCATGTTCTGTGTCTGAAAGGTAAATCCGCTAATTAGTTTGGGAGTCTTTCGTATTTGAAACTCATTTAAAACAGCTCTGGCCAGAGTAGAACAATAAAAGTTGGGTTACTTCACAAAATTCCCGTCTCTTTAGAACCATTTAAAAGACATGACGTGATTCTCCATCCCTGCTTTTTTTTTTTTTTTATGTGTGTGTAATTGTGAGACATACAGCAGAAGTAAAGTAAGCAACCCACTTCTAATTGTCATTTTTTATTGCGACTACCTCCTTCTTCCTCTCACCAATTAGGGAATAAAAAGAGAATTTGTCTTTAGACTTTCTCTCAGTATGTGCTCCATCTCCCTACTAAATCATTCAACAGCTCTGTGCTTCTCATTAGCCCGCTTAGCAAAACTTCCTCAAAAATCACATAAATCAGCGCCTGGGAATAGAAATTAAAGTCTTCCCTGCGAGCTCTTGGGAATGTTTTTTTGCCCTTACTTTCAAAGAAGACCAGCACTTAAGATTTAGTGCGGAGTACTCCTGAAGACGGGCTGAGGACCTTAAGGATATGATACAGCCAACTTAAAAACTGAGCTGCGGTGCTTTGAGGCGATCTGTGCAGTGGAGGGGTTTTAGCAGGGACTCGAACAAACTATGGATTTCAGACTGAAACAGGGAGATAAAAGCTTAGATGGAGCAGCGTATCTTGGTGGCTCCATCATGCACTATAGATGCAACTATAGATCACAATGCAACCACACACAGCAGGAACCAGGATCGGATTATTTTACTCTTATTACTTTCTGGGACCTGGTGTCATGGACAATTGCATAAAGCAGAGTCTTTGCAGTTCAGGAGGCAAAATAAAATGTTCCCACATAGAAACTGAGACAAACTATCTGGAAGGTTTTCACTGTTACTGTTGAATAATAAAGAGATTTCCTGGAGAAAAAGATTCTCATAGTGGAGATAGTTAAAAAAAAAAAAGCTAAAACATCTTTATTATTATAGACAGAAAGAAGAGAGTGTTACTGCATCAGTGTGTCTGCAGTTTCAGCTCTAACCGTCACCAGGAGTGTCATTTATAAAAAGAGCAAGATTTAACTCTCTTGAGATTTTTTTTTTTTTAGTTTGACTTCATGAGCTTCAGATTTTTCTTTTTTTTTCTTTTTCTGTTTTGTTTGTTTGTTTATTTATTTCCCTCTGTTTCCACCCGCCTCCCAGAACAGCGATCATTTAAATGCGAGCCAACATCTGACGCTGTTTGGGCCGGATTTGTTTATGGAGGGTGATGGCTGGCCGCTGAGATGCAGGACTCACTTGGGACTGGACCAGTCAGATCTCGTCAGGCCCTGGATGACGAGATGAAACAGCCGTTCAAGCCCCATCCGCACAGGTTTGTGTTCAAAAGACAGCATGGCATGAGGCCTGGGAGGCGCAACCGCCCATGGGTCTGTTTAGAAAGAAATATATTAAAAAAAAAAAAAAAAAAAAAAGTGAGGGAGAGAGAGAGGGGGGGGGGGTGTGAAAAAAAGAGCAGAGAGGAATGGAAAAAGAAAAATATGATTTATTTAGTATGTTTACAGTTTACTTTTTTCCTGGAGAGCGGATTAATTTTTTAAGCAAAAAATAGAGATGAAATCCCAAATGTATAAACTTTTGATTCCTGTGGAATTTCCTCACCTGTTTAAAGAGGGAAACTTTGATTTATTTCACTATCATGATAAAGTTTTTTTTTTTTTTAATTCCCCCTCTCTCTTGCCCTTGGTGCGCTCAGCAAATAGTTTAACCATCCAAAAGTCAGGGAGGTGTAGGCCGGGCTTGGAGGTGATAATTGAAGCTTCCTCTGATTGTTGCGGAGTGATAAGTCACAATCAGGTTCTGATTGAGCCTCACTGAGAAATATGACCGCAGAGTATAATTATAATGCAAGCACGATGTGAGCTGTGTGATTTTTCACCTGTGTTGCTGTTACTCTCCTGTAGCTGATGAGGAACTGAACCCGACTCCAGCACTAAACACGAGCGGGGTTATTAGTTGTTTCTGACGTAAAATATCATTTCATATCACGGAAGCTGTTATTTTAATCATAATATATGAACAAGTGCAAAGTATAATTAAGGTTTGCATTAACGTAAGACACTGTTGTTAAAAAGAGGAGCGCATTTCATTGCTAATAACAATAACTTAGAATCAACTTAATCACTCAGTTGGTAGAAAATACAATTAATTCAGTGACAGTAGCATAACCAAATAACATCAACGGAAAATGTTGTGTTGAGTTCATAAATTGGAGAACTATCTCAAGCTGTATTTGACTTACAAATATGACTATCAAGCAATCTGACATAGCAGCCAGTGGAAAAAGAAGTTACAAACGCTGCAATTCAGTTGTCATGAAAAAATAACTCATATTGAGATCAACTAGTAGAACTAAATATTAAAAAAAGAGACGGCTGAACAAGACATCGAGGGATAAACAATATCAAGTAAATACAGCATTCTCAGAAATGAAGAACTCGCATCTCGTATTCAGAGAAGTCAGATCTGCATGATCTGAACTTAAAGTTTCCGATTTGTCTCCATCAAGTGTTTAGGGAACGCACTGACTCCCTATGTGTGTCATACTGCAGTCCATATCTATTTTTCTCTCTGATTTGAACTGGATCCATGTTTGCAGATGCACGCGTCGGACATGGCTTTGAGTGACGGAGCGAGTCTCTGCCGGAGGTCACCTGGAGCCGAGTCGGTACGCAGGAGGTTCCCAGGGCTATTACGGCCGAGCTGCAGCAGCAGAGCAGATAAAAGCACTATTAATGCTGACATTTACACAGCGAAAGTAAATAAATTTCATACTCGCGCATGTATATTCAAAGCTAAGTGATCAGCATGTTTGGTATTATTCGGCAAACATGAGAATATTCTTTGTGTAAGACCTTCAGCAGACGACGTCTTGTGTAAAGAAATATAAGGCGACACTTTAAGCCCCACTGGTTCCACATTAAAATGTCATGTAATTATCACCTATTCTTCAAATTAACTTTCCGATTGTCATTCTCATCTCTGCTTTCTTTTTTTTCCTTCTTCACAGTCTTTCCAACACCATCAAAAAATAGCCTATTTAAATTGCAGAACACTGGCAGAGGTTCCTCAAGAGGACACAGGAATAACAGTGAGTGTCCACCACTAAGTGACTTAATAAATATATTAAAAAAAAAAACAGGCACTGATGCAAATGAGGGTTACAACAAGACTACTTTGAGGCGACTTTGTGATGCAGCAGCTATTCATCACCGGGGCTCAAGATGCACTCTCCGCTGTCCTTAGCTTTATCTAATGAAGCCCCCATATGCAAATCAGTTTGCCCTTTTTCCTTGATTTTTTTTCCCTCTTCTGTGTTTAGAACCGAATGTGGGAAAGTGGGCGTTTCAATAAGGCTGGAGATGTTACGGCACCAGGACTATAAATTCAGTTCACGGGATAATGTATGTATGGAGGGCACAATATATATTAAGAATCAGATTTACTCCCGCTGTTTAGCTCTGACTGCAGAAACTCTCGCAGCTGTAACAGAGCTTGTTCCAAACACACAGAATATTTGAGTATCTTTGCCATTCTTTCAATAAATCAAGAGGTCAAGAAAAGAGAAACCTATGCAAGAAAACAAAAACAAACAAAAAAAATGTACAGTGAATCAAATCAATGCTGGGGTTCGACATCTGACAGAAAACAAAACAACCAAATACCAAACTGCTTCATGAATGAAGACATTAATATTGAAATATTGTAATGAAACAAGCACCGCTGCGGAGCGAGGATCCAAAGACGGACAGGCGCGACATGCAACATCCAAAAGCCCCACAATCCACTGCTGCTCATTCTGAGCTGCTCTGTTTGTGTGCCGTGGAAAGACCACGCTTAGACAAACTTCATTTCTTAGTCGCTTATCATCATCATTATTGAAACTGTTACTTGACTCATTTTTTACCAAAAGCAAGATTTGAAATTATACAAAGCTGGGAGATTTACAGCTTTCTGCGACGCCAGTTTTGTGGCTCGATCTCACATAAACGCATCTGTAAACTGCTTGCACTGTTAATAATGTAAGATACGCCTGCAAATGCAGACATTTCTCACAAATGTGGATTGTTGTTTTTGTCTTCTTTGCTCATGAAAATACTCACAAAGACTGACAACAGTTTTGCTGATTTTGTGCAAAAGTTGCTCACAATCAGTAAACGTGCCATAAAAACCAAATTTATATGGCACGCTGCATTCAGGAACAGCGTCATTATTCAGCTAAATATTCCCACGAGGGTGTGAAAAGGTCATTCTCAGATCAGGATGTTCTTCTGGCCTTGAAAAATTAAAGTGTGTCACTTTGCAAATACAAAGTCAACCTCGGGCGACAGACACGGAACAGACGAAGGCATAAATATATACTGTCTTTAGAAAGATACTTTACTTAGTTTTGAAGTCTCTGAAGGACATGGAAAGATCATTACATATTGCAAGTATATGAGGACATGATAATTCAAACAAATAAGACCCGACTGGTCCGTTAGTTTTTGCAAGATGACGCTAAAAATTGCTAATTTTGTGTTACGTATTACATATGAGGATACAATTATTAAATAGGGTGGACATCAGTTCACTGGAAATTATTCTGTCAATTCAATAATAGTCAATATCTTGAATTGATGAATCAATAAAACTGATGACTGATCATTGAGCCGGTTTTAACGTGCACACTAAAAATCTGATCGCTATCCGATAACTGGAGTTAAAAGATTGTTCAAATGATGATGGAAGCAGCATAAAGCAATATGCTTCAGGTATCATGTGATGAACACAGCTTGATTCCACCCCAATATTCAAATTACTTGCTCCATGTATACTTATTCAACTGATTTGCTGTTTCTTTAAAAAAAAAAGCGACATGGTCACAATGTGAGTCGAAGACAAAACACATCAAAAACAGTGTAAAGCAGTCAATGGAGACACTTTTGGAGTGTGAACAGTAGAGTTTGATGTTAAATAAAATAAATTCCTCAGTTAGTGCTCAGACCATCCAGCACCGCCATGTTCAATCAGACCAAATGTTTTGACAAGCCTGATTTTTATTACGCCAAATATGTACAAACTTACCCCGAAAGGAATTGGATGGACTGAAATATCCGAGTTTTCCAGCCACTGCATTACTGAAGTCGTTGCATAATTATCTGATTACTCTCAACTATCACACTTTTTCTGGAAATGCAACGAAATTCTGTCTCAGACTCAGTATTACAGAAAGAAAACAGTGTCATCCACGATTTCCGTTAAAAGTCAGTCACTCTGAACTGAAAGAGGATGGAACGGTGACTCAAAATGGGAAAGTGTGGCGGCCGACAGGAGAACAGGCTACATAATAATAAAAGAGACAGTTCCTTCCCATGAGCCATCACTTCAGTGAACCAACAGTATCAACCATAGCTGTGCAAAACATGCGATATTACATATTGTTTGTTTGCTGACTTGGCTTTTAGGCCATTGTATCACGTTTTTCAAGATTAGACTGCTACAGTAAACAGTTTGACTTGTTTTATGCAGCTTGTTGATGTGCGTCACCTTTTATTTGGAACAGTCGCATCTCAAACTTTTTGTTGATGAATATAAAATCAAAATAAAGGCAGTTCAGTCTTGTGAATTCTGTTAGAAAACATAAACCAACGAGACAAATCCCTTTACTGCAAAAGTAAATGAGAATTTCTAATTAAAAATCATCACATAAAAGACAATAAAACAAATCTGTGAAGCGTGAAGAAGAAAAAACATTTTTAAGTTTCCTTGCTGTCAAACTGACGGCTCTCAGTGAATCAATACTCTGGATCAGCTGAACTGGGCTCTAACTGCTGGCGATCTGAGTTTGTGGTCGTCGGGGTTCACGTTGTGAGAACAGAAACCTTTGTCTCAGGGAGGTCTATAAATTGAAAATGTGTGAGTAAAGCACCGAGACAGATAGAGAAAAGCCCTTGACAGAAAAAAAAAATAGGATGCATTCTGCAAAGTCAGCATAAAGCAGGAAGAGGTAAATTGTGCAGAGAGGAGCGAGACGAGCGCCGGGTTGTGAAGCGTCTTCATAGCATTATATGATTTTTAGCTAAACGCAAACGGCGAATGAGTAAAGGAGTGTGTAATGAAGAGAGAGCTGAATAGTCGGGTAACATATTGCCAGACGGCAGCCATTAGCCGGGGAGCTGCAAAAGCACATCAGGGGAAAACTCAGAGAGATAGAGCGGCAACAAAGAAAGACAGCGGGAAGAGAGAGTGAGGGTTGGAGGCAGAAATGTGAAGGGAAACGAGGGAGAGAGCGCGGAGTGGAGTGTGGAGACTGATTGCCGTTGATCTTCACAATAAGCGGGGCCGACAAGCGGCAAGCGCGCCTCTGCTCCGACACTAATTGCCCGTGAAAGGTGACCCGCAGTGAGGCGGAGGCGCTCAGCTCCGATCGTCCTCGCCGCGCGACGTCCGCCCTGATCGCACGCGACACCAGACAGCCGAGCCGTCACGCCGGCCACCAGCCCCACCAGCTCAGCAGCCGGAACCCATCCGGAGAGAGAGAGAGAGAGAGACAGAGAGAGAGAGGGGGTGAAGGAGAGCGGCAGTGAGGAGGACAGAGGATGGAGGAAAGTGAGGGGAAATAGAAACAGGACAAGGGTCAGGAAGAATAAACCCTGATGCAGTGTTGCAAAACAAGAGGAGGGGGAGAGAGAGAGAGAGAGAGAGAGAGCGGGCTGGAAGGGAGAGAAAGAGGATCTGACAAGGAGGGAAAAAAAAAAAGTGAGAGAGGAATTCATGAGCGGTGTGACGAGAGGTTCAATGTTTGCAAAATGATGAACTGAGGAAGCGAACGTTAACCGGGGAGCAAGGAGCCGATTGTACTCTGGATCCACCACTAATCTGGTGTATTTCAAAGACGCATGTGCGCTAAAATTCTCTGACTCTTGTGTGCAAAACAGTGAAAGAAGTAATGAGGCAGTTGTGGATGATGTTTGGCGAACTGGACTGAGATGGTCTGATAGACCTGCCCCAAATTCTGTGATCCAGAGGAAAACGTGTTCATGTTATCAGCTATTAAACGTGAAATTATAACTGCAATTATTTCTACTATCACACAATCGCAGTTGTTTTCCTTCATTAACATTAACTGATGTGGCGATTTTCATCACAAAATACCAGAAAATTGTGAATATTATAATCACAGTGGATAAACCGGAGGAGTATAAATGCCTTTTTGTTCTGCTGCAAAACAAAGATTAAAAAAATTAAAATGTCTTTGTATCACACATTTGTGAGACACACATTTAAATGGACTTATTAAATATAAAAAATGGAAAAAAAAAAAAAATTGGGCTGCTTCAATGACCTTTTGACCTGAAAATGGAGCAGTCGGGGTGGCCACAGGGCCGTCCCACAGTCAAAGGGAAGAGGAGGAGGCCGGGGAAGAAAGAGATGGAGTTTTGCCACAGATGACGGCTCTCCAATAAGCTGCAGGAACTCCTCAAACTTCATCACTCTTCTTTTATCCGGGACTCACAAACAGACGCTGCCCTGATTCCTCCTGTGATAGTTTGTTTTGGTTCCATTCATTCATTTACAGGGTTTTCTTTCACTCACAGAGAGCTATCCTCTTCCAGGAAAAGGTAACAGAACAAAACAAAAACTGGGACTTTGTTGACAGCAACACCTTTTCTAGACAGGAAAGACACTCTGATGATAAAATAAAATAGATCTTTTGTGTGTGTTCTATCGGTTACATGCAAGAGGGAGTAAATCTACATGTAACCTAATTGTGAGAGTCCTCTGAAATGCACCTTTAATCAGTTCACCCGGAAGACGGAGGATCCTTTATCACTGTGCTGTAACGTCAATGACTTACAGTAACATTTATCAAACTAGTTGGGAACTTGGAGAAGCGTTTTTAATATCGATTTCCCCCTGACTTCTCCTTGGTTTTAAGAGGTTATGAGAGGGGATAGAGAGACGTGCACGCCTGGATCTTTTTACACAGTGGAGCCAGACAGCTGGAGCCCGGTTGTGGGGGGGGAAGGAGTGTGGGCAGCGCTGAACACACCGTTTTCCCAGCACAGATACGGAGATATTGGAACGCGGTGGCCATTAATAACAACTCAGTTGTCATCTGCGCAGTCATTGACCCCCAGACCGGTCAATATGTGTGGGGAGAGTGAGAAAACGCATGCATCTGTCCCCATATGTGTGTGTATCTGTGTGTGTATGAGGTGAAACCATGTCGCTAAATCAACTGCAATAACATCAGACCATACAGATAAAATGTGCATAAATTAGAAATATATATATTTTATAGTTATCACAAGCTGTAAAAAAAGCATATTTCTAGTGTATTTCTGTGTGCAGTGAAGGATTAATTCAGTTTGTGGTGAGCACCACCCTTTGGTTGTGCACAGTATTGTAAAAAGGAAACACTCGCATGTTTGGTTCATGTTAATTAACCTTCTTGCATTAAAAGGCTGCTGGAATTGTAAATTCATTTTGAGCCTGGTTTCAGGTGCGGGTGAGAACGTGCCGTCGCTCGAGCAATGATCTGTGGGAGAAGGTCATTTCCCTCTTTTCTCTTCTGCGAGCCTCTTTAACAAGAATAATTATGCGCTGATGAGACGCAATGACAATACTCATCTCTGATTTGATTGCACGAAACATTAAATTAATATTAACTCGAGGGTATCAACTCTGTCCCTCACAGTGCGGTTAAAAAAGAGGAGGGCGAACGCACTGTGTTCACTGATTTGTCACCGCACATTACACTTAGAACAGATCCCCAAAAATCAGATGGATATGAGACAAAATATCAGCGAGCAGGAAACTGGAAGAGACAACAGAGGCAGGCCGAGACTGAGGCTCGTCGGCGAGCGTTAGGCGGAGCGAATAAAGCGAAGCGACCAAAAATAACAGCAGCCAGAGAGCGAGAATCGGCCATCCTAGTTATCTCTTCAATTCGATAAATGTGGCTTTTGTGTAACGGTAATCATCGCATTTCGTGCTGTCACTTTCTATCTAATTGCTCGCACTGGAAACACGCGTCCCCGCAACACTGCATCAACGTCCCACTGAGCGCGGACACGGGGAAAGAGAGAGACAGACACGCACCAATTAAAGAGAGAGTTTTAGTTACCTGCAGCAGGAGCGCATGACAAGTTCATTCTTTGCGATCATGTCATTTCTCCCGCTAAACCGACGCTACGGCGTCTGCATGCGAACACGCGGCGCACGTGGAAAACACAAGGCTCAATTACAGTCGCAAATCCCCCAAACGCCGTGTTCGGGAGTTGTCTGCTAAAGAGGGAATATTACATCTGCCAGGTAGCACGAAGCTAACGGTGAGGTGTGAAAACCAGGGGTTTGATGTCTTCCCTCTGCAGAAACGGCGAGACGCCGTCTGGCGGGACGAGAGCGCACGAGCCCAGAGTGACGTTCGGCAACAACACGACATGATCCCTGATCACGCTACAAGAAACCAAGGGCAGGACGGAGAGAGGGAAGGAAGAAAAACAAAAGAGAAGCAGGAAAAACTAGCGTTCTCCTCACTCGGCACCACAAACTTTCAACCACTTATAATAAACACTCGCACTCTGGCAGAGGAAGAAAAACTTCTCTCAGTTTGTAGAGATTATTATTCTTATATTCTACGACTCCGACGGGTTCTCTGGTTTCCAGAAACACTCGGCTGACTAGTGACCCTAAAACTGCCAGTTTCTCCATGTTTCAGCTCTGTGCAGGACTGGCGGAGCGTCTGTCTGTGTCTTGCTTTGTGCTCAGACTCAGCTGGGATTATCTCCAGACCCCCAGAGACCCCGAGTTGGATGAAGCCGCTGTATGGATGGGTTCCCCCCCTTTTTTCTTGCACATTTGGATATAATTTATTCAAATTCTTATTAGAACATGATATGACGTGAACGCGTGTTTACATTTTTATTTTACAGAAAAACAAGTTCACTGTATACAGCATTTAAAAATGTTTTCCTCCCTTAAATAATCTTTCATGTTGTACGAGTGTAAATGACTGAACCTTGTTTACTCTCTACACGTTTCTGTCGGCTGATTTTTCAACCTGAGCGTCACTGCTGAGGAAATAATCACGGTTCTGAAGTTCTCCAGAACCGCTCCACATCCACCAGCCGATCGAGAGACTTTCTAATTAGGAAGTTACCGCTCAGGCACTTTTTGGTGCTTTTTTTAAAAAAAAAAAAAGAATTAAAAAAAGTTGCTTAACTTCCTGCGGTCCTGTACACTTTGTAGTGCTGGAACATCAAGTCTCAAAGTCAAGGAGCTTTTTGCTGGTTTTCTCCCCAGAGACCGCTCCCGAGATTTTTCCCTTTGTACATTTCTGCAAGACTACCGAGAGTGGCGAGTGATAACGCGGTTTAAGATGCTAACACCTCGCCATTAACATGTGGCCAGTCCTAGCGCCCTCTCATCAGCGCCCCAAGGGTTTCTTCCTCTGAAATGCTCTTTTAGCAGCTCCCTGACAGGCGAGCGCTTGGCTTTCTAGTTAATTAAAGGGAAAAACATGGCCTTAACTGGTGCATGGTCGCGCCCAGCCTGCATAATGGGACGTAATTAACTTCCCCTCATCGTTACTTCACTTCAAAGGGTCGGTTTTGAGTCAGCCATGCAGACACAGACACACACACACACACACACACACACACACACACACACACACACACACACACACACACAGAGGCGCGCACACACACATGCATATAAGATGTGTATTTATTACTGCGTGTGCGAGCAGATAGGCCCACAGAAACAGATTCCTATAACTCTCCTCAGGGACCTACATACCAGAGCCTTCACTGTCTGGCGAGATTCTTGATATATATAAGAAAGAAGAAAAAAAAAACTTGCTTCTGAGCTAACTTATGAGTGAATGTAGCCTGTGAACACACACACACACACACACACACGCACACACACAGCATAGTGAGTAACAGAAACTGAGTCCACAGGTTTGACTACGATGTTAAATCTTTCGAGATGCTTTGCTGTGTTGCTTCCTCTCAGCTAATCTGCTCAGCGCCTCCTCCTCCTCCTCCTCCTCCTCTTCCTCTTCCTCCTCCTCCTCACAAAGAAGCGTAAATCCTGACGGAGAGCGACTGTTGCACAGGCGTCATAAAGCACCTTTCATTCTCGTCTGTAATTCAGCTGCACGTGCGCCTTTCTGCTGACCAAGAGTGAACCGTGAAGTTTGAAGGTTAACGGATGGAAATAAAACTTTCACGGCTCAGAGACGCTTCAGCTCAGAATTATTATTTCCTTACTATCAATTGGCTGATCACATTTCTTTTCTTTTTTTTGTGAACGGTGATTCATTTATTTTTTAATCACCATGGAAAAGACGTTTTTCCTTTTTCCGTTTTTGTCTCACAGTGATCTCGTCTGTCGGATACACACACACAAACTGACAATTAAACACGAGGCATCATCCACACACACACAAACACACACGCACAGCAACACTTCCTCCCTCGCTGCACTCCAACACTTACAGGCAAAAAAAAAAAACAAAAAAAACAAAACACATTGCTGACATCTGCCACATGCATTTGGCTGATAGCGACATTGAGGTGAGCCCAGTGTTAAGACCCCCCCCCCCCCCCTTCAGCCCCCCCGCCCGCCTCCTCCAACCAAACCAAGGTACCGTGAATTTCCCAGCTGCGAGTGAACGAGAGAGCGACAAGGCTCGGCCAAATCGGACTGATGGCTGGGCTCTGTTTGCCTTTTGCCGTTATTTATTCATGTGTTTATTCTTCCTGTCGTTATCCCCTCTCATCCAGCGCCCCTCCATCCCTTCCTGTCCCTCTCCCCGTGGGCCAGCCAGGAAACAATGTCTTGTTACATCAGGTGTGATATGTACCCACCCCCACGTACGTGTGTGTTCGTGTGTACGTGTGTGTGTGTGTGTGTGGTTAAAAGAAGTGTGCAAATTATGGTGGAAAAATATTTTCACATTTTTTTGTATAAACATGCCGGAAAAGAAGAATGATCCTGATATTTCTAACAATTATTGGCCTTTATATAAAACATCCATTTAGAGCATTTAGAAGATTAATGAAATTTCATTAAATGACAATAGGAGTAACAAATAAACACTACACTCACATTTCTCATTTTTTTTCTTGTGATTTGATTTAATTTTTCTCATATTTCAGTGCAACTCACAGTAATTACTCTTCTTAACTACTTTTAAAATCATAAGTCACTTTTTAGCACATGCATGTTTTAAATACACAATCATGGTCAAGACGTTAACTATTTCTGCTTAAATCTTAATTTATTCAAAAAAGAAATTTTAATATCATTGGTATGAGAAATGTTTTAAATGCAGAAAGTTCATTCAAAAGTCTGGTACTGACAATGGAATTAAATGTGGTCAATAAGAGTAGTCTGAATTTTTTAAGTTTTTTTTTTGGAGTATGAAGTTCAAGCAATGCAACAGTTGTTGTTCTGGAGTACAAATGTCCAGCATTCTTTCCTCTTCTGGCTCTTCAGACTGAACAGGCTCATTTTTTTATTGCGCCTGAAAGAACCGACTGGAATAAACAGCACAGGTCAGAGTTATAACTGTGTAATGAAAATATGGAGGAGCTCTGTGTTACAAACCTACATCTGTCAGGAGGCAACACATTAAAAACGGATGCTACAACACGTTATTTCCACTGCAGTCACACAACTCTCTGCATACCGCTGAGATAAATAAATGCAGCCTTCTACTGACAAGAGTTGTAAATTAGCTGCAAATCAGTAATTAAAGGGGGAAAAAAAAGGAAACACGTGACACCAAACTTCACATTTCTTATGTTTGAAAGTTATGTAACAACAAATGAGAATTTTAACAATTGAATAAAAGGTAAAAGTAAAATTTCTGTTTGTGTGATTACATCCTATTGGTTGAAAAAGGCATAAATGTAAGAGATCTGATGCGGAGCGAGACGAGCTTCCGGCTTCAAGTGGCGACGATGAGGGTGTCAGATGAAGCAGGAGCAGTTAACACACCGAGAACTGGTCAACAGCAGTGGACGTCTCTCCAACACTAGCATCCTCATGCGCAATGAACCGTAGACACACACACACACGCGCTCACACACAGTTGCCATGTTGCAGTTGCTCGTCCCTGGATGTGCTCCACCGTTACCCTGAATTTACATGTGTGCTAATTAGACTGGAAGAAATGATTGGCTGCTCACAACATCGCAGTAAAGAGGGCCCAGATGCATACACACACACGCACGCACACACACACACACACACACACACACACACGCAGGCGTCTGCATACACAAAGCCATGGTGGACAGTAATGCATTAGGGCGTGCCCCATCACACTGTGTCAAGAGACACACCTCGGCCGAGTTTGGGTTCTGTCACATGTGATTTACTTGCCGTCAGACAACCTCACACCCCTCCCTCCTCGTGTGTTCCAATCCATCTCTCTCCAAGTCTCCCGCGTGTGTGTTTATGTGTGCGTTTCGCATTTTTTCCCCCTTTATACTGGGAATTTGAGCCGGCGACGTATGCAATGCTGCTGTTGAGCATTTTCTGAGTTCTGAATGTGCACCGGTGAAGTCTCAATGTACATTCAGTGTGTGTGTGTGTGTGTGAATGTGTCAGGGTGGTTAGAGATGAAACCCCCACAGAGCTTCTCCATAATAGTCCTAAATCAGCCTTGTAATAATAACACCTCACCCTGTGTTATTCCTCCTGCAATCCTATGTGCGCAGCCCCCCTCCTCAGCTTCTGCCAAATAGCCCCTTTTGATGTCTCCACTGCTGGCAGGACACACTGGGCTCTTTACCCTGAGCTGCACACACACACACACACACACTCAAACGGCGTGGAAAAAAAAAAAAAAAAAGCATATGGAAAGTAAGAAGCAGTGATATCCACACACACACACACACATACGGTGTATCAAATGTACAGAACAAATCCTATTTCTTCCAATGTGGGTTTATTCTTCGCTATTATGCACATTTTTTGTTTTTTTTTAAATCATCGCTGCATCCATGAGGATATTATAGGTTGAATACATTTCACTGTTACACTTAGAGACAAAAAGTTCATTTTATTTATTTATTTGTTTATTTTTTTTTTTTAAAGCATTTTCTGTGCAGCTTTTGTGAAGGAGTTTTTCAGCTGCTGAGCCGAGACCCTAAAAGTGGGTCATGAGTTCTGCCGGAGCCGATCTTGGAGGAATGTTATTCACCAGACCGTCAATTCATGGACAAGGTCAAATTGGATTACTCAGTTCAGAACCTCTGTGTTCTTAACTATTAGTTTCACACCAGTGCGAAACACTGTCGGCCTCTATTCGCTCTCAGCTTTATAATCTAAAAACATTACACAAGGTCAGTCGCTCGCGAGTCCTTTCAATTTGTGTGTGTGTGTGTGTGTGTGTGTGTGTGTGTGTAACAGAGGTACACACACACACACATACACACACACACACAGCAGCAACACCTTCAACAACTCCATGCTACAGCACAATTTGAATATTGCTGAGACACCACTACTTGATTCAGTCAGACAAGAAGGAAATACTCCTCCAGCACTGTGTCAAATCTTTCCCTCTCCTCCCTGCTCGCTTTGCCACACTTTCCCCCCCTCGTTTTTCCCTTTTTTTTTTTTTGCTCATTTTGTCTTTCTTTCAACACAGAAAGATGAGCCATGCACCAATTATTCGTGTGCCAGCAAGAGAGAAGAGCAACTTCCCACTCAAAACCCAGCGAAAGCATTTGATTATTTATGCATGTGCTAAAACACAAGCGCGTTCACAGTAATTACAAATGTTTATGTACATTTCATGCATTGCAAATTCCAAACCATCTGCGTGTGTGTTATAAGGTGTTTGACTTACTATAATTAAAACATTTCTCCTGGCCGTCGACTGCATCGCTCAGACATAAGTGGAATTATCGGTGCAAGATGTTACTGCTAATAAAACATGCTTGCTGACTCACATTCGCTCAAATTGTGGCTGTCCTACGAAGCTGTGATCACTTTATTTTGGTACTTAAACTGCAATGGGGCGCGGAAATGTTGAAAAATAAAAACAAAGACGTCCAATTTTCAGGAAAATCAGTGCCGGATAAAGAAATCTACAAAATATTTTCAAGATCAAGGAATTTCTGTGCAAAATGGCAAGTTGTAAATCTGAGTATTACATGATTTAATTATACTTTATGACTTATAAATGTGCACTTTCCCATGAAACCATTAAAAAAAGTACATACAAATAAGTTAAAGAGATGCACATCAACATAAAAGGGTTAGAAGTAAAAGTCCATATAAGTAAGAGCGACTGTACCATTTTCAACATGAGAGGGAGCTGAAGACAGAGCATCCGTGAAACAATAACATATTTCAAATGGAACCAAAACTGTTTTCAATTTTGTCCCCTCAAAGGTTCGGAGGTATCTATCACCCCGCCAGGAGGGGGGGTGGGGGGTAAAAAGGAAATCATCCAATTTAGTAAAAGAGGGACGAGCGCGAGAAAATTTTGAAGCCCCAATTACGAGTAATTACCACTTTTCGCTCTCAACATGGTGAAGTGATTTGATGCCTTTCAGAGGGTAGTCTGGTTTAGCTCAACACAGACATCTCCCCTCTGCCTCGCGTTCCTCCTTGGCGATGGTTAATATGATCATTTAGTGGAGATAAAAGACGGGGCGTTGGAAAACGACGGCGCCGGGGCCGCATGGAACCGGCTATAAATCACGCGAGCTGGTACTGAGATGAAGCAGGAGTGCGCGCACGCTTCGCCGTGACCAAGACAAGAAATGATAACATGAGTGTACCTCTGAGGCGCTCGCAAGATGGGGCGCCATATGCAAGGTACGTGTGTGTGTATGTGTGTGTGTATGTGTGTGTGTGTGTGTGTGTGTGTGAGAAAGATCTCTATCGTCAAACACTTTCGTCTACATGCACACTGTAAGAAGACTGATCCTGTTCAAGTCTGGAGTGCTGCTTATGTCTGGCACTCAAAGAAATGATGTTTTGTTCTAAATGAATCAAGTAAAGCAAAGCAATTCCAGATGTTTTATTGTGAGTGACCTGACGATGAAGGATGGATACTTTTTTTTTTTTTTTTTTAAATAAAGGCAAAAATATCAGTTGATTTAGAAACAAAAAAAAAAGGTTAATGACCCCAAATAAGCTGTTTACAGGTCACTAACAGGCTGAACTGTGAAAGCTAAACACACACTGATCCGCCAATTTACAACTCAAAACTACAAAACTATATAATCCAAGACAACAGCTTTGCCATCAGATTTGCCTTTTGAGATGAAGGCATACGCTTTTTTACTTGGATATTTTTATACTTGTTCATTTCAATAAGGTCTTTGGTTAATCCATTGAAAAACATGAAAATTGGAAAATAAATCAAATAACAATTGCAGAGCCACACACAAGTAGAGTTTCTACTGACATTTCTGATTCCTTTACTTCCCAACCTAAAACATCTGATACATCTGATTCAAAACCTTTGTTTTCCCGAAATGTTAAATCACATCAACTTTATTTTTTTCTACAGCAAATCTCAGCATGACCGTTAAATGAGAAAGAAACATGACTGAGCTAAATCTGTACTTTATTTCACAAAACAAACTCAAGAAGCAGCTTTCCACAAAAAGAAAACACACACACATTGGAAGAAGACAAAAAGCAGCTGAACTCTCATGACGTGCACACTGACGTCGTCCGCATGATGAAAACATACAAGACAGAATCTTCGCAATACTTTTAAAAACATAAGTGGTCGATGTCACAAGAATTATCAGTTAAAAGGTATTTGTGTTTACACTTGACAAAGGTTCCACCAGATGACAGACAGCTTTAACATTTCTCATATTGCGAAAACTCAGTTTCTTGAAAAAACAGGGAAAAAAAAAAATCTAAACAAACAAATGTCAGATTTCTGCCCTGAAGAGCTCTCATTACCATCTCGGCGTAATCAGCAATCAAACCGTCAACAATGATATTGTAAAGGACACAAGTGACAGACTGATTAGATAATCCAGACATGTGAAAAACACTTTCTGTCATGTGTGACGCGAGAGACACTCACGCTGCAGCATCTCCTCACAATGAACAGCCCGGGTGAGTAAAACGCTGAGCCGCACCGGTCTGTGCTGACGAGTGTATGTGGGGAAAAGCAACAAATAACACTGACAAAAGGCAGTATTTTTCCACCGGCGGAGAGACTGCGGTATGAAAAGCAAACTTGTTTTGAGGGTGCGTTGACCCCTCTTACACCTCCAATCACAACAAAAGCCTCTGGAGACGAGCGGGGAACGTCTGTCTGTCTGTCTCGGAAAGCCTCGTCCTCTTAGAGGAGCCGCCATACACACATATGACTGTACACAAGGTACAAGGGATGTCGCGCACACACACACACACACACGTACACACACCTTCAGCTCACTCTCGGCATTGCATCTCAACATGGACACAAGCAAATACAGTTCCAATCCACCTGGTCGTTTGATGGCTCACACACTCACACATGACAATGCATTGATTTTTATTTTCTCCCCCCCACCCCCCCTCCTCCCTCCTCCTCGCCCCCCCCCTCCTCCTCCTCCTCCTCTCTCCGGGCTCTGCTGGGCGTGCAGACGGAGCGGCGTGGAGAAATCCATTAAGCCGACACTTCTCGTTTCCATTGACTGACAGGCCCTGACGGGCGCGGGCTTTTGGCCCACCCGCCTGACTGGCAGCTCGACAGTTAAACAAGCCCTCCAGTTGCTATAATAGTTTAAAACACTTTCAATTACCAGAGTCAAACAAATCCAGCAGACGAGCGCTCGGGCGCTCCTCTCCCAGCAATCCCACACATCAGCAGGTCCTCCTCCGCCCATCGTTTTGGTTTATCTGGAGATTGCTACGATGGAGGGGGGAAGAGGTTTTTTTTTTTTTTTTTTTTTCTGGACAAAGAAAGCAGGAAATCTGGGAGGAAAATTGGAGGGCACAAACCGCCGGCTACCCCCAAAAAGATGGAGACGCCGGCGGTGAGGTTTTTTTTTCCTCCAAAGTGTCCACCGCTCTGTGTTTGTGTGTGTGTGTGTGCGTGTGTGGGTGCGCCATTGCATCACCCTCCCACTCGTCGCACAACAGGGCCCACCTACGCGCACGCCACCGCCAGATTTACAGCGAAACTCATTAAACATTAAGTAAATCAGTTTTGACCAACCTCCTGACTTCTGCTGTGAAAATCACACAATAACGGGAGGCGGACACTTTTCACAAATCAATGAAATCTCGTCGTAATAAGCCAGACTCATAAATCACTTGTTAACAAGCACTCCACCGCGGCTCAGCTGCATCATCAGATGACTCTCGGGTTTAAACACTCCACGCAGCCCTACACACCTTAATTACTGGAAAGATTTTTTAAAAAAAATAAATAAAAGGTAAATGTCAAATTTCCCTGTGAAGATTTTATTAATTTGAAACTGTATTTATTTATTAAAATATGGCACAAAATGCCAATCTGCCCATGGGAACATTTACCATAATCACGCCTCTCTTTCAAAGAAGAAGAAAGAAAAGGTACCCAAAGGACTAAAAACAATCTGTTAATAAACACCAGGAGAGTTATTTCTCTTAAGTTTGTATTCTACCGGCAATTAACGGGCTATTTGCAGAGGATCGCCTGTTTCCACTCGTATCCATCCATCTCTTACCGTTCTAATGTTTGGCCCAGAGAGGATCATTAACTCTGATTGTATGTCAGTTTGGTCTGAAAATTTAAGTATGTCAATAAGAAAAGTCCTTTATAAAAGAACTTGCTGACGGTGACATTTGGAGACATGATGTCTGGAATAAAAACTTTTTTATAAAAAAAAATACCTGAAGCTAATTTATCTGACATTAATGTTAATCTGTGACTTGTGGTTTGAAGTAAATAATGCATAAAGCTCACAAATCAAAAGCCAAGTCAAGAAAATCTGAGGAAAAAGGTCCCAAATCATCTCCAGTGTTGTTGTCTTTTCCTTTTTTTCATCTATTGGTTACAGTTCCCGGTGTGTGATACGGCCTGAGAGCATTGGCAGCGCACCTTTCCTGGAGGTTCGTTTGTTTGTGCATAATTATCTGGCATCGCCAGCAGCACCTCCAGCTCCTGCTGCAGTAATAATCTCCTTGTTGCCCCAGAAACATCAGACACACGCCAGCAAAACAGTGAAGTCATTCCCGCTTTGTCCTTGAGTCGCTGAGCGCCGGAGTCCAGCGAGTGTGAGGTGTGCAGAGCTGAGAGCGAGTAAAACACACTGTGTGGAGGAGTGTGTGTGTGTGTGTGTGTGTATCCACCCTCTGCTGCTGTCCTACAGCAGACATACAGTAACTAATAGTAAATATAGTCATGTAGGGTTGTAAAATAAAATAAACAATCCATGCGTTTTGAGGATTGTTTTCCTGCAGCAAGATGCCAAAGATACCAAGTCTGGCAATTTGGCCTCTGACGCGTCGCTGAAGGATAAATACGGGGTTTATATTCAGAATTCAGTGTTTGCGCGGAAAGAAAATCAATAACAGAAGATGCATACCAAAGAGAAAAAGAAGCATCTCATAGAAATTCGTTGCTCCAACCCAGAACGACATGTCAGCGTCAAGATTCCATATATTCCAGTGATATTTGGCATTTTAGAGGTGAATGTCGGTAAGGAGACGATCGCTCCTGAAACCAAGTGAAAACATTTTAATTAAACACTGTGTGAACTTTGAAGTTTTTCAACTCAAAGTCGACCCCAGACGCAGCATGACCCGAGCTTCAAGATGTCCGATTACTCACCGGGAGACGAAAACATGGCAGCATGAAGTGAAAACGCCACCGCTTGCCGTCATCACCGCGGTCAACAAGGCAACAGATTGATCCTCACTAAAACAACATTTCAAGTCTCTACAGACAGAAATAATTTCCATTCAGGAGCAGGTATGACAGACATTTTGTTCTCAACACTTCATTTCTATAAAGTAAGAAGAGAATAAAGACAGTCAGATTTTCTTCAAATGCTGTTTTAATTATTGATCTGCCAAAAGTTACCTGTAACTATCTGAAGATAATGATTCTATTCACCTTTTCCAGCAAAAGGATTAAATAATTTTATCTCCCTCTCACACACACCTTCATGCATGCGTATGTGAATGTGTCTATTGCTGCATAACCATATATATTTATGTTTATTCTTGTTTGTCTATGCTCGCCATCTCACTACTGCAACTCCCTCCCACGTCCTGAAATCTGAATCCCGCACACTTTTAAATTCACTTTTATTTAACAGGCCTTTCCTATGCCAAATGCTGCTGGTCTACTGTAAACCTCCCAGTCTTTTTTAAAGTTGTTATTATGTTTTTAATGTGTTTTAAAGTGTCATTTCTTCATGTAACTTGGGTGTCTTGACAGGCACTTCTTCAATACCATGTATTGCGGAAGTGGCAGTAGTTAAGTCTGCAGTATATCAAAAGAATATTTATACATTTTTGTAAAAATGTGACTACTTGCTATTTCAGTCCATTAAATCTTGATCAAACGAACATATTTTATGCTGACAAACTTTAATCCGGACTAAAATAATATTTGACCAACTCCAGGAAAAAAAAAAAAAAAAAAGCGTTACTTGCCGCTCTCTGGAGTAAACAATAAACTACACAGTACTGTTATTGATTTTTCCCCTGTATATTTTGCCAGTAGTTCCTAATTAGTGCTTCCCAGCTCGCTTGTCGGCTCTCTAAAAATGACACAACATTATGACAGGCGGCACCACTGCCGCCGCTGCACATGACTTATGTGTTCAAAACACTGCAGCTGTGGGAGACCGTCCTCGCACGTGCCCGACCATAAATGTCAACCGTGGCCTGCTGCTGCTCACGACGTATTCACTTACTTTAGAGAGCTTCAAATCTAAAGTAATTGTCAGTTCAAGGTCAGATGAATTTACAGTGCGAATTGCTGGTTTATATATATTATCTGAGCCGATCAACAGTCAAAAAACTATCCGAAGCACCACTTTCCAGTGTGTGTTGACTGAATGATGGTTGGAGTTCTGCTACGCCCTTACAGAGGTCTCGCTGGTGTCATCAAATCCACCCACTGGCGTCCTCTGGCTGCTGTGCTCCGTCAATTCCTAATTGATCACTCTGGACGAATACAAACTGAGGTTTGGAGAGGCCTCGTGACGTCTGCTTGAGAATCGATGAAATCCTGCTTCACCCTCCCACAATCAGCCAGACGAGTCGGCGGCGGTGGAGCCCTGCAATTTCCAGCGGTTCAGCATCTCCGTGACAATGGAGCTGATTTCTAAATCACCCGAGAAGAGCGCCGGTGCAAACCGGTGTGTCGAAATGCATTCCGTATGAAAACAATACTTCCTGACACAAACAGCCGAGGATGAGGTTCTGTCGCTAAACGGATGGAAATTATAGCCGCTGCTCTATACTTTCCACAGAGGGTCAAAGTTTTGGACAAAGAAGCAACATAATGCGTAAATTACACAACGCCGTCCTCAAAGAGACGAGTGGATTTGTTCAGGTGCGTGCATTGTTTGGGTCTTCCAGCTGTTCACAGCGTGAAGCAAAGTGGAGGCTTTTATACCGGCGAGGCTAATCGCTCATAAACTCCAATAAACATCGACGTGAGTTTTTTTTTTTTTTAACTAATGCATTGATAAGATTATAAACCTAAAACACACGAAAACAGGTGAAAGTTATCACTTAAATTCACTTAAATACCACACATATCTGGGTTTAGTTTATGTAGTTTTGCTGAGTATTAGTAAGAAAAGTTGAAGGCAGAAAAAAACTGTGGTGACGAATCCTCCCTGCAGTCTGCAGCCAGGCTTCCTATTCAGGTCAATACACGCAGGCGCCACCGTGCCAACAGCCCAGGACGCGCCGTGTAAAGTGACTCTACAATTCTCCATCCCCCACCGCTCTCGCTTGACGCTGCTCGCCCTTAACAACAACCATTGATTTTTTTTTTTTTTTTTCCCCCCCTTCTTCTTCTTCTCCTCCGTGATGAGGATCTGGCCGGCATTTAATCTAACGTTGTAGCCTCCTGCTGTAGGACACGGCTGAGCATGTCATGCTAATCAATTGGTCACCGCCACCGGTGTAGGTTGAGCACTTATCTTTACCTCTGCTGATGGGAAGCAAGTGGCTGTGACTGAGGACGAGTCCGACTGCTTATCTGTGCGTCTATCAAAACGAAAAAAATCATACAAACAACAAATTAACTGCTTCATTAGAAAAGAACAGACGACTCCTCAAACCCAGGGATTATCTTATTCTAAAACCCAAATGATAATCTACATTTCGTCACAGCTTCATGTTTGATTCTTTGTTCAGGAAGCTGAGCTCTGAGCAGGCCGGCGACCCCGCGATCCCTTTTCTCCTCATAACAGCAGCTTCGCAGCGACCAAGTTAGCGGAAGTGACAGAGCCGCCGGGTCAGGTGGGTCCGAGAGCAGAGCGATATGATCGGCTTGGTGGGTTGTGAGGGAAAAAGTAGGAATGGCTCTAAACCTGCTTGTTTTTGGAAGAAAAAAATGTTTTTTTTGGCAATTTTATTTTTAAATCCACATTCATTTGTGCTCATTTATGATTTTGTGCATTTTACTGGGCCGTTGGAGGAATGCTGGGATTACAAAGCTTTTGTAAATCCATTCATCTGAGGGTGAAATTCAATAAGAAAATGTGGGTGTACCTTCATCTGTGAGACTCACAAACATGCAAGGAGAATTAGTTTATCAAACTACAACAGCATCGCCTGCCAGGTTTAGGTTTAAATAAAGAATCTTAATCTATAATTATTCCACATTTTACTTTATTCTGCAGATTTTTGTGCTAATTATAAACTACAGTCAGGAGTCTTTATTCTAACACTTTTGGAAACACTAAAGCAACCACCCGTTTATAATTTTGGTTTTAAACACTGCTACAAGCAAATAATTTCAATCGATAAGTATTATTATCAGTATTTTAAGACCTTCAATTTATTGAATTCTCACTTGACAATGATCACATCTGAATCATTTTTATAACAATTATAAACATTTTAAAATAATAACTCAGAAATATTCAGCATTCAGTCCTCCGTGCTCGTCATGAGGATTATTTCTTACACAAGTTTGGTTACATGTAACTAAATCAGAATCACTTTTTGAAAGTAAAGCACGCAAAATGGATATTTGGTGAAAGAGATGAGATAAAGTGCACTCTTTGTTTTGTAATTTCATCTTTTTGGTGATAAACTATGTGGCATTAAAATTGAATGAAAGCGAAAGACTGTAACTACAAAGAAATGAAGGATATTTCTGTGTGTATAGAAAGCCAGAGATTCTGGCGATAAAACATAAAACGCTACGAAAAACATCACATCTGGGTCTTCTTTTTATCGCACGCAGCATCTCCATCCCAACATAAATAAATCACCAACATATAGACTGCATTCCCACTGTATATCAAACACAGCCCAGATTACATGTGACAAGGCTGGCAATTAACAATTTCTCTCACTCTGGATTCAAACCATAAAAAAAGATGATCAAGGCGAGCTGATATCCACAGACTATGCATAATTTATGTGGCTGGTACAAAATACCGTTCTGTTGCAGTTCTGTTCATTCACTCGACTAATTCATTGAAATAAAGCGTCCCGAAGGGGTAGCCGTGTAATCAAGCCTAATCCCGGATTGATTTGAGAGCGGTCGAAGACAGAAAGCTGGAGGAATCTGGGAAAGCTCTCCGTCACGGGAGGACGACTGCGGGAAGCAGGGCGATCAGAAGAAACAGTTTAGAGGCTTCGCTTTCAAACGAGGCCGTAATTAAATAGCTCAGGGGGGGAAAATGACAGGCAGCAGAACAATGGAAATACAAGTGATTATTGTTTAAACTTAAAATCTAGAAGCTGCACAAGCATTTTGAAAGGAATTCTGCTGTGTAAAGTTATGATTTTAGGAAGTTTCCATGTTTGTGTCAAGACTATGTGGTGTGTATTCACACCAGTGCTCATTAACTCTTAGTTGTAACTAAATCCTCCACTCTAAATCATGAATAAATACAAACTAAACATGAATTTGCACACTGCACATGCATGCGACTGCATGTGCAACGTTCACCTGACCCCAAGGACCTTTTCTCTCCATTAGTGCAGCGGTGGGGACAAATTACGGCCTCTGTCTTTGTCTCTGTTGCAATTACCCTCTTGACACGCTCTCCTCGACACTCGCACGGCTGCACGGCCGCGCCGCACACATGAAAGGGCTTCTGGAGGAGCTCCGCCGCATCATTATCCTTTCCCACGGACCCCGCAGCCTCGGCTCGTCCCACTTTGACGAACACGCCGAGGCCCCGGCGTCCCTCGCCGCTCCTCTTCGTCACAACGCCACAGAGGGCAGAATTAACAAGGCTTCCAGGAAGGTGATTGTGATTTTAAAGGATTGGGAGACACTTTGAAGAGAAATTAATATCAAACCAGTCTCATCTGAGCAAGGCGTGATTTGGATCAGTGAGAAAATTTCTTGATTTCTTCTCTTTTCTCTCATGATAAAACAGATATTTTGACTCAGATAACAGACGCTGCAGCTTCGATACGAAAGGTCGTGGAGCTCCGTCTAATGACGACAACAAACAACGAAATGTGCAAGAGATTCACCAGAACATGCAACAGTATTTCACCAACTGTTCTTCTACTGAAAGAAGTGATCAAACAGCCTTTTTCTTCAAATGCCTGTAAGGACATGACTCCATAATACTGAACAGCGACCAACTTATTACTCTATTCGCTCGTCCTTGCAGTCAGAGCTGCACTCTGCTCACACCAGTGAAGCTTCTTGAGGTGTGAATTGTTCCAAAGTGAGCTGGCGTCATCTGCTGGTGCCTCCAGGTTAATGCAACGCAATCAAGGTTTTCACTGTGCCGCTTATTGGTGGCAAAGAAAAACTGAAAGACGAGTGAGCAGCGAGTATAACAGGATCCATCCATCCCAGGATCAAACAGACCAGTAAAGCTAATGTTATCTAAAGTAATCAATGCACTGCTGGAGAGGGAAACTCATGTTCCCAAAGGGCCACATGAAAAGTCAGTTGTTAGACACAACTAATATTGGCCAATAATGTGAAAACTGTGACAGTTTTCGACGTCGCAAAGCCAATAATAACCGGAATTTTCATTTCCAAGTGCCGCCATGAGGGCAAGCCAAGCTGAGCTAAAGAGCCACGTACGGACCTGCAGAAGCCTGGACAGGTCTGCTCTGCTGTGCTCGATCTTCACTCATTATATTCATCTTTATTTGTTTTTCTCTGATTCGCTTTTAAATTTGTTTCTCTTCATGTTTATTGCCATTTGGCAACTTAAAAATCTTTCTTAAAATTACCAGCATTGAATATAACTTTGCCTGAAAAACTCAACTTGGTTGAAAAAAGCACTTTGTGGGAAGAGATTTTATACATTTTACTGAATCTTCAAACTTTTCTTGCTGGGTTTATATTCATATGATCATAAAATACTCACACAATAACAATGAGAGGATGGTAAATGGTCTACACTTAAATAGCGCTGCTTCCTCTGCATTAGCAGACCCCAAAGCGCTTTACACTGCATTAACACATCTATCCATTCACACTCACATTCACACACCAGTGGTGTGTGAGGACAAGAATAAGTATTTCATAATAGACTTATTCCCTAGAACAACTGAAACATTTTTGTTTAAGGTTCAGTTTTATCATCTTGCCTTTGTTATCTTATGTTTATGTGTATATTATGAAGGTTTTTGTAGGATAACGTTTTCTTTCAGGGGTCAGCTCTGTCAATATAATACAGCTATATGTGTGCGACTGCAAACTAAAGCTCTGTTCAGTTTCTTTTTTATTTTTTCATGACTTTAAACAAAACGTGGCTTTATTTGCTGAAGTTGGATTATCTAGCAGCTGTTATACTGAATCTTATTCCCATATCCTAAAAGCAGCAGTGTTGTGGCTGTCAGGTCTGGCAGAGGGTGTTTCTCAGGTCAGCTGGCTCCATCTACTGATAATATTCTGCACAACAAGGCTGAGAGGAAAAAAAAAAAAAAAAAAAAAAACAGTGCAGGGAAAAAAATCAGGGGCAATCGCACACATCAAACAGTGTAAATATGACTGAGGTTCTCTTATCTTTGTCCTTTTATATTCTCCGTTGTTCCTTCAGAGAAGTTTCTAATCATCTTAATTTGAAAAACCTACTTTTCCACTCACATTTGGGGTGCAGATAATAGAAAATGGGACAGATTGTTCCAGTTTGGCTAACAGACACGTGGAAAGCGCTGATCTTCATCCAGGCTTTGGCACGACTACAAGACAACTAGTTTCAGAAAAATGACTCACCAGAAACAAAAAGAACATTGCAGCATGCTTAAAATCTAGGCCATGCTTTTGTAAAATTTGAAAAAAAAAAAAAAAATCTGGTTTATAAAACACAACTGAGCAAAAGTTAAAGCAGAACTGAAAATAGCTAACTTTTATTTGGCTTTATCGTCTCAAATCTCTAGAATTTAAAGAACAATGTTGGGACAGAGTGTACCGCTCCAAAAAATAAGTCCAAAGTTCAATTGGCACCATCTAGTGGCCACAAAGGGCAAATGAAATGTGAGGCAAAGTTTTGGAAGTGAACTTCACAGCAGCACAGCGAGGGGGACTATCAGAACTGTCAGACTGTTCCGTCCGGGTCCTCAGGGATCCACCAACATGTCGCTGTAATATTAGTGGTTCGTCAACGAAGCCTGGGACAACCTTACCTTACAAAAATGTCTGAAATTACCGGGCCAGTCAGAGGAAAACAAAGAGCCATATAGGTTTAAAGCAGGGGTGGGGAACCCTGGTCCTGGAGGGCCGCAAACCTGCATGTTTTCCATGTCTCCCTGCTTCAACACACCTGAATCGAATCAAGATTCATGGCCAAGTCCAGCAGAAAGCCAGATAACGAGCCTCATTGCAATCAGCTGTGTTGAAGCAGGGAGACATGGAAAACATGCAGGTTTGCGGCCCTCCAGGACCAGGGTTCCCCACCCCTGGTTTAAAGGATAATGTTAATACTCATCAGCCAATCAGAACACAGAAATAGCTTTGGATTTTTTTGCACTTAGACATGGTTGATTCTGAGGGGGGGAAAAAAGGTTGTTTTATGTGATTTTAAACTCTACATATACTTCAAATGAGACCAACACACTGGACATTTCCTTTGTCATGGTGGTCAGTTCAATTATTCATTCAATGAAGAGTTCAACCTGCATCAGATATTTCTAAAAACCTATCCTGACCAGGCCACTAGTGCCTGGATTTGTTTTTTTGTTTTGTTTTGTTTAAGCAATTATTTAAAGGGTGGATGGTTTGAGGTATAGCCAAAGTAAAATGAGTGTTGAAGATAGAAATGCAACCGAAAGTTAAATATTCCTTCCAACCAAAGGATGAGGAAAACCACAGTATGGATCCAAACTATTTTGTATCATCAGTTGTTGGCGGTGTACTGGTGTGAGAGGGTGATCTCATCCTACCTGAGTATTACTGCAGACTGTGTCCGTCCCTTTAATCACAGAGTCCCCTCCGTGACAAAGATCCAATCATCTCAAACAGGTTCTTTCAGTTCATAGGACTCCACCGGCAGCCACGTCTCAGTCCATCAGAGCACCTTCGGCATGTGGGAAATGTTAGATCAGCATCAGAACAGATCTGCAGCAAGTCTGAGACGTTATCAGGTCAATATGAAGCAAAACCTCTGAGGGAAGCTGATGGCACCTTCTTAAATATTTGCCATGATGAATAAAAACACATCTGATGTGAAAATGGATCTAACCAACTGATGTAGCAAAGTCGAGTTGATTCTGAAAGTTATGCTTTTTCAGTGATTTTATCTTTAACCAGGTAAGATATTAAATTGTATTTTTACAACATCGACGTTGCAAATTGCAAGGCGCCTTTGAAGGAGAGCAGTAAAGGGCTAAATGAGGACATGAAGTGAAGAATCAACAGGTACATGAGTACAATTATGAAGCACAGAGCTGAGGTAGATCAAATTATAGAAAGAAACAAATTATAAAATCACTTATCTGCATTTTATTTTATTTTCATTCAAAACAGGACAACTGCACACTGGTGTCTCTGATTTTTTTTTTTTTTTTTTTTTTTTTAAGCAGGATTCATCCTTTCATAAAGAGCACTCATGAAGCAAGGACGTTTAAGTCACCGGTTACAAAGTCGACTGAGGAGTAAAAGAAAATACCACTGAATGGTTTCAAGCTGCAGCTTCCTACTGGAAGAGCGGAAGTTCCAGGAAGCAGCCTTATATTGATCCTGATAGTGATACTGTTAAAGGAAAACACTCCAATCAACAGTGTTCATCCTATTCTGTTTTTCACACATGAGCAAAAATAAAATCACGATCTCTTCCAGATCCAGTGAGAATGAAGTTTGCAGCTATAAAACGTTACTGAAACAGATATAATTGATAGATTTTAAAAGAAGAAAACATTAAATGTACATAAATGTTGAGTGAAAACACGTGAATGGGATTTCCTGAATCAAAGTAAAGTGTAACAAAAACTTGCATACATGCTACAAAACATACAGTCAGCATTCCAAAGACAAACATGCCAGGTATTTAGAGAACACGGAAGTGCGGCAGAGGCGCGTGGACGCACTGACTTCAGCAGGACGAAAAAAACAGAAACCAAACTAAAAACCAAGACAAAATAAAATAAAACAGAGAATTTAAAAACTTATTGTTTCTCATAAACATTGACATTTACTGAAAAGTTACTCACAGAAAGGAAGATACGATGGCGCGATTAGCAGGAGCAGACGCACGCGGACCAGTGTTGCCAGATCTCGCGAGAGAAACAAGCAGCCTTACTTCTGAAAACGAACAAGGCATCAAACATTTTAATAAATAAACACATGAATGAATCAATCAATCAATAAATAAAAAATGAACGAATAAATAAATAAATAAATAAACAATGGACTTTTTGACATGAATCCATTAAGCATCAAGTGTCAGCATGAAATTCAAAGTCTCATTCGAGGTTAATTTTATGTAAACATTTGATATGTGCACTTTGTCATTGATTTTATTCACACATCTTTGTTTTTCTTCAAACCAATATTTTCCCACTTTCAATTTCAGTTCTGGGCACTCAGGTAAAAAAAAAAAAAGTAAGTAAGAAAGAAAGAAAGAAATTATTAGGCATCCATGTAGAAACAGTGAGGAGACTGAAAAAAACAAATTGTTGGAGAAATGACAACTAATCTGCAGCTGAAAGTGTGACTCCAGAGATGAAAAGTTCCTATGGTTATTAAAAAAAAGAAAGAAAGAAAAGAAAAAAAAACTGCTTTTCCATATTTCACTCACTTTAGTCTTCACATTAACCAAATGGACAAGGTACCTGATTTGCAGGAAAAACAAAAAAGCAAAAACAAGTTGGTTTAGTAAGTGGACTTGGCACCACTAGTGAAACCTGATTTCAAACCTCAGTGTTGCCAGATTGGGCTTGTTTACGGAACACTTTGGGTTGGGAAAACATTGCACTGGACAGGTTGATATATAAAAAATACTAGTTTTAAGAATAGTATGGGTTTTTAGAAGTCTTTCCAGAGAAAACATTGACAAAATAACAACAAAATCATGGCCAAAACCTGCACCCTGCATACACTACTGTTAACTTTCTGCACAAGAGGATGAAGGCCACCTACAAAATAAGGCAGGATATTAACAAAAAAAAAAAAAAAAAAATCTGATTTGGATCTTTGGAATCTGAGATTTTCTAAAAAAAAAAAAGTGGCCTCCAGCAACAATTACCAGGATTAACCACCATGGAGGACAAGAGAAAATGTGCACTGTTGGTTGAAGTATGCTTTACCCATTACTGGTTAAAGGTGAGTCTTTTTTGGAAGCCCTGCAGGCGTTGAAGACATTATTCGGTGCCGGAGTTGTACATTGCAGCAGATTGAAACAAGTTTTGTCAGAGGGCACAACATGATGGTGATAGTTCTGCTCAGTATGCTGCTGCCTTGTGTGAACTCCTTATTACATGCTGTTAAGGCTGGAGCCATAATGTTTCATTTCATTGTGTGTGTGGGAAAGCTTGATGCACTGACTGGAGATATTGTAATGGACCAGAATGTAGAAAACATGGAAAAACTCAATTAGATAGAGGGCTCTTGCTAATGGAAGATAACCTTACAATACAGTAAGCTGTCCAGATTGTAAGTGTTTTATTGGAGGGTATAGCCATGGATACCCCGGCGAGCAGTTGTCGGCATGGTGAATAAGAGTCTCGTAAGTGGGAGCTCCAGGCACAGTAAAATATATCTTCACCTCAGCGCCCAGAACGTTTTCACGGACGGCTCCAACTAATGTTCCACAGGCTGTCAGTGAAACACCACATGACCGCTCTGGCTTCTCAGCACACGTTGCAACTTATCCAAAATGGCTGGCAAAATCTACCATGTGCAGAAAGTTTATGAAAATTGGGCATTATCAGAGAGTTTACAGGAATGGGAGAGTTTCTAGCAAAGTGAGGGATGTGTTTGTTGAGCAGGTAACTGAAGAGTTTCAGGTTTTTCTCATAAGGCTTAATTTCCATGTTGTGCAATAAAAGTTACACCATCTTCCCTTTTCTATCTGTAATGCCATCTCCTAAGAGCTACAGAAATGAGGGGAAAAAATACATCGGAAGCGTTGATTCATCTCCATGGGTTTCACACACCATGGTGGGTAAAATGAAAGTCGGGCTGAATCCAACTGCGTCAGGATCTATGGGAGCCCAACAAGGCTGTGATTATTAATGTTCATCAATTGCCACATGTTGAGGAAGTGTCTCATGAGCTCCATGGAGCACGGATGTTCTCTGCCATTAATCTACAGAATGCATACCACCAAGCAGCACTACACCCTGAGAGCAGAGACCTCATTTGTTTCATCATACATGACGGACTGTTGCATTTCACCAGGGCTCCATTGGGTCTTGCCTCAGTGCTATTTGGATGATGGGATTGTTTTTTTGCAAACAGCTTTGAACTTAATGAGAAACGGTTGAAACCTTTCGCCACACTGACTAAATGACAGCGGCCTGAAAATCAACATGGAAAATAGCCTGTGTAGGGAAGCTGAACTTTGTGGTGCAACTATCCTGCATTATTTCCAAATTGTTTTTGTGTTGTAAAACCAATTTGTGCTCTGGTGAGAAAAAAATACAGACTTTAAATGGACTCAGGAGGGACAAGGCACTTTCGATCATGCTAAAGAAGTGATAGCTATCAGCACAGCACTCTGTTTGACCCTTTGTACCACAGCTTCTGTAGATGTATGTAATGTCAACGTAGGTGCAGTGCCCACTCGGTTACATAGGGACGCTGAAAAGACCAATAGATTCTTCCCCACACCCTTAGTGCATATAAAATAAAAAAGTATTGTACAATGAAAGAGGCTATCGGCCGTTTGCAAACTGCTGAGCATTAGCGCACTCACCTGAGCTGAAAACGCTTTACCCTGGGTAGTGATCAAAGCCCACTTACCACCGTGCTCTCCACTAAAAGCTTCAGTAGAGCAGAACAGATAATCACAAGACGGCCTGCTCGTCTGTTGTGCAGATTGTTTGTCTCATGCGCCCCTCCCCTCTTCTCATCTGCAGGAGACAGACAAGAACATGGCAGCCTTCATGGGACACACAGAGGACCAGCTGCTCTCCGCCGGCCAGGAATATTTCTGTGCTGCAATTAGTTATGAGACGCTGCGTGATGCTTGGTCCCGAACTGCAGAAGGCCTTGACTTGGTGACTTTGATCCTCTTTTATTCCAACCACCATTGGCCTGCTAAGCAACTGGAAACAAATGTGTCGGTGTGTGCATTGTATGGATACTGTTTTCTTTAATGTATAGCCAATTTGTAGCTGTACCACAAATTGCCCCTTGGGGATAATAAAGTTACCTTGACCAGACGGAGGTGTCTGAAGCAGCTGATTCATGGCGCTCATTGTGTCGTCTTTCCCCAAGTTGTGCAGTCTCAGCTCATGCAGCTTGTTCACAACACACATCAAAGTACAGCAAAAACTGTGGGAACTTCGTTGATGGGCTGGAAAAGACAACGATGTTGGAGCTGCTGGTAAATCATGGACCACTTAAAACTGTCAAATCCAGAGTGGCCCTGGTGCAACCCATTTTGTTCCCCAATGCAGCGCTGGAAAAAGGCCGTCATAGATAAAGTGGGACCATTTCGCTCTGATTCTCCAAATTGTCATTTTACCATCAGATTGATTGATTATTTCAGAACTGCATTTACCTCAAAGTTAACAACCACGTCTGTCATCTCATTCCGAACAGTTGTGTTCAGAAAAGAAGGTAATCCACTGCATTTGAGCAACATGAAACCTTGAGAGACACTGTAGCATGGAATTGATCTGAGGCTTAACAGTACACAAATATTCATCGTGGTACACAGACCCCTACACTTCAGTGTGGTTCCAATGTGTGGATTAAGAAATATGGATTTACACAGAATGCAATATTGAAATTAACTCAGCCACAACCAGGTTTTGGCTTGGTTAGGCCCTGAAACTTCCAGACTGTCAGATGGAAAAATATAGAATTCTAATCAATTGTCACCAACAACTTCCCTTCCTGTTTCCTCTGAAATGCACAGTCCTCACCTCCAGCCTGAGGAAATGGTTCAAATGCCAATGATGAATAAAAAGTGGAATAGATATGGGTTTGGGGGCCTTCATGTGTGTGCGTTATGTGCTGTTCTTCTGAAGGGTTTTCTCCAGGCACTTAGGTTTCCTCTCACTCTCCAAAAACAGAACCTCTCCACGGTGTACACTGTCTTTGCCAGTAGTCGTCTGGGATCGACTCCAGCGCCTCTGGACACCAACTTCAAAAAGCAGCACTGTAGATGGGCTGTGATGAGAAATGCCTGGAGTGGTATTTTTAATTGGTTGGGGCAACTTAAGGTAGAGTATTGCTGGATTAGTGGTTAGCTCTTGTGCCTCACACCAAGGAAAACCCCTGGTTTGATTCTGGGTTTCGGTGTCTTTCTGTGCCGGGAGGTTGCATGTTCTCACTGTGTGCACTCATGTCAACTCTGCTGTCTTCCTAAAGTCTTGCATATATTCGGCCAATTGGTGTCTCTGAATTGACTGTATGTGTTCAAGTGTGTATGTGGCCGTCTCTCCGTTTTCATTTTGAGAACAGAACACACTGATTGGATGACACTGTGAGGTAGCCTGCCAACATGCATTAACACATTTCCTACACTGGTTTTGTCTGCAGTAGACCTGAGCCAATCCCAGCTGACAGGGTGTGAGACGCACATTCACACTATTGTTCAATTTAGTTACCAATTAGCCAGACATGCATGTTTTTGAGTTGTGGGAATAAGCTGGAGTAACTGGAGAAAATCCTCCAGACACAGAGGATAGACAGACATTTTGTTTTCTTTCTACTTGGACAGGGCCTTCTGGTGGACAGGCTGCATTGCTTTACATACGTTACATATGTTGATAGTGAAGAATCCAAGTTTCTGAAGCAGACATCTATCCACCCATCTTCTATACCGCTTTATCCTGTTCAGGGTCACATTGTGAGATAAACAAATGATCATATTCAGCTTGCATTTCACCTGCATCTTTGTGTATTAGAACAATAACCAGACTGAAGTTGCATTGAGGATCGTGGCACATCTCTAGTCCAATTTAGTGAAAATGCAGAACAACTGGGTCAACAAAGTCTGAATAGAATGAGCAAGAAAATAAGAGCTGCGTCTGTTACTGACGTTCAGAATAATAAAAAAATAAAAGAAACAGCAGTTGATCTGTAGGCCATGAATAACATGGTGATGGGTACTAGTTAGAGAGTTACTTCGGCTCTATAAGTATCTGTGGCTGGCTCCTCTTTAACGTGCATCATGTCAGATCATCAGATAGACACTGACCACAAACCAAAAAAAAAAAAAACTGTTCAGAATTAAATCAGTGGTGGTTGCATGCAAAAACGAGAAAGAAAAACACACTTCTTACAAAAGCAATTAGCCTTTTTTAATTTTACATTGCATTGAAAATTTACATAATAGATTCATACATTTTACAAATAATTTCTTCATAAAAATATATTTCTGTACAAAACACTTTTTTATTCTATATTTCATCTTTTTTTTTTTTTTTCTCAAATGGTGAATATTTCCAATGTCCCCAGGCAGGAACGGCTTGAAGTCTTTCAAATCACATGGGTCTTATTGCGGTCAGTCAGTAGGAAAAGCTTGTGGCAAAATAGACTGAAGCTTAGAAAAAAACCACCTCTGATGAAGGGGCGGGGCGGAGCGGGTGCGCGTTCGTGTGTGTGTGTGTGTGTGTGTGCGTGACGGTGAGTGACAGTGTCGATGACAGGGAGGATCCCATGGTTTTTGGTAGGCACTGTGTCAGATTCATACCAAAGAGGAAAACATAAACAAAACGGAAAAACCCCGACGACGACAGCGACGACGACGACAACAAACAGCAGCAGCAGCGGCAGCAACAATCGATCCCAACCGTAATAAACAATGTTACCATAGCAATGCAGTGCAGGACAGTCTTGGCGAGGATGAAGGAGGGAGCCGGAGCTACAGTTGCTTTTAAATCAGTAATGACTTTCGTGGGAGTTTCCTTTCAGCTGGTTGCAGTTGATGCCTGTGGTCAAAAGCAGCAGGGGTTCTTCAAACAAAGTAGACATTTTTGCTCACCCTGGCACCCCGACTCATTAAAAAGTACAGTTATTCATCGTGTGTGGGATGTAGGCTCACTGAATTCAGTGTCTTGCTCTTTCAGCCAAACTCTTGAAAACGAAACAAAAAAAAAAACAAGTCCCTCTTTAAATGGTTCTCCAAAGCTGCGGAAATCAGTGACTCGTGCTGATTGATACATGTACTCTCGTTATGCATGGGCCAATTAACAGAGGGTGGATTACGCTGCAATCTCAAGCCCGAGCGTGGCGTTAACGAAGCGCCGTTTTTAAATGCATTGTTACGCACAAAGATCAAACATCCTCACATCTTACACCACTGGTTCATTTATGACACGGAAAGGCCAATATCATGTGCAATGGCTGCCTTCTGTGGCTGACAAGGGCGAAACACATAGTAAAAGTAAGTAAAAGGATGTGGCTGTGTAAAATGCTTTTATGAGGAGGCGGCAGATTGGATCTGGTTCTGAAGACACCGGCCATGGGACGTTGAGGCGAGACTGTATGGCTGTAATTTCAGCAAAGAAAAATGAGCAGTGAAATATTAAATCTGGGTACTCTTAAAATTCTTCCAAAGTGCTCAAGAGCTTATGAAACAAGACCTCATTTAGCTTTCGAAATGCAAATTTCACACCTTAAAAAAAGGCATGTGGCCATTAAAATCCATCCAATCCTGCACTGCACATGACTGTTGAGTTCTTCAGTGGTGCCAATAGTAAATTAAACCGAAAACCGAAGGCTTGAATTGGGAATATACCGATTGATAATTAGGATTTCAGTACAATGACAGGAATGATCCGCAGCTCCATTAATGCCAAACTTAACAAGACATAATACCTGGTGGTGTATGCGAGATGCTGCCGCTTTATATTCCATTAATCTCGTCTTGGAGATTTATTAAGCAAACGAGGCGAGGCTTGAATGCTTACTGATCGCTTGGAATCTACTGAAAGGATTAAAAGCCTTCCCTTTAAATTCGTCTTTTATGTATTTGTGTTTGCTCCTCGACGCATTACAAAACGATCCAGACACACAATGACGCATCAGTGTGTCGACTGGAACGGCACATTAACCCTGACGGCACGCTGCCGTTTGCCACAGCTACAGGAGAGCCCAAACAGTCAATCTTCTCCCGCGATCACACTTTGGCCACGGCTAATCAAACAAGTAAACTCCATCAGGAGATGACTTTTCTCCACTGTGGGTGGTTGACATCTGTGAATTGTGAATTAAAAACAACTTTAGCACATATTTGGTGTGCAGGTTTGTGTGTTGCTGCACCAGTTCGTATAGCTGATCGTCACAATGGTGACCGATGCCCAGGACACTGCTACGCATTTGCTCTCCTCAGCAGTGATGGCAATAAATAACGGCGCCCGTAAGTACAAAAATCCTTCATTTGAGGGGTTTAGGAAATCCTGTGATAAAATATTACGTTTGAAGAGCGTGATTGTTGCTGGCAAACCTTGCATCTCAACAATAATGACAACAACGATACCACTGACACTCATGATTGCCCCAGTGGGAAAGACAGTGATAGGAAGGAAAACTTCACAGTACACGAGAGATTAAAAGAAACCAATTTCATGTTACAAAGGAACCAAAATACTGTTTGTGACTTCAGTGAATAGCACGTAGTTGTAGTGTCTTTTAATCTGATATTTTCTCTGTCTTATTTTTTTTTTTGTTTAAAAACTCTGCTATAATCTGTCTGTCCCCATCGGTCCCTCCCTTGTGGTAAATATATAGCACAAAAATATAGGTGGTGAATGCTCCCGAATATATATGCAATAGATTTACAGATCAGAAGATTCTGCAGCAATAACAAAGAAAGAAGATAAGCACTCCTAGAGTGCAGAATTACAGTGGAACGACGTCCACAGTCGTAGGGCTACAACCCTGTTTTTCTCTCAGTTTACGTCTGGGTCTGCTGTCTATCAGCCCGTCTCGTCTATAAACCTGTTAATCTGTGTATAAACTGTCTGTCTGTGGAGTGGAGCCATTAGACAACAGAGTCTGCATCAGTCCGAGACCCTGGCCGTCTTCCTTGGCCCTGTCTGTCTGATTGTGTGGCTGTTTGTCTTAACGCCACTCGTCTCCATCTGACTGTGTTGTACGTGTCACCTTCACTGTCTGTCAGTCGTCTAACCTCTCTGTCCCCGTGTAAATCCATCTCTCGGCAGGTGGGCAGGTAATGTTCCTGTGAAATGTGCTTTAACGCCAGAGCCTTCTCCATTTTTCAAAGTCTTTTTCTTTGTTAGTCCATCAGGTTCTTTTTGTATCCATTCAGCATCTGTATGATTATAAAAATCCACTTGAATTCACAGGATCAGGAACATCCTCCCTCAAGGCCATATTCTGTCTGATACTGATTCATTATGTAGAGGGAGGCTTGACCTCTCCAAGTTGATGATTTCAGGTTAGACAGGCTCCGATTGGCTGTTAGGACTTCAAGATCTCATCTTTTCTCTTATTGACTCCCTGACTTGACTTCCAGTTCAGTTAGGGGCCGTCTCCATCTCCTCAGTTGCCTCTATTGGTTTGGATGGAGGAGTATATCCATTAGATGAGTCAGTCTCTCATGTCTTCCATTTGTGTGAGTTCCCCTTTAGACTCCTCTTGGTTTTTGCTTTGCTCTGATCCCAGTTCAGTTCGATCACAGCTCCGTCCCCAGAGCTGCCCTCCTCCGTTGCTTTAGAAGTTCGTGTCTTTCCAAAGCAACTTCTGCCTCTGCCTGTTAGCATGAGCTGCGTCATGGCTGCATTTGAGTAGAAAAAAAGACAAGAGACTGGCAATCATGGAGACAGGATGTTGTCCTGTCTTGTAGCTGGAGCGTGGCCTGGCGGTGACAGTGTTCTCTCACTGCCAGTGCTCAACCCAAACACAACCGAACAGGACCGTCGTCTTCACAATGAGGCCGTCTTCACATGGGAGGCTGCTTTGATTCAGTCCTTTCTTCATACTGAAGTGTGTGTCCAGTGCACTCAGTGTGACAGAAGCAATCAACCCCCTTTAATAGCACAGTTTATCTCGATGCTGAATGACCGGTGCCAGAGCAATAATAATGTAGACTCTGTTTTTTTTCCAGGAAAGTGTAATCACACAGCGTGGGTTCTTCTCTCCTCAACCCTTTGCTGTGAAGTACAAAATGTGGCACCGGGACACTGCGACGTGTCGTGATGTCCGGCAAGCAGGTCATGGCTTCATTATTAACACTGCCATTAAAGAGAGCGGGCGAGGTTGAATAAGAGGTCGAAGTATAATGACTGTGTCTGGCTTGGAATCAAATTATAAGGTATCCATGACCTGCTACGCCTTGGGGTCAAAGGTAGATAATAGCTACTATGTTTTTCCATTGCGTTACTTTCTTTTCTGTTACTTGACATCACAATTTCCTGTGAGTTAACGTTGCATCTTTCAAGGGCAGCAGACCTTTTCAGTTTGTGTCGACATAGGGACCGTCAGTCGATGAAACCCACGCTGGGTTTTGGTTGCAGCTGGAGAGTTTCCCTCTGCCGGGGGAGGTTAGGTTTCTGAACTGGGAATAAAGGTCTTTTGTAATCAGCGGCAAAGACCAGCTTGTTGGCGGCGATTGTGTCGAAGCATTCGGCTCTCCCCTCCGCAGCCTCGCGCCAGTTGTGGTCCCATGAGATATCGGAGTCATTAAGTTCAAGTAAGGATAATCAATCCTCACACCATGGTGCAGACGGTATTTAGATTGGGATCGAATCTAACAGCCTTCCCCTCCACAGCTTTGGCGTTGGTGTTATACATGGGGTTCTCAAAGGCAGCCTGGCCGTTGTTGTTTTCATGGACTGAACAACCGGTGTATTGTGTTTTTGGTGTGGTTCTGTGGAGAGAAACAACAGGAAATAGATTAGTCTAGATTTTACTTGTTAGAAATCTTAGAACTGGGATGGCAGTGCATGCATTTCTGGGAGTGGAGGCATAGTAAATATGCTTTAAAAAGGATTAGAGTCAGCGTTGTGCTTTTCAGGAAGCATTGTGAGATTCCAATCAGTACATAACCAAAGCTAATCCCCCCCTCAGATATTAACAACAGAACATCAGTTATTTGCATCTGTTCACAATGCAAATACCAGTCAATTGTGTTTGAACCATACCACAAAAAAAAATCCAATTTACCACCTCCTAAACTGAGTTGTTCTGCAGTACTGTTGCCAACACACAGTGACTTGACTGTCTCCCAGCACGTCGACAAGCAAGCTACAGAGACAGGTGTTGTTCTCATGAATTAGACAGCTTCCTAAAATGTTAACAATACCTTTTGACTTTTTTTGTACGGCGATAATGAAAAACAGACGTGGCGCAATGATGCAACAACAGGATCGGATTTTTTATTTTTTTTTTCCACTGCTCCCATTCAAAGGCGAGGCACTTCAAAGAGTTACGCGTAGGTTTATTTTTTTTTATTATTTTTTTTTCCCGAGTGCATACCTTTGTTTGTAGAGATAGAAGCCAAAGCCAGTGAAGATTAAAGCGAAGAAAGGCACCAGGATAGCGATAGCCACAGAACTGCTGTTGGTACCAAGCTGGGGCGGTGGCGAGTTCTGACTCTCCGACATGTTCAGACCTGGGACGGACGAGGAAACACACAACATGAAACGAAGGCCGCTCGCATGAGAAGTAAATCATTATATTACCGCGAGGCTAAAACAAGGACGTCCCTGTAATGTTTGCCCTTTTATGTTGTTGCACTTGCAGCCGCGATATCTGAGGCAGGGATGCCGGTAATTGGTTAAAGGCCGGCACGTCCCGCCAGAGCAGTTACAAGTGAGATCCTGTCAGCAGTGGAAGCTGGAAGATCACAATTATTTCAGTCTCCGCAGGTGACTTTGACCGCTACAGCTGGAGACGGCGGCTCTTTTAAGGTGCTGTTTTTCGCTTTTTGCTCTCGCAAAGGCAGAAACAGTGAGACCAATAAAGTCGCCAGACTGATCGCTTCCTCCGTTCGTAAAAGTTCCCACGAGTAGTTGGTCAGACTTTTTTCAAAGAAGTTCATGGTTAACTTATGAGGAGAGTTAATATTTAATGCTGCTGCTCAACAAAATAGAGGATTACCCAGTCTTTGTAGTCCAAACTGTCCGTAGTCTTTTCCCTGAATGAAACCCTGGAATACGTAACTAGAGCCATCGGGCTCTGCAGATACCTGATGAGAAGAAAAACACAGGAGAGAAGGGCAGATTGAAAAATGGTCACTGGAAAGTGGAAGAAGAAGAACGGGAAGGAAAAACTGCGTTATGCAGACGACTCAGCTTAAACATTTATGACAATTTGCGGATTTTTGTCCAATCGTTGTTGATGTATTTGAGCATTTCAACAACAAACATCACATGTATTATTTAATCAATGCTGAATAGTTGTCGAGAACAAATTTTTGCAGTATTTTTGCAGTTTTTCTTTCTGTCACATGATTCGTTTTTCAATGTTTCTGCTGATTTCTTGTGAACAGACAATTCATCCAAAAACGATGTATTTTTACTTGAAATGTTGTGTAAATGGGGCCTTATAGTCCAGAAAATCCAACACTTTTGTTGCCAATTCTGTGTTAATACAATGATTGTTTTGACTTACAAATCCATCCATAGTCCAGGAGTCGTCAATAATCTTGGCCGGAGAGACGGAGTCTTTCAGCTGGTTTCCCTGATTCGCGTAGTTCACCTGATACATCAGGAGCAGCAGCCGAGCCTCGGAGGCTTTGTAGACTCCTAGAAAAGAAAAGAAAAAAAAAAAAATCACTTTTAACAATGTAAGAGAGAAAACAATGGTTTGCGTACTGAAGATCATTAGATACTGAGAATGCATCAGAAAGTGAGAAAAGAGATCTCTTAATAGGACAAAATCGGTAAACAGGAACCTGATTTGAAACATACAAAGAACTGAATGTTGACAGTGTTTTAAGATGAAAAAAAAAAAAAAAATCCATGTGCCGTAACTGCTTTTAATATAGCGACTCATCCTGATGTGTTTTGTCAGTGTGGCTGCTTTAAAGCCGTTTATAAGAATGCTGTTTTCCTTTCGGCAAAGCCAGATCCCCCCCTCCCCCTCCCCCCGACGCCTCCAGTCTTTATGCTAAGCTAGGCTGAAAACATTTTGACTCATGCGGCTTTGTACTTCCTGCACAGACAAACGCTCGCTATCACCGTCTCACCTCGCTCTCGGAGAGAAAGTTTACTTTACGCGCTGTATATTTTCTAAAATGTCAAGACGGCTCCAATCATAACTGCACTTTCGTAAAGGGAAGTACATCTTGTGAGGAAAACATGCAAGTTTTATGCGGCTGGGCACTTTCTGGCCTTTCTCTGACTGTATAAGTGCAGCTTTAGCCGTTACTGATCTAAAGCTGCTCCCCAAAGCCAGAAGACGAATGTTAAAAGCCCGATAGCGGCGCGGTTTTGTGATACAGTGTTTGTGCTCTCCGCTACTCCAGGAACCAATTCGAGCTTCAACGGGATTTGTGTTTTAATAGGGTCTTAACCCCCTGCTGACGCTGTTGTAGGACCCTGGGAGGTATGAGTGTGACACAGAGTGTGTGACAAAGTGTCTCTCAGTGTGAGTTTGGGGGGGGGGATACAATAACATTAAAAAGAAGCATGGCGGCTCTACGGAAGCAGTGAAATTAATACACTAGTCAGAAGGCAGCACCACTGATTACAAGATGTTCTCGCAGGTGAAGAAGCTGGATATCTGAGCGTTTGTCCACAGTTTCAGCATCGTGGTGTGTGTGAGATGTGTCCGTGCATGCAGCATTATATGCCGCATAATTGAGCGCAGTGTGACATGCCTGAAAGGAGCAGCTCCATGTTGCCGTTGCTCAGGGTGACGTTGACTCTCCCCGTTGTGGAGTTGAAGCTGGTGATGCTCAGCGTCATGGGCTGCTTCCTCCCTCGGTAATTATACGAACCTTTCCATATGTAGTTCGGAGCGAAGACGTCGTCTGGAACTGCAAAAGACACGGCGGAAGAGAGGAAATTAGCTGCAATCCTTTATCCTCGAGTAGATTTTTGTCGTCAAAACCTCTGACCGGTGAGTTGTGTTCACAGTTTGAATTGTCAAAAAAAAAAAAAAAAACAACCTCAAGTGAAGAAGCTGTTGTCACAACACCAGGGTGCCATTTGTGAAGAAACCAGAGGGGAGGGGGGCTTTACCCAATGCCTTTTTTTGTTTATTTGTTCTTTAAATAATAATAATAAAAAAAAAAACATCAGAAAAATAGCAATGAACAGAGGAAACAACTAAAATCAGCTCTGTTATTCCTCTCTGCACCTGTTCTTTCCACTCCCTCTGCAGGATGCACACCTGAATGCAGATTATTTCTTGGGATTTGAGTTTTACTCCCCCAGACATTATTACAATGTGAGGCTTGGCTGTTTTAGCTTGGCACACGGGGCACTCAGGAGTCTCCTTTTCCATTTTCTGTTGTTGAAATGAATTCGGTCTGTTTTTGGTCAGAGAGTTTAGCAGAAGCTGAAAAGGTCCTGCAACACCTTCCCTTTTATTCGCTTTGGCCAGCTTTGATGTGTTTGAGTTCGTATGGATTTTACCTTTAAATGGGAAAAAAAAAGCTTGTGTCTTCTGCAAAGCTCTAAATTTTTTGCGGCATCCCATTATTATGTTATTGTCTCTTTAGAGATGAGCCATGTTGATTTTAAACAGCGTAACTCGCTGCAATAATTGGAGGCTATCAAGACTGGCAACGCATTTCAAAGTAAAAATCTTCTTGTTTACTTATTTTACTGCCCTCATATTCCAACAGTCATTAAAACAGGATCTTTTATTCAACCAAAAACACATAACTTGGGATGAGACAAAGCAAATGCGGTGCTGTGTCACCTCCTTAATGGAAATAACACGGGGTGGGGGTAGGGGGGCGCATGGACCAGCGAGGGCGTAAATTGTACACAGTACAACACTAATGAGGACGCAGCCTTAACAAACGGCCATCTACATCTTGGCTGTGATGTTGTTTATTGCACACACCCACATGCTGTGATTCATGCCTTTCGGGGACACTGCGTGGACTTCAATTATTTTCCTGCAGACGTACTCTGAACCCAGTCATGAGCCCGCAACTCGCTGAACCTCAACCTCAACGCCACGTTACCATAATGTGAGCGTATGAACAGTGTGGAGCTCATGTAGAGGGACACACCGTGTATGCAGGGATAAATAATTGAGGATATGTGTTGTTCCTCTACATTTAATGTCATCTTAACATGTACAGGAGCGGGAGACCTTCAGGAGCTGCTTTCAGGCGGACATACGCTCACTGCGGCCAAGAAGGACACGTTTTGAAAACCAAAATTGAACAGAATCAGAAGGGGGGAAAGACGGGAAACAATGCCACAGAAGGTAATTTACCTTTCTGTGTGTGCTGAGAGAAAAAAAAAAAATGCATTATTTAGGACTGCGATTGAAAGCAGGAGTGGACAATGAAATGGAAAAGAACAAAAGAAGGACGGAACCGTGGAGCCAAACTGAGCCGAGCGAAAACAGGGCAGAATTTAACGAAACACAGAAAGGGCCAAACTAATACGGGGGAGATAAAGAAAGGTAAAAATAGACATGGAGTGACGGGACACTATTGGCCTGGAATAGAAAAGGACTGTAATAGAACTGACCGTTTAGTTTAGGGCTGGGAGTCCCGGTTACTGGCTTCACAGGTCGCTTCTTTTCTCCAGCTGCACATGAGAGAGAGAGAGAGAGAGAGAGAGAGAGAGAGAGAGAGAGAGAGAGAGAGAGAGAGAGAGAGAGAGAGAGAGAGAGAGAGAGAGAGAGAGAGAGAGAGAGAGAGAGAGAGAGAGAGAGAGAGAGAGAGAGAGAGAGAGATAATGACCTTTTAAAACTCATGAGCAGAGATTCAGAGACGCGAGATGAAAAGAGATTAAAATGTTTTGGTTTGGATCTTGTTGCACTCACAGGTCTATCAGCCACCATCCCCCCCCCCCCCCCCCCCCCCCCCCCACAAAAAAAAAACAGTTTAATTCAGGAGAGAGCACACTTTATTCAACAAAATAACCAAATTAGAATTCAGCGCAGGTCAGTCTTAGTCACACATTCACATAATGAGCGGGGATTGTGTTGAAAAGGGTCACACAAAGCAAACCTCTTTAATGGTTATTTGTAGGCACAGCAATGCAAATAGAGTTCACGACCGATAATTGTCGCGCATATTAGATCGCTTTGAGTGCGGCCTCGGAACACCGGGGGTTTTGACCATTCAGAGCAGCCTCTATCGTCACTTCAAGATGCAGCCATTGTTGCCAGCAAGTAAAGGCAAGCAGAGGAGAGGGTATTTGCCCTAGAATCTCAAATTGGATCAGAGAGTGCTCCAATTTTAAAGACTACTTCAGGGCAGCGGGGTGGCAGAGTTTGTGGAATGATTTCAGGAAAGAAGCTTGCAGTTCTTTTTTTTTTTTTCTTTGCACAAAGAGATCTTCAGAGCTTCGTCTGTTAGCATTTCTGGGGGAATCAGACGAGACAGCCGGTCAAGCGTTTCTATGTGCTCGACAAGCGTCTCTGATATAATCAAAAGCCATGTTGCTCGTCCCAAATCGACCTGCTGATGAATTTGTTTTGTATGTAATTGTCTCAGGAATAAGCTTTCACTCTTCATTTATATGAGGAGATGTGGAAACGTCAATATCCATAATCCAGAGTTTGAAACTCTATGATATAATCAGACGAGATAATGAGATCTTTGTGCATTGTAACGGCCCGAACGCACTGGACGCGGAAGCGCCGCGCGCGGTAGCGCCGCGCACGGCGCTTCTGATCGCCTCCCATGTTAACCTATCTGACCGGCCGCACCGAACGCGCAGTGGAGCGCCGCGCGCGCCGCGGCTCGCGCTCTGCAGCGCGCCCGCTCCGCTTCGTTCTATTTTTCACGCGAGCCGCGAGCGCAGGGAGCGCCATATGTCAAGCTGGATCAAGCAGATCGGACCAGACAGGAAGTCGGAAACAGAAAAGGCAAGAGAATCCGGTCAATTTTCAAAATATAACAAATTAAATGACGATTAGTTACGGGCGGTGTTGCTCGTCCGTCTATAATTTGTCACTTGGGTCTAATCACAAGACAGATGGACACACAAACAGACATACGCATGTACGCACCCAAACACACACACACACACACACACACACACACACACACACACACACACACACACACACACACACACACACACACAGCGACAGACATTCACGTGATGCAGAAAAAAAGAGGACAGGAGGAGAAAATGTCTCTCCACAGGTCACCACAACACACACATCCATACTGGCAGAGCGAGACAGAGGGAACAGGGAACAAACGTGAAAACCGAGAGCTGACGGAGCGAGCCGAGTGTAGCCGATGTGTGACCAGCGCGGAGAGCGCAGGCGCCTCCAGTGCGAACAGCCAAGCGCCGGCGCGGAGACGCGCGCGGTGCGCGCGGCGCCTCCGCTACGCTTCCGCGTCCAGTGCGTTCCCGGCGTAAGGGTGTTGTTGAACTTAGAATTGAAGGTAAAGCATGATGGTCAGTAGCCTGTAGTATTGACATCATGTGATATTAAACAATAGCAAACAACAGCTGACAGAAATCACAGGTATAATAGTAAAACTCAAAATTCACATTAAGGATCAGATATCTTGGACAGACAGCATAAAAACAAGTCAAGGACAATGTCTATCTTCAGTATGATCAATAATTTACAGAAATTTTTTAGACCCTTAGTCATGTTTGCTTGCCTTGAAAAGGCTTTGCTCACAGCTGCCTTACAGGCATTTTCTCAGTAAAGGATCCTACAAACTGAGCAATTTTCCATTTTCACAATTTTATAAGCTTATTATAAACCACATTTTGTGATAAGACTTGACAACAGTAACTCTGTTAACCTGTAAATCCTCCTGATTCCCAAGTGCCTGCAAGAAGTAATGAAAAACGCAAACCTGCTTTAGATTTATGTCCTGTTGCAAGTCCCCCAAAAATTAGCTGATATAATGTTTAGCTTCCCTGGAGAATCTGCAGATTAGTCTAACTGGTGGAACCTTTTCTGCTGGATGTTATCAATTGTAAATAGCTGTGAGAAGCAATATGTGACTTCAACAGTCTGTTTATTCATTCTTGCCAAATCTTTAAAATTCCGACTCTGCTTCATCACCAATATATCAGCAAAACTGAACTTAAATTGATTATAAATACATTTTACAAATTAGTTCAGAAGTGCAGATCGTTTGAAGAGTGATGAACCACCATCTGTTTCAGATGAAACCTTTTTATTTTAGACTCTTCCATTGCTGATGAGCGCCAGGTCTGGTTCATTAGCTCACAGTTTGAACCAGGTGTTCACTCGTGGTTAAGTTGTGGTAAGAAACATGGATTCCTGACATGTAATAACTTCCTGACAGCACCTGCACGGATTGGGCTGGCCAATCAAGCGAGAGACCCAAAATCCACAGGACATTTTTTAAAATCTCCCCCCCTTTTTTTTTCTATCGGAGCTGCCAGACCATCAGTCCATTGGCTGACCAGCCCACCAGGAAATCCCACCCTACTCCAGATGGCCGGTCTGTCTCAGTTGTGTGAAGCGGCGAAGCGTCCTTGAGCAAGGTGCATCCACACACGGCGATCTGTTTACTGGAGCTAAGCTGGATAAGATCTTCAAACAAATACTCATCGTGATCGCGCTCAGTGAAACAGTGAATCTGTCACCTCGACATATAGGCATCTTTCCCGTCCAGGTCCCGTCGCTCTTGCAGACTCGGTGCTCAGAACCTCCTGCGAGGAAGTAGCCGTGCTGACAGCTGTACACCAAGGTGTAGCCAAAGCCGGGCAGATCCATCCCCACCACGTCCACATGGAGCGGGCTCTCCGGCTGCTTGCAGGCGTGGGCTGAAGGTTGAGGAGGTACAAGATTCACTTCAGTGAGATGACGAGTGATGGCTGACCTGCTAACAAACTGAAAGTGTGTGTGTGTGTGTGTGTGTGTGTGTGACTTACGGATGCACTCAGGCTGAGTTCCACTCCACGTCAGATCAGGCTGGCAGGTTCTGGAGGAGGATCCCTGAATCAGATGACCCGGCTGGCACTGAAATGACACCACACTCCCCACCTGTGTGGGGGAAAAAAAAAAAAATCCAACGAAAAGCAGACAGGGAGTTTTTGACTTTAGTTTGCTGATGATCTACAGGCGAAAACACCCATCGAAGAGAGTCGTAGCAGTGCAGTGCGACTGCACTCATGCTGCACTGAGACACACAATAAAATGCATTTTTAAAAACTACATTTGAACCCAAAAATTTGGAAAAAAAAAAAACACATGTAGATGACTGGTAAAGAATACTTATGGAAGCAGAAGCCCTGCAGCAGCTGTTGGTTAACCTCATACGTCCTAGAAAAATATTACCAGTAATTATCTAACTATCCACAGTCCTTGTTCTTTATACAAATGCATTGCGAAATGCAGCCGGCTCTAATAGTACATTTGAGCTACTCAGATTACATGGTCATTATCAAGACTGCAGTCATTTCTTTTGGAAATGACTCTTTCTTTGTATTTCCTTGATAAACTGCAGTAGAGATGTATTTTAATAACATTCAGTTCATTCCAAGTACAAAACTCTGGGCATACACTGTAATGCAGTGTGGAGGATTGTATAAAGATTAAAGGAATAAAGGAATATCAGTCCCAGGTTTAATGTCTTGATTGTGGAACCAAAACTTTCCACCCTGTGCCTATTTAAGACCCTGAGTTACACATTATCCCTCCTCTGTTCTTTCTATCTCATTCCAATCTCCCCCAAACTCTGAAAGAAGGCAAAAATGTCTAAAAGTACTTTTAAAAAGATTCCATCAGACAATCATGTAACATTTATCAAGCCTCACAGATTTTTCGAAGCTACAGGGCGACAATAACAATTGTTTTCATAGTCAGTTAATTACTGAATATCGTGCTCATTACTCTGTTATCTGTTCGCACAACAGAATAACTGAAATAAGTTGTAAAAAAAGTCTCTATTTTTGCATCGAAAAGCTTGAATCTGATTAATTTTTGGCGCGGCTGGCCACCCTGCTGGGGAGCCTCCCGGGTTTTTCAAGGTACTTGGAGAGTATGTATCTCCATAAATCTCTGCAGAAGTTTCCAGAGTTGTTGTCTGAGTTTATGGTGTTTCCTGCTGCTTGTGTCTCTTATTGTGATCCCAGACTGACAGGAGTTTTTTTGAGAACAAGGGTCTGACGGGGCCATGCCATCACACCATCTGTTGCAGGGTTTCTCGGTTTCCTGTCACTGAATATACATCATTACAGCAGCGGCTGTATGCTTCCAACACTCCCCACGCTGTGCTGATATACTGATAAAATGTCTCCCCGAGTAATGGACACGACTCCGATCCCCCCAACAATTGCCGTCTGATTTTGTTCAGTAACTTTAAGCTTCTTCTTCCATCTTCCGCTTCTCATATTTACCCCATGCAAACATAAATAACAAGCATCAGATACATTGCAGCCTGCATGGCACCGTGTGACTGCAGGTGGCTTTCCTTTAATGTGTCTAGGTGTGTGAGGCTGTTTTCTGCAAAAAATGCTACAAAAATAAAGTACTGATCAGCAGTTAGTTCCAAAAAAAATACATTCCTCATGACACTATGATTTGTTTTCACAATAATACTTAACAAATGAGGTGTGAAGGAAGGTTAGTAGACTTAATGACTAAAACGGGTATATGCGGAGTGTGTGGCTCTCCTGCTGGGTGTCCTTGCGGGGTTTTCAGGCCATGAGAGGTATGATGCTCAGTGAATCTGAGGGAAGTTGCAGGTGTGGGTTTACGGCATTTTGGCTGTTTGTGTCTCTTAATCTGATCCCAAACTGACTCCGTTTTCCAGATCAACTCTCTGGCGGGGCCGTACCATCTGTTGCTGGACTCCCTGGTCTCCTGTCACTGAATATAGATCTTTATGGCTCTGCTAGTGTGCTTCCAGTCACTGCTGTGCTCTTTAATAGATGTGTGTGTGTGGATACGACTATTATCACCCTAAACGCCTCTAACTTTTGCTAATTCCTAAATTTAAATGTCTTTTATTTCATTTCAAAACTTTAATTTCTTTTCCAGTCCCTTTCTTTAATTTAACCTTGCTTTCTTTTTCTTTAATTACCAATCTACTGAGATAGTACCAATCAAATGGGCCACAGAAACACCTTCTCTCGCAGTTATTAACTTCTCGGGGTAATAAAGTCACAAAGACACGGAGAGTCGGGCGGTACCTTGAAACCGTAGGTCCGATTCAAGGAGCCGTAGCGAGGCGTTCCCGGGTTATCGCAGCTGGTTTTGGTTGGTTCTGAAAAGAAGAGCACAAGAGGGCCGAGTAATTACACACAAAATCTGGGAGAAAGACAAATTAGCGGCAGCATTATACATCCTGTCTCAAGTCTCCTCTCTCCTCTCCTCTGTTGTCATGGTAACAGTGGGTTGCCGATGCCGCGAGGACAGCAGGGGGCAGTAGTACTTTGTGAAAAAACGAAGCGGGAGCCGCTCTGACAGTGTGTGAGTGTGTGTGTGTGTGTGGGGCAGGGTCATCAGCATGTAGAGCACATCCTGACGCAGAGCTCGATTCAATACAGCTTCCGAAATGACAGATTCACTCTCCACCTCTCTCGCTCTCTCTCTCCCCCCCTCTTCCTGTACCTCTCTATCTGCCCCTCTCTTTCTCTCCTCACTGTTGTCTCCTTCCACCTCTCTTCTCTTCTTTAAAACTGCACTTTTCCTCTCGCCTTCTATCCCTCCGTGTCGCCGTGTCGCCGTCTGCCCACTCGCTCGCCGTCTCCCCTCGTCTGTCTTATTTAAAGAGCGCGCTGCGTTGGCTACAAACTCCTTCTGGTAGAGTCACATCTGCAATACACATCACGCGCCCGTGTATACAGCTGTAGTCTCACACACACAGAAGAATGCTCTCTGTTCTCTCTGACTGTTAAAAGAAAGAACCCCAAAAGCAGCTCTTTATTTGTGTGAATGCTTGTTTAAGTGCAAACCTCAATGTTAAATAAATAAATAAATAAATGAATAAGATTGAGTCCACAAAGATTTCCCTGCCACTACTTCTTCCTTTCAGAAGGTATACATCCAGCCCGTACATCAATGAAGTAACACTTCATGAACCGGCTTCTATTTTTAGATTGCCTATTTCACAAGGAATGTCTGACTTTACCGCCGCTGTAGGAGAACCGGATGTACGCCTTCATCAAGTGCTGCGGAGGAAGCCAAAGTCAGGTGTCTGTTCACATTACAAAAGCTCTCCTTTATTACCATTCATCGCCATACTCGATGTTTAAGCACCTGCTCTGAGTCAGACGTGTGAAGTGGTCCTCTAAACATCATATGTGGTGCTGGAACTGACCCAGTGGGACCATTTGTAATGTGTGCTGAATATCCCCTCTCATTTTCTCCCTAATCCCCGGACAGAAGCGGCTTGTTTGAAGCTGGATGTGGATGCCTGCCTCCAGAAGCCGCTCGCTAACGACTGTACGTAGACCTCTGAGAGATCACTTTTGAACATCTTTTAACTTTTAATATCATCTGTGTTAGAGTGTTTTTAACAATACTGAAGAAGCCGTTGTTGAAATTGTGCGACACGCTGGTGAATCTTGTCTGTTTCTCTCAGGTAACGACGCTGCAAATGGGTGAACATCATTATTTCTTGGCTTTGTGGGAGTTTTTTTTTTTTTTTAATTGTCAAGAAATCCCAATTAGTTTTAGTGTTATTGCTGAGAACAGTTTATATGCATAAGCCGATCACTTGTGAGAGGATAGGAGTAAAAGAGCTAAAGACAAGGAATTTATTTTGAGGGATTATGTTACATTATTTACTGTTTTAAGTTAAAATTCTCTCATATCTTCAAAGATGGGAAGCATCGCAGCGTGGTATACACACATGGAGTCTTCTCTGATACAGCAAAAAGGAATCATCTGCCATATAGCCTTGATTTCAGTCAGAATCTGAAACACTAATAATCAGATTCTACTTGTGCAGGTGCTGGTAGCCCAAAGAAAATCAACAGATAGCCAGAAAGGTTTAAATTGTTGGTTTCACAGGAAGAATGATGGTCATTTTAGTCAGATTTTCACAAGACATGTATGTAACTGGATAAAATATCAAATGCACGTGTGTTTAAGTACAATCAGCAGCTATAATTGTCATAAATCCTTCTAGCTGATGTTCTCTGTCATAGTTTGGCCCTCAGCTGGTGACGATCACATTTTGGTGGCCCTCAAAATGATCAAAGCTGCCGGTCCCTGAACTAATGGTTTTGTTGGTATCATGGTGGGAAGCGTCTAATAGAATATCTGAGAACATTCCTGGTGCCATTCTGAGCTCTGGGGGCCTCTCTGTGTAGAAACAGCACATTTTCTCTCCAGAAACTCTGGTTTCCTCCCACCATCCACCCACCCACAAGCATTTAATGCTAATTGGTGACCTTAAATTTTCCAGAGAAGTAGCTCCAGCCTCCCCAATATGAATTAAGCAGGATGAAAGATGGATGAACGTTTGTACTTCTCATACAAACCATTGCTTCTCCAGCTTTAAGCCCATAAAGAATGTTTTCCTCCCTTTTTTTATGGCAAATTTTTCACATTTCATCCATCAGATCTGACGCTATATCTGCAACCGATGCTTTAGTGTGCAAGAACCCTTTAAGACTCGCAAATGCATCTGCGATTTGTTAGCGACAGCTGTTTGTGAGGTGGCACGCTACCATCATCTGTGATCTGTGCATAAGCGGCGCTAACAAATGGCCTTTGTGAAACAACGGTCCACCGAAATGCTTTTAGTAGGCCGACGTAATGCCGGAGTGACACAGCCAATTATCTGAAGCTAAAAATACAAACAGAACGAGCTGCGGTCTTTATCCACATGGTTAGAGCGCCGAGTGTATCTTAAGAGCAAAAAAACAACATCTAAGATATCGATTCCATCCGCCAGTGAAAAGTCCCCAGGAAGAGTTGCCAATCTGGGAATGATAGCTTCACTCACTTTGGAGGAATCCTTCAAGGCATGTCCTCCCAAGGCTGCCTTTTCATTAACAAGATTGTCTCAGATGAGCTTCCAGTCGCTATTCATTATTACCCCAATAAGTCTATGGAACTTTTCAGTTTCACAGGACAGAAGTTGCTCGGCAAAGCAAACCCAGGAGTAAACTGAAATGCGGTTGTCAGCTCCGTAATGACGGGTCGTTAATTGCCACGATCATTAGGCAGCCGGCGGGGGGGTTGGGGGTTTCGAAGGGGAGGGGGGGGGGGGTTTATCAGACAGACTCCATAGCAAGCTCCCCACCGGGCCACCAAACAGTGATAATAAACTGACAGGGTAGCATAAACTAACTAATGCGTCTGTGAGGTTACGGGCCCACACACACCCTCAGCTGGGAGAGGAAACAGTCAATAACACAAACTGAAACAAAGTTATAACATCAAGCGGACATATCATTGATCAAAAGGCAACATGTAAGGCAAAGGAACCATTTGGAAAACAAGCCTGTGACACTGTCTTTTGATACGTTATTTAAAAGGAAATACTTATTTTACTAGAGTGACCTCCTGAGAAATCTCATTCAGAAGTTTGAAAGCTCTGGTGGACCCACCAACACCGCCCTTTAATTCTCCCCCAGACTTTGAAGTGGGTGAGACGCCCAGCCCGGGGATACTCGGCTGTGCTCCAGTTCATGTGGGGATAAATGATTGATGATAGTCAGGAACTGTTTGAAAGCAATCAGTAAAATCTCCACTCATTTTTTTTTTTTTTTTTTGGTGCATGTTAAAAGCCTGGGTTATGTATTTTGAAGCAGTTGGACACTTTGTTAGACATAATATTCCTGCAGAAACTTTTTGAACGTCAGAATTTTGCCTGATTTAGACTTTTATGTCTGCATTTAGATTTTTAATCCTGTCTTTAACTTCGAGCAAAAAGTAGTTTTTCAGGTGTATCTACTTTATTTGACTACTTTTATTCTGATGACTAGCTACGTTTCCAATTTCAGCATAATCATTTGAATTCTCTCTTCCATGAATCTTAAAACTGAATTCTTCCTTATTTGAACCTGCAGAGACGATTCAGGATTGCAGTGAAAGCTTCAAAAGCAGTTTTCCACACCGCAACTCTGCTCAAGTTGACTTGAATTTATCACTTCTTAAATGAAGTCCACTCAGATTTTAATCATTATTTTTCATAAAGACAAATAATTTGGTTTCTGAATCTAAACTATGATAAAAATGTAGTCTCCACACAACAAACAGCATTACATTATTCACAACAGTTATATTGTGTATGTGTGCATACAGGTATGAGAATATGAGCGAGGATCCTTAAACAAAACACTGTGTGTAAATTAAAGTGCCAAATCAGTTTTTAATTTTCTACATCATGCATTATATCCATTGTTGTCCATTGTATCTGCACTGTTACTTCACCAAAAAGAGCTTTCAGTGTGTGATCACATTCGTAATGTATTAAAAAACAGTAATAAAAAGCATTACGAACAAAAACAAGTGAAGAAAATGGATTATTTTTCACCTCAACAGAATTTTTAAAATCTAGACCAACCGCGAATATGTGTGTGTTTGGTATTGTTTTTACCTGAAACAGGCTTCACAGAGGTTCTGCTCTGTGTGCAGTTTGCAGGTTCTACTTCAGTGTAAATGGATTTTCTCTGGCATCACTCCACAGCCCAAAACATTCATGTTAAGGTGATTTTCTAAGGGCCTGTAGGTGAGAGTGTTTGTTTTTCTTTCTGAGTTTGTTGGCGATCTTGACCTGTCCACAGTCGGCCGGGATCAAGCTTTAACACCCTGCTGCCCATGGCGGGATGAAGCGGGTCCGGACGACGGATGGAGGAGATAATAAAATTACCGATGCAGCGAGGCTGAGTCCCACTCCAGGTGCCGTCGCTTTCACAGAGCCGGGTCGATGTGCCCACCAGAATGAGCGGCGAAGCACAGCTGAAGGACACTTCTGACTGATAGATGAAGCTCCGTCCCTCTCTGAAGCCGCCCACCGGAGTACCCGGGTCACCGCAGAACTTGGCTGCGAGCACACAAACACACACAAACAATGTGAAGAAAAGAAGAGTTGACCATTGTTCCGATCGCAGAAACGTAGATTTTATTTCTACAAACTGAAACTGGTGGTTATATTTAAACGCTGATGTGCGACGGGGCCGACACTCACGCAGACACTGCGGCAGCATGCCGCTCCAGGTGCCGTTGGAAACGCAGGTCAGGACGGCCGGGAACGAGAGCTCGTATCCGGGCGAACAGCTGTAGCTCACGCTGCTGCCCCATTCGAAGTCGCTGCCTTGCAGTACCCCGTTGCTGATGGCAGGGGGCGCTGAGCAGGTCACCGCTGAGACACACGGAGAGGCGGGTTTAGAAAAAAATCTCCTGATTGTAAAATGAGTTGCTGACTTTAAGCCAGTGTTACTTTTCATTGCCTTGACCCGGCTTTCAATCACATCCAGATCTTATTCAGATTTAACCTTTCAATTCATTTGGATAACGGCACATTAAACGACTGCTGACATTGTTTTATGTGACTGATTTTATTAGATTTGCTTGCATTTCATTCATTTACCTTCCAGAAACACTGAATACAAAGTGAGCCAGTCGCTGTGATTATTTAAGCAGCATTTAAAGCTCACTCTATTGATACCAGGATGACAGGGAAGGGTCTAACCCATCCCTTCTAAACATCCCTCCACTCTGAATCGTTGTTCTTTAGGTGGGGGAAAACATATTTTCATCTCAAAGTGATCAAAGCTGCAAACAGTATGACACGTGTCAAACTTTAGAAGATGCATAGAAAAGAGCAGCCACCTTTTCAGGAGTGAAAGATGTGCTCCAAATCCACTCCTCGATCAACACGACACATCATTAGAAGACTTTTGGTTTAAAGGGAACCTACTTGAAGATCTCATATTAAGATAACTTGTTGTGAACAACAACATCAGATACATGTGAGCTCAAAGGTTTCACTTCAAAAGTAAAAGTCAGGTGCGTGGAGTGTAACATACACCATTTCCCTCTGCCATGTCTGTTAGATTTATTCTTTTATCAATGTCTCTTCAATACAGTCATGTTGCATTCAGTTCTAAAATTGTTTATATAATAAAACTCTTTTTAAACTCCTTTTGTTCCAACTTTGCAGGTTGATTTCTTCTAGAAATGACTCACATAAACACAGAGACAGTCGAGGTTTCATTAGCCTTATTTTATATCCAAGCTTTTTCTTTTGTTAACTTCTCTCAAGTAAAACTCGCCAAAGGAAACTGAGACAAACAAACTTTTAAAAGAATCTTGTCAAAAAGACTCGGCTCAATGTAACGAAAATGACATCTAAAGAACTTAATAGCAGACAGCTTTATTTAATAATGACAGTAAAATGTTCTGCTGCGTATTTGGTGACGGATTTTAAACAGTTTTTAAGTTACAAGGCTGTTGTTAAATAAATCAGACACTGATGGCACGGCAGTCTGTTTCCCCTTTCAGTATCTCTCTGCATGAGATGTTTTGCGCCGCTGAGGGCTTATTTGAAACATTTCAAAGGGGATGCATCACCGAGAACCGCCGCTGCTCCGCATACGTCTCCCCTGTTGCCTTCTTTTCTCTGTTTTTCAAAAGTCGGCGTTGCTTTTGCCGCTCACCTGTGCAGACGGGCATGTTGCCGCTCCATGTCCCGTTCTGGGTGCACATCCTCACGGGCGAGCCGTCCTCCTCCATCCTGTATCCGGGCTGGCACTGGAAGGAAATGTTCTGGCTGATGGTGAAGTCTTCGCCGTAGCGGAGGCCGTTGGCCGGCACGCCCGGGTCCCCGCAGTTTATCACTGTGCAGGTGAACAAGAGGGGTCAGAGTCAATCTAATGGGAGCAAGACGAAGATTACTGTACAGGTCGTGTTGTGTCACCCGGATAATAGGAACTTTAATTTGCACATTACTCCTTTATCTATGTTCTTTTGTACAGGTAATTCAAATGTTATAGAGGCGGCGGCGAGGGGGGGCTGAAGGTGACAGAGGTAAAGAATTACTTCTCTTGTCAGTCAAATCTATCTGCTGCTTTATGTTTGCTTTCCTTTTAAGCACAGGCACATGTTGAAGGACCTATTGATAAGTACTTAGCAGGATGGCAAAGTTCAAGATTCAGCTTCAAAACGAAGGATCATTTTTATTTTTTAAGAATCCCGGCTTGAAAATAGTTGCGACTGAAGCGAGGCTGGCGGTGCTGATTTCCACCTGTATTAACGGCGGCAGAGAGTCAATCCCTGAATAGCCGCTGGGATGACTTCACATTTTTATGAACCAACAGTGATATTAAAAAATGGCCGAGGCTGTCCTGGGACTCCTTTAAGCAGTATTAGGATTCCCCGGACTGTACTTTTTAAGGCACTGTCCTTCATAGTCTAATAGGCAGTTTAAATGCGTTTAAAGCCACACCAGATACTGTCATGCCTGTTAATAGATGTCGTGTAATCTACTGTAAAAGCCATTTCCTTTAGGTCAGGTATTCTTCTAAACTTTTTCCCCCCTCTAGGAGCCAATCTTAAAGAATTTGGATTTCTCAGCATTTTTGCTTCTTTGTCCGCTCCTGTTGGATTTTCTCACTCATTTCTCTGCACAGGGCGTTACGGATATAGTTGAACAGAAAAGTCATAAAACTCTTCATGTAGAACCTTGCTTATAAGTGAAGTTCACCTGTAGACACAATGCATTAATATACAGAGGCGTTCGGGGATTTTAGTTAGTTATTAAGCTTGCATTCAAACTGCAGGATTACATGTGAAGAACGAACGACGCGGCAAAATGTTTGCTCACTTTTTCTGCCAACTATCGCACAACAACTTAAAAAAAATAGACACACTGAGCAGCTATTATTCCATCTGTGAACACAGCACTGTGCGTGTGCAGATCACTTTAAGGGTATTCTAATGGCAGCCACGTTCAAATCATAATATGAACAACAACCACGCAAAAACAGCTGCGGTGTGACCGCAGCCTTTGGTGCTGCGTTTATTTTGACATTCCAGTCAACTGCGCAGCACTGATTAACACTTGTTCAAGTTTTCTTATCTTATTTTAGAGAATATTATACTTTATGGTTATTTCTTCTTGTGCAATTTCATTCCAGAGTTCAAAAAAAGCAAATTAACGAAAGCAAACAACCATCAAGGTTATTGATGCCGCTCTATAAAGTTTGCAGCAGAAGCATAAAGATTTCAGGTTCATTTCATTAGCCAGGCGAAGAATAATTACAAAGTGGGCGAATTACAGTGTCACACAAAGGTGGACTGGAAAAGTTATAACCTCGCATCAGAAAGTTGGTGATATTTCTAGGCTGATGTCGATGCCGAGCGAGGGTTCAGTGCACCGCTGCACTTTAGAAGTTCAAGATCAACTTAACAGAGATGCAACGAAACTGTACGGCAGGAAAAAAAAGCACATTTTCTTACGTAACAGTGCTCAGATATCTAAGATGAATCCATAATAAAGTCACAGGGAGTAGCCTACTGGTGCAGTTGGGCTGTGCTCCGGACCAGGTCCCGTTGGCCTGACACAGCCTGGTGGTGGCGCCGGTGAGCAGATATCCATCCATGCAGGAGTAGATGACAGAGTGCGAAAATGTCGTCCCGTCCAAACGAAACACTCTGCCGTTGCTGGGGGTGCCGGGGTTACCACACTGCACAGCTGGAGAGATGAGAGAGAGAGAGAGAGAGAGACAGAGAGAAAGAGAGAGAGAGAGAGGAGAAGCCTTGTGGATCCCAAAGAGTTTCGTCTCTGTGACAGCGGCTATTTAAGGAGCCATGGGTGGCTCCGTAACTGAATCAGTGTCAAGGTGCTGCTGGGTAAAGATGGGCCCGGATCAAGCGCAAATATCATCCTACGTTTACAGAAGGGCTGCGTGCCGGACCAAGTCCCGTTGGGGAAGCACATCCTCTCTGAGGAGCCGATCAGCTCGTAGCCCTCGGAGCAGGTGAAGAAGACCTTGGAACGAATCTTGAAATCGGTTTGTTCCCGTGAACCGTGGGAGGGGATGCCGGGATCGCCGCAAGAGCCCGTGGTGTCACCTACAGAGAGAGGGAGCGAGACGAGGAGCCAGACTCAGAGATCAGTCAGGATTTCCAATAAATTCCAAAAACAACTTTGAAAATTCATCATTGTTACACATATGAAGTGTAATAGTCTTCTTAGAAATAGCAGTGGACTGCATACATATGTTAACGATAAGCGGCGTATATTTCAGTGTGTGTGACCATAATCCTCACTCTGCCCTTGTACAGCAGCCCAGTCAGCAAATAGCATGTGACAGACAGAGCACACTCCTGGGAACACATACACACACACACACACACACACACACACACACACACACACACACACACACACACACACACACACACACACACACACACACACACACACACTCTCACACATTAGAAGACACACTGCCTCACAAAAGCCGCCTCGACTAATGTCAGACATGTCCAGTCGGCTCCGTCCGCGGTCTGAAATCTGCTCTGGGTTATGTGTGCATATGATTTATGTTGCCACCCAATTAAGTTCTCTTCATTGTGGCGAGCGAAATTAAATTTTAACAGTATTCATTTCCAATGCCGATCCTTAATCTGAGGTGTACAATAATACTTTGTGAGACGATAAACGGCTACTTTTTTTTGTTAAAAACGTCTGAAATGTTATTGCGGTTTTCCTCATACTTTTGACAAATAACCTAATTTCACAGTGGCTGTTTGTACTATACCGCAAATATCTCGGGGCTCGCTGCTAAATTGAGCTTACACATAGCAAAGACACAACACATAATGACATAACATCTTTTTGTTACGCCTCAGGATCTCAAACTGTGCTCCTCAGATGTAAATAAATAATACTTTTCAGCACTGAGTCATCGTTATTTGTCTTCAAGAAATCAGACATGTGAGGAAATAGTCTGTGGCTGGATGAGTGATTCTTACTTTCTGAATACTGGGAACACAAATATGCATGTACGTACGTGCATGCACACACACACACACACACACACACACACACACACAGAGGAAGATCAATCGAATTTAGCCATCAATTTATCTTTAGCTCCATTTCTTAATTGTGAACAGAAGCTGAGGCATTTTTTCTGCATTTATCAAACAAACAGAACAGTACTGCGTGCTGATTGAAGGTTTAAGGGAATCTCGTATTGGTGTTTTATTCATCTTCAGGGTAACAATGTTCGGTGTAAAGCCTCTCATCTTATTCTAAGCCATCAATTCTAAAATGCTAATAAATTTCTTGAAATTCAACTGTTACAAGTTTAAGCAGAAATTAGTACATTTCACGAGTTAAAATGACGGCAAGAATCAGGGAATTAACACGGGATTAGTGAATTTAAATTCAAATTGTATGGTCATCTAATACATGTTTTTATTTATGGTGACACAATTACTATCAGATCTCAACATGACTTTTTTGATTTGAGTCAACAACTGAAACCCCAATAAAATAACACAGGGACAATTGTGGCGTCTATATTTCTTGTGTTCTTTATTTTCTCTCAACCTCTGAATTATCATAAACAACGTTAGATCACCTCTCAGCCATCATGGCGCTGACTCACGGAGGAAGCGCTACTATCAACGGGCTGAGCTCTTATCTCCGCGGAGCCGCGGTGCGGACCTGCCAGGTAAAAAACTATGAATCACTTCGTCTTAAACTATTACCCTTCCTCACCCTGCATCAGCCGCCCCCCCGCAGGCAGTCCCTGTAAACAACAATGTATTCTTAGTTAACTCATCTGGAATGCGTTTTAAACTATCGGTTATATAAGCGGCAGCTGGGAGCCCCTCAGTCTGGAGAGCAATAATCGTGCCCCCAGCCAGCCGACTGAGAACCGTATAACTCAGATAGTTTGTTTATATGTGATGGAAGGTGCGGCGGCTTCCTGTCTGCAGAGAAAACCCAGCTCAATAAGCGGAGAGGTGTACATACGCGAGGAATCCTGCAGGGAAGGAATATGCTGGTGGGGAAGCGCTTCACAGAACTATTACTGTGGCGCGTCGACTCGGTGCAGTCATATTACCGATCACTTCATCACATACTGAAAATATAGCAAGGAATTAAGATTCTGAAGAGCCTACTGTATTTGTTTAAAGAACTAAATTTTTTTTTTTTTTTTTTAAAAGATCCCAAACAGCGGAAATGGGATTACTGGACCAGAAATGCACGTGGTTAAAAGTCAGGGACGAAGGTGAATGTGAGTGCAGGGGCAGGTTCTGCTCCAGAGCCCTTTTAACAGACAGACACTGATATATTCCCTCCTCATGCGCCGGCCCTCCCCTCTATACGTTCAACCCACCCCTCTTATTATCCCTCTGACTTTGGGAAAGAAAAAAAAAAAAAAAAAAAAAAAAAAAAAGATGAAAACGCCGTGCCTGCAGGATGTACAGGCATGAAGTGCTGCACACTCCAGCGAGTCGGCATGTTTGAGACGTCTCGCCTTTCATCTGCGACCAACTATCCATCCATCTCGCCTTCTGATACCGAGGACATTAGAGTCTATATATTCAATAGAGGTTAAAATGGTTACCAGAGCAGAAGGGCATGGGGGCACTCCACATCCCATTGAGCTGACAAGTCCGGGATGATTCCCCTTTCAGCTGTCTTCCACCCAGACAGGAGTATCGAACCGTTGAACCGAATGTAAACTTATCTCCGCTCAGCACACCGTTAGGAGGAGAGCCGGGATGACCACAGTCCACGACTGGAGATCCAGAGAGAGAGAGAGAGGGAGAGAGGGAGAGAGGAGAGAAATGAGGAAAGACGGACAGCTTTGGGAGATTTGTTGCAGTGGCTGCTGTCAGAAACAAAAATATATGAGGATAAGGTCTGGAAAGCAGAACCACGGCAGAGACATTAAATATCGCATGAGGGGAGGATGAAAAAAAAAGATCTGTACAAAAATATCTTGTGGAAGACTGTGAGGGTAAAAATCAAAGGGAGGAAGATACGAACCGATACACTCGGGAAGAGGTTTGTCCCACTGTCCGGTCGGCTGACAGCTCAGGACGGGCGATCCAAACAGGTAATAACCAGGGTTACAATCATAGAAAACCACCGTGCCAAAGGTGAAGTTGCCGTGCTCGATTTTACTCTGCCGGATGGAGTTGGCTGGGATGCCTGGATCGGAGCAATTGACCACTATACACAGAGACACACACACAGACGGACACACACACACACACACACACACACACACACACACACACACATATGGGAAGGAGAGATAGCAAAGCATGTGTTATTTGGCATGAACCAGAGAGGGTTAATTCTCTTCCCCCTCTCCTTTTTTTTTTTTTTTCTCTCTGGTGTAGTTCTGCAGAACCGCACTGGGCCTGATAAGAAGGACACGGAGGATAAAGAAGAGGCGATCTGAGCTGCGGTTTAAAAGGGTAAATGCAGAAAATGGCAAGTGATGATCAGGTGAAGCAGGATTTGTCTGGATCCAGCACTCAAGCGGTGTTGTGGCTCATTATCATTATTATGCTCCATTTTTAATTCTAATCAATTCTCTGGCATTTCATCCTGCGAACTGGCTGAGCGCCGGTAGCTGGTGTACAAACCCCGAGAAGCTCACGCACTGCTGTCTGATTGTTGTTTGAACAATCGGAGTTTGAGATTTGTGTCTCGCTGAAAAATAATTTTCTGTTCTTGAGGCTGGAGCCAGGAGAGGGTTAGAGGGATGCGGAGTATTAAATCTACCTCCAAACTTCATCAAACAAACGCATCATAAACAAGCAATTAAACTTTTCAGCTTCTGAAGTTTTAATGGCAGAGGTTTGGTTTTTTTTGTTTTTTTCACTTGAACAAAGTTAGAGGTAGAATCGGGGGCTGGATGAAAGTGGCGGAGCTAAAGGAGGAATGCAGCTTCGGGGGGAAGGTAAATAAAGATAGGCGTGAGGTGGGATCAAAAGTCAGGGAGAAATAAGGTTAGGGGTGAATACACTTAACTTTTCTCCCCACCTTTACACGTCGGGGGCGGGTGGCTCCACTGGCGGTTGGCCTGGCACTGAGCGCGTGCGGGCCCCTCCATTTCATAACCCCGGTTGCACACGAAGCTGACCACGTCGTTCAGGTTGAAGCCGTTTCCCACCGTGCGGCCGTATATGGGACTTCCTGGATGGCCGCAGCTGATCGCTGAAGGAAGGAGAGAATCATGGTGAAGCAGCTATAAATTATAAAATACCTGCATTCTGCGACAGCAAGTCCCCAAGATGAACTTTTGAAATCCGTCACATCTTCAACAACCAGCCCGTTCGATGATAATTAATGTTCGCCATTCACCTTCTCACGTCCCTGCTGACTCTTTAAGACCTCATGAATTATTTCCCAGTCGTTTGCGACACGTCCGCGATGCCTACCAGACGATTTTGCCCTGGAAAATTGTGCGCATTTTTTCGAGCATTTCCAAAGCCGAAGCCTCGTCTTTCGTGAGGCCTCGTGACTCTTATGAGGGAAAACTGTCAAAATTTTGTATTCATATTTTGGAAAATCTAATTTTTATGCAGCCCTGTGAAATTGGAGCTTAAGCAAATCTGCTGAATCAGAATAGAGCCGGGCACAAATGTATTTGTACTTTGATATTCTGAGACAAAAAAAAAAAAAAAAAAAAAAAAAAAAGACTGATTAAAGCCATGCATTAATTCATGTTGCGTGCAGCAGTGATTGTTGTCATTTTCATGGTGTCTTTTGTTCTTGAGATAGCGACTGAAATTAAAGATTGTTAGTGGCGTCTTGTCAAAACCACTTAGCAACACTACTACAAGTGAATGTTTAGATATAGGAAGAATTCAAATATATTACAGAGGCATCCACCAGTCTGTCTTCTATGCCTGGAAGACATGATGTCTAATCACTGTAGTCTTTAAACCATGGTTTTGGTCTTCTCTTGTCTTGCGTGCCGCTTTAGATGAACTGCAGAATATTACTGGTGTGAATTGGATTCATGTCTTTTTAGTGAATTATTTTAATAACCACTCGTCTCTTCATTTTATTAAATTCTAAAAATCCAATCATGTACAAGCATCTTAAAAAAAAAAAAAAGAAAAAAGTCTGAAACTGTGTTGGCAAGAAAAGCACAACAAGCACAATCTGGGCCAAATTTCTCAGCCTTTCCTTCAACTATTCATAAATATTCATACGAGAGTCAGATCACTGAGATGACATAGCTGCTCTCCCAATTTAGGGTCATTATTTTGGAAATATTGGGTCTCGCCATCCTCTGTGATGGCACTGAGCGTCCTTTGCTTACCATTGTGCATCGTAATTATTCATCCTGTTACCTCCCCTCAGCGAGCAGGGCCCGGGTTCATCTGCTCCTCCAACTTTGAACACGTCGCCCGGCATGTGCTCATACTTTATAGTCTCTTTCAAACTATCAATATGTTTAAGGCTGTTTTAGTGTCAATGATTTATTAGTGTTGCTAATGCTGGGATCTTTCTGGTGGTTCTGTAAGATCTTTATAGCTTGTGGAAATTCATGCGGCAACAATACAATTTAAGACCCAGTCGATTCCATTCAGTGTAAATGATATGTGATCGCCTTTGTGTTTTCTGAATATAGAAAGACAAAAGAGTGAAATTCTTAAAATACCCTTCGGTGACACCCTGGGGTGAAAACTTCCCATTTCCATTTCAAATATCTCAATGAGCACATTATAAAGGGATGAATTAATCAGGCCTGACAGGAGAGGTAAAGGAGAGGAGAGCATAGCGTCAGTAAAGTAGAGCTGGAAAGAAAGAACAGCAACAGAACAAGCCGTACAAAAAGCTGATGGAAAAGTGGCGCTACCCTTGAATTATTTCTTTAATCATGATTTCTTCTCAAAAGAAGACCTCAAGGAGGTTTTCAGACATGTTCTATATGGGATATGATGAGGATCAGGGAAGACAGGAAGCAGGAGACAAACAGTGTGATCGGCAGGAATCCCAAGTTAGTTTCGGTATCCGAGACTTAAATTAATCTGACACCGTCAGCATGGCCTGGAGCTTCGCTCACAACTTTGCATGCATGCGCATGTTCACACATGCATTTCAACCCAGACTCATCACCATTCTGTGTTTGTGTCTCCAAACAAGAGGCTCTCATCTCCATAATTACAGTATAATTTGGCTGTAAAATGATTTCCCTCAATAACTCCTGCATGAATAACCCCAATAAGAGCGGCATGGCACAGAAAGACTCCCAGATATGCCGACTGATACACACACACACACACACACACACACACACACGCACAAACACACAGATATACAAAAGCTGCCTATAAACTCCCCGCACTGAGCATTCATCTTTGTTTTAATCAAAACCAAAAAAAAAAAAAATCTCTGTCTCCCTACAAATGCAAACACTACAACAACACTTCTGTCTTTTGAACATAGTCCCAATTTAGTGAACAAATGGGCTGTCTCTTCTGGGAAAAGAGGCCAGTAATTGGCTTCATCATCTCCACCTCAACTCTGCCTGTGCGCTGCCTAGAAACATTCAAGACGCTCACAGCCAGTGACCAATTTTAGAAGATTTTCACAGTAGCCTGGACATGTCGGAGCCTTCTGTTTTATCCTCAAGCACAGCTGTTTATCTCATTCACACCGAACTGGCAGTTTTGGCCCTCTGGCCCTTTATTTATAAGTCTGCTGGTGTGAATCTACAGATCCTGGGGACTTTGAGTGAATAGCTCTGCATGGGCGCATTTTTCAAACACAAATCACATGTCAGCCATTGTAAGAAATGCTTTTTTTTAAAATCATTAGTTATTTCCTTTTCTTTTTAATTTGGACTTTGCAATCCTTGAGTGGAACTGGAGTGGGTTAGAAACCCCCTCGGTACAGGATCCGGTGCTGTGCTCGTACCGTGCCTTAGATCTCGCACCACTTCTGCTCATGAATATTCAGGAGTATTTTTAGATTTATGCTAACACTCACACCAAAAGAACTCAAAGTCTTACCAAGTTTTTTTTTTTTTTCTGTTTAGTTACCAAATATATCCATGTTGTCTTCTGGATGTGCTGCATGGATGGAATGTGAATACATTTAGGAGTGTCTTGATTTCAGTATGTAGAATAATCACAGGCTCATTACATCGAGCATGAAGAGATATTCCAGCTGACCACTGCACAAACGCAACATTAACATCAAAATCAAGTCTTTTATAGATTGGTGAGAAAAAAAAAAAAAAAATCTTAAGACTTTTCCCCCCAGGGAGATGTTTTTTCATAAAAAACATTAACAGCACAGATGATCACAACAAACACGACATATTTCTTCTTATGTAGCAAAATAATGGCCGCTCTTTAGCCAGTGCGGGCTGCCTTAAACCAGAGAGATTTGATGAAATAGCTGTTTCTGAATAGATAAAATGGATAAATCTGAAAGTAAAATCATCCAATTGTTCATCCTCATACAAGAGAGAAGCTGTTGAGTCGTTCTGAGTTTTTTCTTCTTTTAAACAGATAAAACTCACAGTAGTTGAGACTGTTTGGTAAAATGTTCTACATTTAATGTGTATATTAACAATGACCACAGCCTTGATCATTACCTTGGGTTATAAAAGTCATTGAAAACTTATCATTGTGGTTTTTCTTTTTTACTTTTTACAGCTATAAGTGCACTTTGCAGAAAACATTTCATATCGAATAAAGAAATACATCCACTGAACAGCACAAACTTCCCCAAAAAATTGCTTCTGGTAGATTTATGATGAAGTGTTTCTTTTGTCATCACACAACAACAGCAACATGACTGTGGCTGCTTTTTCTTCAGAAAAACTGTACAACATCCCATCATTTCCAATACTACACCGCTGACTTTGTTATTCTCCATCGACTGAATCTCCCTTGTCCAGCTTTAGATTACGGTTTCTTCATTGCTACCCAATATGTTTTTATTCTATTTACAAAGCGGCTCGACTTCAATTCAAACTTCTCCATCAATAAAAACCCTGTTAAACCTCAAATAACGGATTTCATTGCATTCTGCTTGATAAAGCCGTGTAGTTTTGGTGCTGCAAGAATCAAACTTACTCCACAGCTAGAAAAACCCCTTGCTTGTGTTGACCTGGCTTTCCGCCGCTCCATGTTTATTCTATAAGAACACCTGGGAAATGCTGCACGCTGCAGTGAATCTTAGTTTGTCAAAAATGAAAACTCTCTCATTGCCATGCCTCCGAAGTGATTTGTAAGATGCACGATATTGATTCCTCAACTTCAAGGATGAAATGCTGAGGTCTTTATCAAACCTTACTCCCGAATCGCCTCCACTTGACTCCAATTTGTCTGTTTGACATCTGCGGTAGCAAACGACCGAGTCTCTCACAGCATCGCTGGTGATGTTCAGTAATTACAAAACAATCATGCATTTTGTTTTTTGTTCTTTGCTTACATATACAAATGGGCAGCTGTCCAGACCACTGGTTGTCTTGGAGGCAGATTCGAACCGACGATCCAATCAGCCGGTAGCCGGGCAGACACTGGTACACCACCGTGTCGCGGTAGCCGTAGTTTTCCCCGATCACCTGGCCGTTCACGATGCCCTCTGGGATCCCACAGTGACCCGCTGAAAGCCAGACACAGAAACTGAAATCAGGCATTCAAACGTCACAAATCAACTTTGCGTTCGTCATATTTCTTTATATTTTCCATTCAGTGACATGTTTGCTTGGTTTCAAGGTGGATCAGTGTTATCATGGGCTGCACAGCGAGTGTGAGACGGCCCCCAGTTCGAATTTTCTGTACAGTTTGCAGGTTCAGACTCTATTTTATTCAGTTCAAAAACTTGCGGAGGATAATTGGTGATCCAAAACTGGCAGATGTGGAGGTGTGTGTGTGAAGGGAAGAACTCACACACTTCCTCCCTTCACCCAGACTCAACCTCGCAGCCGTTTTGAGCCAATTAGATCAAATCAATAATTTAGAATTAATAGAGCATTAATAACACTACTGGTCACGATACAACATCAACCTTGTTTGGTTTGTTGCAAGGACATCCGCTGAAATCTCACCGCTTTCTCAGTGTTATTACTGTGTTTCACACTCGTGATTGAGAGCAAACGCACATCGGGAAACATCAAAGTGAGTTTTCTGCCACAAATTGGATCAGCGCTCACTCGTGATGAAGGCTCAGGTGGTCAGCAGACATGAAAACATTCTTTCACGTCCGTGCTCCATCCACTTCTCCCGACATTTTTTCACCTCTCGAATGAAGACACGACGACTGAAAGCACACCTGCGCTTTTAAGAAATCAGCGCTTGGTGAGAGTTTAACGAATGGGGTTCAGGAGCTGCGGACTTCCTGATCAGATTCATTCACGGGGATTCGTTTGATTCTTGTCCCAAAAAAAGGCAACGTGAGTTTTCTGGTCTGGCAGGTTTTAGATTGAGTTCTGATTTTATTTTTTCAGAGTGAACAATAAAAAAAAAAAGAACTAGATCTCAGGTGCCAGCAAAGGCTCACAATTTAAAAAGGAAAAAGAAGGTTTGCTTTGTCGTTTCGCACTGTATTTGACATGTTTTTTGGGTCACCAAAAACCACTATTTTAAAGTTTCGATTATGTTGCAGACAGCTTTGTGGTGAAAAGATGGAGCCAGTTCAGAACTTCGTGAATGATTGTGAAGAAAAATACACTTCAAAGCTATATTTAGTTTGTTTTCAAAGATTTGAAGATGTGTGAAATCCTAAGATCGGCCCGTCAAAGGTTTTATATGTCATAACATTCAAATAACTGAAAAACAAAATTAATGAACAAAACATGCACAATGAAATTAGTATTGAAGGACATAAAGAAAAGCTATTGGAAGAAAATGCTGCTTTTGGCAGTTTTCGGGCCTATATTTAACAATCTTTTGACAGAATTATACCTTTTCATCAGTTTAGGTTAACTTTTCATTGAAATCTTCTTTTAAAAAATGTATTTCATATCCTCCTCCAGCCTCTGAAGTATTCTGGGAAGCGCTGTTTTTACAGAGGCTCCCTGGAGAAGTGACAGCGCCGTGTCATAACATCTGGTACCTCCGGCTGACACGGTGACAGTAGAAAGCTACTGTCTCTCTGTGAGGATGTTTATTTATACGGGAAAGAAAAATTCAGAATGAATTCCGTGAGAGCACGGGAGAGGCTTGTTGGGCGAGGTGGTGGAGGTCAGGGAGGCAGCAGCTGCTCAGACGGACAGGAGGCGCAGGGCACATACCCTCCTGTGAAACCTGCCCTCATTAGACCGACTTGAGAAACCTCATCTGTCCAACTCCTCCTCTAACAGGCCGGTTTTCAGCGTGTGTGTGTGTGTTTTTCCGTCAATCCCAAACCTTAAATTTGAAGTCGAGTTGCTACGACAGCGTAGAAACTGTTAATTGTGTTCTTGAGTTTGGCAGGAGTTCTGTATGTACATACCTAAACACCGTGTTTCCGTTCCGCTCCAGAGGCCGGACGACAGGCACTCCCTGACGGCCGACCCCACCAGCATGAACCCGGCGTCGCAGGTGAAGATGGCCGTCGCTCCGAACGTTGTCTGGGTGCCGATCTTCTTCCCGCTGGGCGGAGACGGCAGCTCGCCGCACGAGATAACTGAGACACACGGTCGGACGCAGGCAATTTAAAAGCTGCCGTGCTCTTGGTTTGGTGCAAAGTTAATTCACACAGCTGTTCCAGCTCATTAGTTTCAGTGACAAATGCTCACAGTGCTGGGAAGCACTTTAATCTGAAAATCCAGTGCCAATATTGTGCTCCTTGTTTTTTTTTTTTTAATATTCTGAAATGCCCGGTGAAGATAAAACCTGATTTCACAAAACAGCAAGAATAATTCCAAAAATCAATTAATAACTATAAGTGGGGGAAAAAAAGAAAAAAAAAATCTTCTGGTGATTTCAGAAGACAGTTAATGGGCATTACTTCACCATAGGTTTTAGATCAGGGGTGGGCAATTAATTTTCCCCAGAGGCCACATGAAAACTCCAGAGTTGCTGCAGAGGGCAGAGCCATTAGTTGACATCAGTTCTGCTCAATATTTTTCTATATATTTCTCTAAGGAGAGCAGCTGGTTGGAGGAATTGAGAAGCTGCTCTTCTGCTTCAGAATGTCTGTGTGACGTCTTTCTGGTGATAATTATTCAAACTTTTATCCTCCAACACTGAGATGAGTTCCCTCAAAATAAAGCTTCACCTTTGATTTCAGTGAATAATTAAATGTATAGAGTAATACTTCTGCATAAATCATCCTTTTTGTCATATAATGAGGTGATGAGGCTGCAGGGTGATGGCCGTTGGCTCCGCACAGCGCTGAGGATAACCCACCTTGGCAGTGCGGCCTCTCGTTCCTCCAGCTCCACACGCCGTTGGGTAAGCACTCGATGTGGGCGGGGCCGAGTCTGTAGTACCCTGGGTCGCAGGTGAACACGATGCGAGTCCTGTACTCGTAGTGGGAGCCGTTGACGATCCTCCATCGGCCGTGTTCCAGGGAAAACGATCCGATGCTGGGACAGACCACCACTACAGACACAGATGGAGACATCTGCTTACGTCTGGAATATATACAGCGCATATAAAGAAGGAAAACTAAGGGTGTCAGATTGGGGCCAAGTCACTGTACCGCACTGATGCAGAATAATGACACAATCTAAATTAAAATAAAAGCTCATTCATCCTTCAGTATAGTGTTGCGCTTTAATCTGACTGAAATGTCTTCTGAAATGCAACAGTCTGCCTGTTACGCTCTCTGATGTTTGCAATGCGAGTCTGTTGAGTCAGACGACACAGTGACACTCCAGTGTTGCGGTTCAGCCACTGATCTCGGCGCCACTCACCAGAGCATCGTGGGATCTTGTTGTGGTTGCTCCACGTCCCGTCGGGCTGACAGATGGCCGACGTCAGCTCTTTGCTGGAGAGTCTGTACCCGTCGTTACAGAAATAGGAGACTCTCGTTCCCACCGAGTAGTCGGCTGTTAAGACGCCTCCGTTTACCGGCGCTTTGGGGGCTCCGCACGACACAGCTGGAGGAGGACGGGGAGATACGCTGTTCAGCAAGACCGCACGCCAACAGATCTGATGCATGATCGTGTTTTGCTTGATGTGTCCACGTATGTATTTGCAGAGATGCCAAGCCTCTGAACGTATTGTATTTTTTTGTTAACCAGCACACAGCTCTTTTCCAAATGTACAATCAAGAGAGATCTTGATCTGTGGTGCCAGATGATCTAACAAAACACACGTTCTTCAGATCTTGCTTCATCCTGGCTTAAAAACACCAGTTTCAACATCCTTCACTTGACTCGTGATGAGTTGTGCCTCTAAGTAAGATAATGGCAGCAGTCACATAAAATTGGCAAAATGCTTGGAACACTCTTTCGTTTATTCTGAAAATAACACAAAATGAGGGCTAATCTAAAATAGTTCTGGTTACTGGAAAAGGATCAAATAACATGAAGCTCGTTGTTGTCTCATCAGATTTTTTGATGTATGAGTTGTATGAGTATGGCTGGTATACAGGCAACGCCTTGCACCTTGACAAGCGGGTACAGGTGAGTCCCAGGCGTGGTAGCCGAGCGCCGAGCGGCGGCACGTCGCCGTAGCATTGCCGATGAGACGGTAGCCGCGGTCGCAGGCCCAGCGCACCACGCTGTTGATGTGCCCGCCGCTCTGAGAGGAGATGGAGCCGTGGAGCGGAGAGTCCGGGGTGGAGCAGTACAGCGCTGCAGCGGCAAAAACACACAGGCGCAAAACGAGAAATGTGAAAACGGCTCACACCAGGAGACGCAATGTCCCTAAAACAGGAACCATACAGTGGACATTAAAACCAAACAGCACTTTTTCTGTATTTTGCGACGGCATCATATTATTCTGTAACCACACCACCAATACAATAGTCCTAATTGTGCTTTCATGAGTAAGTGGGAATATTCCAAATTTAGAGTCAGGAAATTACACCTGAGAAAACTCTGAAAATCTGACATCACTGAGGAGCAGCAATGGCAAAAACACACACGCACACAAAAATAGTATTTCTCACTGTAATAATCCTCCAGTACTCCAGTTGACGAGACGCAGCGTGAGCTACTGGCTCCAAATGACAGAAGCATTTCCACATAAGCTGCACGTACAAATTCTGACCAACAATCAACTTCTTTGTGTTCCGGCTCATTTGCGTCATGCCACTATTGCTTGCAGTTATTTTGTAGACCATTTGAGAACTAACACTGATTAGTCTCTTTTTTTAATAAAATCCAGGTTAGTGCAATAAGTGCTATGACAAATGTCTGACAAAGCAAGTGAAAAAAAGAATTCGGGAAAAGAAAACAATGAGTGTAAAACAACAAGGGAGAAACAAAAACACTAATCAAAATAGCATATTTTTAATTAAAAAAAGCAGTAAATTCTGCCCTCTTGGAAGAAGAAGCATTTCAGTCTTAAATCCCACATTCATAAGTGCAAAAATATAGATTTAAACTGTAAGAAAAAAAAAAAAAGCAAAACTCATATTTCTCTATTTGCTCGATGTACGTTCAGGCACACACTGTTCCGAGCACTAACAACGACTGCAGTCCAACTTCAAGGTTATTGTCTAACCCAGCGGTTGTCAACGTGGGGTCCAGGACCCCCTCGGTGGGGCAGCAGAGATCACAGAGGGGGCTCGAGGCTTCGTCTGCTCCGAGCTTGTTAAAACTAGATTTGCACGTTACATACAAAATCATAAGAGGACACTTTCTCGAATCTCCAGTAAACCCAGGAAACTTGCTCTTGGCTTGTTCTGAAGGCCCACGCTTTGTGTTTTGTCGGGAGTGTTTCTCTTCACTGAATGGTGTTAAAAAAAGATCCACTGCTTATCTTAGGGACGGTCTAACAAACAGGACGAAAGGCAGAGAATCACTCGTCATCTACTAACTATAACAAAGTTTATATATGTACTCAAAGTACTAGTGGTAAACACACCTGGATGTTCACCGAGAATCAATGAACTAAAAGAGGAGTGAAAATATAAACTACCAGTCATATGGACAAGTGCACCCCCTCAGGGTTATCTGAAATGAAACATGTTTTATCTTCAATTAGGATCCGTCTGACTGGCCACATTGACGTCACGTAATGGAATAAAGAATCTCTCCGGCAAAGCTTTTTTCACTGTACAATCAATGTGAAGAGTTACGGCGAATGTCAGACGACACTGAAGACACTGACCTCTAACTCAACGGTTGTATGTGATTTTATGAAATATCCATATAGCAGGAATCGTTAATCCTTTAGCATGCGGGAGGGGAGCCGGGCTTCAAACGCAGCAAGTGAAGCACCGTGTCTTTTATTTACATTGTGGGGCTTCTCTTTGTCTCTGCATACATGGCAGCAAATGACTATTGTTGCAAAAAAAAACAGCGTAAATTATCTCCAAAAACAATTTCCTCAGTTGTCGCATAATAAGGGAGAAAACAGGCCGAGGTTCAGTAAGATGTTGACTTGGGCAGGAAGCCCTTTGCGTAACTCTCCAAACTGGGCAAGAGCCCAAAACTAAGTTCTTAACTGGCTTTATTTATTAGTGATAAGGCTGTTTTATATGTCCCTGTGGTGTGCTACTGGCCCACTATGTGTGTGGTGTGTTTTTGAACTTAGAAAGTCGAGCGCCGCTCAAGAGTCTTCATTTCCTTTTCTTGGATTGCAAGTAGATACTTTATGCCAGTGAAGTTTTGTACAGTTTTGTACAGTGATTTCTAATTAATGCTCTCTGACACACTTTATTTCTTCAAGTGCCGAAAGTTGAACGTGGCAAAAAAAAAAAACAGCCAGCTGACGATATCTCATCAGATCCAATCAAAGTTCTTTCCCCCTATAGAGATTTTAAGACTTACGGCGTTAAACAGCTGATTTTAATCATGCTGCAGCTTATTACAGTGAGAGAGGAACCGAGTGAAAAACAGCTTGTTATGCTGGGAAAATTCATAATGAGGAAATTACGTAGTTTCAACATGAGTTACATTTTGTCTTTATAATTAAAATCTCAGCATGTTGTGCTGTCTCGCAGAAGGAAGTGCGGCGTCGCACGCCAGACTGGTTCCATAAAGTGAAAAACAACTGTGGAGCCGAATCCCGGTATTAGTACGCCCACAACATACGTTTAACATCTCTCACGGATGCTCACATTAATCACAGCTACAAGGAAGGTTACGGAGAGTGAGTATCTCGGGAGGCTTTCCTGTTATTTTTCAGTGTATAATTCATCATACGGAGCGGTGGTGTTTTAAAGGTTAAAGAAGCAGCCTCCTGACTTACAAGGTAGAGGCTAAATGAGATTATAAAAAGTACCAGGTAGAATCGTCTCCTCCCCCCTTAAACTGGTGAAAATGCCCTTGAAAAACAACACTCAAGCCTCATTACCCAACAGTCTAGCATTTATACTCAGCAGGCCCAGGTGCAAGACTGTCTAAATGCGAAACTTGCTGTAAAACGGCATCTGTGCTCATCAAGCTTCCCTTGGATAAATAAAACTTAAGAACTATCCCATAATGCAACTTGGTAAACGGCTTCAGGAGACAGACAGAAGTTTGGTAGAAAAGTGTGCTTGAAGATGAGGAGGTGTGGAGCAGAGATGAGCTCGACTTACTCATACTGTAGATACTTTTTAATTAACTTTCCCCACATGAACCCACAAAAACTGAGCAACTCTCGCGCTGTTAAAAGACTCGCAGAGCAAATGATTATCTCCACTGTGACTCATCCTGGATGTTCGATCGCGCTCTCAGAAGCACTTCCAGTCCTTCTGTCTGTCTCTAGCTGTGTTCTTACTTCCATGCATCATATGATAAAGTAGAAGTAAAATAAAGTTGGGATACATACTTTGGTACTCACCAACATAGCGAATTTTGAAGCCTTTCTTGTTCGTGCCGTGGTCTGAGGACCAGCGGACCAGGAACTGGTGACCGGAAGTTGTGAGGTTGAAGGGCGTTGGCAGGTCGCCGCTCAGCGTGGCCAGAGTGGGACTGTTCGCCGTCGGCCCTGAGAGAGAAGAAGAAGAAGAAGGAGAGAGAGAGAGAGAGGCAAAGAAAATTAATGAGACTGGGCAGATAAACATTTGTCATGCGTTCTAATTTAGTAGTTCCTGCTTTCGCTCTTTCCCTTTTAAGAGAGTGTGTCAGTGTGAGGTGGCAGGTGGCTCTGACAAAGACTGAGCTTCAAAGCTGGATTTTTTCCCCCCTAAAATTTCTCTGCTTGAGTGTGTGTGTCTGTGTGTGTGTTGTTTTTACCATCAAAAATCTCCAACACGTCAAATTCTCTCTCAGTGTGGAAACTTTCAAAGGTTATGGTGACATTGTATCCCTTCTCTACTGTGATGCTCCACGAACACATCTGGAGGTTGGGGTAACTCTCCGGCCAGCCGGGGCTCAAGATGACGCCCGACGAGTCGTACCGCACGTCGTGCGCCGGGCATTGGACTGAAGGGAGACAGTGGTTATGTTAAAACACCTGAAAATAGTAATCAAACACAATTTTGATTGTTTTTGTGTTGAAGTAGACAGACCTTGGCATGTTGGAGGCGCTGCATCCATCTGCAGTCTTTCTCCCAGGCGGCAGGTTAAAATCTCACTGCCGACCAATGAGAATCCAGGATGACATCTGTAGCGGATGATGTCACCTGCAGACAGACAAAAACAGAAAACACACACATTCATGTGTCCATAAGTCAGCCTTTATCTGCTTTATTTAGCTTAGAGTTGTCTTTACCAACTCAGAAAGGGAAAAGAAGAAGAAAAACAATCTATAGGCCGGCAGCCTGATCAGTTCTTTAGCCTCTGAGATAATACTTGTGTTTCAATGTTGTAAGAAAAGCATGTTGTAAGTGCAGCATATCTGACATTGGGAAACTAAATATATTTCATGAAGAAAAAAAAAAAAAACAACAACAAAAAAAGTTACATTTTGAAAAAAAGACATAACAAGGCTGCATATCCCAAAGTGTTAATGTTGCATTTACAAAATTTAAGAGAACTGCTGGGATGTTATTGTTGTGATCAGATACTTATGCACCGGTTTAAGCTGTTTTCGCCAAAACAATTTCGAAAAAAAAAAAAAAAAATCTAAATTTATCAGCTGAAATGAAAAGCAGCAGGCAGGTGAGACAGTAGGATGTGATCCATATTTCAGTTGTCAAACTATTGAACTGTTCTTTCATTGAACTGTCACTTTTGTGATCTCCGTCTGTGAGATAAGAGCCCCACCGCTGAGCAGGAAAATGATTCAAACAAAGATAGAAAAAAAAAAGTGTTTTTAAGCATGATTTTTGTGAAAGCTTGTCAGAGTCACTACAGGGAAGTTAAAGAGCCACACGGCATGCAGCAAACCTGCACACACACAGGGAGAACATGCAAACTCCAAACAGAAATCCGCCCCCACTCCACTCCTACACAACCTGCTGCACCACTGTGTGGCCTGGCAACTTCTACTCAAGAATCTGAAAACAATTTCCATCCTTGTCAAGCCTATCATTACTGTGACAAGAGAAAACGACCCGAGCACATCATAAAACACCGCCGACTTTTGATTGCGATCTTTACGGCTCTTGTTATCCTGTCTGCAACTGGAAAGTAACAAGTTCCCAGTTGGCAGCCTCCATCAAACTGACAGATTCACAGGCTTTTTAGGGAGACAGACAACTCACCTATTTCCAGCTCGCCATCCTCCATCAGTATGTCAGCGTTGGGCACTTCTGGAGGAGGCTGGCAAACCCTTAATTGGTAGGCTGTGGGAAGAGAGGACATGGCAGAGGGGAGCGGAGAGGAGAGAGAGATCAAATACCGGTGTGTGAGAACGAAATCGCGAGCGATAAATCCGCGCTCGGTCCAAGACGGGATTTGGAATTAACATTGCACAGTTTGGTTGTATCAGTTTGACTTCACGCTTGAAGTTCAGGTGGTTTCATTCCGCAGAGCGTGGACTCAAAAAAACAGAGCGGCTACATAGATGTATAGCACTGCCTTGAATCATAAAAAACAAAAAAAAGAAAGAAAAAGAACTGACTTTACAGCTACTGAGCTGAAGGCTGTAATCAATATTACTGCATGACCGTAGATCACTCACTAACAGACAGAGAGAGAATTAGAAGGAAAGAGAGAGAGCGAGGGGGGAGAGAAAACAGACACAGCCATGAAGAGGTAGAGAGAGAGAGAGAGAGAGAGAGAGAGAGAGAGAGAGAGAGAGAGAGAGAGAGAGAGAGAGAGAGAGTCAGTGAGGGCTGAGGGCTGTAAGTCAGGATGAAATTGACTATGAAAATGAGACCTGCCAATAGTATCTGCTGCTCTCATGCATATCAAAGCCCCTTGGTCTGTGTGTGTGTGTGTGTGTGTGTGTGTGTGTGTGTGTGTGTGTGTGTGTTGGTCGTCTCAAAACGTGTGCATGTATAGGTTTATGCGGGCCTGCGCGAGGAAGACTGTGAGCAGTCATTGATCTCACTAAGCTCTTAGACCATTTTTATAGCTACTTCCTCATTCATGTCACATCGGTTTTCTCAGTCTCATGTCCATGACAACATTATCGTGAGTGCTGGCATTCAGAACCTTGACCCGGAGATGAATAAATAGGAGGACAATGACGAAGATGAATATCCCCAACCAGTGGATTGACACGTTTTTATTTATTTATTTATTTTTTTTTTTGGGGGGGGGGGCATCTATTTGGCATTTCAAACAAAATCTGCACTTTCTCAGCTGTCTTTGATACAAACGCTGACATTCTGAATTCAATTCAGGTCACGGAGAGACGCCGAGGAGCTAAGATATGAACTTTGTTCATTATTTTTGACAAGTTTCTTTTTTAAAACTTCAGTGCAAGGAATCAATAGCGATGTACCTTCCTTCTGTGATCATCAGCGAGCTATTCTACCAAACTGTCTCCCGCCATTGATCTGCCAGGCTAACCTGCCCTCTGTCTCCCTCCTGCCATCTCTTTTGTTTCGCCTTAACACAATCTCATAAAGCGGCGGCGGCGACAAAATAATGCTAACAACCGCCGCCACACACGTCAACCGTCATCCGTCTTCCCCTGTCACTGTCTGCGCGCCGCCCAATAAGGAAGTGGCGCCGAGCAAACTTGAATCCATCAGCTGGTACTCCTCCTGTGCGAGTGTGACAGCTGACAGTTAAAACCTGCCAACGGGAATTCATTAACTGGGTGTCATCTGTGTGGAAAAGAAAGGAAATTTGCTCATAAAACAACCTGACATATTTCCACTAAAGCTCACACAACACAAACTTGAGGAAGAGTGTGTGTGTGTTTGTGTTGTGGACAGTAAATACAGTATAGACAGTGAGCGAGATGCCGTTCTGCCATTGAAACATCGCCTGATAAGGCAGAATCTCTCAGTAGTTATTTTCACTGCCTGGTGAAAATATTGCATTTCTAAAATATGAGGATTCATTGAGAAAAGCGTGTCACCCTGAGATGAGGTGTTTCACGAGTACAGCAGGTTTCTGCTGGAATGTTTTTCTTAACCTTGGAAAATCTAAAGGTACCTTTTGGCATTACAATGATATAAGCTGCTGTCTTCATCCAAAGGATGTAAACAAAGGAAAAGTGATCAATACGCAGGAAGAAATAACAAATTACAGGTACTCACATTGATTTGAGTTGAACTTTGGAATAATTAGACTTGTTAAAGTATATCTTTGGCTTTAGATTTTTGTAGCCAATGTAATAGAAACTCTTACATTTAAATATGCATTTGTTGAACGAACACAGAAAGTGTTCAAAAGTGGTCAAAAAGTGTCTAAAACTTTGAGAATACTTTCCTCTCACTTGCCCTTAAAAACAGTTTAGGCAATGCAACAGTATGTGTAATTTAATACAAAGTGTTTGTATTCTTTTAACCTCTGGAATCATAACAAATTACATGCCATTTTACTGTCACTGTTTTTAATACTTATTATTATTGTTCGTATTCTTTTGCCACTCTTAATATTGTCCACTTGCTGCTGCAATAATGCATATTTCCTCAATGTGCCACAAATAAAGCACTGTCTTGTCTGATGTTATCGTAAAGGCTATGCAAGCCGGTCAAAAGTAAATTATATACAGTTACAGATTTCCCCACTGAAACTTTATAGGGAGGTCTTAGGCGCTCTCGATGAGTGGTGCTGGGTTTAAGCATTTGGAAATAAAGGAAAATCTGAATCTTCACGTTGGTGGTAGACACCCATATAACCAACAATGGTCTCTTTTTAAATTCCACAAAAATCCCCTTTTTAAACTCTAGTCTGACAGACTAAGGTGAGCCACACTTGATCTACTCAAACTCTAGTACGTGCGCCAGTAAAACCTGAAACGAAAGCACCGAGAGTAAATGACACTTTACTCACATATTTCACGACTCATTTATAAGCAAAACTGCTCCCATTTAGAATAACTGGATATACATGACCGCAGGACTAATGGGCTTATAAAATGCCTCAGTTCTCTTGACAATGAAGTCAGAGAGTGATAAAGAAATGGAAATATTGACCAAAGTCGACGGTGTTCAGTCATCTTAATGGAGATGTTTCTATACTGAATCTAAAAGCAACTCAGCTCACAAATTAATGCTAATAAAAAAAAAGTTATTGGTATCATGGGAACTCTGGATTCTGAAGGATGCTGCTCTTTTAAATAACCACAATGTAACACTGAAGTCTTGCCTCTGTTGTACATTAGGTGACACCCAATGAGTTTTATACTGATATATCTGTTTAATAATGCTAAACATGCGGTTACAGCCTTACCGTGATAACTTAAAACGAAGAAACCGGCTCCAGAAAAGTCGGAGTGGAATTTGATGAGGATGATGTTGGAGGTCGAGTAGACTGACTCCAGAGCCGTGTTCCCACTAAACTGGCCAATCTGAGGAGAAGACTGATCAGGACCATCCCTGTGATGAGACAAAAAGAGAAACGCAGCCACGTCAGGAGACAGTCTGAGACACAGAGGAAGTAGGACAGAGACTGAGGAGCCAGGAAACGATGGACCGTATTTTACTTTATAAACTGAGAGGGGAAAATATTTAAGCTAGAACACAATTTGAATAAATGATTGCGGTCAAATCTGGCAGATGGACGGCTGCTTGTGATCAGGAAATGGTCTTTCTGAGGCTAGAAACAAAGATGGAAGGGACTGGACTGCATTTTATGAGACAAAACTGGATCCGCTTCATTGAATACAAATGTAGATGGAAATTGTGTGACAAAGTGCCGCTGCCCAGAGTGAGCGAGCATCCATTTGATCCACCATTTTCTTTCTCAAAACAATCCAAAACTTCAATGTCACCGAAGCTCATTTATATGAAATACATTCACACGTTTGGTGAGTCCAAATGAAAGAATCACTGTCGATAACAACACCGTCCAAATGTGTGGCTGCCTTTAATCCCGCTGCGAGATTCTTAAATTCTGAAATATTGAGCTGTTGTCTGATCATAAGTAAAACAAATGTGAGTCTTTGTGCAGACTCTGGTTTACTGGTGTCTCTAATACGGGCCCGGGATAAAGGGGAAACATACTGCAGAGGGCAGGACAAGGAATTATTCATCAAATGGCGGGTCAGACTGCGAAAGCAGCGTCGTAAGCATATTTCACCTTTAATGACAGCAGCACCAGCTGTCACACTGGAACTAACTAGCAGCCCCATTATCCATGATTAAAACGTATCATTGTGAAGTTATATTAAATGATTATTTCCTGCTGTTAAGTGTTTTCGGATGAGGCTAATTATACCTGTCAGCCTATGTAAGGAATCGTCCTCTCTGATTCACGTTGGGCGGTTTGGAGTCGTCAGAGCCGCTGCACTCGTTGCTTTTCACCGCTCCCACTCACTAACAATTATTAGTACTCTATAGATGGGTGTAGTGTGAACTTTCACCACGCAGGGAAGCATCGGTGACATATATGATAGTTCTCAAAATAAAAATCCCGCAGTAAGCCCCCCCCCCAGTTTGAGTCCAATTAGCAGACTAAGTGACTGTCAGGCTGGCTGGCTCAAGGCTGAGGAGACCGCTGTGAAAATCACACCTTTACCACGGACGCTGTGCTCCGCGCGGGGGGCCGGCATTACGACTCGGCGACTGAGATTGTGGGTTTCTACTGTGTTGTCTTCTCCGGCTTTGTGTGAGTTCAGTGTTTTGTCCACTTTTCGAGCGGACAGAGAGGTCAGCCACACGCTGCGCGAGCGATTCGTGGGATTCGCAATGAGCCGCGGGTGGGCGGCGCGCTGTTGTACGGTTCGCTCTGGAGGAAGAAGAGCCAGATATTGTGATTTGGAGCTACTGAAGGCGTCAACACAGCAGATAGAAACGACATCTGTGGCAGAACAAAACAACCTGTTGGTGATAGGTTGGGTTTATCAGACGGATCCAACGCCTCGCCGATTCGGGAGGGGTTCCGACTTGATCTGATCTGATCTGATCGAGTCGGATCAGATCGGACAGGATCAGATCAAATAGGATCACATCAGATCAAACAGAATGAGATACCAAGAAGAGAACCGTATTTGTTGTATCAAACCTTTCATTGATTCATCAATTTATATCACAAGCACTTTAAATATTTTCTCTTTTCGTGAGACACATTCCCTAAATGGAAAGAAGGGGTTCAGGTCTAGTTTTAGAGTGTCCTGATGTTTGAAGAAAACCACCAAATGAGGAAATTGGGAAGGTTTCAGTGCTTCAGGCATGACAGGCAAACAATTTCACATGACAGATATTTAGTCTGTGTTGTTCTAAAAATACAAGATGTGCAAGACAGTGTATCAGCAGAAAGCCGTGTCTTCCTGGGCTATTTTCTTTTCTCCTGCTTTTAGCCCTGCTTCTCCACGGACGCACGCCAGGTGACGTTACACCACGTTGTCTATTTATAGGAAGCCGGATATAAAGACGACTATATAGAGAAGGGGCAACAACATGGCAACCGTAGAAGAAGAAGAAGAAGCTTGTATGACCTAATTATGGTCTGGCTGCCACCTTGTGCCTGCAGATAACTGGGCAACATGGCATCTCTGCACCATTTAAGCACCTCCATTGACAAAATGTCTGCTGTTGCCAATGGTTCCTTCTCCCGAGAAGAATAAAGAAGAGAGAGGACCTGTCTGTGCAGGTAAGAGAGAGACTGACCAAACATGAAAGAGGAGGTAAACAGAGAAAGAGTTTAGGGTGAAGAGAAATGGATGCTCCCCGAACGGAGGGGAATTATGTCTGAATATATCTTATATTCGAGGAGAGACGTCTGCGGTCGGAGTGGATCTTGCAGGAATCGAGCCAATTAGTGGCTCGCTCTGAAGAGATGTTAAAGAGCATGGCATTCTGTGTGTGTGTCTGCGTGTGTGTGTGTGTGTGTGTGTGTATGTCACAAATTAAATGGCTATTCAGTCAAAAAAGGACATTTCCAAGCAAAATAAGACTGAAGATGGAAGCAGAAGGAAATCATTAATAAAATTACCCATTAAGAGGCAGAACAGAGTCAGTAAAAAAAAAAAGGTACAAAAACAAACCAATTAAATAACTAAACGGCACCTACCAGACAGTAATGTAGTCGTATATGGGCTCGGTGCTCAGTACGGTGAAGTTGATATAAATTCCATGTCCGGGAGGAACTCTGACACTCCACACACAGTCCTGGAAGTTTGGGTATTCCTCAGGGTGACCAGGAGAGTAAATGGTGCCATTTAATGATGTGATGTTGCCGCCGCAGAGAGCTGCGAGACAGAATATTAGGAGAGTTCCCTTTAATAAATTAGCAGCAAATTAGTATTACCATTGTGAAGCTGTGGTAATTGTCTGGATGACTGAGAGAGGGAACGCCTCAATCAGTCACGTAATGACCACTGGATAACACCTTAATACTTTTAATAAATTGTCATTACATTTTTATTCCAGTTCTGCAGCTCAGGTACTCCTCAGGTGTGGTGGGTTATTAAGAATGTGCATTTACTATGGTCTGTGCATTCGTGATAAACCTCAGAGCCTTAAGAGTAAAGAAAAAAAAAAACAGACAGTAATGCTGCGCAGTTGCTGGTCATAAAAATTGAATAATTTTACTTCCACAATTAGCTGGGAGTGTACACTACTGGCTTTCATTTTTTTCTAATTATTTGATCATTTATTTGCTCCCTTTTTCCCACTGATTCTTTTCACAAGCAGGTTTGTTTTTGAAGAATTAGAAAAAGCTCAATATCAGCTGATTATAAACGACAGGAAATATCAAGGTAAATTATTGAGTCTACTCCAAATAGCAGTGTGTCTGAACAGATGACGGACTCATTGGATGGCAGGAACAATAAAGACACCAACAAGCTAAGAGGAAGTCTAATTAGCAGAAACTGAATTCTATTCACTTCTAAAAAAAAATGCATTAAACCCTTGAACAAGATAAAAAAAAAAGTAAGGCCTTAATGTTGATAGTAATGAGTAACTGATTGGTAAAATTATAGCATTTTACATTTCGTGAGTTCAATACTCTTGAAGAGTTGCAGAGCTGCTGTCTTCATTTCTCTGCTCCAAAGAGCTGCTCTGTTACTGTTTCAATGGAAACAAAAGGAGAAGCACCTCAATAATACTATTTCCAGTCATTCTGTCTCAGAATGAGAGGCTTTTCAAGTGCTTCTATTCTCTGTGAGTGTTATTGTGTGTTTTATTAAAGCAGACCTAATTGTCAGAGAAAGTTTTTGTTTCTTTTATAGCACTGTTGAATTAATTTATTGTAAGTATATTTATGAATGAATCTTGCGCAATACAGAGGGTATAAATAAATCAAAATGTGAAAAAAATATCGATTTCACATTAATGAATTATTGCTATTATTATTGTAATGGATGGTTGTTGCTTTAGAAAGAAATGTTATTTGGTTGCGTTACCTTCACATCGTGGTAACTGGTGGTTCCAGTTCCTGCTGATTCCATGTAAACACGTGAGCGAAGCTTCTCCGATCAGAGAATATCCCGGCAGGCATTCGAACGACACCGTCATCCCAACGCTGAAGTCGGTGCCGATCACGATGCCGTTCCGAAACGGCCGGGGGTCCGGGCAGCTCTGGAGCTGGTAGGCTGCAGAAACGGCAAAAAACATAAAAAAAAACAATGCAGAGGTGGCTTTAAAACTTGGAAAAGCTAACATTTGCAAACAAGTTTGTTTTTCTACATCCACGCTAGCTTTTTGAAGAGAAAGTAAATCGAATCCAACGCCGAATAAACAACAGTCAGCGACTGCGTGAAATGTGGCGGGTAAAATAAAAAAAAAAACATCTGAATGTTTCTGGTAGTTAATGCTGGAAAATAATCTCGGCATGAGCAGCTGGAGCCGTTCCTTGTCCCCGAGTTAAAAGCGCTGCATACGTAACTACACTTTGCATGCAAGATGTAAAATAAACCGTATCCTCCCACCTAAAAGATGTTTGTCAGCACTAAGTTCATTAAGGAGGAAATTATTCTGCTGCCTTGTTTGAGAGAAATAATTTTCTCCAATCTGTTGCTCAAACTTTAGAAAAGACGAAAACATAAACAGTTGTGAAAAATGAGTAAGCAGCAACAACAGAAACTAGTACGATAATGTTAGATGTGACCAAAGAAAGAGGCAAATAGTAGCAATTATCAAACCGCCCGTATTCACGATTCTCTCGGCTTTCAGAAACCCTGGTTAAGCTGCCGTCTGCATTATCCATCTGACAAATAAATGTCCACATTAGTGGAATTAGGGGCACAATTTGCCACCGTAAATATAAATATGACAATCATCTCATCCCTGACTCACAAACTGCATGAAAAGAGGGATTTTCTTCAGTAAACGGCACTGTAAATTGCCGGGAAAATTCAAGTTAGCGTGCATGTTGTGGGAGCCTGTTTCTGAGAAGATCTGATCATAAATCACATCAAACGGTTCCAAGTGAGGGTATCATCACTGAAAACAAGACGCTGAAGAGTCCCTTTACCTTGGTAGGTGATGTGGAAGCCCGGTTTGTTTTGGGAGTAGTCGCTGTGGAAGAAGAAGCTGGTCTGGTGGGTGGTGCTGAACAGGGCTTTGGGGATGACCGGACCACTGAACCTGTCAATGACCGAGCCCGTCTCCAGAGTCCCGCTGCGGATCTCCAAGTAGTCGTGGATCGCCTCGGTGGAGAAGTTGAGGAACTGGAGATGGATACCTGAGGAGAGGAAAAACACAGACACAAGTTATACTGATGACACAGAGAGAAAGAGAAAGACTGGGGAAAAAACTGAATGTATGAAAAACAACAATAGCAGCAGGCTTTGTGCACAGTATTATAAATAGAATTAAATAAATAATAAAAGCTGGACAATTTAACATGTAAATGTATTGTTTAATTTATTTCATTTGCTGTGATATTGAGTGGTTTGCATTCACGTTTCTCTTCAGTTTTTTTTTTTTTTTTTTTTTTAACCAACTCTACACATAAATCCATAAATAACATAGATAAATGAAAGCCGACACACAGACAGGCAGCCAAAACAGAAAGACAAACACAGGTGTTTCTACACTCCGGTCAGAAGTTGACAGTGTTTCTTACCGAAGCCGACAGGTAAGTTGACCGTCCATGTGCAGTCTAATCCACTGGGGTAGTTGCCGGGGTAACCTGGACTGAGAATCACTCCGCTCACATCCGTCATGGACCCACCGCACTGGGCTGTACACACACACACACACACACACACACACACACACGACATGAAAGGAAACAGGAAGCACATCAAAAACATGCTTTCCCTTTCTAAATACACTGTTACCGCCCGGGCGTTTCAGTGTCTTCCACCAAGCATCTTCCTCTTTTTGTTTTTTAATAGATAAAACATTGATGTTTTGAGTGTTTAATAAGTACCCTCCTTAAATAAATCAGCATTGTGCGAGTAAAAATATGTCCGGGGCTTGTTTCCTCTCCTTCGCCTGGATGCATACTGATGCCTCGGTACACGCCGCATGTTTACGGCAGAGCCTGACCGGGCATTCATCAGTTTAAAAGCGTAATCATATTCTGCACAGAATACTGAATAATCAGGTCATCATGGAACAGCAAATTGATCAAACAGCTTATTTTCCAGGGAGGCAGAGCAGACGGTTCGCATTACTTCGACAGTGAAGTTTTGCATGTTGCACCCACGCTCTGGTACGTGTGTGTGTGTGTGTGTGTGTGTGTGTGTGTGTGTGTGTGTGTGTGTGTGTGTGTGTGTGTGTGTGTGTGTGTGTGTGTGTGTGTGTGCGCCTACCACCTACCGAGACACAGCGGTACAGGGTAGTTCCACCTCCTGACAGGCCCAGGCATACATGTGATATGAGCGTTACCCTGCGAATACAAAGGAAACCAGTTTTGTTGCTCGCACCATACCGAGCAAACGCTGCTTTATTTTTTCTCAACATTCTCTATGCACTGCAGCAACACCGTGTCTGGATGCCTGTAATAATACTGCAGGTCTGGATATTAAACATGAGCCAAGCAAAGCCTCCATTAGAGCTCTGCAGCATGCTGCACAGGAATTGGGCAGACCACACCAGAAGCATTCATTATTCAGGAGTTGTGCGAACCACACCAAACTTGTATGTTTAGCAGGAGCTGGGAACGCCACCCGAGAGCGGGTTTCCTTTTGATTCAGCCTAAATAGGTCCCGCTTTGTGCAGCAAGGGGATACAAAGAATGAATGGCTGCACATCAGAGAGGCTGAGTACACTTTAATGATTTCACATACATATCTGGCAGTCGGTTTGCATTAAACGTGTTGTTCCGTGTGTGTTTGTATGCATCTTGTGCACGTGTGAGCAAAGTGGAAACCCTTCCAATCGTACTCATTACCTCAACAGCCTGGGAGAATATTTACCTGAAGGGAATATCCCTGTTCACATGAAAACTGCACAACATCCCCCACCATGAAGCGGTCTCCTTGTCTGATTCCATAGTTTGGAGTCTGAGGCTCTGGACACGACTCCAAGCCAATAGCTGAGAGGAAAGCGTGAAATAAACATTACTATGAAAGTGATGCTGCTATTATTCCGTGCATATTGCACTGGGCAGAGATAAAGCTGAATGGAATATAAACATGTACCTGTGTATTCCAGGTGAAATCCCGCAGCTGAGACGCTGATATCGGAGCTGAAGCTGAGATAGAGGTTGTTAGATGTGCTGTTGAGGAGAGGGGGGATCGTGGTGCCTGCAGAACGGAACAGAGGACCACGATCACATTTATTTATTTTAAACTGAAGCTTGAAAGCAAACAATCTTAGTTATCTGACAGAAAAGAAATCAACAAAGGCTTCCCAAACCAACATTTTCCTTTTCTTTTCTCCTTTTTTTTTTTTTTTTTTTGTGTTAGCGAACAAAGTATTCTCAAAGGAGGGAGAAGGGAATTACTTTTATTTGAGACATCTGTTTTATTTGAAACCACTTTTCAAATGTTGGCTTGACCTACTTAGTGTGGCAAGGGAAAGTATGAAGTAGAAGAGAGAGAGAAAAAAAAAAAACTGTACAGAGGCAGAACTGAAGCAAAGCTGGCACCGGTGCAACGGTGTGTTTCTGTCAAGGCTCCAAACAACATTGTATTAGACACAATATACTTTAATGTAAAGGAATACATTAGCTCCCTCTAATCTGCTATTGTCTTGGTTTGTCTCAGGATTGAACAACATGAACAATATTTTACGACCGGGCCGCTTGTGGAGGCAGAACATATTTGGAAAAATATTCTAATTTTTACTTTCTGTTAGGCGCCAGGCACGTCGGCTTTTCAGCGTTACAGACACATTTCTCTGAATCAACAGTGAATCAGGTCAATGGATGTTATTGGTTGCCTGTAGAGAAAGGGGGATTTAATTAGCAGTTTTTCGAACAGTCTGCAGCCCTCCCGCTGGTCGTTTCCGTATTCCAGAGAAAATCTCATTCATTATCAGAATGGAAAAATGAAGAAAAAAAAAAAAAGAACCCCCCCCAACAATAATTGATGAATGATGCAGAATAATTAACTGCATGGATTTAACCATAACAGTTATTTGGGGATATTTGACAGTGTTAATCGAGAGTTGTAATTAACCCTAATAAAGAAAGTTTTATCATTGCTTGGCATGAATTTACTCATTAACTATGTTTTTTAAATGGAAAACGAATCATTATGTCAATTCATTGGTTACAATTTAATCTCCCATCCATTTTTTTTTCTTGGTCATAAAGATGCCAAGGCGTCTCATAGATTATTCAGTGCAACACACAGATTACTCTGCTTCCCTAAAAGCAGCATTAATCCCTCAAAGATGCCAGCTACTCCTCTGAATTATACAATCGAGTGACCTGGAGGAAGGCTTTAACCACACCGAGCACATTTTTTGGAGGGTAAAACCTGAGCTCCTGCAGCACAGGAGCCAGTTCTCCTCCATTGTAGTGAGTGCGGGCATTCGGACCTCTAATGGCTCACTAATGCACAGCGCTCTCCATTTAGCATTCTGCCGAGTTTACTTCTTTTTTCCTGCCGGCAGAGATGAGAGATGAGTGGAGAAATGTGGCGCAGTGCAGAGAAATGTAATAAATATCAACAATATTTATGTTGATATCATCAGTAATAAGGAATATATATATTTTTTTTCAGTTACTGATTTTGTGAGAGCGAACTTAAAGGAATTGGGCGGAAATGAACAGAGAGAGAACACCTCCGAATGATTTTTCACTTGAAACTGCTGGAGGATAAACAGTTATACTATGAGAAAATGTGCTGTTTGAGTCTGTATGTGGTGAAATTTAAAAGCAAACAACATCACTGTCATTCCAGACATCTGATGCAATTTCTGTTATTAGGATAAAAACGTTAAAATCAGAGTACCATATTATCTCTCAGAGCAAATGCGAATGGTTTCCTTCCAATTAGAAGTTACCTTATTACAGAGCAAGGCAAATGTTGGAAGCTTTTAGACATGAATAATTGCATTGTTTTGGAATTACTGTGTTTGACAGATCATCTCACGGGCTGCTTTGAAAGTTCCTATTCTGAGAGGAGAATTAGGCTCTAAGAGGATCAATTAGTGATGCGACGAAAATTTCTCCTAAGTCTTTCAAGGAATCGCAGATAAACAAGCAAGCGTTACAAGGATGTGTATCTCGGCTCCCGCTGCGAGACGCAAAATGCAACCAGTTTAGCTCTAATTGCAGTCTTCACGGGGGAGCGGCATGGCCGGCGTGCGTTCTGCCTCATAACGCCATGCAGGGATTTTCACACGCTATTCTACTCAACGATCGAGCATTATTCATTGTGAAACTGGTTACTAAACATTAAAGTTGTTAATTCTTCATACAGCTATTGTCCTCGTGGGAACGTTTCATCAGAAGTTAAGATATTCTTCAGATCGGGAATTTTCAAAGTGCGCACGGATGAGCCACCTCACACAGAGCTTGGATGAAGGCCAGACTACCTTATGTTTTTCACGCTATAAAATGTTATTGCTAACAGCTGTTGGGACCCATGGGTAAACAAAAAAATAAAAGGAAAAAAAAAGAGCTTGTCAGAGTCTTTCAAGTCTGCACTTGTTATATTAAAGGTTATTTAAAAAACGGATTTAATTTCCATTATGGTCTATCTTGTCTTTACTGATGTAAAAATCTGTTGAATCGAAAAGAAGATGGTTTCACTGTCCATTTATTTTATTTTAATCAAAATTTCTTCTCAGGAACAAAAAGGAAAGAAACACTTTTACATAGATGAAGTAGCTTCTTTGATAAGTGGAAAGATGTTGAAGGTTTACCAGAGTAGCTGCCCAGTCTTGGAGCGTGGTTGTCCGCACCATCGTAGAAATCCAAAGAGTCCCAGTTATGCTCAGTGGCGAAGCTCACCACTTGTATCTGGAAAAACAGACACACATAAACAAAAGCAGACAGGCGATGAATGACTCCAGAAAATTCATCAGATCACATCTTGTCACTTGTCTTTACAATCAGTGTTTTTTTTTCTGAAGAAACTGAAGAATGACAGACCGCAAACCAAGAGAAAACATGTGAAACAGCTGCCTTTGAGGAAAGGTTTATTAAACACTGGCTTCATTTGATGTTCTGTAGCACCGGAGGAAAAACTAAACACTGCGAGGCGCCTGTCAAATACTTTCAACAGACTCCACTTTGTCTAAGAAGCATCTTTGCCTTTGTATTTGTCCGTGAGAGCAGTTTAGCTTACACGCAATCAGGCCTTATCTTTTGTGATTAGATCGTATCTCGCTATCTCTAGATGGCCCCTCTCTCAGAAACCATCCATCCATTCATCCTTCTAATAATATCTTATCTCTCTTGAGATCCTGCCTGCTCAGCTTTTAAGCCAATGATACGTAGGTCAGCCAGGAAGCGGCGTGAGACAGGGCCTACCTGTATCCCAGCCCCCTCTGGAACAGACACCTTCCACACACAGTTCTGGTTGTTGTCGTATGGCTCCGGGTAGCCCGGCGACAGAATGGTCCCACGGCGAGAGGTCAACACGCCCCCGCAGGGAACTGAGCGAGGGAGACAGAAGCGAGCAGGAGAAGCAGCAGAGAGGAGAAACGAGAGAAAAGCAGAGGTTAAAACAACGCTTTGTCTGCAAGTTAAAGGAAGGCAGAATAAGTTGGGTTGTAGCAACCTTTCCTGCTGCAGAGAGGGAGACCAGAAAGAGCCCGAGGCTGAGGTAACAGCTTGAACATGGTCGGGCTCAGAGTGCATGCTGCGACAACTTCTGTCCTATGTCGAATTTTTCACATTTCTATTCACCTATGCATGTTGGCAGGGTGTCATTCCACTGTGCCAGGTTGTCCGGGACGCTCTCGCAGCGAATGGCGGTGGAGCCGTGCAGTATGTATCCAGGGTTGCACTCAAATTGCACCAAGGAGCCGACCGCAAAGTCATTACCCAGACGTTTCCCAAAGCGAGGCTCGGGGACTGAACTGCACTGAGTGGAGCTGGTCCGAGGCACGGCTGGAGAACACGGGAAAAGATATTCAGATGGGTTAATAACAGATATAAAGGTGCATTTTAAAAATTTGAAGTGAATTGTTTTGTCACTTATTTACATACTTTACATGAAAATGTGGGGATATTTATAGCAACCAGTTGAAAAAGGAGAATAAACCATCTGTTCCTTCTATATATTATCACAATTTGTGATACAACAATTTCGATTTTCATGACTTAATGGCTAAAATTACAGAAAAAAAAACAAAAAAAAAAACCAGCAGTACAAACCACAAAATTACAGCAGCAACATCCAGCCCATTTAAAGTTAAATGAGTAAATCTAGGGGCTTTTGCTCCTCTTCCAATAATTCATACTTCATAACTGCAATTTATTCGAAGGTTAACCTTGGTAGACGAAGTGAAATCCCTTTGCAGTTTCAGGTCCGACTGTAGTAAACTTCACTGTAATCTGGTTTCCTGAACTCAAAGGTAGGGACTCCCCTGGAGAGAGAGTAACAGAGACATAGAACCAGATACAGTAAGATGTTGGCGGGCGTCTGGTCGTGTGTTTGTCTGTTCATCGGTCTGTACCAGAGTGTGAGCCGGAGAGTGAAGACAGCAGCGTGTTCTGTTGAGTGGGTCCATCGTAGATCTCCACCACGTCGTTCAGAGACGTCTGGAACAGCACAAACTGACCAAAGAGAACTGGAGGGGAAAAAAGAAAGAAAGAAGGGGGGACAGATAAAGAGTTAGCCACAATTGGCTGGAGGCAAATTATTATTCTCTGCCACTGTCGGCGCCTGACCTTCCAATGATAAAATTAACCCGTAATACCTAATTTAAATTTTATTAAGCTGTGGTGTCAACTTCTATTTGAAGCCAGCTATTGGCACGAAATTATATATCAGCAGGCTTAATAGCGAAAACATCACCTTATCTTTATCATGCGCAAGTTGGACTCCCCCCCACTGTCACCACCACCCTTCAATTGGTTAGTGCATAACAAGGTGTCAGAGCGTTGGGAGGGTTAAACTTACAATTTGTAACATATGCCAGCCAAGCACGACATTTTTTTGTCTTTTCTGCTGAATTATAAACAGAACGTCTGAACGAACAGCAGAGGGAAAACCTGGTAACCTGTCAGACTGAGCGCTGCCCACATTCGGCGAGCGCCTTTAAAATAGCGAGATATGCCAGCAGTTTGCTGTTAATGTCATGCTCCAGTTGTGAGACAGATGTGTTACTTCACTTCAGGATGATAGAAAGGTGAAAAAGGCTCCTGCTGTGGGCAGAAAATTAAACCCAAGCCTGGAAACTAATAGCAAGAGTTTCTTCAGGTGCGACATGAATTTTACAGTGCAGCAGTAGTGGCAGGTAGTATTAGAAAGCCCCCCGGAGATCATAGGCCCCCACCTCCGTCAAACTAGCCCAATTCGCTCTGTCTCAAATGATCACTGTGTCTTCACACCAATCATTAGTAGCCTTAAGATGGAAATTTGTGGGTGCGGTGATATAAATGAAATTGTATTTACCACAACAACACATGAACAGAATGTGCTTTGGAATAAATTGCATTTATTTGAAGCTGTTCCCTTTCTAGAACACACACATATATCATCTCTACATCTCTCTCTGGTTCTCTCTCTTTCCCTCCCTCTCAGTCCAGCCCCACAGGCTAAGGTGTAGAGGATTAAATCAGAACATTGCCAAGGATATTCAGCTATAAGAAGGTCACTGGTCACTTTGTACAAGGCTGTTTCTCCCTTTAGATTTATTTCAAAGCCTGAGCTAAAACATTGCTCTGACTCACACTAGATAGCCTCTCCGCTCTCATGTAAAATCTCATTTCATGTTAATATGATGACAACCATTGTAGAACTGAAGCAAAGCTAGATTTTCATTTGGCTGTGACTCGTCCCCGTCGGTCTAAAAGGAAATCTGACAGTAAAACCAAGCGCCTGTCTCGGATAAATTACGATAACCTTTTATGGCTGTATTTTATGGGCAGTCATGGTTTTACATGAGAACGGTTAAAACTGGCACAGTGCTAAGAGGACACTGAGTCAAGCTTTTTCCAGTCCTGGGAAGTAGCTCAAAGTGCTCATCGTCTGTAGACTTTAGGAAAATCAGAGTGATTAAAGTTCTCATCATTGCTCGCTGTGATATTGGCAGGCTGCACAGTGGAAAGACGCACAAGACTCAGCTTTCATGCATGGATTCCCAAATCTATAGAAGAGCAAAGTCGTACCACTCACAGGACATGTTTTCTATGCTCAGGGGTATTGTTTATGAATATATATGCAATACTGATATAGCAAAGAAAAGTCTTTCTTCGCTAGGTTAGCCACCTAGCTTACCTGTTCTTGGTCAACTAGTTTACCTGTGGTTAGCCACCTAGCTTACCTGTGGATAGCACCTATCTTATTTGTTTAGCCTCCTAGCTTACCTGCTGTTAGCCAACTGGCTTGCCCATTTTTAGCCAACTAGTCTACCTATGGTTAGAGATCTATATACTTATTTTTAACCAACTAGTTCACCTGTGGTTAGCCACCTAGCTTACCTGTGATTAGTCACATAGTTTACCTGACATTAGCCACCTACTATTCCTTGAGTTACCTGCAAAGGAGAATGTTGCATTCATTTGGCTTTTTGTGTCATATCAAGAAGAAAAATTGATGACTGTATTGTAACCATCCTGCAAAGTTTGAACCGGTCCAGTGGACTCGTTCCGAGATGAAAGGAAATGCTAAGCTGTTCATTTTGAAAGGCTTTTCCAGCTCCTGACATCAGCTGGAGAGAACCTGTGCACCGATCCCCGCGGAGTCACGAAGCCTCCCGACGAGCCGGCCGAGTGGGAGCCCTCAGCCACGCTCTCGTCCAACGGGAGGTACGGCATATCCGCTCAGATTTTCACCAAGGGGTTTCCCCACCTGGTGTTAAACCTCCAAGAGCAATTTGCATGAAAAGTGAAACATCACCACTCATTGCATAATCAGTCCAGTGAATCCTGCTAATCGTCCAGCAGCTTCACCTCCATAGTTAATGCAACCTTGAGTCTGTAACACTCCACTGATTATAACGTTACATAAAATGGCAGCTGCTGTGAAAGAAGAAAAAAAAAATGTGTGGACCATCTCTATGTCTTATTCTGCGTGGGAGGTTTGAGGAAGCTGACTGTTTCATAAACAATATGCAGCAAGACCAAATGTTAGCTTCTCTCCAGAATGCTCCGAAACATAATGAGACATTACCTCTCCAGTTTCCGGGGAAGTTGATATTTAGTTTGAATTCCAAAGGGAATAATTGGACATGCTATCTGCCTACCACTAATTCCATAATGAAGGTGAAGGCCTGCTCATTAATCAGTGTATAGAGACACAAACATATTCATATGCTTACTGTGAGCTGAAATAATTATTGTGAGCTGAAATAAATTATTGTCACAGTATTTTTATTTTAGAAAAACATGTATGTGGTCAAGCTGGAGAGCCGAGGTTTGGACAGTGAAACACTTCAGAAGGCATTAAAACTGGAAGTTTTGCATCATTCTCACCCCTTTTTGTGAAGAAAAAAAATAAGTGACAGCCCTTAGCAGTGCTATTATTATGAGACTGGTAAACTGTAAGTTTGTGAATGACTTTAGAAGAGTTTTAAGTCACAGATGAGAAAGAGTGTGAGTGAATCCCATCTGATGATGGCAATAGAAAGGGTTCATATGCTACCTACAGATGTAGATACAGGGAGAACATGCAAACTACACACAAAATCAGACCTGGGTATCTTCTCTGTGAAGCTAAAGTGCTCACCACTACTCCATTAAACAGAAACTCCATTGCTTGAAGTCCTTCAAACCTCACTAAAGGACAGATAACATATCCTGATTGCAATGAGCTTGCATTTTTCTTCCTGGTATATGCTTGGGTTTTCTCTGAGTATTTGGTGATTCTAAAATTTCCTGGTGTTTGTGAATTCCAGAGTGTTGTCCATCTCTTTACATTTGTCCTGTGAAGGACTGGCGACCTGTCCATGGCATAATGCCTTCACCCATAGTCAACTGGGAATGACTCCATTAGTTTGTGATGCTCAGTTGGATAAACTGAAATGCGTGGATGCTATCTTATCACTATTAAGAATAGCGATGATGCCTTTTCCCATCTTGGTATTGTTTGCATATAACCACATATGTTCGTATTGATTTAACTTGCAAATTAAAGTCTATGTCTTAAAGCTTGTGAGTGACATTAAGTGTCACTGTAACAGGGATTTCACGGTGACATTAAATATTCCAGAAGATAATCTTAATAACTTTGATCATAGCCGGTGACTTATTCCTCATTACCTCATACACTCACAGAAAAGCCTACTTTATGAGAAGAATCCTTTACAATGTGCATATCTTCACTTATGTCGTACTTAAAGACGGTCGATCAAATGTGGCAAGATTAAAAAAAAGCCTCATCTTGAAATGTCACTTCAATTATGAAACTCTGTCTGTGAATTAAAGGAACGGTCGAGGAGCCTCTTTTCTTCTTGTGTAATCTCCCTGTTAGTTTTCCGGCATGCTTTAAAAACCCTAAAAGGGTCCTTCAGGGTGTACCCGAGCATTCCCATTAAAATATCAGACTGGTTTTAAATTCCACTTTGCTTCACAAAGTGAAACACAATAAATGAATACTTGTCGAATCAAATTGCCATTACAGGTTTTTCACCAAATGCAAGCTATACATATTTGAATATTTTACTTTTTTTACTGAAGCATAACTAATTTAATGCAGGTGGTATATAAAACATTTAATCTTTTTCTCTCATGGACGACACTGCCGAGCATAGTTGCATGTCAGATGAGTGGTGTGTGTTGGGATGAACCTACCAAACTCTCTGGGTACAGATATTGAGTAGACGCAGGTCTGAGCTGAAGTGTAGTTTCTGGGGAAGTTCGGAGACAAAACAGTTCCCTCCGATCCGGTAGAGCGGCTTCCGCACGGAGCTGGAAAGATGCAACATCGTGCCAGTGTGAGACAGGAAGTAGTGCAACTCAAGTAGTGCAACTCAGAGTGAAATATATTGCAGGAAACTAAGTGAATGAATCCATTTGGTTATTTTATCTTGTGCCTCACCTTGGCAACTGGGCAACGCCCTGTTCCATCCAGGTCTGCCGTCATCTCCCATACTGCACGTCAGAGTCGAATAACCCTACAGAAAGCAAATCATCTATGAATATCAAGTCATCCAAGTATCATACATTTACCTAACTCAACTTAAAACTGGAGGAGGTCTTTCTAGATTCCTCTCAATAACAGGGAAGAACTCTGAGGACCAACACAGCTGCCCTTTGACCAGCTAATCACCCACCCATCGTACCAACCATGAAGTCCCCTTCCCTCGTCCCTTTTTCACTCAATTAACCTTCCATTAAACCGTTTGTACCTGCAGAACGTAGCCTGCTTCACAGTAGAAAGTGACAGTAGAGCCCAGCTTATAATCGGATCCCAGCCTGGTTCCATTCAACACCACACCTGGGTCGAAGCAAGACTCCCTCAGCTTGGCTGGAAGGAGAGAACGAGAGAGAGAGAGAGGGAGAGAGAGAGAGAGAGAGAGAGAGAGAGAGAGAGAGAGAGAGAGAGAGAGAGGAAGTGAGTCAGAGTATGAAGCAAAGACAATGCGACAGGCACACATGAATAATAAGACAGATTAATAATAACTGAGTCCTGTGCGATAATCAAATGAGGCAGGCATTGCATTGGCCTTTTCGAACAGTCTGTTTGCCTTAGCTGGCTTTACTAAGACGAAGCAAGAACGATAACTTCATCCCCCGGCTTTCGTATGCTACATGAACCTTGTAAATTATGGCTTTGGCCTCTCTCCCAAAAGATTACCAGCAACCCGCATCAACTTAAGACTTAATTCCTGGCTCCACATGAAAATCACTTCTTTAGGGCGACTGGATCAAACTCACACCACCTGACAGACGATTTCAACAGACGCAAACTCAACAGGGACTTTGTGGCGAGAGCAATCTATTCTAATCAGTCTGTTTCAATTTTGAAATCAGCATGATGCAGGCTGTCATCAGTATGTGAGATTTCAATGCACATGCATGCTTTAATGTGAAAATGTAGTATTTCTGCGGACATTTTTTTCATATATTTTGTCACGAAAACAGAGTTTAACAGGTAAGACAGAAAAGCACCTGAAAATGACTTTCTTAACAGCTGTGAAAAACTTTCCATTTAAGAAATAAATGATTTAAACTTGCTCCAAGAGGATATCCAATCATTATCGATGCGTTTACTGACCACATAGATGCTAACATAACTTCAAATGCAACACATCTATACTTCTTTTCCCCAGTTGAGGAGGAATTCAATCAGCATCCATCATATATAAAAGATGGGACTGTCGGCAGGATATCTTACCTTTGTATTCCAGGTGGAAGCCGGTGTAGGAAACGGAGCCGTCACTGCGGAATGCTAAATGCATCGTATTTGAACTGCTCTCTATTCGCTCGGGGAGCTTGCTGTCCTGGAAGCTCCCAATCAGAGGACTGTTGCTATCCGGCCCGTCATAGATGTACAGGAAGTCATAGTTCGGCTCAATGTTGAAACTGGAGAAAGAAGAAGAAGAACACAAAGAGGGGAAGAAACGAAGATGGGGGGGAAACCAAGAAAGTATCAACAGGAGGCCGTTAGAGTCTGAATAATTATGTTTTGTTGTGTGAGCAGATTTCTGGTGCATTTTCAGCACAGGAATGTTCAAATTGTTGCTTTGAGAAAAACTCCACTTCAATTCCAAAGAGGATGGACATCAGGATGGACTTGGAGGATTGAAGTCTGCACCCGGTTGTCTTTACCCAGAATGAGCAAAATTATCAAAGCCTACTAAATCTTATAATGTTTTTTTATGTTTCTCCATCTGTGGGTGTTGCCATTTGGTAGTTTTATCTTTTCCTTTTCCCCCCCTAATAACACTGCTGTTAATTGCTTTCGAACACTTTCCTTAAAAAAAAAAAAAAAAAAAAAAAAATGGAGAATCACTACAAAAGAGATTAACAAGAAGGTCTCTATCATCTCACACAATGACTATTCCTATCTCCGTTTTTAGCTGAAGAGAGTCTGAAAGGTAGCATCAATATGAGTCATACTTTCGTACAACTCGTCGCCAATAAAACCACCTATTTTCTAAAAGACAACAATGGTGGGTAACGAGTTCTGACTGGATTGACTGCAGTCATATTTTGGTAATGCCGCTGCATTACTGGAAAAACCAGTTACCTTTTTGCTCCCTTAAAATACAGCTGAATCTGACCTTTTCATCGACTGTCATTTCATTTTTGCTATTTCTTTTAAAGTAACAAAAGTTCAAGAAAGAAAACTTTGGATAATTGAGGAGCTTCTCAGTGTTGGGCCTGACTCTCTGATGAGGAGTTACCTGATGAAGGCCAGCGACAGGACGTAGTCGGAGTTGACGGCGATGAGCCAGTCGCAGTCCTTTGAGTGCGGGTAGGGATGGGGGTAGTTAGGAGAGAGTATAAATCCATTGGAGCCGGTTAGGTTTCCGCCGCAAGGAGCTTTGATGAGAACACAAACGAAGGTACATACACATGAGATTTAATAAAGTCTTAAAACACCATGAAATTCAAATATTCTCTGCAGTTTGACCATGGGTGTGATAACCTCATTTTAAATCACCTAAGACAAAATTAATCTTTTCTTTTTTTCCCCTAGAAGAATCTAAATGAAAAGACTTTCATGCAAAAGCAGCAGGGTGCAGATATGTGCGGTGAATAGACATTATCTGTTCTACACAGCTCTCCTGTAAGCCACTCACTGCTGCGTCCTTGGGTTGGATACTGACACCTGAATAGCGCTATAGCCGGGTATGCAGTACATCTAATGTCTGTCCCTGTGGAATATAGGGAAGCTGGACTTCTCACCTATGCAGACGGGCGGACTGGGCTGCCAGTAGTATCTGTTATCCACTTGTATGCAGGTTATTTTGTCGTCCCCCTGGAGCTCGTATCCTGGGTCACACTGAAAGGACACCGAATCTCCCGGCTCGCGGCCATCGCCACTCCGACTGCCATTCATTGGTACACCTGGGTCCCTGCAGGCTGTAGCCACTGAGCCTGGACAGATAGGGGATAGGGACAAAGTGGGAAATGGAGGAGGAAAAGGAGAGCAATTACAAAAAAAAACTGTGTCACACTAGATTTCCGTGGCTATTAGGCTGATGCCTTCAGCCAGTGCCGTATCTAAAAACAGCACAATTCCTACTGTCTGCCCTATCTGTCATAAAATATCTCCTAAAATAAAATAATTTCGGCCTGGATAGGTGATGTGAAAACTATCAAGGAAAATTTGATTCTCCTGCAATTATGTGAAAAATTTAACACCAGATTTTTAGTTAAAAGTAGATCCTCTTGAACTATATAATGTAATCCTAATTAATCTTTTTGCTGATGCACCCTGTTAAACTCGCCGAGGCTTAACGACGGGATACATGTGACATTAAACCTGATTCAGGGAACATTTCTATCACCGCTGGTCTCATTATTTATGAATGTGCGTATTTGTAGGCACCACTTACTGGAGAACTGAATAGCGAATCCGGACTTGCTGATGTAAAAGTCTGTTTCGAACTGAACGGTGACCGTATTCAGAGTGGAGTGGATTCCTTCTGGGAGCAGGGACCCACTGAGCTCTGCTAAAGACATTTCATTCTCAGGAGGTCCGTCCCACACTTTCAGCATGTCGTGGCTGGCTTCAGTGTCAAAGGCCAGAAACTGAAGGCTGTAAGTTCGGAAACAGGAGACTGTCGTCAGCACAAAAAACAAATCTGTCCAAAACATGAAGTGAAAATCTGCTCAATTCTCCTACAACTGCCTGCTTTACATTATTCCCTACACAAAATGACCTGAAAGGAACCAAAAATAATGTATTCATACAAACAAGCTTTATATGAGGATGACATCCCATTTACATCTATTTAACCAATTTTGCATCATTACGGGTGAATCTCTTTTCACATACAAATCAGTTGTCCTTGAGTCTTGCTGTGAAATATTGGCCTTAAAAATGAACATCTGGTCATTATTTTTCTTCCCTAAACACACATAGATTGTTACAACGCCATTGTCTACTTCTTATTTTTGGCATTTTCCCATAGGGGGTTGCCACCGCAGACCATCTTCATCCAATACTCTCTGTTATATCCTTCTTCACGCCATCTCTCCTCATCCAGCTCCACCCTCAGCATCCTTTTCATACAGATAAACAACAAAACCATCTCAACCTGGTATCTCTCTCCCACTGAACTTTCCCATATATGCTGGATGAAAACTGCTTACAAAATATTTAGTCTTACTTTCCTGTTCCTGAATTTGGCATCCCTACTCCTCATAAGTCCTAGACTGTTTTGGATATTTGGAGGATTTGCAAACAAGAAAAGCTTTGCAATTGTCAAACTTCTGCAGTTTAAGAGTCACCAGTGTGTCACACGTTTGCAACATCAGTACTGTCAAAAACACCCTGTAATATTGAATAACTGCTAGAATATGAAAATTACCAATATTTTTCAAAAAGACTGGGTAGAAGCATTCACTTGATGCACATTTTTTGACAATTCAAAACCCGTAACGTCAAAATAAATCCGGGTGCTCCCGTTATACGAAGATGACAAACAAATGACTGAGCAGTAAAAGGACAACACTGAGGTGTAAACTTGATTTATATGTAAAGCCGACTTTACCTCACGATATTTCCTGAGTCCACCTCAATGGTCCAGGTGCAGCGAAGGTTGTTATCATAGGGAAAAGGGTATCCAGGGGAGAGGATCCGCCCTGACGACTCACCCTTAAAACGACCACCGCACTCCGCTACAGGTATCACACACACAGATAAGAGACATTACACAGATTACTATGAACGCGCCGTAAAAATATATCTGCAGTGGAACAACGGTGCAGACACTGCAAATCCATCACCGCGGCCCGACTGTCGGCTAGTTGATGCACACATTATGACAAGCCGGCCATTTATCTGTCTGTGGCACTTGTTTATCAAGACAGTCAGAGGCGCGAGGTGCACCTTGGCGGCCGCGGCGAAGGTGATTAAATGATCACCATGAAGACAAATGGAAGAGGAAAGAGGCTAACTCTCATCCTCTGCGCCTCGCCGTCTCTCTCACAGGCAGAAGATGAAGAGGAGCCGGGAGGAGGAAGAAGAGACAAAGTGCTGATCCAGCAACCCTCCCAAAAGAAATCACACACATTATATAACAGGAAATAATTCCCCCTTCTCTCTTTGTCTCTCTCAGTTATATATTTTCACAATCTTCATTCCCTCACTGCTTTTTTTCCCCCCTCTCCATGTTCGTCCTCCCTTAGGCGCCTCTCTCTTCATCACTGGAATATATTATCTGGGGTAATAGGAGCAATATTAAGAGAGCTGGGATGGGAAAAAAGAAACAAAACGGAGGCAAAACAGAAAGAAAGAAGAGGACCAAAGGGGTAAAGATGGAAACACCACAAGTAATAATAAGGAGAAATGTAATATTAAGACTGGAGGTGAGATGAGGTCAACGGGAGCCACTGCTAAAATATAAAGTCAGAGAGTTTCAGCCACTGGCTTTATGAGTCTTTCATTATTGATAGTGAGAAGGAGACAGACTTATTAAGCTGAATCCGAAATCAGAAAGTTCAGAGGCGACGATGAAGGAAGAAAGGGTCTTAAAACACTTGCTGCTATGTGTGCATTTTATTTCCATCTAGAGACAGAATTAACATTTGTTTAGATTTATTCTTCAAAAAGAGTAAATACAATCAATTAAATATACAAAAGAAAGACTTTTTTAGAGGCTTCATTCATATCAATACAACGATTTATGTGTGAATCTGTGTTACGTGTGAGAGAGAGGATTGCAGGACTGAAATTGCCTCACTGGTGAAAGACCATTATTGACTTGTTGACATCAATATTTGAGACTGTGCTGTTCTAATTTCCCATCAGTGTGAGGCCCTGGAAAATGAATTAGGAAGGCAGCGACGTGACGACGGAATATTTTGAAAAGTGCCAATAATCAAAAGGGAGTTTCTTCACAGTATGTTTTATTGTTTGTCTAAAAAAAAGTCTGTGCTTTGATACGGTAGCTTGTACCAATGCCAGATCGATTACAATTAGTTTATGAAGGTTTTTTTTAAAAAGGATCTGTCACTTAGATCTACATAGATGAAGTGTGACACAAATAGATGATGAAAACAAGCGCCGGGGCGAGAAGGTAATAGAGAGAAAAAAAAAAAGAAAAACATGCAGTGCAACAGGAGAACAAGAGGGCAGCCTGCAGGAACAACAAGGAAATCACCCGCTGCAGTGAAGCAGAGGCATTGACTGGGCAGAGGGAGTCCAGGTGGTGTAATCCTGAATAAATAGGCTTTTCATTGAGACTTTAAAACTACCACAGTGTGTGATATCCTGAGAAAATCAAGAGGGCCATTCCACAGGAAATTGGCCCCCATCTGTTTTCCTTCCAGATTACTGAAAAGGGTCCTGTAAGCAGAGACCTTGCGGGGAAAAAACAAACAAAAAACAAACAAACAAAAAAAACTAACAGTGATTCAGTTTGTACTGTATCACAGAGTGAGACCTTGTGCGGTAATGATTCTTCAAAATGCAGCAACGGCAGTGAAAAACCAAGGCAACACGGAGCGCTCGCTGCTTTCCTGCCCACTTTCTTCCTCTGTCAAGCCCATAATGGATCAGTTACCAAGGCTGAAAGCATCATGTGTCCATTTGTGTGTTGACATATATCTTGTATGCACTGTATATCAATTGCAGGTCTTTCAGAGAAACCTCTCCTCGGGCTACGCAGCGCAGGTTTCCCACGGCGAGCGGGCATACCGATACAGGAGGGCAGAGGGTTGTCCCAGGCTCTTCTTTCACCCGTCATGCACTTCAGCGTGGTGGCGCCGTGCAGCGTGTATCCGGGCTCACATCTGTACGTGATGCTGCTCCCGGAGAAGTGACCTTGGTCGTTGACCTTGAAGCCAAACTGCGGCACGCCCGGATCCTCGCAGTGAGACAGCTCGAAGCCTGGAGAGACAGGAGAAGACAGGGGGGGGGGGATGTATCACTGTGTGCGCTTGTTGAAACACACTGGGGGAGATCTAAGAGCCACAAGAGAAAAGGGAATTAGTTTTATTTAGATAAGCAGCACGTTTTTTTTCCGCTAATACCTGGCACACTCAAGGATTCTGTTTATGGGCGTGCTGATATCACCGATCCTGTTAAGCTCACAACCAGATTTAATAACAAAACTGAAAAAAAGACAGATGAGACATAACGCTATTTGGAGTGATACTGGAGCATGTACACACCTCATCCAATTGAATGTTGTTATATAGTATTTTTTTGACACTATCTAAGCTCAGTTTCCATGGTAATATTACAAATATTATTCACAATTTTGGAGAGTGCGGTATGAATAGGTTTATAAATAGCTTATCCTTATAAGATTATAACCAGGGTTTGATCTACAGCATTACCTGGAAGATGAGGTGAGCCAGGATTTGAGTTCTCTCCTGGCAGAGTGCTGTGGGCGTATGTCTAAATATTGAGAAAAATAGCCATTTGGGAAGGTGTACTTTCACCTGTGAGCTACATAAAAAAAAAAAAAAAAACATCTGTCATCTTTAAGAAATCTGGTGAGAATGGTTGCTCATCTTAAATTATTTAAAGAAAACAAACAGTAATGAAATATTTATTGAGCTGTATGGGATCACAGGTTTTTTATTGAGCTTAACCGGAGGCACACTGAGACAAAGTAGCACCAACGCAAAGATGACACTGCAATGCTCTTTAAGGCTCTTTTTGATTTTGGCAAATTCTGTCTGCAGAAGTATGAGAGGGCAGCAAAAGTGTCACGAAGTGATGCTCCATTCTGCTCACGCGGCACAGAGACAATGCAACTTCAAAGCGCTATGCAAATCGTGCTACGCCGTCCTCCTGCATGACTCCATTTAAACAATTAGGATTTCTAATTCCGGCGACGCATCTGAGAGGGCACCGCCAGGCGTGGGCGTGCTCTGCCGATGAACGGCACGCACCTTTAACACACCTCACCACAGCGAAACCACAGCTCCCTGAGAGCTCCGCTAATCAAACGTGACACGTTTTCTTGTGATTATTTCAGTGGAGGGATTCACAGGATGGTTCTGCGATGGTTTCACAAATGAGAATAATTTAGAGGCAATTTGATTGAATGAGAACGTTACATTTGTTCGGATTAGCAGAGCTGTCACGCGGCCCCTCGTTCCCACTGATGCGATGTGACTCAGGTAGTCTTAGTGTCTTTGTCCTGTTTAAGTTCTGTCTCTCTGACTCATCAGGAGTGAAACCACTGCTAAATCTCTTCACACTCGCTTTGCCGCCGCGTTACCAGACTTCCTGTTGTATTTCACAATAAAATGCTATTGTAAACAGCGCTTGAGACTCATTTACTGCACTGACTGTCATGTGCTGGTGAAGCCTCTGTTTTTCTTATGGTTACACACAGCAGCTGATTCTTCTTCTTTATAACTTTTACAATTCATTCTGATTTCTTAGTGTTTATTTTTAGAAACTCTTTTTCAACAGTTCAATGTTGAAACCACATTGCAGAGGAACTTCCTTGTTTTTTTTTGTTAAGAAATGTCATTTCATTTATTATTGAGCTATTTTTCACATTCTTTATGCACATTTAATATTATGGTTGCTATTTTCTTATGTTTATTCTTTGGAGGAAAAAAACTGAAAACAACATGTTTGTTTTCATGAATATTTTACCCTTATTTTGTATACAGTTATTTCAGATCCCCTGTTGCAGTTGATGGCAACACAATTCATATGTGAAATACAATACACTGTGCAGTGAGCCAAAATAAAACTCTTCTTTGTTTGTGCCACTCATAAGGGCACTGGGACAAAATAAGACGTGACGTACAGGGCAGTAATTGATTTACCCCTCCTAATCTTACCACTGTTGGTATAAAGTAATTTACAGTTAAAGTTGCATCACTGTTTGGGAATGCAATCAGATCATTAGTTGAATCAGTGAAAAAAAAAAAAAAAAAAAAAAAAAAAAAAGGTCAGTTCCTGGCTGGACTGTGTGAGGTCTTTTATTTTTGTAACAGAAACAAAGAATTGCAGCACCATGGAAACTTATGATGCAACTCATCCCTGCCTGAATCTCTCCTCTTTAGCAGAACTATGACTGTTGAGAGCTTCATTTGCAGATCTGGAAACAGCTCCGCCTCATAATCTAAGGAACTGTGACTTAGTAAGTGACAGACAAAGTTTACTTAATACAGGTAAAGCTTGCTCAAAGTTCATCGGCACATTGAATCATCAGCTCATTGGATTATTTAGTCACAGTTTTTGTGAATACTGTAGGTTATTTGATTTTTCTGTCATTGCATATGTCTTACAAAATGAGGAAAAATCCACTCTTTCTTTCCAGTTTAGTCCAAGCTGTCACTTCTCACATGTCCACACCTCAGTGGTGACAAAGCTGAAGAGTAAACATGTATGTATGCATCCCATGTATCTTCTGCATCACACTGCATTCAGGTCTCACCTAAATAGACTGTGCTTTTGGTTTGAATGCACTGTGCAGGCGATCAACCCTAAAATAATAACATGACATTATGTGGAAACAGGAGTATTCAAAGGATGGCTTTGGGTGTGTTATTGCCTGTGTTCACCCTGAAGTGTGTGAATGGAGCGCTGAGACCCCACAAGCACAACATGAAATGTGATTTTAGAAGTAAAAAAAAAAAAAAAAGAGAATAAAGAAGTTAGATAATTTGATGGATTAAGTTATCAAGCATATTAGAATTAGTAAATAAATTACACATAGGGGTATTTAGAAAAGATTACATTCAGGGGTAAATACAGAAATTTCCCAAAGGTTATTATCAATCAGCAATGGGGAGCCGGCTCAGAAAAGCTTCTCCACACAATAACAAAAGCATCTCTGCTGCATTTGAGCCAATTGTAAAGCGCACTGTGCCTTGTAAATTAATTTATTATCATAAACTCCTTCCAGTATTTTACATGTTCTGGTTCACGTTGCACATCATTGATTGTAGACCAAATAAAAATTACATTTGGAAATTTAACTTTGTGAGTACAGACCAAAGCAAGCAACCAAATCATAAAAGCTTGTTTAATTTAAAGTAAATCTACTTCTTGTACTCGTTAAGTGTATAATGTGTACAAGATACACTGGTTTACTATGTTACTGCTGTGATAGGGATTTCTGAAAATGAGCACACGTCCGCGCCACCATGAACTTACTCGAGTACACCAGTTTGAATCCTTCCCCTGTACTTTCCGGATCACTGTAAAACTCCAGCCACAGATGGTTTGAAGTGGAAATGAGCGTCAGGCCCAGCATGGAGGAACCGGTAAAAGCTCCCAGAACGTGGGCCGTGTTGTCTTTACCATCATAAATCTGCAACAACACAATGTACATGAACAAAACACAGGCTGATTGTTTTGAATCATTGTTAATCACTGACTTCAGGCACAACAAACACTGATTGTGCGTGTGTGTGTGTGTGCTTCTGTGTGTGTTTACCTTGAGTATATCGCCCTGGGCGAGATGAAAGGTTCTGGCAGAGATGTTGATGCCTTTCCCAGCTTGCACCTGGTGTCAAAAGCAAACCAGAACGAGCTTTATTGACCGGCCTGGCAGACAACACACACTCACAAAGGTTTTAAGTTGGCTTGTATATTTCATGCAGAGCTTTTACTCTATGAAAATTACCAATGATGCTAAATCTATTCCATTGATCACAAACACATCTGGGACAAATTCAAAGCGCGACGTTTCACCTGGATGCTGTAGATGCACTCGTGGTTGTTGTCGTAGTTCATGGGGTAGTTTGGAGAAAGAAGTATTCCTTCGTTATTGATCACTGAAGAACCGCACTCAGCTGGAGACAAAGACAGAATTAAAACACATATGAAGTAAAGACACATGATCTGATTGCAACACGCTTCACTGTAACCTATATTTAAAAGATTCACTCAATAAACAAACAAAAAATCCAGTTATTCAACACTTTAGTGTTTACTCAGGTTTTCCAGAAGAAATCAGTTCAAGTTTTTTTTTTCTTATTGTGAATACAGTTATAGACAACATAGACTGTCCTTAGAGTAAACATTTGATTACACAAAAGATGTATTTTTCCTATAAGTGGATGAATGCTTCAAATGATCATTCTCTTGCTTGTGAGTGTTTGTGTGCTTGAGAGAAATTTAACAATCCTTTTAACAGTCTGTATTGACAGTCATGTATCAGTGCAGAGGAGAATGAGCAGGTAGTAAAATCCATGAACTAATTTACCTAAAGACACCAGCTCTCCGCACTTCTCGCACATGTCCTGCATCCATGCAATCTGCATCCTGATCCACTCTTTGCCACCCATCCCCCACTCATTTTCTCCCTGTCTGTGTCCGTACCGGTGTAATAGTCATATTAGAGCTGTCATATCATCAATAAATCACCCTGCTACAGTTTCCATTTAGAAAATTACCTCCACCGTCATTCTTGGGCTTCCTTTTTCTCTCTCTCACTCGCGATAGACACTCCTGTATTTTCACCCTCCGAATCACTTCTTTGTGTTCCTTTTCTTCTCCTGCTTTTATCTCTTCTACCTCCCAAAACATGTTAGGAATAATATAATGTTCATAAATAATAAACATAAGTCACCAAAAACTCAAATTAACAGAATTTTAAAAGCTTTGGAAGACATTCTGATCCAGGTGGCTTCATCAGTTCATGGCGTTCTCTGGAGATCTCTCTGGATGTGTCACCCGAGGCTTCACATATTAATGGACGAGGGTTTCTAAGCTGATGGCTGACGGGCTCCAGGCTCCACTGTGTTTTATCAACCTTCGTTGTGGTAGGTGGAACCGCGTGAGGGCACACGGGGTTTAAAGGAGGTCAATAGTGATCGACCATGACCTTTAAAAGCTGAATTGGAAAATCTGCTTGGTTGAAAAGAAAGAACGATGTTAAGGGATGGGCTTACACATTCACATCGATCCTCAGAGATAGAAACCTTAAATACCTGAACCCGCACCGTTTAGATAAGACAAGCATCAGGAAACACAAAGTCATACTGACAACATTACCGACCAGTTTTATGTCTCGTAGGTCAAAAATCCAAATTTTGCCACTCAGAAGAATTCTTGTTCCTCTATACTCTTTTCTTGTTCATTGTACCACATCTTGCAGCAATGCAACACAAAACCCAGGTGCTAAATATAGCAGATGGGACTCTGCTGCACGCCCATCTCTTTGCATTATCATGTTTGTCACGTCGATGATAGAAAAGTAAATGTACGTCGACACACACTGGAAAAACAGATGAAAATGCAACAGTAATTTGTTCTCACAAGTAATGTAAAATTATAAATTGCACCCTTAAGAGCATTTTTTTCCCCTCTTCAGATAAGTAGTTGGCCTGAATTGATTTGGCCTTCTGCCACATCTTACGTGCAAAGCAACACATCTTGTGAGGGGTGTAGCGACGTCGCCTGTTTGCGGTGTGCTTTTATCATCACACCTTATTGATTCTCCATATGCGGCCAAATCAAATCCCATTTGTGCACGTCTTGCTGACAGGGACCCGAAGGTTGCGTGTGCATGTATCGCTGGACACGGATAAACTTGTGTTTAGCATTAGCCTTATTCTATCTAGCGAGGGCCAGAGGGCGGCCGTTCTCCGGGGGCCTCGTAAAGCATGCAGAGTAATCAAGGACAATTTAGATTCACACGAACACACAGAAATGGAATCGAGAGAGAGGGAAAATAACACGTTTCGGCCTTAATTATCAAACCACTTTAACAGCCATCGTTGGAACAGGAAAGTTACTTCATTGTGTGTGAAAATACACACTTTCAAAAATGACATTATGAAATAGCAACAGTAAACCACGGCGGGTTTAACAGGTATGACGATCACAGGCCTGTGAACTGTATACGGATCCACCCACCTACAAATAAGAACGCAAACGTTTCACAACAGTCACACACAATAATAAAGCATGTGAGGATAAATATGAAGCCCAGGGTGAAAATTTAACTGTAGGTAAGACATTTAGGCTGTAACAGCATGGCTTCTGCTCTCAATGTGTTGGCAGCCCACTGCTACTTGAATTCTAATGGATATTTATTTGATGCTCTTAGTCTGGTCTGCTGGTGAAGTGGCTTTAAAGAAAGTGAGCGGGAGAACTCTGTGGGGGTGTGTGTTGACCGTCAGTAGGAGTCCCTGTCCCCGCCGATCTCACCTTGTAAATGTGAGACATGTGCATACTGTGAATTGAATCCTTTTATCACTAAACCCTATCCTGTCTGATTTTCTGTCTACTTCAGTGAATTTATCACAGTTTGGAGAAGACAGTCAGCTCCTTGACATATCTGAGTCCCGACAGTCTTTTTCATATAGTTCACTTATAATACAGGATATTTATGTTTGCCTTCCAGGCATTATTTTCTTTATTGTCTCATTCTTGAGCTGTCATCACATCATCCCCTTAGTTTATTCACTAAGTGCTGAAAAAGTAAAATAACCTCTGAGAACACAAAAAAATCCTGAACTGTTCGAGTGCTATAGAAAAGGCAGTCATATTTCTCATCATGTCCAAACCTAATTATACGAGGTGATGGAGAAATGTGATCAGCACAGCCGAATTTTACTGTTCATCCAGCTGTCAGTGGACAGATATGTTTAAAATTTATAATCAAAAATCGAGCTGGACTCATGGAAAGGCTGCACATTTTCACAGTCAATGTTTAATATTTAATCTGGAAATGTTGTAATGTCAGGGTAGTAGCACATAATTTAGCCAAGCAGCTTTAAAATGAGCTTGGTGTTCTTCAAATTAGATGCAATTTCTTAGCTGACAGAGGAGCATGGCTTTGTTTTGCTTTGAGCAACTGTCTCGATACTTCCTAACACAGAAAATGCTGCAAAAAGCTCCTTTGTAAATCTTTCATGGAGCTTAATGACTCAGACAAATCCAGCCGTTTCTGCAGGTAACAAACCTCTGACATATTAAAGCCATCAAAATATTCTGAAATACATGTTCACATACCAACACATCTGGGCAAAGGCGCGCTCCACATTCTGCGCCCTCCTCCCAAACAGACCAACTCCGGCGCCCCCTCGAGACGGTATCCCATATTGCAGGAAAAAGACAGCGTGTCTCCAACGCCGAAGCTGTAGCCGTTCCTCCTTCCAAAGCGAGGCATGCCGGGGTCCTCACATGGCTCCAGTGTATACTCTGCAATAGAAAACAAAAGCATGAGATCTATGGGATGGTGCATATTTGCTTAAAACACTGGCTTTATTTAAAGTATCGCTTGAGCACAGTTACTGACAAATTCTGTTTTCATACAATGTCTATTTTATGAACATTCATTGAATATTTGTTGAAGCGTAGCGTGACTCCTTGTTGGCAAAATAATACCTCCTGATATGAAAACCCTGGAAAACACACTTGATTAAAACATGCCATATGCATGGTGGCATATGCGGATGTGTGAATAAATAGTTCACAGGTTGTAAACTCGGGTTGGGCGCCATCTGTCCTGATGTGAACTTGCGGGGTTTGCGTTGCGCCGGGTGCAGCAGGAGATTCGTCTCCAGCAGCCCGAGACTGATGGCGCAGTGTGTATTTGGGAGCGTGCTGCAGGATGATACAGCATGTCAAGCATGTTGAGATTGGCAACTCAAATCTCCGGCGACACCTCCCATGTGTTACATTCTAAGTATCAGCTCGTGCCATCTGGGAGGCAGTAAAACGTCTCTCAGTGTAGCCTCAGATTAAAGAGCTCCTTTGTTCAATGAGTCCATGAGAGAGCACTGGAAGGGTAGTGAGGAGGAGGAGATTCATCCTCTTTATGAGGTGCGGATACAGTATAACTCTGAACTTTATCCTAAATTCAGTCTTTACTTCTTTTCAAAGGCACAATAAATGATGAGTGACGTTAGCAATAATGCTGTATTGATCCGAATACGAGATGAGTCCAGATTATAAAATGACCCCCGTTTTAAAAAGCTCCTATTTGGGAAAAGATACACTCCAGCTATCCTTGCCCTCATGCTCTAGTTTCAGCTGCCGCCATCCATATCATTTAACATGCAACACTTTCAAACCTGCAGATGGTGTTTTTATAATGATGTCCAGCACCTCCAGCTCACTTCTCATCCTCTAAATCACTATTGATCACCTGCACCTGATGTTTTTACTGGTTCAGTCGCATATCCCAACTCTCTTGTGCTGTTGATAGGCAGAACCCCCTATATTTCATATCATATCGTATATTTGGATCACATACATCCATATTGCGTTCTCTCGATTAGTTACATTCAACACACAATGCTAAGCATCTGATGTGGGAGATTGATGTTGACTTGCGGGCACAAAAGGCGACGCAGGCTCAAGGTTCTCCCACGAACAATCAATGCATATTGTCCTCGTACGGCACAAAACGCTAAGATGGATTTGAGTCATCTTCTTTTGAGACTGAGCAACTCTCAAACACGGCAAGGACATTTCCATGACAAACACGAGCAAGGATCGGTACAGCGGCTGCAATTTGTAAGAATAGTCAGAATAGAACCAGCAAGGCTACGAGAAATCCATTTCCATTTCCCCCTTTATTCATCCTGCATTGTTTACTGGTTGATTGCATTCAGATTAATGTTGTGTAACCTCTCGGCTGCTGTTCAGTTTTATATCTGAAAGCAGTCCGTAAGATTTTATGGGTCGTCTTCAAAACCCAGGAAGAAATAACAGTTTAGAGGGAGACTAAGAGATAAAACCTTCACTTTACACAACAACAGTTATTTTTGTACTTGTGGCTCAAAAGGACACTTAAAAAAAAAGAAAGTTAGGAACTGAAAAGGACACCACAGACTCCTGGACTGGCTCATTAAATCTAGTGGTGTGCATGCTTGTTTAAGGAAGCCTCTTCATCCATTTATCAAAAAACAAACCTTAACCTTTCTCTGCCCCGCGGCGGTACAGCAGGCCGATTAAAAAATAAAAAAAAGGAATAAAAACACTATAATAAGCCAATTTTCTTTCAAAAAGTGGCATCCAAGAAGAATTTAGATACACAGTAAGAGTAAGTAGTCAGAGTCGGTCAGTGTGTGGTGTATATGATTGGAGACTTGCTTTTGAAATACATTCTACTTTTTTCCTGGGTCGGACAGCAGTAAACAAATCAGCAGAAAAGATTTTCAGTTTATTTACAATCGTTCAGACATCTTTTTAACACCTATGCCTTGCTGAAAGCATCCACAACCTTTCTAGTGAACACTCCAGAGAGAGCTTTACCTCCTGGCGCGACGGCAACACACACTTTGATAGCAAAGAGAGGAGCAGAGCCTAAATGTCAAAGCCTTAAATGAAACAAGCTACACCTGTCACTCCCTAAGCAGGCTCTATTGATTTACACCTAAACTAGAACTTCTGGTGGATTTGAAGACTGTGGAGTTTTATTTATGTACACAATGTGACCCTTTAAAAAACTAAATCAAGGACAAAAATATATATATATATATATTGGTGCTGTGGTCATGTTCTATATCTGTTTGACCACTTTACAGTCCCAGCAGGTCACAGACCCTCATACATTAGTGAGTTATTTCAGGTTTAAATCAGAGGAAAGTAATTGTGGTCAGACAGGTCGGAGAATTTGCTGTTTGTACCCGACGACACACTTAAATGTAAAGAACACGGCGCTCTCGTGTCTCGTGGCTGTGGCCTGTCAGACGTTAAGGCCGCCAAAATCTACGACTATTACTGAGTAGGTCTCTGTGTTAAGGTGCAACATAAATGAACTTTACAACTCGAAATAAAGCCACGACTTATAATTTACCGCGTTCATTTCCCGAGACGGTAATCGTCTGCTGCTCTGTGTTGCTCCGCTCTTGTTTCTTCAACGGGAAGCTGTTATTTCCCAGTCCTCATTTCCATAAGTTTCTCAGCTGCCCTACTTTACTCTTGAAATAATTTCAACTTCAATCATCATTCCGTATTACTTCTGCGTTCAGTCTTATTATAACATGTGCCATGTTTTGTCAATATGCGAATTAAGAGGAACCTCAGCCCGGTGAGCGGAGCGTAAATGAGACCTGCTGAAGTGGAACAGCGCCTCGCGAGTGTGACCGCAGTCGAGCAAATTACCGGAGAAAGTTATGTTGAAGCCCTCGTATGAGATGGAAAAGTCAGAGATGAATCGTAGCTGGGCTTTAAAGTTGCCATAGAGACCGGCGTTGATGTTGCTAGGCAACTCGTTGCCGGTCAGCCGAGCCAGCGGTTGCAGGAAACTCCCGTTCTCAGTCACCAAGAGGTAGTCGTGTTGGTCCTCCAGATGGAAAGAGTTGAACTGAAACTGGACTCCTGTTAGGAAGCAAGAAAGAAGTGGAGAATTAATGAGACAACTGATGCACCTGTTCACGTTGTTTTGCCAGTTTCTGACAGCAGATGGCAAATTTTAAACTCAAAGCATTAAGTACGTACATTTATAGACTTGAACTTCACAATCTTTCTTTCTGATCTACTATGATCTTCTGTGAAACGTGCAAACTCGCCTGCTCACAGAAATAGAACGCAATTTGGATATGCATGCGTTTTGACCATCAGGCACAAACTGGATAATTCAAATGAGGGTTTTGAGGCATTCGTTTCAGTTTACATGAAAACAGCCTGGAACTGTATTGTTTCTATGTTTGTTTTCTTGAGTTCACTATGGAGAACGCACGGACGTGTTGGTGGAGGGATAGTTGTCAAATAATCATTACTTTACCATTATAGCAAAAAACAACAGAAGGAAAACAAAATATAAAACACAAATGATCTGAAATTAAGTATCATCATTAAAATTAACTCTACAAATAAACGTTGTGGGGGGCCGTTTGCTGAAATGTCTCGCACCACATTAACAGCAGACTTACAGCTTCTTTTCCAACATGTTAAAACAAAACAGATGCAATCATAAATAATGCAGATGTTTCCAGATAATAATAAATCACATTGCATGTCACATTAATCAATTAGCATAAACTGATCTCAATATTTTGAGTGACGTGGACCTCGATGCTCGATGTTCCATATTTATGGGGGAAAATTGCTGAATGGGTATTGTGTTACTTCACACGGCAGTAGATCAGCATGTGTGTGTACAAAATCACATCTGCAGCCAGTTTTATGGACGCTAACTTTAAGTTGATTCTGACTCTTTTCTCATGGACATGGAACAGATTCCAGCTTAAAATGGAGAGACATAGAGAGAACACGCAAACTGCAGTCACTGATTAATACTAATGTTCAGGATGACTGGGTGTGTTCCTGATGTGAGTGCTAACTGCTACACCCCATTGCAGTCCCAGTCTGGCAACTTAAAATTCGACTGAGTGTGTTGAAAACCTCGAAAGCCAAAAAACTCCATGTAAAGCAAGTGTAGCACAGCGGTCTGCGCTGCACTCGGCTCGCTGTGTCACTTGCTGCTGTCTCTCACTCCGTCTCTCTCTATTAGGGAGTGTGGATCTGCGAGTGTCTCTTGCCTTTCCCGTGGCTGACTTCAACGGTCCAGGTACAGTTGAGAGATGAAGGGTAGCTGTCTGGATAGCCGGGACTAAGGATGGTTCCCCAGGGACCTCTAACATCCCCGCCACACAGAGCTGAATAGATTGAGAGAGACGGGGTGGGGGGGAGAGAGAGGCAGAGGGAGGAAGATGAGCAGAGACAGGGGACGGAGAGGAGAGAGGAGGTTCACATCAGATTGTTGATAGCTAAAACTGATAATGCTTCCCTGTGGGCCTTTAATACCGCCTCAATAGTACATACACACACACACACACATTTGCTTGCAAGAGGCGGGGGGTAGACAGTTGTGGGTAGAGAGCTCTGCATGCACTGACAGCTAAAAAAAATGTGCTGCTTCTCACATTAGGAAGTGGAAAAACATTGTTGCATCAGTGTGCTCTCCCTCACAACTTCACTTGAAATCTTTGAGCCAGATATTTCTGATTTATTCCTCCCACTGGAGGACAGACATAAAATAATGACATAAATAATTTAACACCTGCTACACACTGCACTGGAAACATAAATAATGCATTATTTGTTGGCGATATCATTTAGTGTCCTTGAAACAACACCTGATGAGGATTAGTCTCATTCCTTCGGCAGGTCCGTGAGAGTATCGAGAGAATTTACTTGTAACTTTGCTGAAACATTCAAAACGCGCCGAGTTTGTGATCGCTTTGAGAACCACTCCGATGCCAGTGAGCAGAGTCTCCGGATGGTGCTCGACTGACACCAATAATCAGTGACACACTCCGGATGAACGGGGCTGAAGGAAGCTTTCGATGGACCTCTAAAACCGCATCGACCAGGTGCATCAATTTTTATGCACTAATGATAAAAAGCACTTGTCAACCGAACAAAACGTTCACTGCAGTTTTACTGGATATTCCCACAGCTAATTCAATATCTTCCACACTGCGGAGCTTCATAATCATATTTCAGTGCCTCTTTGCAAACACACATTTATTTTATTTAGTGTTCAAGCTTTGGAAAAAGTTTGCTATGAATATCTTATTTTTCAGTCTTAATAACAATCATATTGTCTGCAATAAAGCAGATTTAAATTGTACTAAAAAAAATACAACATAAGCTGTGGGTCTGGGAAATGTGTGTGAAAGGCAAAGTTTGAGAGATAGTGAGGGTGATTAAAATTCAAAGTTTGTGGTTATATAACAAGTGACCATCTGGACAATAAGTGCATTTTCTTTTACTGTGGAGTGTGGGAGACTTAAAAGCTACTTTCAATTTGTAGCTTTGGGATATGAAGTGTTTTAGCTCTTGTGCTGACAGAACAAATAAACATGAAATAAAAATTTGGAGAAAAAAAACCCAACAACAACAACAAAAAAAACAAGGTCAGAAAATTATTCAGGACAGTTTTCCCTATAATTGCTGTGCAACAGCTGCATTGTGCGCAAAGCTGTAAGATATCTTTCATCTGAGATTTTCCTTTATGCTGTTAAGTCTGATTCCTAAGTTGTTCAGTGCAAAGCAAGACAAATGTTTTGCAGAGACTACTTAAAACATTTCCAGCCTCTCAGTGTGGCCTCGGGATGACCCTGAAAGTTCTGCACGTGGTTCTGCTGCCAACATTGTTATGCAGGGGGAGACCTGCACTTGCACTTAGATCGGGTCCTCTGAAAAAGCTGGGAGAAATCTGTTGCTCATTCTATGCATATTAATGCATGCATATGTTGCAGCCGGCTTCATTTCTGCTTGCTCCACTCGGTTCACCCTACAGTGGGCTGGCCGGCCTGTCATTTCCTCTTACAATAAACTTATAAAATGCCATAACATTACCTCAGAAGTGCAGCCGCGGCAGAGCGGCAGGGAGAAGGTCAAACCTGAAAGTTCTGCTGCAGTAGCCGGACATTTTATCATGTACTGACCGTGTGTGAGCAGGAATCCACCAAGTCCGACAACTACACCCTTTATCAGATCCGTGCAGACCCCTTGTTTGTTTCTACCACCACCACGAGTAAGTCAGGGAATCGCAAATGTGTCCGAACCACAGCAGGGCATCAACGCCTTCACAGTGGCCCAGTGTGGTTTTAACATCAGTGAAGCCAAAAACAGAAGGACTGAGGAGGGGTTAGAATAGTGCGATTAATTATTTATACTTTTTCTGCTGGGAAGCTCTTTATTTTTGAATGCTGAGCGATGTGAGAAATGTGAAACACTGCATTACATCTCTGTCTGTGCCAGCCTGTTTCTCTCTCTCTCTCTCTCTCTCTCCTTATCGTACTATCTGTCTTTTAGATCAACCTCCATCTACTCGCAGCCCTTTCTGTCCAATCGCTCCTTCATTTCCAGCATACCAAACAGAGTTGAGCTGGGAGGCTCCTCTTCAACTCAGAGGTCTGTAAAATATACATACAGAAAACTGTGAAGAAGTTAAATAATATAAAGAAGTATAGACTTAAATAAATCAGTAGATGCCATTTCATTGTCGTTTGTAAGAAATATCAAAGCTGCATAAACTTTGACTGACATTAATTCTTTAACCATAAAAAAACACACATGGTTAGAAGTGTGCAGAGTTAAAGCTCATCCCTCAGACTGTAAGCCATGAGCAAAATCTGCTCTCACCGCCGCGTCTGCTGCCTTTGGTGATGTTCTACTTGAATTTATGTGCACAAGTTGTCAATCACCGGGGCATTTCATCTCTTAGCAGCCACGACGGCAAATAGTATATTTGTATGAGCACATATTGTGTAAACACAGTCTACTGGCATTCAGCCTGCAAATTCCAGGCAGCTTGATGTTTATACGCTCAAACTGCCTCCTTGGAGGGATCCGCTGCCCGTCCCAGGAACTGTGCAATTCAAATGTGCTCCACGAGCAGATGAGCCAACAAGCCGCCACCAGAGCGATGCAGCAGTGCAGCATCTCTGTTTTCCTCCCTCCTCTCCAGCTCCACCCTGACTGGAGTGAGAGAGCGAAAGAGACAGAGATGCCCCCCCCCCCCCCGCCCCCCCCGTCCCCCACCCTCCCCGTCCCCCGCCCCCACCCCTTGATTTGAAAGAGAAAAGAAAGGACGTGACAAGCAACACAGGCTCTCGCCAACCTTAGCTCCAACCTTCCTGCGTTGAGGGTTCACACAGGAGAGCAGGTGACAGGAGGCACATGAGTGCAGCACACACACACACACACACACACACACACACACACACACACACACACACACACATATCGGCAAACACACCTACGTATGCTATGCACACGCCCGCACACACTAATGCACTCACACAGACCGACATAACTTGCCCACAGATCTTTAATCTTTTCCTGAAATCATCACCTGTCGGCAGCCTCTGCTGCAGACTGTCTGTATGTGCATGTGTGTGTGTGTGTGTGTGTGTGTGTGTGTGCACGCGTGCATGTGTGTGTGCATGTGTCCGTCTGCGAACCGATGAGTTTGTTGCAGAACATGTGACTCTGCTTCTGAGATGGCTATACTTCTGATCCTTTTCACACACCCCCGCCTCCTTTTGCGTGTTGTAACAGATAAGACACACAATCTCCTTCTATCTCGAAAAATGGAAAGTCTTTAGAGCAGCAATGATTTCTGTGGGCTCACCGATAATTTTTCAAAAGTGGATATTTCCAAAAGACCCCTGTGTTCGGGAGCATTTTGGTGTACATCATTACACAGTAAAGATGACCTTGAAAGATTCTGTGGTGTTTCTATTTAGTAAATTCACTTTCCTGGACTTGGAAATAATGGAACGTTATGAATGCATCTAGCAGTGAATTGCTTTCCACTGATATTACTTTTATATTTTAGCAAACTTCAACCCATATAAAATAAATGTCAATTTGAACTTTTCAGAGTATACAATGAGGTATCACAACCCAGACTGTTAATGGATTCTCAGATTAGTTCAAAAGGGTCATGCTGAGCAAAATTACACATAAATCATATCTTAAAAGTCTTCAAATCTATCTTTTTTACAGAGTTTCTGAGCACCACTGCTCAACTAAATGATGTATTATATGTGAAGAGTATAGCATAATGCATACAATTTACTGCACTGAGTTTAATGTGTACAATCTTTTCACTCAAGCATGGTTAAACATCGTTTCTTTATAATGTTTTTAAGTTAAACAAATGAATCAAGTGAACTGACTAGAATAAAATGATGCTTTTCCAGATCACGAAGCAGCAACACGGATCAAGCTGGTCATGTTTCACATGAAGAAACAAAGAAATGCAGAAAATATATATATGTGCACAAGGATTAAAATAGGCCACCTCTGCAATAGAAGTTACAGCAGATCTACAATAAACTCAAGTATTATGATGCACAACTGAAAAAAAGAAAAACTGGCACCAGTTAACCAACACTGCTTGCATTGTACTGTAATGATGACTGATTTAAGCTCATTTTGGGAATGATCGATGCTTTTGTCTCCTGCGTCAGGAGCTCTTGAAACACTTACCATCGCATGTAGGTAACGGGTGGCTCCACCAGTGGTTCTTCTCACACACCAGAGGCTCCTCGTGGCTGAGCCTGTAGCCCGAGTCACAACCAAATGACACCGTGGACCCGATGGAGAAGTCCTGCCCGTACCGGATGCCGTTAACAGGGATGCCAGGGTCCAGACACGAGTAGCTGTCAACAGTAACACCTAAATAGGGGAAAAAAAAAAAAAAAAAAAGAGTATCACTTCACACTGATCTGCCTGAACTCCACAGAATAAATCAAACAAATCAAATACTGCCCCTTGTGATGTCTGCTGCCCCTCTTCAGTAAATATTACACACATGCACGTCTCAGTTTATAATACACATCTGCTGCAACTGTGAATATTACATCTGCAAAAACACAATACTGTGCAAAAGGAAATGGTGTGATGTAATGTAACTCATCCATCATGCAATACCCGAAGCAAGGCGCCTGATTGGCTCCAGATTTACTCTTCAGCAGAGGAAAATGACCTCAAACATACAGCCAGTGTTCATTAGGAACAACATGGTTCCTGGAAGAGATGGTGTGGCGACTGCAGATCACTGATCTTAACAGATCAGATCAACATACCACCACCACGTGCACGCCATACATGACTATAACTTACTTTCATAGAGTATTTTGAAGCCAGCGTTTGAGCGGCTGTTGTCGGTGGTGAACAGCAGGTAGAGGAAGTTGCTGCTGCTGAACAGGAACTGAGGCACCTGCGTGCCGTTAAAGGAGCCGACCAGCGGGGAGAGCAGGTTGGGTCCATCGTGGATCTCCAGGAAATCATAACCCAGCTCCGTCTGGAACCTGAACGCATCAAAACGAGGTCAGAGCGTCACGCTTCTATGATCACCACTTCAAAACTGAAAATCACCAGGTTCAGGTGTGAAATGCCTTTTTGATCAACAGTGAGATAAATCATTTAAAAAAAAATGAGTGATTAAAGTAGAGTTATTGGTGGGTCATACTATGCAACTTCCTGTGTCTGTTTCAAATGATTTGCAGATACGAAAACATGTTTTGTTTGTTCCTTGTTGGAAAATGTAGCTAAATTTGATTTCAATTGATCAGGACCAGTAAAAAAAATGTAGTGTGGTTTCAGCCTCAAGAATTTCCTTCTGAGATTAATAAAGTGTTTCTCTTCTATGGCACTCTATTCTATGAACTCATACGTTTTCTCAAAACATCCTTTTTAGTAATTGCTCTGGAATTGATGATATTTCACTGCTGCTATACTGATATGTTCAGTCCATGTGTGTTTTTTCCTCTTATCTTTAAAGCAGAACAAAGAATCAGTCCTTTCTCTTATCATGCAGCTGCTCTTGCTCCACAGGCTGCATCTCTAACACAAGTGGTCTAATCTGTGTCACTGATTATTCAGCAATAGTTATCAATCACTTGCGAAACAGGCCTAAAGCAATATTGTTACGTTTTTCCCTCCAGTCGAAGCTCATACCATAAATATTACCTCATTCTCATTAATTTCATGTTATAGCCCAGATAATTACAGTAAATTACAGAGATAATGATCATATTATTGCTCTTTCACCATAAACTTTAGCTCCAGTAAATCTTTACTTGTCGTCTATAATTGATTGTGATTTTGATGAAGATTCACGTTTCTACCTATTTAATGTGCCGATAGTTTTTTTTTTTTTTTTTCTTTTTTATGATGCACAGTATCGCGGTATTATGCCACCCACCTGTCAAAAGTGACTTTGATGGAGCGTCCGGGTTCCGACTCGATCACCCACTCGCAGCTGAGGGAGTCTTTGTAGTAACCAGGCCAGCCGGGAGACAGAATGACTCCACTCGGAGCAGAGTAGTGGCCTCCACATGGAGCTGGGGGGGGGGGAGAACGTGGGGAGTTCAGAGGACACTCTAGTCTGAGACGGAGCGAGCTCTAAGTCCGAGCTGATGTGTGATGAATGACAAGCGGCTGCAGGCAGGATATTCAAATGTAGCGAGCGCTGGTGAATCAGTCCTGCCAGCAGCTGAAATGCAGGTAACTTCAAATACATCTTTTATTCAGTCCGTCTGCTTTCAAGTTGGTTTGTAGCAAAAGCTGATGTGACTTCAGAATTCAACAATAAAATTCTAAAAAGTTGCCTTCGCATCGAGTAAGTGGCCTCCGTGTTGGAGGATTTACCACAAAGTTTGTACTTTATAGGTATTTTTCTCTTTAAGTAAACTTTAATACATTTTGCACTTTAAGTTTAAATTCACCGCCTGTATGCAAAATGCCATCTGCTGCCTATTTACATATTGAATTTTAATCATTTCAATTTATTTGGAATACATGAATTCACATTTCATACAATAATCTCGACCAATTCCTAACAATGCAGCTTTTATAAGTTTCATTTGTGCTGCATTAAATCACAGATGTTGATATGTTAGGGCATAATGTACAGTCAAGTCAGGTTCTAGTAATAAAACAGCGATAAGCCAACAATTTCTATCTGAGAAACCGCGCCCATCGGCAGCAGTTCACTGTCTCTTCATCCTCTAGTCGCTACAGCTGTTTGCTCAGGCGGTGCTGGGCAGCGAGGATACACTGGGTTCACAAAGCGTTTCGGCTCAGCGTGAAAGTAAACAGAAAAGTTTAATGCCGTAAAGCCCAAGTTGTATCACAACACTCAGGAGAACCGAGGGAACAAGACTGAGGATTTACGAGCTGCGAATAAAAAAAAAAACACAGGGAGTGAAATGTCACAGTAATGTCACTGCTTTTAGCACTAACAAGTTGTGACTGGCTGCGATCATTAACACATACCGTTCAAATCTGTTGTTGCTCATTGATTTTCCTGGATGTGAAAGCTGTTGTGAAGCTGCAGAGCTGCTGTCTCTGTTGTTATATCACTAAATTCCTGTTTAGAACTGAAGGAGAGTCTGAAAAGCTGAACTGACCCAGTTCTACTAAGATCAAGATAAAAGATTAGTATTAGTATAATTAGTATTAGTATTAATATAACATTAACTTCAGGTTGTATCTACAGATACATTAAAAAATATCACATGCACAATTTTAAGTCACTGCTTTTGCAATTATCTAATCAATTCTGTTAACTGTTAACATGTAAAACACACAGCATTTTCCTCCAGAATGGCTACAAAATACAACTTACGTATAGGCACATTGATAGGACATCATTCGGACACGTATCAAAGAATACAATAATGATTTTTTTTGTTTTCAATAAGTGTTTTGTAGCTATACAATCATCATAAGAATGTTTTGCTCGACAGAGGCATTGTTAAGGATGTCAGTTCAGCTGCAGATTTATGTCCAGGACATCAGTGCTCTGCGCCATAATTAAATATTTAATTGCACTCCACAGAAAAACATTAAATATTCTGTAAAATGACAATGTAAATGCCATCAGCTTTTCCTCTTAAAATAGACCATAAATATTCAATGTCTTGTTATTTCAACGTGGCATCAGCCAAGACTAATTTGACTCCTTCAAGTGTGTTTAAAGTTTTACCAAGAAGTCAGTTTGATCCGATCTGTACCTGCTGAACACAAAGTGCGTTTTCCATCCAAGCGGTTGCAGACGACCACTGGGCGCAAAGGATTCCTCAGACATTAAATGAACGGCGCACGGAGCATAAATGGAGCATAATTAAACATGGACCTTCTATATATTACCAAATGTTCTATTAACAATAGCCGCGGTTGACATATCTTAATTTAATTATCTACAGCTGGAGAGGGAGTTAAATCCATTGAGAGCTTCTGGTAATGTCTTTTTTTTTTTTTCTTTTTGTAGCCTGACACTCCTTGGTTATATTCCTGTTTCACTGTACTTTTGACACCATTTGTTGAGTCCGCTGTAGAAAGCTTTAGTTGTTTTATATGTGCTCTGGCTGTACAGAGATGATTCATGGTGTGCCGGGGTTCAAAATACTTGCAAGCTAAATAAGTGGAGTCAAAGTGGGATGGTGAAAGGATAAATAGCGACTCTTTCTATGACATTTAAAGAACGTTATCGTGGGATTAGAGCCAATTACAGCTAACGCACTAGTATATAGTATGTGCTATTAACTTCATATTAGGTTAAAGGTCATTTCCGTAGCTCTCTTCCCACTCGGAGCTCACGCGACGGGGCAACAATATCCTCAAATACGACTCCGCCATGTCTTGGTAAGCTGGCGGCTGCACCTGTGGCAGCAGCATAATAACAGTTATTTCCCTGGGTGTGTAGGTTAACTGGCCACCTCCATCCCCTTCCGTTGCGCTGAGAGGAGATAATTTCTCTCTCCCGGGTCTTTACTCCGCAGTAATGATGACACCTTGGATGACATATTGTTCCCTGGTTAATAGTTTAGGCAGCCATGTAGTCAATATTTACCTTCGCATTTGGGGATGGGCCCGCTCCACATGACTTTCCCTCTTTCTAACTGACACGAGATGGTCTCAGTTCCCTGGGTTTTGATGAAACCGTCCTCGCAAACCACTGAGATGGAGCTGCCAAGCTGGAAGCTGTCGCCGAAGCGCCGGGCGTTGATGGGAATCCCCGGATCCGGGCACTCATTATGGCCAAATGCTGCGGTGAAAATATGACAAAAACACAGGAAGATATTGTGGATGTGAAGAGAGCAAGACAGATAGAAATCCTAAAAAAGAAATGTATATTTTCAACATTATGCTTATCACTTTTATCCTAAATACTAGAAAATGCCCCCATTCATCTATTTCTGCAACTTAGCATCTTGAAAAGTTCGACCTGTGCCAAAAGCACGTCTATAAAAGTCTCCTGCAATCTCTCTGATCTATAAAGCTGTCCTGTCTTGACAAATATTTGCTCCCCTGATCATTTCTCAAAGTGTGCGATGAGTAAAGTACAAACATAAAATCTACATGTCTCCATTAACGAAATGTGATGTAGTTAACTGCAAGATTTATAAGTGACATTTGTAGGGTGTTATGATTTCCCTGATGCAGGAAACACAGAGTCAAAGCATGGAAATGGTTTTCACTCATAAATGAGGAAATAGTGTTGATGTTGAGATTAGATCCTATTTTTTTGTGAATGATAAGAGAATTTTTAACAAGAAGAAACCTGACATCCAAATAAAAAGCCTCAGAGGCAAATTGTAGATGTGTTTGGAGTGAAAATTGTTAGGTAAAAAAAATTCACAGATCAAAAATGTTTGCAATTTGAAAAAAAAAAAAAAAAAAAGAAAGGAAGGAAAGTTCACAGCTCCCCAAAGCTGAGCTGAAATCACAGGAAGGAAACTTGTGGACACAGCACTCTGGTAAATATGTTTACTGTCAGACCCAGTCAGATTAAAGGATCAGAATCAATTTCCATCTCTGTCGTCAGGTATAGAGACGCATTTCGCCTAAATTAGTTCAAAGACTGCCGGCAGGGGCCAAAGATCCTAACGTACTGTACACATACCCCGCTGTCTGGCAAGCTCCTCATCCATGCATTGATGTTTAACCTGGATTTTGATCAGTGACAAAAGCTTCTCCAGCTGACAACTCAACGGAAACAGAACATCTGATGCTAATCTCTTGTAAAACCCCCACTGTCGCTCGTCTGAGTTTGACACAGGTTAAAGACGTGACGTATGATGTTTAAAAAAAAAAAGAAAAAAAAAAAGGCAGTTGTACAGTGTATTGTTCCACGTTTGACGGAAAT